>NC_058083.1:155906794-156557123 GCF_014858855.1 Bufo gargarizans
ATGGCTACTTCCAGCAGGATAATGCACCATGTCACAAAGCTCGAATCATTTCAAATTGGTTTCTTGAACATGACAATGAGTTCACTGTACTAAAATGGCCCCCACAGTTACTAGATCTCAACCCAATAGAGCATCTTTGGGATGTGGTAGAAAGGGAGCTTCGTGCCCTGGATGTGCATCCCTCAAATCTCCATCAACTGCAAGATGCTATCCTATCAATATGGGCCAACATTTCTAAAGAATGCTATCAGCACGTTGTTGAATCAATGCCACGTAGAATAAAGGCAGTTCTGAAGGCAAAAGGGGGTCCAACACCGTATTAGTATGGTGTTCCTAATAATTCTTTAGGTGAGTGTGTATATATATATATATATGTATATACACACACAGTATTTTTTGCCCTATAAGACGCACCAGCCTATAAGACGCAGATTTTAGAGGAGGACAATAAGAAAAAAAAATTCATTAGACCTCTGGTCAGATCACCAGTCAGACCCCCAATGTTAATCAGACCTCAGCTTACAGCCCCAATCAGTCCCCCAATGTTAATAAGACCCAATAAGACCTCAGCTCAGACCCCCAGTCAGACCTCAGCTCAGACCCCAATGTGAATGACCCCCAATCAGACCTCAGATAAGATCTCCATGCCTCTCATCAGCCCCATATGCCTCTCATCAGCCCCCAATATGCCTCTTACCAGCCCTCATTGCCTCTCATCAGCCCCTAGCAGCCTCATATCAACCCCCTTCAGAGCCCTCACCGCTTCCTGGTCCTCCAGTACTAAAGAGCACTTCCATAATGGTATTAGTATTCGCCCCATAAGACACAGGGGCATTTTCCCCCACTTTTGGGGTAGAAAAAATGTATTTTACCTGATAAAAAATACGGTAAATCACCCCATGTATATGGCTAAATCAGACCCCTGTATACAACTACAACATATTTTTCAGACCATAAGACGCACCCTGGGTTTAAGCAAAAAAAATATTTTAATACTAATAATTTCTACTTACTAAACCTTCCCTGGTGGTTTAATGAAGTGGAGGCACCAAGGTCATTATCTTTGGAGTGTAGAGGGGGTTAATAGTTTTGGTCAGCTCCAGTTAACCTTATTGTTTCATCTGCTGACCATTGAAACTAACAGCTTTGGTGCATGTGGTCACCTCATTAAATGTATCCAAGTAAGGGCTCATGTACACAACGGTATTTTGCATCTGTGTCTGATCTACATTGTTTGCAGATTGCACATGGACAGACTAAGAATTGTTTAGGCTCCTCTCCTGCCTACACTGATCACACAGATTGGTGTCCGATAGGGAGAGAGAGAAGTGTGCAGAGGCAAGTGTGAGAGATCATTGGTCCAGCAGAGCTCTGCTGGATCATTTAAGGAAGAAATCAAGGGGGCTAGGACTGCTTGACCACCCTGGCTGCAGACTTTAAGATGCGGGCACTTTTTAGTAAGATTTTTTCTTGCGAAAAAGTAGTTCTTATAGTCCAAAAAAAACATGATTTTATGCAGCTCTGATTTTCAATAGAGTACCACTCATCTCCACTACAAATAGGAAAAAGAGGCTACAATTTTCACGAGCTCACCAAAATTGGACTGTTTAAGACTGGAAAAATGTTGCCTGGTCTGATCAGGGAATTCAAATGGTAGAGTCCGAATTTGGCGTAAATAGAATGAGAACATGTATCCATCATGCCTTGTTACCACTGTGCAGGCTGGTGGTGGTGGTGTAATGGTGTGGGGGATGTTTTCTGGGCACACTTTAGGCCCCTTAGTGCCAATTGGCCATTGTTTAAATGCCACAGGCTACCTGAGCATTGTTTCTGACCATGTCCATCCCTTCATGACCACCATGTACCCATCCTCTGATGGCTACTTCCAGCAGGATAATGCACCATGTCACAAAGCTCGAATCATTTCAAATTGGTTTCTTGAACATGACAATGAGTTCACTGTACTAAAATGGCCCCCACAGTCACCAGATCTCAACCCAATAGAGCATCTTTGGGATGTGGTGGAACGGGAGCTTCGTGCCCTGGATGTGCATCCCTCAAATCTCCATCAACTGCAAGATGCTATCCTATCACTATGGGCCAAAATTTCTAAAGAATGCTATCAGCACCTTGTTGAATCAATGCCACGTAGAATTAAGGCAGTTCTGAAGGCAAAAGGGGGTCCAACACCGTATTAGTATGGTGTTCCTAATAATTCTTTAGGTGAGTGTATATAAGCTATCTAACTAACTATCTAATGTAATGACTGGAAAGCACAGAGCACAGCAATGTCACTGCTCTCTCTCTCTTAGAACTGCAGAAAATGGCTGCTGGGGAGGTTCTTATATAGTAAGGGGTAGGCAACTCTCCTATTGGTTGCTAGAGATGTTGCTAAGCTTAGACAAAGACATTGCAGCCTTCTCATTGGCCCACAAGCAAGAAGGGAGGTTACTGATGAAAAAAAATCTACAATATTCGAAATTCCGAATATATATAACTATATTCTAAATATTCGCGAATTTTCGAAGTGCCGATATTCGTGATTAATATTTGCGATTCTAATATTCGCGCCCAACACTACTGCTAACCACCCCAGGAGTGACAATGGCATCTATGAAATCCCTGGGGAGATGACCATTGCCTCTGCTAAAGAAACCATGTAGAGACCTTAAGACTTTGACTGGAGCTATCTCAAGCCTTTTGGCACAAAATCAAAGGCATGGAACACATGTACATTCTACCCAACATAATTCAATAAAGTGTGTCAAAACAGCTCAAGGGACAGAGGCAAATGTCCTCACTTGTACTTAGGTTGGATATTTAGAATTAGGCCTTATGCATACGACTAGGGATGAGCGAACTCGAACTGTATAGTTCGGGTTCGTACCGAATTTTGGGGTGTCCGTGACACGGACCCGAACCCGGACATTTTCGTAAAAGTCCGGGTTCGGGTTCGGTGTTCGTCGCTTTCTTCGCGCTTTTGTGACGCTTTCTTGGCGCTTTTTGAAAGGCTGCAAAGCAGCCAATCAACAAGCGTCATACTACTTGCCCCAAGAGGCCATCACAGCCATGCCTACTATTGGCATGGCTGTGATTGGCCAGAGCACCATGTGACCCAGCCTCTATTTAAGCTGGAGTCACATAGCGCCGCCCGTCACTCTGCTCTGATTAGCGTAGGGAGAGGTTGCGGCTGCGACAGTAGGGCGAGATTAGGCAGATTAACTC
The DNA here is from genome assembly GCF_014858855.1 of Bufo gargarizans. Lineage (NCBI taxonomy): Eukaryota > Metazoa > Chordata > Amphibia > Anura > Bufonidae > Bufo > Bufo gargarizans. The sequence goes on from NC_058083.1 coordinate 155,910,020, forward strand.
CTCCAAAGGACTTGATTAACTGATCGATCTGCAGCTGTGGATCATTGAGCTGCTGATCCTCAATTGCTCACTGTTTTTAGGCTGCCCAGACCGTTTGTCAGTCACATTTTTCTGGGGTGATCGGCGGCCATTTTGTGTCTTGTGGTGCGCCAGCACAAGCTGCGACCAAGTGCATTTAACCCTCAATGGTGTGGTTGTTTTTTGGCTAAAGCCTACATCAGGGTGAAGCTGTCACACCAAGTGCATTTAACCAGCAATAGTCTGTTTATTTTTTGGCCATATACTACATCAGGGGCAAGCTGCGCCTGTCACCAAGTGCATTTAACCCTCAATGGTGCGTTTGTTTTTTGGCTAAAGCCTACATCAGGGTGAAGCTGTCACACCAAGTGCATTTAACCAGCAATAGTCTGTTTATTTTTTGGCCATATACTACATCAGGGGCAAGCTGCGCCCGTCACCAAGTGCATTTAACCCTCAGTAGTGTGGTTGGTCAAGCTATCACACCAAGTGCATTTAACCAGCAATAGTCTGTTCATTTTTTGGCCATATACTAAATCAGGGGCAAGCTGCGCCCGTCACCAAGTGCATTTAACCAGCAATAGTCTGTTCATTTTTTGGCCATATACTACATCAGGGGCAAGCTGCGCCCGTCACCAAGTGCATTTAACCCTCAGTAGTGTGGTTGGTCAAGCTGTGACACCAAGTGCATTTAACCAGCAATAGTCTGTTCATTTTTTGGCCATATACTACATCAGGGGCAAGCTGCAAGGGTATATAATATTCAAGGTGCACATTGGGTCATTCAGAATAACTTCACACACACCCGCTACTGTGTATTTCCAAGTCTAATTCTGTCACTAAACCCATACCTGTCACCCAGCGCCTAAATACTAGGCCTCAAATTTATATCCAGCTAAATCTGTCCTTAGTGCTGTAGCTGGGCGAGTTATTTAGTGTCCGTTCAAGCACATTTCTTGTTCTGGGTTGAAATACAATTCCCAATTTAGCAATTTCATAATTTAGTGGTTTCTGCTATATCAGAGCTATTTGAAATCTATCCCTAAAAGGGTAGATCATATTGAAGGTGCACATAGGGACATTCAGAATAACTTCACACACCCGCTACTGTGCATTTCCAAGTCTAATTCTGTCACTAAACCCATACCTGTCACCCAGCGCCTAAATACTAGGCCTCAAATTTATATCCAGCTAAATCTGTCCTTAGTGCTGTAGCTGGGCGAGTTATTTAGTGTCCGTTCAAGCACATTTCTTGTTCTGGGTTGAAATACAATTCCCAATTTAGCAATTTCATAATTTAGTGGTTTCTGCTATATCAGAGCTATTTCAAATCTATCCCTAAAAGGGTAGATCATATTGAAGGTGCACATAGGGACATTCAGAATAACTTCACACACCCGCTACTGTGCATTTCCAAGTCTAATTCTGTCACTAAACCCATACCTGTCACCCAGCGCCTAAATACTAGGCCTCAAATTTATATCCAGCTAAATCTGTCCTTAGTGCTGTAGCTGGGCGAGTTATTTAGTGTCCGTTCAAGCACATTTCTTGTTCTGGGTTGAAATACAATTCCCAATTTAGCAATTTCATAATTTAGTGGTTTCTGCTATATCAGAGCTATTTGAAATCTATCCCTAAAAGGGTATATAATATTCAAGGTGCACATTGGGTCATTCAGAATAACTTCACACACACCCGCTACTGTGTATTTCTAAGTCTAATTCTGTCACTAAACCCATACCTGTCACCCAGCGCCTAAATACTAGGCCTCAAATTTATATCCTGCTAAATCTCTCGTTAACGCTGTCCTGTTGTGGCTGGGAAAGTTATTTAGTGTCCGTCAAAGCACATTTTTTGTTCTGGGTTGAAATACAATTCCCAATTTAGCAATTTCATAATTTAGTGGTTTCTGCTATATCAGAGCTATTTGAAATCTATCCCTAAAAGGGTATATAATATTCAAGGTGCACATTGGGTCATTCAGAATAACTTCACACACACCCGCTACTGTGTATTTCTAAGTCTAATTCTGTCACTAAACCCATACCTGTCACCCAGCGCCTAAATACTAGGCCTCAAATTTATATCCTGCTAAATCTCTCGTTAACGCTGTCCTGTTGTGGCTGGGAAAGTTATTTAGTGTCCGTCAAAGCACATTTTTTGTTCTGGGTTGAAATACAATTCCCAATTTAGCAATTTCATAATTTAGTGGTTTCTGCTATATCAGAGCTATTTGAAATCTATCCCTAAAAGGGTATATAATATTCAAGGTGCACATTGGGTCATTCAGAATAACTTCACACACACCCGCTACTGTGTATTTCTAAGTCTAATTCTGTCACTAAACCCATACCTGTCACCCAGCGCCTAAATACTAGGCCTCAAATTTATATCCTGCTAAATCTCTCGTTAACGCTGTCCTGTTGTGGCTGGGAAAGTTATTTAGTGTCCGTCAAAGCACATTTTTTGTTCTGGGTTGAAATACAATTCCCAATTTAGCAATTTCATAATTTAGTGGTTTCTGCTATATCAGAGCTATTTGAAATCTATCCCTAAAAGGGTATATAATATTCAAGGTGCACATTGGGTCATTCAGAATAACTTCACACACACCCGCTACTGTGTATTTCTAAGTCTAATTCTGTCACTAAACCCATACCTGTCACCCAGCGCCTAAATACTAGGCCTCAAATTTATATCCTGCTAAATCTCTCGTTAACGCTGTCCTGTTGTGGCTGGGAAAGTTATTTAGTGTCCGTCAAAGCACATTTTTTGTTCTGGGTTGAAATACAATTCCCAATTTAGCAATTTCATAATTTAGTGGTTTCTGCTATATCAGAGCTATTTGAAATCTATCCCTAAAAGGGTATATAATATTCAAGGTGCACATTGGGTCATTCAGAATAACTTCACACACACACGCTTCTGTGCATTTCCAAGTCTAATTCTGTCACTAAATCCATACCGGTCACCCAGCGCCTAAATACTAGGCCTCAAATTTATATCCCGCTGAATTTGAATACAATACATTGGGCCAAATAATATATTTGTTGTTGTGGTGAACCATAACAATGAGAAAAACATCTAGTAAGGGACGCGGACGTGGACATGGTCGTGGTGGTGTTAGTGGACCCTCTGGTGCTGGGAGAGGACGTGGCCGTTCTGCCACATCCACACGTCCCAGTGTACCAACTACCTCAGGTCCCAGTAGCCGCCAGAATTTACAGCGATATATGGTGGGGCCCAATGCCGTTCTAAGGATGGTAAGGCCTGAGCAGGTACAGGCATTAGTCAATTGGGTGGCCGACAGTGGATCCAGCACGTTCACATTATCTCCCACCCAGTCTTCTGCAGAAAGCGCACAGATGGCGCCTGAAAACCAACCCCATCAGTCTGTCACATCACCCCCATGCATACCAGGGAAACTGTCTCAGCCTCAAGTTATGCAGCAGTCTCTTATGCTGTTTGAAGACTCCGCTGGCAGGGTTTCCCAAGGGCATCCACCTAGCCCTTCCCCAGCGGTGAAAGACATAGAATGCACTGACGCACAACCACTTATGTTTCCTGATGATGAGGACATGGGAATACCACCTCAGCATGTCTCTGATGATGACGAAACACAGGTGCCAACTGCTGCGTCTTTCTGCAGTGTGCAGACTGAACAGGAGGTCAGGGATCAAGACTGGGTGGAAGACGATGCAGGGGACGATGAGGTCCTAGACCCCACATGGAATGAAGGTCGTGCCACTGACTTTCACAGTTCGGAGGAAGAGGCAGTGGTGAGACCGAGCCAACAGCGTAGCAAAAGAGGGAGCAGTGGGCAAAAGCAGAACACCCGCTGCCAAGAGACTCCGCCTGCTACTGACCGCCGCCATCTGGGACCGAGCACCCCAAAGGCAGCTTCAAGGAGTTCCCTGGCATGGCACTTCTTCAAACAATGTGCTGACGACAAGACCCGAGTGGTTTGCACGCTGTGCCATCAGAGCCTGAAGCGAGGCATTAACGTTCTGAACCTGAGCACAACCTGCATGACCAGGCACCTGCATGCAAAGCATGAACTGCAGTGGAGTAAACACCTTAAAACCAAGGAAGTCACTCAGGCTCCCCCTGCTACCTCTTCTGCTGCTGCCGCCTCGGCCTATTCTGCTGCTGCCGCCTCGGCCTCTTCCTCCGCCTCTGGAGGAACGTTGGCACCTGCCGCCCAGCAAACAGGGGATGTACCACCAACACCACCACCACCACCTCCGTCACCAAGCGTCTCAACCATGTCACACGCCAGCGTTCAGCTCTCCATCTCACAAACATTTGATAGAAAGCGTAAATTCCCACCTAGCCACCCTCGATCCCTGGCCCTGAATGCCAGCATTTCTAAACTACTGGCCTATGAAATGCTGTCATTTAGGCTGGTGGACACAGACAGCTTCAAACAGCTCATGTCGCTTGCTGTCCCACAGTATGTTGTTCCCAGCCGGCACTACTTCTCCAAGAGAGCCGTGCCTTCCCTGCACAACCAAGTATCCGATAAAATCAAGTGTGCACTGCGCAACGCCATCTGTAGCAAGGTCCACCTAACCACAGATACGTGGACCAGTAAGCACGGCCAGGGACGCTATATCTCCCTAACTGCACACTGGGTAAATGTAGTGGCAGCTGGGCCCCAGGCGGAGAGCTGTTTGGCGCACGTCCTTCCGCCGCCAAGGATCGCAGGGCAACATTCTTTGCCTCCTGTTGCCACCTCCTCCTTCTCGGCTTCCTCCTCCTCTTCTTCCACCTGCTCATCCAGTCAGCCACACACCTTCACCACCAACTTCAGCACAGCCCGGGGTAAACGTCAGCAGGCCATTCTGAAACTCATATGTTTGGGGGACAGGCCCCACACCGCACAGGAGTTGTGGCGGGGTATTGAACAACAGACCGACGAGTGGTTGCTGCCGGTGAGCCTCAAGCCCGGCCTGGTGGTGTGTGATAATGGGCGAAATCTCGTTGCAGCTCTGGGACTAGCCAATTTGACGCACATCCCTTGCTTGGCGCATGTGCTGAATTTGGTGGTGCAGAAGTTCATTCACAACTACCCCGACATGTCAGAGCTGCTGCATAAAGTGCGGGCCGTCTGTTCGCGCTTCCGGCGTTCACATCCTGCTGCTGCTCGCCTGTCTGCGCTACAGCGTAACTTCGGCCTTCCCGCTCACCGCCTCATATGCGACGTGCCCACCAGGTGGAACTCCACCTTGCACATGCTGGACAGACTGTGCGAGCAGCAGCAGGCCATAGTGGAGTTTCAGCTGCAGCACGCACGGGTCAGTCGCACTACAGAACAGCACCACTTCACCACCAATGACTGGGCCTCCATGCGAGACCTGTGTGCCCTGTTGCGCTGTTTCGAGTACTCCACCAACATGGCCAGTGGCGATGACACCGTTATCAGCGTTACAATACCACTTCTATGTCTCCTTGAGAAAACACTTAGGGCGATGATGGAAGAGGAGGTGGCCCAGGAGGAGGAGGAGGAGGAGGAGGAAGAGGGGTCATTTTTAGCACTTTCAGGCCAGTCTCTTCGAAGTGACTCAGAGGGAGGTTTTTGGCAACAGCAGAGGCCAGGTACAAATGTGGCCAGCCAGGGCCCACTACTGGAGGACGAGGAGGACGAGGATGACGAGGAGGTGGAGGAGGATGAGGATGAAGCATGGTCACAGCGGGGTGGCACCCAACGCAGCTCGGGTCCATCACTGGTGCGTGGCTGGGGGGAAAGGCAGGACGATGACGATACGCCTCCCACAGAGGACAGCTTGTCCTTACCCCTGCTGGGTTGCCACCCTGCTGGATCCACGCTACAAAGACAATGTGCCCACCTTACTTCCTGCACTGGAGCGTGATAGGAAGATGCGCGAGTACAAGCGCACGTTGGTAGACGCGCTACTGAGAGCATTCCCAAATGTCACAGGGGAACAAGTGGAAGCCCAAGGCCAAGGCAGAGGAGGAGCAAGAGGTCGCCAAGGCAGCTGTGTCACGGCCAGCTCCTCTGAGGGCAGGGTTAGCATGGCAGAGATGTGGAAAACTTTTGTCAACACGCCACAGCTAACTGCACCACCACCTGATACGCAACGTGTTAGCAGGAGGCAACATTTCACTAACATGGTGGAACAGTACGTGTGCACACCCCTCCACGTACTGACTGATGGTTCGGCCCCATTCAACTTCTGGGTCTCTAAATTGTCCACGTGGCCAGAGCTAGCCTTTTATGCCTTGGAGGTGCTGGCCTGCCCGGCAGCCAGCGTTTTGTCTGAACGTGTATTCAGCACGGCAGGGGGCGTCATTACAGACAAACGCAGCCGCCTGTCTACAGCCAATGTGGACAAGCTGACGTTCATAAAAATGAACCAGGCATGGATCCCACAGGACCTGTCCGTCCCTTGTCCAGATTAGACATTAACTACCTCCCCATAACCATATATTATTGGACTCCAGGGCACTTCCTCATTCAATCCTATTTTTATTTTCATTTTACCATTATATTGCGAGGCTACCCAAAGTTGAATGAACCTCTCCTCTGCCTGTGTGCTAGGCCTAAATATATGCCAATGGACTGTTGCAGTGGTGGCTGACATGAAGCCTGATTCTCTGCTATGACATGCAGACTAATTCTCTGCTGACATGAAGCCAGATTGTCTGTTACGGGACCTCTCTCCTCTGCCTGGGTGCTGGGCCTAAATTTATGACAATGGACTGTTGCAGTGGTGGCTGACGTGAAGCCTGATTCTCTGCTATGACATGCAGACTGATTCTCTGCTGACATGAAGCCAGATCGTCTGTTACGGGACCTCTCTGCTCTGCCTGTGTGCTAGGCCTAAATATATGCCAATGGACTGTTGCAGTGGTGGGTGACGTGAAGCCTCATTCTCTGCTATGACATGCAGACTGATTCTCTGCTGACATGAAGCCAGATTGTCTGTTACGGGACCTCTCTGCTCTGCCTGTGTGCTAGGCCTAAATATATGCCAATGGACTGTTGCAGTGGTGGGTGACGTGAAGCCTCATTCTCTGCTATGACATGCAGACTGATTCTCTGCTGTCATGAAGCCAGATTGTCTGTTACGGGACCTCTCTGCTCTGCCTGTGTGCTAGGCCTAAATATATGCCAATGGACTGTTGCAGTGGTGGGTGACGTGAAGCCTCATTCTCTGCTATGACATGCAGACTGATTCTCTGCTGACATGAAGCCAGATTGTCTGTTACGGGACCTCTCTCCTCTGCCTGTGTGCTAGGCCTAAATATATGCCAATGGACTGTTGCAGTGGTGGCTGACGTGAAGCCTCATTCTCTGCTATGACATGCAGACTGATTCTCTGCTGACATGAAGCCAGATCGTCTGTTACGGGACCTCTCTGCTCTGCCTGTGTGCTAGGCCTAAATATATGCCAATGGACTGTTGCAGTGGTGGGTGACGTGAAGCCTCATTCTCTGCTATGACATGCAGACTGATTCTCTGCTGTCATGAAGCCAGATTGTCTGTTACGGGACCTCTCTGCTCTGCCTGTGTGCTAGGCCTAAATATATGCCAATGGACTGTTGCAGTGGTGGGTGACGTGAAGCCTCATTCTCTGCTATGACATGCAGACTGATTCTCTGCTGACATGAAGCCAGATCCTCTGTTACGGGACCTCTCTCCTCTGCCTGTGTGTGTGCTGGGCCTAAATATATGCCAATGGACTGTTGCAGTGGTGGCTGACGTGAAGCCTCATTCTCTGCTATGACATGCAGACTGATTCTCTGCTGACATGAAGCCAGATTCTCTGTTACGGGACCTCTCTCCTCTGCCTGTGTGTGTGCTGGGCCTAAATATATGCCAATGGACTGTTGCAGTGGTGGCTGACGTGAAGCCTCATTCTCTGCTATGACATGCAGACTAATTCTCTGCTGACATGAAGACAGATTCTCTGTTACGGGACCTCCCTCCTCTGCCTGGGTGCTGGGCCTAAATATATGCCAATGGACTGTTGCAGTGGTGGCTGACGTGAAGCCTCATTCTCTGCTATGACATGCAGACTGATTCTCTGCTGACATGAAGACAGATTCTCTGTTACGGGACCTCTCTCCTCTGCCTGTGTGTGTGCTGGGCCTAAATATATGCCAATGGACTGTTGCAGTGGTGGCTGACGTGAAGCCTCATTCTCTGCTATGACATGCAGACTGATTCTCTGCTGACATGAAGCCAGATTCTCTGTTACGGGACCTCTCTCCTCTGCCTGTGTGTGTGCTGGGCCTAAATATATGCCAATGGACTGTTGCAGTGGTGGCTGACGTGAAGCCTCATTCTCTGCTATGACATGCAGACTAATTCTCTGCTGACATGAAGACAGATTCTCTGTTACGGGACCTCCCTCCTCTGCCTGGGTGCTGGGCCTAAATATATGCCAATGGACTGTTGCAGTGGTGGCTGACGTGAAGCCTCATTCTCTGCTATGACATGCAGACTGATTCTCTGCTGACATGAAGACAGATTCTCTGTTACGGGACCTCTCTCCTCTGCCTGTGTGTGTGCTGGGCCTAAATATATGCCAATGGACTGTTGCAGTGGTGGCTGACGTGAAGCCTCATTCTCTGCTATGACATGCAGACTGATTCTCTGCTGACATGAAGCCAGATTCTCTGTTACGGGACCTCTCTCCTCTGCCTGTGTGTGTGCTGGGCCTAAATATATGCCAATGGACTGTTGCAGTGGTGGCTGACGTGAAGCCTCATTCTCTGCTATGACATGCAGACTAATTCTCTGCTGACATGAAGACAGATTCTCTGTTACGGGACCTCCCTCCTCTGCCTGGGTGCTGGGCCTAAATATATGCCAATGGACTGTTGCAGTGGTGGCTGACGTGAAGCCTCATTCTCTGCTATGACATGCAGACTGATTCTCTGCTGACATGAAGACAGATTCTCTGTTACGGGACCTCTCTCCTCTGCCTGTGTGTGTGCTGGGCCTAAATATATGCCAATGGACTGTTGCAGTGGTGGCTGACGTGAAGCCTCATTCTCTGCTATGACATGCAGACTGATTCTCTGCTGACATGAAGCCAGATTCTCTGTTACGGGACCTCTCTCCTCTGCCTGTGTGTGTGCTGGGCCTAAATATATGCCAATGGACTGTTGCAGTGGTGGCTGACGTGAAGCCTCATTCTCTGCTATGACATGCAGACTAATTCTCTGCTGACATGAAGACAGATTCTCTGTTACGGGACCTCCCTCCTCTGCCTGGGTGCTGGGCCTAAATATATGCCAATGGACTGTTGCAGTGGTGGCTGACGTGAAGCCTCATTCTCTGCTATGACATGCAGACTGATTCTCTGCTGACATGAAGACAGATTCTCTGTTACGGGACCTCTCTCCTCTGCCTGTGTGTGTGCTGGGCCTAAATATATGCCAATGGACTGTTGCAGTGGTGGCTGACGTGAAGCCTCATTCTCTGCTATGACATGCAGACTGATTCTCTGCTGACATGAAGCCAGATTCTCTGTTACGGGACCTCTCTCCTCTGCCTGTGTGTGTGCTGGGCCTAAATATATGCCAATGGACTGTTGCAGTGGTGGCTGACGTGAAGCCTCATTCTCTGCTATGACATGCAGACTAATTCTCTGCTGACATGAAGACAGATTCTCTGTTACGGGACCTCCCTCCTCTGCCTGGGTGCTGGGCCTAAATATATGCCAATGGACTGTTGCAGTGGTGGCTGACGTGAAGCCTCATTCTCTGCTATGACATGCAGACTAATTCTCTGCTGACATGAAGACAGATTCTCTGTTACGGGACCTCTCTCCTCTGCCTGGGTGCCGGGGCCTAAATATCTGAGAATGGACTGTTCCAGTGGTGGGTGACGGGAAGCCAGATTCTCTGCTATGGAACCTCTCTCCAATTGATTTTGGTTAATTTTTATTTATTTAATTTTTATTTTAATTCATTTCCCTATCCACATTTGTTTGCAGGGGATTTACCTACATGTTGCTGCCTTTTGCAGCCCTCTAGCTCTTTCCTGGGCTGTTTTACAGCCTTTTTAGTGCCGAAAAGTTCGGGTCCCCATTGACTTCAATGGGGTTCGGGTTCGGGACGAAGTTCGGTTCGGGTTCGGATCCCGAACCCGAACATTTCCGGGATGTTCGGCCGAACTTCTCGAACCCGAACATCCAGGTGTTCGCTCAACTCTACGATACGACCTTTCCGTTTTTTGCGGTCCGCAAACCGCGGATCCGCTAAAAACGGAAGCCGTCCGGAACGGAACGGGCACTGGCAATATAATTGCCTATTCTTGTCCGCAAAGCGCGGACAAGAATAGGACATGTTATATTTTTTTAGTGGGGCCGCGGAACGGAGCCACGGATGCGGACAGCACACGGAGTGCTATCCGTATCTTTTGCGGCCCCATTGAAGTGAATGGGTCCGCATCCGAGCCGCCATTTTGATGCGAACCCAAACAACGGTCGTGTGCATGAGGCCTTAAAGTAAGGAAAATGCCTCTTCAACAAAAATGAGAAAATATTTTTATATCTTACATCTGTGCGGAACTCCATCCAACATCTGTTTTTTTATTAAAAAAAATATGCAAAAACTGCAGGAAAAAAACTGCAAAAACAGCTGAAAAAATGTGTGGGAAAAACAAAACAGTCAACGAAAATACAAAAAAAAATACTATGATACTAATCAAAATGCTCAAGAATTCCAGCTAAAACACTGGGGTGTATGCTTTGCAACACATTAATTGGTTTACACAATTTTTGCAACTCGACTGAAAAGGGGTTGTAGCTTAGGCTAGTTTTACACTATCGCTTTTGTGTCTGGCAGGCTCTTCTGCGGATAAAAATGTATTGTGTGATTTGAATCCAGTCAAGGTCTCCATAAACACATTACACCTGATAGTGTTCGTATCATTCTAATTTGCCTGTAATGTAAAACAATATTAGCCTATAATTCAATAATTCTCATTAACATAACTTGTGAGCATGTTCTATTAGGGCATACATCATAGAGGGTGTCCACTAGGGTGACCTCTTGCATAACCCCAAAAAGGAGGACGTCATAGGCCACGCTTTTCCCCGTTAAGTGATGTCCACTAACCCAACTAAGCTACTCTTGCAGTAATGCTGCTGGCAATAGAAAAGAAAAGGGTGGAGAGACTACCATTCATACATCCACAACCACCTTACAACCACCTGCTGTCACGGACAGTGTACAGGAAACAAGACAAAGCAACATGCATATATGACTGAGTGGATCCAAAGCTAAGGAACCAAAAGGGGGACCCTTGCACAAGACCTGAGACTTTCCCTGGCTGCTCAGCCTATGCAAAGATCCCAGAGGTGGAGGGTTGCATATCCACGTACCTCGACTATATAACCCCTGAACACCCTACAATAGTGAGGGGACACGACCACCGGCTCCCTACACCAGACACGGAGGGAGTCAGGGTCACCTGGGATCCAGCAAACAGAAAATAACAAATAAATGTTCAGCACTTAACTTAGTAGCAGACTGAAAAACAAGATCAGCATGCACACACACTCCAGGAAGTAGTATAAGCCGCCCAGTAATGCATTATGGGGCGGAATTTAAAGGGATGCAATCAGTCCAACTTCATGACAGCTGAGAGAGGCTAACTAGATGAGGAACTGAACAGCACAACAAAGAGAACTCAAGGAGGAGGTTCTGAAAGGCCTCTGTCAGAGCTTCTCAGCTGTCTGGTTGTGACACCTGCCTTACATCTTCAGACCATCCTGTCCTCCCAAGACCTTAAGGTGAGCTGCATGTGGCCCAGCTTGCTTCTCTTACCTTCAGTGATTCACTAGAGCGGCATCCATGACTGGTTAAAGGGAACCTGTCACCTGGATTTTGGGTATAGAGCTGAGGACATGGGTTGCTAGATGACAGCTAGCACATCCGCAGTACCCAGTCCCCATAGCTCTGTGTGCTTTTATTGTGTAAAAAAACCGATTTGATACATATGCAAATTAACCTGAGACGAGTCCTGTATGTGAGATGAGTCACGGTTAATTTGCATATGTATCAAATAGGGTTTTTTTACACAATAAAAGCACACAGAGCTATGGGGACTGGGTATTTTGGATGTGCTAGCAGCCATCTAGCAACCCATGTCCTCAGCTCTATACACAAAATCCCGGTGACAGGTTCCCTTTAAGTGTGATGACGGAAGCTATTCATTCACCGCTGGATTGGCTCAGCAAAGAGTGAATAGTTTATGTCAGACCAGTAACAGAAAGGGATGTCAGTCCGCTCTACTGAATGATTGAGGGTGGTTGAAAGCCTATGGTGGTACATGGACTGTCTGCAGCTCCGTATGTAGGTGTAGGTAGTTTTCATGATCCCATGCAGGTTCTGTGCTCATAAGTCTGCCATGTGCATAATGCCTTGTATTACCGTAAGGCTCTGTTCACATCTGCAATATGGTTTCCGCTTTTAGCAGAAACCACAGCACAGTGGCAAAGCCATCACATAAAGGACAACTCTAGTGCTTGGTGGGCTTCACTGACTTATATTGGGGTCCGTTGGGTTCTGAAAATATTTTTTTTGGTTTTGATGGAGCAATATTACTGCCTACTTAATAAAGTGAACCTGACAGATCCTATGTGATCATAGCTTTAACTTCCAGTGGCATGATTGTACCAGTCCAGTACCAAAATGTGTGCATAGCATCTAGGCAGCCCATTCAGCTGCTATGTCACCTATAGAAAGAAAGGAACTGGCCCTGGTTATACCCTCTATTTTACAAGTGAGTGGGATAGCCTGTGCAGAATTCCCATCTCCTGAGATAAGCGTCATGTCAAGGGCGGAGACCTGGAAAAAGTGCTTAGTAAATAGGATTTGAAAGCCTTGTGGACTTTTGAAGTGGAACCAAGGCTGCCAGGTCTGCAAGCCTCTGAGTCCTCTGTTGTCTGAGACCTCTGAGTCCCTCCATATGACTTACTTGAGACATTTCTCCTTGCCATTTTAATAGAGTAGCTGTATGAGTGGATTTTTAGTGGCTCAGTATAACCAATTATGCCGCAATTAAACAGAATGTTCCTATAGAGCCAGGGAGCAATGATAACACTTTTTTTTGTGGGGACCCATCCAGCCTTTTGCTAGTAATTTGTATGTGTATGTGTGTATAGAAAAGATCCCATTCCAGATCAAGTTATCACATCTTCACCAGGTATGGAGCATGGTGGCTCTCCCTGTCCCAATCATGTTGATATTTTCTACCTGACTCCCTCATTTCTATATACATCGTACTAGAAAATCTCTGCTGCCATTATTACACAATAGTGAACCTGGTTAGTGAACAGTGATTGACATTGCATCCAAGAACACTAATACTGCTTTGCCATGCATAGTCATTCCAATTGCACTGGGCAGATGCTTTTGAGAAAGATGTCTATAGAGATCAAAATGCTAAGCAATAATCAATGTTCATAGTAATTTTGCTGGATAAAAAAAATACATAATTAAGTAAGTGGGTATTCTGGTTATTTCAAATTATCCTTTAGCCACAGGATAAGAGATATATATCAGATTCATGAGGGTCCTACCACTGAGACCCCCAATGAACATGAGAACAGGGGTCCGACTCCCACTCGAAATTAAAGTGATCCTGTCCTCACCTTTATGCTGCCCATACTAACGGCAGAATAAAGTAGAGACAGGTGAGTTGATTTCAGCGGTCTGTCATTTATAAGTTAAAAGTAAGTGGTTGCCGAGAACCAACATCACAATCATTGCAGACTGGGCCTGGAAAAGAGTCACAGCCACCTGAGAAGAGTCCTGGTTATCCATGAATTCCTGCCCACCTGCTGATGATTGACAGTCTTCTACCTAGTTTTCTCCCTTTCTCTCTAGGAGAGAACTGCCAATCATCAGCAGATCGGCGAGAGAGCAGGAGATTATAATAACCAGGACTCCTCTCAGGTAGATTTTACTCTTTAAAAGGCCTGGACTGCAATGATTATAATGCTGGTTCTCAGCAACCACTTACTTTTAGCTCATGAGTGACACACCGCTGAAATCAGCATTTCAGTGACTAATTTATGCTGCCTTCAGTGAGGTCAGCGAAAAGTTCATGACAGGTTCACTTTAAGGGAGACGTAGGTCCGACATGAGCCCCTCTGCTCCATTCATTTCTACAGGAGTACTGGACATGTGCACTGCCTCTCCATTCAGCTCTATAGGACACGCGTAGATAATTGATCCGAACGAGTCGTTGATGTTCAACCAACAACCCTTTAGATGCACAGAATATCGTGTAAAAATTTGTGAGTGCGATCATGCAATAGATTGTTTGTCAGTCACTGTGGAATCATCTTTGCAGTAGAAGATACCTGTTCACACTTGTGGAATTCTGGATGACGAATGATAATTTCGGTGTCTACACCGAACGACAACACAAGTCGTTGGATTGTTCAATACGTTTAATGTACTCGATAATTGATAACTTTTTCTCGATTTTACTATTTTCTAAACAATTATCTACTTGTGTAAAGAGGCCTTCAGCCAGGCACATGCCTGACCTGACACTCTATTTGTTTTAGGGGGCCCTGTGAGTTATGGGGCCCTCATACTTGTAATCAGTGGGGGTCCCAGCAGTAGGACCCCAACCTATCTAATAGTTATCCACTATCCTGTGGATAGGGGATAACTTGAAATAACCAAAATATCCCTATAAACTGAGTGCTGTGGACTTTTACTGGGGTCGAAGATGCATCCATCTAGCAGCAATACAGATACAGTAGGGTGGATTTAACGAAGATATAACAAACCATGCTGTATTTTTCATTGATTTTCTTTTACTAATACAATATTACAAAGCAGAACATAAGGCCAGAGCTGAAACATCTCCTTGAAGTAGGAGGAGGACACTGGGTCCATTAGGGAACATTTAGCTGGTATTTATTTGCCAAATTAATGTCAATTGATAAACAGACGTCGTGTCAGATAATCAACGGTAAATACCAAAGTCAATCTGCTTCCAATGCATTTATCAGTGTCCACCTCAGACTGGAGTGCAGACCATCATTCCGGGCAATCAATAAGTAATCATTAATGAGGGGAATATCACAGCACAAGTTAATATCTGCCTGAAATAAATATCAATATACGTACAACAGTATAATCACTGCAAACCAGTAATTATTCTGCTGCTACCCTCAAACGCTTGTATGCTTCATTCTGGGGCATCACTTCCCCTAAGGAAACATCTGCATATTTAGCATAATTGGAAGACAATTAATTAACACTCTTTTGTCACTGGTAATAACAAAAGCCACCCAATAAAATACCACTTTACACTTTATTATTCTGCCTCACACTGGTAAAAACACCGAAATAAAGAAGTTTTGAAAAGCATTTTGGATCTGCTCTGATGTTCAGTCTGGTTTTGATTTCGAGAAAACAAATCTTCTAAGCGAAGTTAATCTGTGTTGTTTTCAAGATGTTTGACTGAATGGATCAACTAACATCCGCTTTATGTTAAAATAAAAGAAAGCATTTGCAGAAAAGAATGGGGCATAATGTAAAACCTTAATTCCCTGATTACTAGCTGTGTTAGCCGAAGCTTTTCAGTTTGTTTCGGAAACGCTAATATTTATTTGTAATTTTCGTGGGGCCATAACACATAGAGGAGTGATGTGTGAGGAGATAGATTTGATAGATACACAGCTCTCCCAGAAACGACACATTTTTTTAATGCTTTCCTTATTGTTCTAAGGTTTTTTTTCTTGCCTCTAAGGGGGTCAGCAATGTGGAAACATAAAGGCCAATTTAATTTGTGCTTCTGTGGCTGCCAAGTATTTTAATTCAGACAGCTGTGACTGAAGAGTTAATATTTTACTTGTCAAAATCCAAAAGAAGGCCAGTGAATCACTCTAATTCTCATTAAGAGGCTTTCCCCCAGTAGCACCCTAATTCAAAATAATGAAAGTTGAGACTGAGTACAATTCTAATACCAGTTGAGACCTATCTTTTAATATTTTTTCAGTGATGGATTAGGGATCGGGGAAATTCATCTCAGATCATACAACCTAATTTAATAAGGGATCATTCCTAGAGTATTGCATTTTATAATAATGTCATTTAATGTGTCGTCTTCCATTTTTACTGCCCCACATGTATGCTTACATGACGTTATCACGGGAATAAACCTTTGAAGAATAAGTATTGTTTTCACTTTGGACAACTGAACAGTAAGTTAAGACCAGTGATGATAGTGGTTTTCCCCTTGTATGAAAGACGTATTGACAAGCCTTACATGGTTAACCTCTCAGCACTGGGTGGATCTACACTTACTGAAGGCACATTACAGATATGTTGGTGGTGCATTCACAAATGGATGCTGCGTGTAATAAATGGCCTGCTGTGCTTGTTCCCTTTATCTGTATTTGCATTGACAGGAATGACTGATGCCATACCTTATGAGTAGTAGACAGTATAAAGGCTGGACCTCTGTGTAAGGACAGTAACATTTGCTGCTGAGACACTAACATAGCAGGTGTTCACTACAAATTAACTTCTAACAAATACAGAGGTAATATGAAGGGTTTCTCTCTACAGGAACACTGACATATGGGTGCCCCCCTATGATCTACTCTTGGACCACAGGACCATATCATAGCAGTAGGTATTCTTGTTGCCCCCCTTGAATCTTACAATGTTATGCAAGGTAAGTGAACATTTATTGAGTTTGCTAATACTCTTTGCGACACAATGTGACTAAAGATACGACCATCGGTAAGACAAGGTTCATAATCAGTTGGAAGACTGAAAAAAGACTGCTATAATATAAAAATGTGAAATAATAAATATACAGTTTGCTCCAAAAAGTAAAAAATGTCATACAACTAACAACAATGCTGTATTATACACATTTTGAAATTCCTATGAAATCATTACTAGAAAGTCACAGTACAGAGTGTAAGGGATTGTCTCTTATTCGGGGGTCATTCTCACAATGATCTTCATCGACCACAGGGTTAGGGGCCAAACATGGCTTTTATTTGGCACCTCAGCAAAACCAAAACAAACAATACAAATAAAACACCTGCCCGGCTGGGCTCTAACTAAACATGAGGACCTCACTGAAAGCCCCGTTCACACACGGGAAGAACATGCGGCTTTTCCCAGCCTAACAATCCAGCACTTCCAGGCTGTAACAAAGTCCAGTACCTTTTGGGGGATTGTGGCCCAGAAGTCCTCCTGACTCTGGCCTAGCAACAGTTGATTCCAAGACCTCGCAGAGTCCCCCAAAGTTCTGGCTAACACCTAGCCCTGTGGCCCCTCAGCCAGCTCGGCTGAGCCCACCTGTACAGAGCCTTCCCAGGCCTCTGCTGCACACAGACTCTTCCTCCTCCTAACAGTCTGGACTGATTGTTCCACCTGGTGCGGCCTCTGACCTGCTGATTGACAGCGAAGAAATGGAAACTCCTGCCATATATCTCCCCTAGCACCCGTTAGGCCTGTCACTGGCTCACAAGAGATAATGCACATGGTGATGTCACAGTATAGTGAGAACACACATGGTGATGTCACAGCATAGGGATAACACACATGGAGATATCACAGCATAGGCATAACACACATGGTAATGTCACAGTATAGGGATAAAAGACATGGTGATGTCACAGTACATTGATAATTCACATGGTGATGTCACAGTATAGGGATGACACGCATGGTGATGTCACAGTACATGGATAATGCACATGGTGATGTCACAGTATAGGGATAACACACAGTGATGTCACAGTACAGTGATAATGTGCATGGTGATGTCATAGTACATAGATAATTCACATGGTGATGTCACAGTATTGAAATGACACACATGGTGATGTCATAGTACATGAATAATGCATATGGTGATGTCACAGTTCATAGATAACACACACAATGTCACAGTACATGGATAATTTTTTCAGTGATGTTACATTACAATACACACAATGATGTCACAATAGTGGGCAGTGGCGTAACTAGAGTGTTATGGACCCCAGTGAAACTTTTGATCGCCCCCCCCCCCTCCCCCACTCCATTTTTTCAAAGAGGCGTCAGATTTTCTTTACACTAAGGGCTCTTTCACGCGAGCGGATGCTGTGCGAGTAATCCGCTGCGTGAAAGAGAGCCAAGCCCCGTTCTGGACAGCAGAGACACGGAGCATTAACATAATTGATAATGCTCTTTGCCTCTCTGTGATCTTTTTACTACAAAATCACAGTGAGATAAAGTTGCCACCGTGATTTTGTAGTAAAAAGATCACAGAGATGCAAAGAGCATTATCAATCATGTTAATGCTCCGTGTCTCTGCTGTACGGAACGGGGCTTCGCACTCTTTCACGCAGCGGATTCCACGCACAGGATCCGCTCGTGTTAAAGAGCCCTAAGCCCAATTCATGGCTACCCTCACCCAGTCCTAATAAAATCTGGTCCTACCTCATCCAGGGTGTCGCTGGCGTCTGTGTGATGTCCACTGGATCCAGAACAAGGTCCCTGCAGTGATAGAGAAAAAAAGGATAATCACATAAGGAAGCAATGGTGACTGCCCCTGTGAAATCAACAGCAGGGGGCGCTGTGCTGGTGTCACGGATGGCGTTGCAGAAAGCTGGAACTTATAAATAAACATCTGACTGGCTTGATCCCAAACTAAGGAGCATATGGGTGAGCCCTATAAAACCCCTAGAGCTCTCCCTGACTGCTATGCCCATGCAAAGATCTTTATGGTAGACAATTGCATGCCCTCGTACCTTATACTATGTGACACCTGAAAACCCTACAATAGTGAGGGGACACGACCACCGGCTCCCTGCACTTAATACGGACGGACTCAGGGTCACCTACAATCAAGCCAGCAAGAAAACACAAATAAAGGAAACAGACTTATCTGAGGAATCAGGAGAAGCAGCCTCCAGCAGTGAAGACAATCCAGGAAGAAGTATAAACCGCAAAGTGAGGCAGTATGGGAGGGAATATAAAGGGAGACAATCAGTGCAAATAGTTGACAGCTGTGAGAAGGAAAGGAGATAGAAAGTGAAACCAAAACAAAGAACAATATACAACAGGTAGAGAAGAACATCTGCCAGATCTTCTCACAGAGCTGGCAGTGACAGCTGGTCCTGTTAGACTGAGCCATGTCAATATATAGCAGGGTAATCTAGGACATTTCCGCTAAGTGCTACCACACAGTACTAATGCCCACATTGTGGCCCCTCACAGTACTAATGCCCGCTTTGTGGCCCCTCACAGTAATTAAGCCCACCTTGTGGTCCCTTCAAAATAGTTATGTCCTCCTTGTGGCCCCTCACAGCAGTTATGCCTAACTGTGGTCCTGTCACAGTAGTTATGCCTACTTTTGTGCCCCCTCACAGTAGTTATGCCAGATATGTGCCCCTCACAGTAGTTATGCCAGATATTTGCCCCTCATAGTAGTTATGCCAGATATGTGTCCTCTCACAGTAGTTATGCCCAAATATCTGCCCCCTCACAATATGCCAGATATGTGCCCCTCACAGTAGTTATGCCCATGTATGTGCCCCCTCACAGTAGTTATTCCAGATTCGGCTGCCCCCTCAGTAAAGATGCCCACTTTTGTGCCCCCTCACTCTAGTTGTTGGCCCCCTTTTGCCTCCCATCTGCAGCTTTATGGAAAAAAAAAACCACCTACTTACCCTCTTCGCTGATGATGAGCTCCCACACTCACATTGCGCTGCTGGCTGTGCTGGAGGCTGATTCCTGGGCTTTCAGCGCTCCTCCCACAGCCAGCAGCGCAATGTGCAGCTAGCAAGGGGAGCGCCTGAGCTCGGAAGAACAGTGAAGCAGGGAGCGGAGAGGTCGCCCTGCTTCACTGAAAAAACTAACAGCCCGGCAATGACACGAACTGCCAGGTGAGTGCGCCCCCCCCCCCCCTTGCCTCTGCGCTCCCCCTGCCTCCTGCGCCCCCTCATGTTTGAAGAGCGCTCTGACGGGGCCCGGCATTCTCACTGTACTTCATTACATGTGAGTGCAGCGGGCCCCCTCCCCCTGCCGGGCCCAGTCGCGTTGGCACCCTCTGCAACTGCGATCGTTACGCCCCTGATAGTGGGATAATGCACACCGTTAAAGGGGCTGTTCTATTTATGTGGACAAAGTGCTGTGAGGCTGGGCTGAAGCTGTCATATGTTGCTTTAGCTGCAGTAATGATGTGCCTTATAATGCATGTGTGACCACTGTAGCCAATCACTGGCCTCAGCAGTGAGTGGCACAAGACCACTGAGGTCAGTGTGGTACATGGCATGTCATCACAGCAGCAAAAACTAAAGTTGCTACCTGACCAGTAAACCACCAGCTTGTCTGTTACTCATGGCAGGATGCTATGCCCCTGTTTGGAACACTGTATAGAGGGTTACCTCAGTCCACATCACAGATTAGGCTACATTCACACTTGCGCTTTCCCTTTCCACTATTGAGATCCATCAAAAAACGGAAAACGCTTCCATTTTGTCCCCATTTATTGTCAATGGGGAGAAAACTGAACTGAACAAAACGGAATGCACCAGGATGCATTCCGTTCTGTTTGTTTGCGTCCCCATCGCAGACAGAATAACGCTGCAAGCAGCGTTTTTCTGTCCCCCATGTGGTGCGGAGCAAGACGGATCCATCCTGACACACAATGTAAGTCAATGGTGGCGGATCCGTTTTCTCTGCCACAATAGAAAATGGATCCGTCCCCCATTGACTTTTAATAGAGTTCATGACGGATCCGTCTTGGCTATTTTTAGATAATACAACCGGATCCGTTCAAAACGGATGCAGGCGGTTGTATTTTCAGAACGGAAGCGTTTTTGCTGATGTGAAAGTAGTTTTGTTGGTGTGAAAGTAGCCTTAATTTGCCTCTCTCAGCACAATGGGAACCAAAGTACCCACAAAACAGCCACACAAACTCCATGCACATGTTGGCATGCATAGTTTCCTAAATTTGCAGGTACTGTCCCTAATTTTCCCAGACAATCTCTTCAAATTCAGGCTGACCTGGGAGGGACTTTTGTAAGTCCCACCATAAATATGCATTCCCACATGGTTTGGGGGCATTCCCAGGGCAGGGTCTTTTTGCCCATAATTTACCAACTGCAATTGTATGATTTAAACCCTTGACCCCAAAACTGAGTCTTACTGCATTTACAAGAGACTTGGAAACTATGAGGTAGATTAAGGGTACATTCACATGACGAGGATACACCAAAAATACAGATAACGTCCGTGTAACGTCCATGTTGCAGCCTTTTTTTTTTAACCCATTATAACAATGCCTATTCTTTCCTGTAAAGCGTACAAGAATAGGACATGTTCTACCTTTTTTACGTCTAACGGACATACGGATACAGACAAAAAATGCAGATAGGATACAGTGCAAAAAATCAGTTATGTGAATGGGGCCTTATGAACAATGGGGGCCATTTATTAATCTGAAATACGCCTAAACTAGGCATATTTTAGGTGCAGCTTTTATTTTTCAAGAGCAGAGTGCAAAATGTAAGTTGTGACATGACTGGCTGCTATAGGCACTTTAGACACTTTCATAATTTTCTCCCCATTATTATTAGTAAGCCACTTCTTAATACTATAAACGATGTCTAAGCAACCTTACTCCTTTTCTTTGTTCATCTGTATGCCGTTCTTATTCCAGACTACGTAACTAAAGATTACACAACCACAGCCTGTAAACAAATGGAATGGATATTGAAAATTACATCTAGCTGATGAATTTTATTTGTCATATTCAATGGTAAAAATGTAGTGCTATAAAACCACACACTAAAGGGATGGGAAAGTACTTACATTTTGTAGTGACACTAGAACCATGGGACCAAAGGTTGAGACATTTAAAGAAGTTAACGAAACCACTAAGTGCCTCAGCCGCCCTATAGACTGTACTTTAGAACTGCCTGTAAAAAGCATATCCATGTTCATAGAATTATAGTGAATAGCTGATCATCACTTGCTATTTGTGCAGTGTTTTATATTCCATAAATCTGAGGAACAACTGGTGTTAAAGGGGTTGTCCCAAGAAAAATATTCTACCTTTTTCAAACCAGCACCTGGATTTGAATACTTATGTAATTGCTTAGGGCAGCATGGTGCCTCAGTGGTCAGCACTGGTGCCTTGTAGCGCTCGGGTCCTAGGTTTGAATCCAACCAAGGACAACATCTGCATGGAGTTTGTATGTTCTCCCCGTGTTTGTGTGGGTTTCCTCCCATACTCCAAAGACATACTGATAGGGAACTTAGATTGTCAGCTCCACTGGGGACAGCGAGTGATAGTAATATCTTTACAGCGTGGCAGAATATGTCAGTGCTATATAAGTAAGTATAATAAATAAACAATTAAAGATTTACTATAGCCATTGAGTTATTCACTGAACTCTATCTGTATGGGGGAGCTATACTTTGGATTTTAAACTAGGTGCATGCTGGATAAAGTGTCTTAGTGGGGAGTGTCTGCAGACTCACCACACTTTGACACCCCAGCGGCAGAGAGTCGCGTTAAATGAAATATAGGAAGTGACTCCTCTTAAAGCGACCTGATAGGTGATCCTCCAACATGCGATACATTTAGATATACAAATTACTGCTGTCAATAGCGAATAGAAAGCAAAAAGGAGGCAGGATATATGGGTGAAGTAACCCTAATCTCCGCCGTCTGAATCCATGCAGCACCTTTAAATTTTAAAAGTGTTTTCTTTTTCTCCCGATTCACATATCTTTAATAAAATAAATAAACGTTATGTTTTAATCGACCGGAAACAGGAGTCTAGTAGCTTCGGCTATCTGAACTATATTATTTATTATAAAATATCCCGGGTCTAAAGGGTCTTTGAAATATAACTATTTGTGGTCATGGCTACGGCCAAGAGATATCCCAACCTAACCCAGCTAGGAGTGTCTTAGCTAACCTGACTAAATGGCTTGTTGTGTGCCCTAAGCCATGATCGTGGGTAGGCCTGTAAGTGGGCATATCCTGTGGAAATGAGAAGATAAGGGAGGGAGGGTGGGGCACCTGAGAACATACGCCTGTGAGTGAGGCTGTGGCTCGTATATGAAGAGCCACCGCCCCTCCCACAAATGCAGGCTGACTAATCAGCCTTACCAACTTGTGGTCATGGCTACTGCCAAGAGATATCCGAAAAACCCTAAGGAGAGAAACAACAGGAACGACCTAACCCAGCTAGGCGTGTCTTAGCTAACCTGACTAAATGGCTTGTTGTGTGCCCTAATCCATTATCATGGGTAGGCCTATAAGTGGGCAAAAACCAAGCCAAGTAGGGTAGAAAAGGAACTCTAATGGCATGTGCAGCAAACTAATCCCCAAGCCAACTGCAAGGTGTCAGGGATCTAGAGCGAAAAATTCAGGGTGTATGAGGCAAGGCCAGAAGGAGACCTACAACCCATCTTGTGGATGACAAGGCCAGAGACATGATGCTCAATATTGCAGATACTGCCCCAAAACAGAATGGAGGACCGGGAATACGTTGTGAAATGGATTATGAAAACCAACTGAACCTTGTAAAGTTTTGGTTCTAGAGAGTGCCTGCAATGCCCTAGCCTCAGGAGATCGTGGGACCGAAACCTAACTGCCTAGACTATGCAGGAATGAGGGCCAAAAATAACTATGTAGATAGGAAGAGAATCCTTGAATAGTTCCCCAGACAACAGCTATCTGCTAGCCGTGGTCCGTGCGTTGTTCTACTGTGTGCCCCTGAGAATTGTTTTAACGCTTGAGACGTGAAGACCGACCTACTATCTGAACCTTGTCCAAAACCTGATTTAACGTGGTTGTAGGGAGTCTGAGGTTAGTGCGACAAAAAGCTATGAGGCCATAATATACAAGATTCTGTCTATGCCCTCCCATGAGTGAGGGAATGCAATTGCAATGAAGCTACCGGCGAAAATGAATTCCTGGTCGTGGTAAAAAGGCACAGACAACCATTGGTCGGACCCCTGAAGCCATGGGGCCGAAGCAACCACCAGGGGCCCATGGGGCCGGGCAGCTGCCGGGGTGAGAACCTTAGAATTGAGGACGGCTGGGGAAAAGATTGGGGCTTAACCCGACGGGTTTAGTAATCAACCGGGACTCGATAACCTAGAAAGACAATGACATGGGGTAAAGCTTCTTAATGAAATGACCGCAAGTACTAATCTGTAAAATATAAATGAACAAAAGAAAACTTCTGAAAGGTGTGCCATGGAAAATAGTATCAGATGGCCGTATGACCTACCAAGGTCGATGACAATTGTGAAATCCTCTAAGCCAAGAGCCACTCCAGCGAGTCCCTTATGGCGGGAGCCATGCGTGCGAGTCCCTTATGGCGGGAGCCATGCGTGCGAGTCCCTTATGGCGGGAGCCATGCGTGCGAGTCCCTTATGGCGGGAGCCATGTGTACGAGTCCCTTATGGCGGGAGCCATGCGTGCGAGTCCCTTATGGCGGGAGCCATGCGTGCGAGACTCTTATGGCGGAAAAAAGTATCAGGTGGCCGTGCGAACTACAAGTGTCGGTGCCAATCGAACAGCCACTCGGGCGAGCCTCTTATGTTTTTTTTTTTTTTAAACTACTTATGCAGCACCAGAATGCCTTGGGACCATGACCCCCTCCAACAGCAAACCTGGGATACTAACCAGCCTACAACCATGTCGTACCCCTAACAAACAAAACATGAAAAACGGTCAAGGGGCCCCCGGAGCCATGAGGCCGGATCAATCATAGGGCCCCCGACCAGAGGCCCCCGAAGCCAGAGGGATGACGTTGCGGTGACGATAAGTAATTAAAACGTAAGCCGGACCTGATAGGATATGCAGAGGCTTGAATGATTGGATTGGCTAGAAGGTGGCCTAAGGAACATAACTGCCAACAGGCGTTGAAAATATTGACATTAGAAATCCGAAGCACGTGCATATATAAAACACTAACCAATGGTGTTATTTTCTATCTTTTCTTTTAAAAGCAGCTTCATTTAAATCAGGGAAGTACACCCTTTTCTTGTCTGAGGACTACATCATCATATTGAAACACTCTTGAAGGACCACAATAAAAGTTAAAGGGATATTACCAATGAGACATTAATGACACATCAAAAGTATGTGCCCTGAATTTCGGAGAGATGGCAGTTCTACCTTCATGACTCCCACCTTTTGGAAGAAAGGCGTCTTCTTCTCCCCATTTAACACTCCAGAACGTGTGCCTCTCAATTATAGTTTAAGTGAATTGCTGAAATATCTGAGTGTTTCACTACTCCCATAAAAGTGAAAACAGCCACATGCATGAATGGCCCCCTCTCCACTGCAACTTTTCCTTTCCGAGTGCCATACCGGGATCAGACTCCCATTCTAGTCAATATACACTACTCACAAAAAGTTAGAGAGATTTGGCTTTTGGGTGAAATTTATGGAAAACGTAAAAAGTTCACACTACAGTGATATTACATTATGAAAGTAGGACATTTAAGTAGAAGCATGCAATGGTGATTTCCTCATCTCAAACTATATATTGGAACAAAAGCCAACAACAGTGGTGGGTATACCCCACAAAAAATGTCAATGTCTCAATAACTTGTCATTTGGCTTGAGCATCAATTACAGCTTGACAACGACATCTCATGCTGTTCCAAAGTTGATATATTGTCTGCTGAGGCATAGCATCCCACTCTTCTTGAAGGGAGGCCCTCAGGTCATTGATAGTGATGAGTGGGGGGTGCCATATTCGATTTCGCAATATTTCGTGAATATTCGATTGAATATTCGTCTTATATTCGTTGAAATCGAATATTCGTCATTATTTCATTTATCGCGAATAATATGCGATTTAATTAATCGCGTATTGCGATTTTTCTTTTGACAGTATAAGGCAACGTTCCTATGACTTATTGACTATGGCTAGGCTAATATGTGTATTTTACGAATATTCTTAATATTGCTCTAACTTCGTCTTTTAGAATATTCTTAATATTCTAAAAGACGAAGTTAGAGCAATATTATAAATATTCATAAAATACACATATAGATTGTAATTTAGCTAATATAGTGCTATAATCTTTTTTTTTTTTTTTTGTCAAATTTTTTTTGCCTCTTCTGAACTTCAGTTTTGGAAAATATGTACACTATTAAAAAAATTACTATAGCACTATATTAGCTAAATTGCAGTCTATATGTGTATTTTACGAATATTCTTAATATTGCTCTTAGGCTGCTTTCACACTAGCGTTCGCTGGTCCGTTCGTGAGCTCCGTTTGAAGGGGCTCACGAGCGGACCCGAACGCAGCCGTCCAGCCCTGATGCAGTCTGAATGGAGCGGATCCGCTCAGACTGCATCAGTCTGGCGGCGTTCAGCCTCCGCTCCGCTCGCCTCCGCACGGACAGGCGGACAGCTGAACGCTGCTTGCAGCGTTCGGGTGTCCGCCTGGCCGTGCGGAGGCGTGCGGATCCGTTCAGACTTACAATGTAAGTCAATGGGAACGGATCCGCTTGAAGATGTCACCCTGTTGCTCAATCTTCAAGCGGATCCGTCCCCCATTGACTTTACATTGAAAGTCTGAACGGATCCGCTCAGGCTGCTTTCACACTTAGATTTTTTTCTAAGTAATTAATGCAGACGGATCCGTACTGAACGGAGCCTCCGTCTGCATTAATATGAGCGGATCCGTTCAGAACGGATCCGCCCGAACGCTAGTGTGAAAGTAGCCTTACTTTGACTTTTAGAATATTCGTAATATTCTAAAAGACGAAGTTAGAGCAATATTACGAATATTATAAAAGACAAAGTTAGAGCAATATTACGAATATTCTAAAAGACGAAGTTAGAGCAATATTAAGAATACATTTGTTATTTAGAATATTCGTCATTTTTTTTTCTCCAATGTGTAGTTATTCCACTTTGGCATACTGCTCCCCGACAAGCGTCCCCGTAACCATGGCAACGCCTGTAGGTTAGAATATACCATCGGATTAGAGTTTTCACGATCTCAGGGAAAACTCAGATCCGATGGTATTTTCTAATCCACAGGCGTTCACATGGTGACGGGACGCTTGTCGGGGAGATGTATGCCGAAGTTGATTAAATAACGAATATATTCACTATATTGCTATGTATTTGTTTTTTCGAATATTCGTGAAATAATCAAAATGTTGATTTCGATTTTTTTGTTCCAAATAATATTAGATTTATTTATTTATTTTATTTGTTATCGCTGTCCCTAATTTAAATAAAGCGGGTAACATAAGCGTGCATGAAATAGTGTATGACGTAATTTACAGTACTAGAACCGCCCAGTGACTGTGACCAGTGTCTATAAAGCATTCATCATCACTATTTGAACTTTACAAGTGAATGACTACAATGGCTACTGTAAGTACGTCAAAGTTCAGACACATACTTGAGAAAGATGAGGACGACATCATATTAACTGTAAGTAATATTCTCTTAAAGCATATATATGTTGTGTAGATATTGCATGCAGCACAATGATTGTTCTGTAGATCACGAATTCTGAAATATTCGTAGATGCGATTATTATCTATATTGATAAGATTTTATTTTTTGGACTGCATGTCTCGTAGGGCATACGGTCGTGTGCAAGTGGACTGGCGTAAGTGTCTAAAGTAGCTAATAAATATAACTACCCAAAAAAATAACATTAAACTGTATCCGAACTATCTCTAATCTAAAAAACACTATAATTACCATAAACATGTGTAACTTTTGGATTTAGATGTAAATCTTAAGTGTTTATACACCTACTCCACATAATGCAATAATTCTCTGATAAACTAAATTGCATTAATATTTTCTTTTCTTTTAAACATACAGTAATCAAAAATGCCATAAACAAATGGCCAGGTACCAGAAGGAGCAAGAAAAGGATCTATTGGCTCTACATAAGGTGCTGCGGCGGGTTTCAAAAAAGGTTCAGAGGATGGATCAGAGGAACCGTAAAATAATAAAACATATGCATTTCATGATTATATTTTTTTTTAAATAAGCCAAAAATGACTGTTATTGTTAAAATGTTTGATATTGTTATTGTTAAAATGTTATTATAAACATTTATCTGCCACAGACTTGATGTGTCCAATCTTGAAAGTTCTATCAGTCAATTGAATGCGTTGTGTCGTGTGTAGCTAATTTGGTACTTCTTTTTCTTGTTGTTTAAAAAAATTATTTTTTCTTTAAACAAAAATTTTAGAAAGTCAAATAGTGTAATTTTTTTCATGTTAGCCCATTCCTGCTGCACACTTACACCTCTGACAGCATCATGTTGTATTAGTTTATTTTTGGTGTTGTCCTGGTCTGGTAGGGGCCCATTCCTGGGAACAAATTCCTGCTGCACACTTCGAACGTGCTGCTGACTGTCGTGCTGAGTTAGGCCGAGCTATGTGTAGGCCTTATACTGGACCCTTAACATCTACCTGCTGCTGATGCTTATCTCTGTCCTGACCCTGATGACTTATACTCCACCGTTACCAATACTTGCTGTTGTAGGTCCTGACACTGCTGAGTTATGTGTGGGGCGTATACTACAGTGTTACCATGTACCTAATGCTGTCTGTTCTGCTGTCTGCCCTGACCCTGGAATAAAGGGGCCTTACAACAAATGTCTAAAATTACACTGTAACATTACATAAAAAAATATTTTAAAAAACACACGTTATCAAACTGTAAAAAATGTATTTATTATAACAAAAATAATAAAGCAAGCCTCTATGGCAACTTTTTCAGCTCCAATAATATTTTGTAAAGTTTTCGGAGCTGGTGAAGGTTTTTTTCCTCCATTTGCCGCATCCTCTTATTAAAGCGATGCTGCATTTTCTTAAGCTCCGCAACATCTTTACTGAATTCCTTTTTTGTGGCCTCCAATTCTTTTATAGCCTTGTTCACTACAGGAAAAAAAATATATTATAATTAAAATTAGGGTTACTTATAAGACAAATAGTGCATTTTTATTTTATTTCAATATAACACTAGTTTCTGTTGTCCCCTCATTGTTACCACTTTTAACCACTTCACGACCGGCCATTAAGCGTAGGCCTCAGTGGAACGTGACTTGATGCAGGGGGACAGTCTATTACGGACCAACAAACACCCTGCCCCCAGGCATAATAGTTTGTGAACCGGGGTGCAAATGCAACTAAGATAAACAGGTAGCCATGTTAACTAAGGGCTGCTATTTTTCAGATTAATAACACATGTGCATTACAGCTCCGGAGATGCAGGGTGTTGTGGGGATCGTGGGATGCTTGTGAATATGTTATGTATATCAAATTATAGTAATGTGTGCACATATTTACACTCCCGGTGGGGGGTGTAGACCACCTCTCCCTCCTCTTCTGGAGCTGGGGGGGGCGGAATCAGGTGGCTGGGAAGGTCCGACCTCCTCCTCAGTGGCCTCTGTATCACCTATATCTGGGGGTGAAGGGGCCTCCACATTTTCAACGGGATCCTCCATGGGCGCCTCCACATTTTCTTCCTCCTCCTCGATCATCTATTTTTTTTGGGGGGGGGGGGCTTTTGTGGTGGCGGACCGAGGGAACAGGTTTATCTGTAATAATGACACAATGTTAAGAATTTACACAAACAACTCATAAACCATAACCAAGGTAAAGATCAAGAAATTCCTATATGGTGGAATCTGCATGGGATTATGAATTATACCAATTGTGGATTTACCTTTGAAAAAAAAAAAAAAAAAAAAATAGTCTAAGTTACAAGGTAGGATGAGGTAACAGGGTATTGTGACTGGGTAATGGATGTTTAGGTAAACCAAAGAACAGTTCGGAAATTAGATAAGGGGTTATTGGATGGTGTTATGTTGGGTATATCATTTTTTGTGGCTGCCAGCTTTAGACTGTCTGCTAAGCCGCATTTTGAAGATCTGCTGCCAAACCGCCCTCCCTCCCTGTTGATTTAGTTGTCAAGGTAACTTTATAATTAGAAGGAGGCTTAAAGTCTCCCCTTTAAGTGTCACTTTGACGGTGACCGCCCCTTTAACAGTGACTTTGATGGTGACCGGCCCTTATACACAGTGACTTTCCCGGTGAACGCCACTTTAACTGTGAACTCCACAGCTCCCGTCAATTGGCAGTTAGGATTTAAGTGAAAGGCTGGCAGGCTTGTATTGGAAAATATAGGTCATTTTTTGGAAATATCTCGTGTACGTCATAGAGAGCCGAGACCCTGCAAGATTTCTTTCCAGGTATATGTGTATACCAAGTTTCATTTCAATCGATGGTTATGTTTTTTAGTTTTTGCGGAACATACATACATACATACATATATATATAATCTTGAATCCCATCCAAATTAAGTGGGGGATGTATGTAATAGTCGGAGACGTTGACCGAATTGCTGAATGATGTTTGCAGTTTATGTAGATATAAACGTGTGAAACGTATGAATTCATCTGGTGACATGATATATCAGTACCGTGCTGTGTGTATAACAATATACAGTATATACAATCTCAGCGAGGTAGAGATATATGATGAGACCAGAAGATTTTGTACATGTCACACCAGGTATTAAGTAATCATTTGAAAAGGGATGAAATATGGATGTAGTAGAGTTAACACACATGCTTTATGAGACGTGTTATGTAAACTTAATGCAATTAAATACGTTAAGATATTTTAAAAATACCTTGTGTTTCTAGATTACGTGATGAGTTAAGAAATCTGAGTTAAGAGGTTGTGTTAGGCTACTTTCACACTTGCGTTCGGAGCGGATCCGTTTGGTCTCTGCACAGACGGATCCGCTCCTATAATGCAAGCGATGGTATCCGTTCAGAACTGATCCGTCTGCATAAAAAATTCTAAGTCTAATTGTTAGTCAGACGGATACGTCCAGACTTTGACAAACTGATCCGTCCCCGTTGACTTAAATTGTAAGTCTGGACGGATCCGTTTGGCTTCGCACGGCCAGGCGGACACCCGAACGCTGCAAGCTGCGTTCGGGTGTCCGCCTGCTGAGCCAGGCTGATGCATTCTGAGTGGATCCTTATCCACTCAGAATGCATTGGGGCTGTACGGATCCGTTCGGGGCCGCTTGTGAGAGCCTTCAAACGGAACTCACAAGCGAAACTCCGAACGCAAGTGTGAAAGTAGCCTTAGGCCTCATGCACACGGCTATGTTCCGCGGCCGAGAGCGGACCGTGGAAACTTGGCCGGGATTCCTGCTGACAGCATGAGCACACGGCGTCATTGGTTGCTATGACGCCGTGCGCTTCATGCAGCCGCTGCTGTACAGTAATACAGTGAGGGATCATATTTTTTCAGATGTTTAAAATTTACGAAAATTCGATATAGCGAATATATGGCACTATATTCAAAATATTTGAGAATTCTCGAATTTGCGATATTCGAGAAAGAAAATCGAAATTCGAATATTCACGTTCAACACTAGTCATTGAGGTTCTAGGATACAGAGTTGCGAGCCTCTACACGACGACTCAGCTGATCCCATAGGTTTTTAATGAGATTCAGGTCTGGAGAAAGTACAGGCCACTCCATTTGAGGCACCCCAGTCTCCAGCAGCCGTTCTCTAATGATGCGACCTCAATGAGCTGGCGCATTGTTATCCATGAAGATGAAATTAGGCCTGTGTTGTTCATGCAGAGGCACAATGACAATGACTGGCACAATGACTGGGTTAATGATATTTTTCAAGTAGTATGGGCTTGTCACTGTACCATTCACAAAGTGTAGGGCAGGTCTGTATTGACTAGACACACCTGACCACACTGTAACACTACCACCACTAAAGGCCCCACTGCTCACAGTGGCTGATGCATATCGCTCTCCTTGAAGTCTCCAACATCATTGGCGGCCATCATTTCTGTTCAGCGTGAATCGACTTTTATCAGTGAACAGAAATTAGGTTCATTGGTCCCTCGTCCAGTGTAGATGCTCCATGGCCCTTGCAAGTTGATGAGTCCTATGGTCAGGTACCCTTGCAGGTCGTCTTGCACGCAGACGATGCTGATGTAAACAGTTTTGATTGGTCTGACAGTAACACTTGGGTGCCTCTTACCTCCCTTAAATGTGCCTGGAGTTGTGTGGCATTCATCATTCGATTCTACAGGGTATTGTTCACAATGAATCAGTTATCAGTGTGGGATGTGGCCAAAGGACATCCATTTCTATGCGCTTCTGTGACTCTCCCAGTGTGTACTGTATCTCTGTTGCAACCTGCTGATGACAATGACGCTCTAAGCTCAATAACCACTTCCGTCCTAGAACATCCTGCTTGAAGCCTTGCAGTGGCGATGTACAGTTGATCAATTTTTCTTATACGCATACTGGGGGTCATAATCTCTTCTTTTATACATCCGACATGTCATTGAGGTATACCAGAAGAGGTCACTGGTGGTTGTCTGTGAACTCTAAAGTCCAAACGATTTGAATGGGACAAAAAAGATCTGAAGACCTCTAAGCTAAAAGTAGAGGAGGGAAACTACTAGTGCTGTGGCCCCCTTTATTTGAGAAAGACATCTTACTGGCCACCCCCGATAATATCTTCGGTTTTCTGTGATATTTCAGAAGTATAAAAGTGAACATTATCTACCATTTTCAGCACTTTATCTCTCATTAATCTGAGATGGTGATCGGAGGCTAGCTAGAATCATGTATTGCTATAGTCACATGAAGAAACAAAAGATCCTGCTATCTAACTCTCTGTACCCTCAGCAGCCGTATTGAAGGACATTACTCAGCAGAACTAAGCAGTTTAGATTTAAGACAGTAAATCACCTACTAACTAGCACCAGTGTCTTGGTCGGTTTTTCTGCCTCTGCCTGGCAGCCCCTCCCTGCTCCTCCTCCCTTCTGCCCTCTCCATACACCTCTAAGTAATCTGATCCTTCAGTGAGAAGGCAGTGTGTCTTCAGTAAAGACGGATCTTAGCAGTGAATGGAGAGTTAGTGATGAAGAGAGGGGAGCAGAAGAGAAGCCTGATAAAAAGAGAAGGAATAATCTTTCTCTGATAAGATATATTACAAAGTTTCCTATATTCCCCTTTACTGTTAATTTATGTTATAAAATGGAAGAACAGTTAGTCTTTAAATGTTAGCTATTGCTTAGCTGCACTTAGGATGCTAATGCTAAATGCAACTGTCACTACCAGAGCTTTGAGAAGTTCTCACAGCTCTGTGTCTCCACCCCTGCGATGATGTCACTTAGAGCTTGGAGGTGTTCTCACTGTTCTGTTTCTCCGCCCCTGTGATGAGGTCTTTACTCTCAGCTGTTTCTCCTGCAGTTGATTTTCCTGCCTTTAAATCACCCCTCCTCCTGTTGCAGGGCGTGGATTATATTTCTCATTTCAGTTGTAGCTCTGGCTTGAGTAACTTCACTTGTAAGCTATCAGTTCACTGGACCTGGTTTCTGCTGCAGCAAGCACTCCGGATATTGCCAGCTGTCCTTGGATCCGTCTTCTCTGCGGCTGCATCTCCTTCAGCTAAGTGTGCAGATATTGTTGTTTTCCTGATTATTTTCTGACTGGATCTGAGGTGGCCACGGTTCCCTCCATATACTGAGTAGGGCACCGGTGGCCGTGCCCCTTCCACTATTGTAGGGGTTACAGTGGCCATCAGTCTGAGGTACGCGGGCATGCCTCCTTCCACCATTTGGATCCAGGCATGTGCTTTAGCAGCATAGGGAGAGCTTTGAGGGTCTGACAGGGGTCACCCCTTATCTTCCCTAGTTTGGGTCCGGTCAGTAGCTCTTTTCACTGTGTTTGCTCTTGTTACCCTCAAACAGCCGTGACAGCAACAGCACACTGTTTTATGCACTAAGACATATGCAATTGAATAGATGGTTATTTTTAATTGCACTACTGCTATATTTACTGTACATATAAATTTGAGGTTCTTCACGTACATTTTGATCAAATTATTTGAGCCCATCTGCCATCTGAAGAGCCGTCTTGTACATGAACTGTTGGAAGTGCTGTCTAAGTTTCCTTTTTACATTGTACGTTTGTACAATAATGAGGAAAGAACATTTGTATGAACACCCATTTCAATAACTGGCTGCTGTAAATGTTCTGCTTGCTTGTGTGATGATCACATCTTCCACGTGGCACCTACATTCATCATTTGTTGGCAACATTTCATTGTGTACAATCAGGGGATGTGTTGCTGACAATACATGAATGAATGGGGAGAAAATAACTGAAATAACAATCACGTGTTCCCACCAAATAGCCATAACACAATTCAAAATAATCCATATACCGGTACTCAATGTTTGCATATATCTTGGCATGCTAAGTAATGCTCTGTTGCATGTAGTGTTGCCTTTGCATATCAGCCTGGGTAGTGTCCATTTGTACAAATGTTGGTTGGTAAGTCAACTAGTTGTGTCATTATGACAATAAATACAAGTTTTGTGGGTTGGTGACAAAGTGTCCAAGGAATAGAGCAAATTCAGCCTGAATAAGACCCATGGGATGTTTGATGTTCCTAAGTCTCCATTCTCATAGGAGCATTGTAGTGTTCTGTGACAATTATAACATGATGAAGGCAAAAGTGTTTTATAAAAAAGCAAAATATATTTTTTTCTTTTTCCTAATATATCATCGGCTTGTGATGCAGTCTGCCATTGCATGCCATAATTTAGTAAATCATTAGTATTTTATAATAGTTGAGAATCAGAGCCCTAAAAACTTAAATTATTGTAAAACAACAAAGGTTGCATAGCAGAATCATACAGTAATGTAACAACTTCACAAATGTTCTCATGGATGCTGGATACCTTGTGTCATGGATATCAAGTGTCTGTCTACAACATAAATGTGAAAAAGATTTGTCATTTGTATCTCTGGACAGTATTAAATCCATGTAGCACAAATACACCCATCGATCATCTTATTTATTTTTTTTAAAGCAGAAATAATTCCTAATGAGTCCCGCCAGAGCTCTAAAAAAGACACAATAACAAGTTTCTATATAGTAGAGCCAGAAGGCATCTGCCATGGAGGTAGAGTCATAATAAACCTTGTTGCTGTAGAAATATAAAAGTATTACAAACCTCATAAACTGTATGTGTAAGGTGATCATACAGGAATGATAAACGTCATTATCATTGCCCAAGGAGAACACCAATCAGCCTTTAAAGGGGTATTCCAATCACAGACAATGGGGGCATATCGCTATGATATGCCCCCATTGTCTGATAGGTGCGGGTTCCACCTCTGGGACCTGCACCTACAACGAGAACAAAGCGGGGAGAGCTGTGGCTGGAGGACCCCAGATTTCCCAGGGTCTGTCCACCACCAAGCGCTACTCTGATAGAAATGAATGGGAGAGCACCGCGTGGCCCCTGCTCCCATTTATGTCTATGGGGCAGGCGGAAATAGCTGAGCCAGCATATAGGTGGGACCCGCACCTATCAGACAATGGGGGCATATCCTAGCGATATGCCCCCATTGTCTGTGATGGAAATACCCCTTTAACTTTCTATAGTCTTAACTATACAAATTTTTAACAGAAAGTGTTCAGAAAGAATACAAGGCTCTCATGTGAATTTCTTTTTCCTTTAAAATAGCACAAGATACATAACCCACGTGCCAAAAGAAAGACTCATGTTTGCATTGGAAGATGTAGGACATGTCTACACCTCAGAAAATCCCCTCGTTTCCCGACAGCATGAAAAAGACCATAGTATCAGGCAAATTATGAAGTTTGGCTTTCACGTGATCTAGAGTGAACATCGTAAAAACCTTTGGAACTTCCAGGAAATGTTCTGAAATTTTTATAACAGCTGCAGAATAGTTCAGGGAACCAAACAACATTGGTTTTCTATACGATAAAAAAAAGTTTCACCATAAAAATATAAATATTCTGTACCGCAACAATCATAACAACCTGTACAATAAATAACACGTTGGATTGTTTTCATTTCTTACCCCAATTTTTTTTTTTAATTACTCCACAAATTAATTAGTCTACGTTCACACTGGTGTTTTGGCTTTCCGTTTGTGAGTTCCATTCAGGGCTCTCATAAGCGGTCCAAAACGGATCAGTTTTGCCCTAATGCATTCTGAATGGAAAAGGATATGCTCAGAATGCATCCGTTTGCCTCTGTTCCATCTCCATTCTGCTTTAGAGGCGGACACCAAAACGCTGCTTGTAGCGTTTTGGTGTTTGTTTGACGAAACTGAGCCAAACTGATCCGTTTTCGATGACACAATCTGGCAAAATAGAAAACAGATCCGTTCTCCATTGACTTTTAATGCTGTTCAAGACGGATCCGTCTTGGCTATGTTACAAACGGATCCGGATAATACAAACTGATCCGTTTTGAACGGATGCAGATGGTTGTATTATCTGAACGGATCCGTCTGTGCAGATCCATGATGGATCCGCACCAAATGCGAGTGTGAAAGTAGCCTTAGATGTAGAAGTAACAAGTCCTAATACAGCTATGTCAATGGAAATTTTAAAAAGTTATGGCTCTCGAAATTCTACAGCACAAAATAAACTTTTTTATAAAACATTGTATTGTGCAAAAGTTCTAAAACATAAAGACAAAGGGGGACATTTATAAACAGTTATACACCACTTTTTGGTATATTAAAGTCACAGATTTTGTCGCACGGCATTTAAGAAATGCCAAGCCTAATAAACATCAGCCAAAGTATACGTATTATTATCAACACATTGATACTGGCTCATGGAATACAGTTAACATGTTATTTTTTACCACACTGTGGAAAAAAAAGTGGCAGGATTGCTGCATTTTTGTTTTCACTCATCAATAAATTATATGTACCCCAAAATGGTGCCATTGAAAAATTCAACTCATCCCTCCAAAAATACACCCTTACAGCCCACACAGCTGGAAACATGGATGGAAATATAGAAATAATATGGGGGTAATTTATTAAGACCGGCGTTTTAGACGGTTTTAGCAGGGAAAAGTCATAGATTGCGGCGCAAATAACCTGGTGGATATAATTGAGTAAATTACCCCCTTTGTTTTTTGGGATGCAAAGATGAAAAAGTTAAATAACTGCTTTGCCAGTTCTTAGTGTATACTAGCATGTCTGATGAGATATATGTACAGCAGCAGCATGGAGAACATTATACAGCAGTATGGAGCAGTGTCGCTGTACCTCCAGCACTGGGGAAAGATAATATACTTACTAGTCCCAGTAGTAGTATCTCCAGCAGCTTTTCCCCTTCCCTTCACAATAGACTTCTATGGGCTGCAGCTGTAGCCTGATCTCTAAGTGAAATGTGAAATGCTAAGGCTAATTTCACACTAGCAGTAGCCTGCTCCAGCAGGCTGTTCCGGCAAGGGAACAGCCTGCCGGATTCGTTCTACCGCTGGTGCATTGTGCCGCCGGAAGTCCGCTCCGGCCCCATTCCCTGTAATGGGGGCGGGCCGGAGGTCCGGCCAAAGCATGGCATACTTGTCGAGAGGCGGCCAGAATAAAACTGGAGCATGTTTTATTACGACCACCTATCTGCATTTTTGCCATGCTGTGGTCGTACCTCCAACCCACCCCCATTATAGTGAATGGGGTCGGAGAGGACTTCGGTAGCATGGATCCGGCAGGCTGTTCCCCCGCCAGAACAGCCTGCTGGAGAAGGCTACTGCTAGTGTGAAAGTAGCCTAACCCATCTTCAGTGCAAACAGATTTTAGGACTGAATTAAGAGTTACTTTCCACTGCAGGAGGCTGAGGGGGAAGCAGGAGAGGATCCTGATGAGTGGAAATAGTGGCATTTTCTGTGGCCAGGTTTGGGGTGGCCCCAACGCTATGCTGGGTCCCCTGGACACCGTCCAGGTGTCACCACGTGTTGCTGCTCTCCAGACGCGATGGTAAGGCGTGGTGCACCCCAATGGGAAATAAGTCCAGAGAGTCAGGGTCTGCAGTAAACCAGGGTGCTTCTTTACTGGAGGAATTCAGGTACAAAACAATACAGGCGAGGCATTGGCTGGCTTCTCCAGTCTCCTCCCTAGCAGAAGAAGGGTTTGATGCTGAGGAAAGGCCTGAGCTAGCTGTCCCTTTTTCTTTACAGAAGGCTGGTACCCTGGTCCAAGGCTGGTGATCCAGGGTCTGTGGCAGCGTCTCCCCATCTCAGCGTCTTCTTTTGGTCACTCAGTAGTCTGGCAGAGTCTCCTCTTCCAAGCACTGTTCCCTAAGTGCAGCACACTAGGGGCTCTGACTGCTCTCCTTATATACAGTTTTTGCAAGACTGGAACCTTCTAGTTGGAGGGGTGGAGTAGAGAAACTCAACACAAACAGATACATTGTTTCAGCTCCCGTCTGGTGTAGACTTACATTAAAGCTTCAATGATACTCAATGGCAGTGACACAGCAGGTTTTCCAGACAAAAACAAGTTTCCAGACATAACAACATAGTTAAAACCAGACATTTAAAAGGTCAGGCTCCTTTTGGTGGTAAACAAGCCTGGGTTTTTCCATCCAAAACATGGTGGTAAACAAGTCTGGGTATTCCCCTACAAACATGGTCTTCTTTAAACCCTATGGCAACTGTGGAGAATTACCAGCTTCTCAATCAAAGCCCTAACAGTCTCTCAGTATTCATTATCCCTTTCCACAGAACCATGTAAATACAGTGATAATGAACAGGATACATATCACAACATATATATAAAATGCAGTTACGCAGTATTAAACAGTGCAAGTTAACCCTTTTAGGTGAAATAAAGTAAGAAGTCTTAACTCTGCATATGGCAAATAGGCAAATGTCCACTAATGTTCAAATGTCAAAGTACTCACTGCTCTAGGGCACTACACATTTTTCTGCAATAAAGATATATTAAAAAGTTTCTCAACTTCTATACAATTGATTGGAGGGAAAAATGAAAAGAGCTATTACTTTTGAGATGTTTATGCAGCATTTTGAGGGTGTTCACAAATGGAACAGGTTAGGGCTGAAAATGTAAAATGTATGCTTTTTTCTGGGTGTAAAGGGTATTTCCTTTATAAAAAATAAATTATTTTAAAATGTATGTTATACTATATCAAGATAGTTATGGACATGTGTCTTTTATAACTTTACTTTGTAACCCTGGCAAATATTTATTAAGATACATATTTATTGAGATGAATAATTTGAATCATAAGCCAATCTGTAGGTCACCAAATTTTGCGAACAGTCTCTTCAGATTATTGAACAACATAGACCCGGTATAAATATTTTGTAGATATTTTGTTCAAAGTTCAACAAGTACTTGTACTTAAAAGCATTTGCTATCTTTGAGTCTCTGCTAGTTGCATGTTTTGTTTTATAATGAAGCATATATTGCTAATGTCTATGACTCATCAGCAGTTTTTATGCGATAAATTACCATTCTTGAGCAAAACAAAGTATTTAGAACCAGTAACAAGATGAACTAGTTAACCTATGATAACGCATGTTATATGCTGTGTGGGGTTTTGCTCTGGTAGACATGCTAGCGGACGCAGTATAGAGGCAATCACAAAGTCTTTAACTTAAACAGTTCGGTGTTTATTCACACAAAGTGACCGTTCACAGTCTTGGTTGTTTGTTCACACCATGCAATGTCCATAGAACAAAATCTTCACCTGGTTAGCAGTCTTTCTCCCAGCTGTCCACAGCAGGCTTTAGGTGCCTGTTTTCCACCATGCGGCTTTCAAACCTTTAGCATGGCACCAATTCACAGATCCCAAAACAGTGTCTCCACAGCTTCCCTGTCAGATGGAGGATAATCCACACCCAGCTGAGACTGCTGGCTGGGTTTTATAAAGGCCAATAAAGACCCGGCCTGGAGCGTGGGGAGAAGCCACCCACCCAGCACTTTGGCTACTCCCAGTAAGAGCCGTCCTGGATCGGCCATACTAACAACAAACAGTGTTAACCAACACTAGCTGTAGCTGACACTTAAAATACTGGCTCTTACCTCACCAAGGCCAGGAATCTCAGTCACACATACCTTCCATCAATGACGCCCATTGCTCCTTCCTACAGCTGCTGACTAAACATCATATGTATTTATTCATCTAACTTTCACATCACTGTTCTTATTTCTGTTATCCTGCTAGTTATAGGGGCAGAACAACAACATAACAAAGATGTCCCTAACAATGCCCAGCTACTTTATAGCACTTCCCATCCAGCTAGTTAGATACAGATGTGAACACAATTGTTGGTAGCCTTCCATTACAAAAAGGAAAAGCCACAATGGTCACTGAAATAACAAGACACTGACAAAAGTACTAATATATAAAAATATATAAATACTGAAAATCAGCTAATGAAAATCAGACATTGCATTTGAATATAGTTCAATTTATAGTTCATATTTAAAGTTGTCTCAGGAGATATTGAAAAATAATATAGACAACATAGTAAAGGATATAAGACCATCATCAAACAGCTTAATGTTCCTGTTACTACAGTTGCACATATTATTCAGAAGTTTAAGGTCTACGGGACTGTAGCCAACCTCCCTGGACATGGCTGCAAGGGGAACAATTATGACAAATTGAAGAGACATGTAATACGAATGGTAACCAAAGAGCCCAGAACACCTTTCAAAGAGATTAGAGGTGAACTTCAAGGTCTAGGTACATCAGTGTCAGGTCACACCACCCGTCGCTGCCTGCCAAAGTGGACTTAATGGGAAACGACCAAGGAGGAAACCACTGTTGAAAGCAAATCATAAAAAAGCAAGACTGCGATTTGCCAAAATGCATATTGACAAGCCACAAAGCTTCCAGGAGAATGTCATTTGGACAGATAAGAAAAAGCTGAAGCTTTTTGGCAGGTCACATCAGCTCTATGTTCAGAATTTGTATATTGTACCCACTGTGAAACATGGAGGAGGCTCAGTTATATTTTGGTTCTGGTTTGCTGTATCTGGCACAGGGTGTTTTTAATCTGTGTTGGGTACAATAAAATCTCAAGACTGTCAATGCTTTCTGGAGCGAAATGTGCTGCCCAGTGTCAGAAAGCTTGGTCTCAAATGCAGGTCATGGGTCCTCCAACAGGAAAATGTCCCAAAACACACAGCTAAAAAACTCCAAGAATGGCTAAGATTAAAGCACTGGACTATTCTGAAGTGGCCTTCTGTGAGCCCTGATCTACAGTTGTGTTCAAAATTATTCAACCCCCACTGAAATTCAGTGTTTTGGCCAGTTTGACATTGATTTTGATCATTTCAGTCATCTTGTTTACAATTAAATCAAAGAGGCACTTGTAAGTCAGACACATATAACATAACATTTATAATGAAATAACCACAAATGTCTTTTCTGTGCTCACATCATTATCAGTTTTATTCAACCCCCAAGTGACATTCAATCTTAGTACTTAGTACAACATCCTTTTCCAGTTATAACAGCTTTTAAACGTGAAGCATAGCTGGACACAAGTGTCTTGCAGCGATCTACGGGTATCTTCACCCATTCTTCATGGGCAAAAGCCTCCAGTTCAGTCACATTCTTAGGCTTGCGCACTGCAACTGCTTTCTTTAAGTCCCACCAGAGGTTCTCAATCGGATTTAAGTCTGGTGACTGCGATGGCCACTTCAAAATGTTCCAGCCTTTAATCTGCAACCATGCTCTAGTGCAGTGGTCTTCAACTCCAGTCCTCAGGGCCCAACTGCCGGTCATGTTTTCAGGATTTCCTTAGTATTGGGCAGCTGATATAATTAGTGTCACTTCCATCAGGATTTACCACAGCTGTTTATTCTGTGGGATACTCCTAAATCCTGACCAGCAAGTGGGCCCTGAGGACTGGAGTTGGGGAAC
Organism: Bufo gargarizans; assembly: GCF_014858855.1. Lineage (NCBI taxonomy): Eukaryota > Metazoa > Chordata > Amphibia > Anura > Bufonidae > Bufo > Bufo gargarizans. Next base: position 155,951,818 of record NC_058083.1, read on the forward strand.
CGTGCTCTAGTGGACTTGGAGGTATGCTTGGGATCATTGTCCTGTTGAAAGGTCCAACGTCTCCCAAGCCTCAGGTTTGTGACGGACTGCATCACATTTTCATCCAATATCTCCTGGTACTGAAGAGAATTCATGGTATCTTGCACACGCTGAAGCTTCCCTGTACCTGTAGAAGCAAAACAGCCCCAAAGCATGATTGACCCCCCCCCCCCCCCCCGCCATGCTTCACAGTAGGCAAGGTGTTCTTTTCTTCATAGGCCTTGTTCTTCCTCCTCCAAACATAGCGTTGATCCATGGGCCCAAACAGTTCTAATTTTGTTTCATCAGTCCACAGAAGACTATCCCAAAACTTTTGTGGTTTGTCCACATGACTTTTGGCATACTGCAGTCAAATCTTTTTTCAGTTCCTCAGCAGTTACACGGGGACTTTTCTCCACTTTGCGCTTCAGGTAGCACAGCAGTCGAAGTCAGCATCTTCTTTCTGCCAAGACCAGGTAGCGTTTCAACAGTGCCCTTTGCCTTGAATTTGCGAATGATGCTTCCTATGGTGTCTCTTGGTATGTTTAACATCTTCGCAATCTTCTTATAGCCATTGCCCTTCCTGTGAAGAGAAATCACCTCTTCTCTTGTCTTCCTGGACCATTCTCTTGACTTCACCATGTTTGTAAACACACCAGTAAATGTCTAGAAGGAGCTGAGTATCACAGTCCTTTTAAATCTGCCTAATTGGTGCTTATTATGCTTGATTGCTGCTCCTTGACATCCACAGGTGTTTTCAATACCTGATCGAAAACACTTGAATTAACCTCTGTTCTTAAGAGTGGTAGTCTTTAAGGGGTTGAATAATTGTGTCAATGAAGAAATCACAAAAAAAACATTTAATACTGTATTATAAAATCAATTGATGTCATTTTAGTTGCATTTGGTTCTTTAAAAAGTGCTTGTAAGATTTCATTCTGAACATAATTACAAATGTACACTAAATTCCCTAAAACCCTTTACAGCATTGGGGGTTGAATAATTTTGAACACAACTGTAAGTCTTATTGAAGATCTATGGAATGAACTGAAACGTGCAGTCTGGAGAAGGCACCCTTCAAACTTGAGACAGCTGGAGTAGTTCACAAGGAGTAGGCCGAAATACCAGTGAACAGGTGCTGAAGTCTCATTGATAGTTACATAAATACCTTGATTACAGTGATTGCCTCAAAAGTTAAGGGTACAATTTTTTTTTTCTCCAGGCCAGTTTAATTAATTTGTTTAACAAATTATTATTTTGAACCACAATTCAAAAGCAATGTCTGATTTTCATTAGTTTATTTTCATTACGTTTTTATTTATTATTAGTGTTGGTCGAGCACCAAAGTGCTCGGGTGCTCAAATAGAGCACCTCGGGATGCCCGTGTGCTCTACCGAGCACCCAAGCACAATGGCAGTCAATGAGAGAACCCAAGCATTAAACCAGGCACCCCTTCCGCTGAAGAGGGGAGGGTGTCTGGTTCACAGGAAAAGGTCAGAAATTGATGGAAACACCACTGAAATGGTTCGGGAACAGCATGGGGAGGATGTCTGGATTTATCTTGGACTCCCAGGTCGCTGCTGGGAATGAAGTTGTCTGAGTATTACGCCAATTTTACAGACTGGCAATAATACGCACAAAACCGAGGATAAAATAGATTTTAGAGGAAAAATTGTTAGGAAACATTCTTTTCTGTATATTTACTTGTATATAAAGTACAAGTGCTGCCAAAAGTTACAAGGAAGAGGCACTCCGATACAACCTGTATATCACATAAAGGAGGGCCTCATTCAAAATTGGTACAATTGTTCAGGTTGTGGGACTCCCACACTCATAAAGCCTATGCACTAAGTGAAAGGGCTGCCAAAAATTACAAGGAACCGGCATTCCAATACACCCTTCATTACACATAAAGGAGGGCATAATACACACCCTTGAAAAATTATGATTGATGGCCTGCTGGTGACCCTCAAAAACATTAGGGGCAAGGGCCTGCTGCTGATCTGACCATCTAAAACATTAGGAGTAAGGGTCTTCTGCTGAGCTGACTCTCTAAAACATTTGGGGTGAGTGCCTGCTGCTGATCTCACCATCTAAAACATTATGGGCAAGGGCCTACTGCCGAGCTGACCATCTAAAATATTAGGGGTGAGGGTCTGCTGCTGAGCTGACTCTCTAAAACATTAGGGGCGAGTGCCTGCTGCTGATCTGACCATCTAAAACATTATGGGTGAGGGCCTGCTGCCGAGCTGACCATCTAAAACATTAGGGGCGAGGGCCTGCTGCTGATCTGACCATGGAAAAAATTATGGGCGAGGGCCTGCTGCTGAGCTGACCATCAAAAAATTATGGGCGAGGGCCTGCTGCTGAGCTGACCACATAAAACCTTAAGGGTGAGGGCCTGCTGCTGAGCTGACCATGCAAAACATTATGGGCGAGCGCCTGCTGCCGAGCTGACCATCTAAAACATTATGGGCGAGGGCCTGCTGCTGAGCTGACCATATAAAACATTATGGGTGAGGGCCTGCTGCTGAGCTGACCATCTAAAACATTATGGGTGAGGGCCTGCTGCCGAGCTGACCATCTAAAACATTTAGGGGCGAGTGCCTGCTGCCGAGCTGACCATCTAAAACATTAGGGGTGAGTGCCTGCTGCCGAGCTGACCATCTAAAACATTAGGGGTGAGGGTCTGCTGCTGAGCTGACTCTCTAAAACATTAGGGGTGAGGGTCTGCTGCTGAGCTGACCATCTAAAACATTAGGGGTGAGGGTCTGCTGCTGAGCTAACTCTCTAAAACATTAGGGGTGAGTACCTGCTGCTGATCTGACCATCTAAAACATTATGGGTGAGGGCCTGCTGCCGAGCTGACCATCTAAATTATTAGGGGAGAGGGCCGGCTGCTGATCTGACCATGGAAAAAATTATGGGCGAGGGCCTGCTGCTGAACTGACCATCTAAAAATTTTGTGGGCGAGGGCCTGCTGCCAAGCTGACCATCTAAAACATCTTGTGAGTGAGGGCCTGCTGCCGAGCTGGCAATCTAAAAAAAATTGTGGGCGAGGGCCTGCTGCAGAGCTGACCATCTAAAAAAATTTGTGGGCGAGGGCCTGCTGCCGAGCTGAGCATCTAATAACTTTTGTGGGCGAGGGCCTGCTGCCAAACTGAGCATCTAAAGAATTTTGTGGGCGAGGGCCTGCTGCTGAGCTGACCATCTAAAAATTTAGGGGTGAGGGTCTGATGCTGAGCTGACCCTCTAAAACATTATGGTTGAGGGCCTGCTGGTGACCCTCAAAAACATTATGGGTGAGGGCCTGCTGGTGACCCTCAAAAACATTATGGGTGAGGGCACGCTGCTAAGCTGACCCTCTAAAACATTAGGAGCGAGGGCAGCCTAATAAGCATGTTGATATGATGGAAGAGGAGGATGAGAAAAGGGAGATTGAACCATATACCCTATTTAGTGGTGGAAGGGGTGCATGGGAATACAGTGTATTCAATACACCATAAATCCACATTTAGAGTGCCTTTATGTTCAGCCGCTTTCCTCTGGTGGAGTTGAGAAGTCAGGGGCAATCCAGGCCTTGTTCATTTTTGTAAGACTCAACCGGTCAGCATTTTCAGTTGACAGGCGGATGCGCTTATCAGTTATTATGCCCCCAGCAGCACTAAATACATGCTTTGACAAAACGCCGGCGGCGGAGCAGGCCAGCACCTCCAAGGCGTAGAGTGCCAGTTCATGCCACGTGTCTAGCTTGGACACCTAATAATTGTAAGGCACACAGGGATCACTGAGGACGCTGACACGGTCTGCTACGTACTCCTTCACCATCTTCCAATATTTTTCCCTCCTGACACTAGGTCGTGCATCAGGTTGAGGGTGCTGGCGGGGTGTCATAAAACTGTCCCAGGCCTTGGAGAGTGTTGCTCTGCCTCTGTTGGAACTGATGTGTGTTCCCCTTGTCTCCCCTCCTCAGTTGGCTAAGGAATTACGTACTCTGCAGCCAGCGTTGTCAGCTGGAAATTTTTGGAGCAATTTTTCCACAATCGTATTGTACCATTTTGCTTGTCCTCTCCACCACAGGAATGAGAGATGAGAAGTTCTCTTTGTAGCGGGGGTCAAGAAGGATGAATAACTAGTAATTGGTGTTGGCCAAAATGCGTACAACTCGAGGGTCACGGGAAAGGCAGCCTAACATATAGTCAGCCATGTGTACCAGAGTCCCAACAGACAAGACTAAGCTGTCCTCATCAGGATGATGCCTCTCAATCTCCTCATCCTCTTCCTCCTCTTCTACCCATCCACGCTGAACAGATGGAATAAAACTTCCATGGGTACTACCCTCTATAGCGGAGGCAAACATCTCCTGCTCCTCCTCCTCATCCAATTTGCGCCGAGTAGATGAACTGAGAGTGGTCTGGCTATCACCCTGTGTACTTTCTTCCCCCATTTTCACCTCTTCCACATGCAAAGCGTCCGCCTTAATTGTGAGCAGCAAGTGTTTGAGTAGACACAGAAGTGCGATGGTGACGCTGATAATAGTGTTATCGCCGCTCACCATCTGTGTTGATTCCTCAAAGTTGGGTAAAACCTCACAGAGTTCATCAAAGTTGGGTAAAACCTCACAGAGGACATCAATTCCCACGCGTCGCTTGTGAAGAGCCTGAAAAGGCGACAACCATGTTGCAGCTGGTATTCCACTACTGCCCTCTGCTGCTCACAATGCCTGGCCAACATGTGGAACGTGGAGTTCCAGCGCGTGCTCACGTCGCACAACAGTCGGTGAGCTTGCAATTGCAAGCGCTACTGCAGCATTGCCAGACCGACGGAAGCTGTCGATGACTTGCGGAAATGTGCACACATGCGGCGCACCTTCACCAGTAGCTCAGGCAATTTGGGGTAGGTTTTGAGAAACCGCTGAACCACTAGGTTGAACACGTGGGCTAGGCATGTTATGTGTGTGAGCTTGCTGAGCTCCAAAGCGTCCACCAAGTTACGACCATTATCAGACACAACCATGCCTGGTTGTAGGTTGAGTGGCGAGAGCGACAGCCCAGTCTGGTCCCTTATCCCCTGCCACAGCTCTGCGGCGATGTGCTGTTTGTTACCTAAGCAGATCAGTTTAAGCACAGCCTGTTGCCGCTTCCCCACTGCAGTGCTACACTGCTTCCAGCTACTGACTGATGTCTGACTGGTGCTGCAAGATGATAATTCAGAGGTGGAAGTGGAGGCAGAGGAGGAGAAGGGGGGGTTGCAGCCACTAACGTAGGTGGCGGCGGAAACTCTGATGGAAATAGGGCCCGCAATCCTTGGCGTCGGTAGCACCCATGCCATCCTGGGGTACGACCCCCTCCCGGCCTCCACAACGTTCACCCAGTGTGCCGTCAGGGAAATGTAGCGTCCCTGGCCAAAAGCATTTGTCTATGTGTTAGTCGTTAAGTGGACCTTCCTAATAACTGCATTGGTCAGGGCACGGGTGATGTTACGGAACATATGCTGGTGTAAGGCTGGGACTGCACACCGTGAAAAATATTGGAGGCTGGGGACAGAGTACCGCAGGACAGCCGCCGCCATCAGGCTGCGGAAAGCCTCAGTGTCCAAAAGCCTAAATGGCAACATTTCAAGGGCCAGCAATTGAAAGGTGCGCATTTAGTGTTATGGTCTGTGGGTGTGTGGTATTTGCGCTTTTGTTCAAAGGCCTGGGGTATAGACATCTGTACACTGTGCTGGGATACAGAAGTAGATGTGCTAGCTGATGGTGCTTGCGAAGGTCCAGGTGCATGGTGGGAGGCATTCGGACCTGCGTCTTGGACAGGGGATTGGCCAGCACATAACACAGGGGAAGAGGAGGCTATGGTGTGACCCGCAGACACTGGTTGTGGACCCAGACGTTCGGCCCACCTATTAGGGTGCTTTGATGCCATGTGGCGGATCATACTGGTGGTGGTGAGGTTGCTAGTGTTCATGCCCCCGCTTGTTTTGGTATGGCACAGGTTGCAAATGACAATTCTTTTATCGTCCTTTTATCGTCCTCAAAAACGCGCCAGACTGCGGAACACCTACCTCTTGGCAAGGGAGATTGCCGCAAGGGGGTGCTCCGGGGAACATTTGCGCCTGTTTGGTGTGGCCCGCCCCACTGCCTCTTCCAGCCTGTTGCGGTGCTGCGGATCCCTCCCCCTCTGTACTGCTGTCCTTGCTCGGCTTGCCACCTTCCCAGTTTGGGTCAGTGACTTCATCGTCCAGCACCTGCTCTTCCATTTCCTCACTCTGGATGACCAGAGTCACTGATATTTAGGATGGGCAAACGTTATACAGGAGGTATAGCACAAGTAATGTCGCTGTCAGCAGCAGCAAAAAAATTTGACTGAATGTCCCTGATATTTCGGATACGCAAACTCCTGACTTGTTGACCTAACAACAACCTCAATTATTGACAACTGTGTCTCATCCTCATCATGAACCTCTTGAGACACTAATTGCCATTGACTTATAGGCAACTGTGTCTCATCATCATCATCCACATCGTGAAACACTAATTGCCGTTCCCCACCGCCATCTTCTTCTGACTGTGGAGGCTCCAGAGTTTGGAAATCATGGCACAAGATCTCCTCATGTCCCTCTTCATGCGGCTTGGCGAGAGGCCCAAATTAAGGAATGGCAATGAAAACAGCTCCTCGGAATATCCGAGTGTGGGATCACTTGTTTGCCAAGACTCTCCATGGTGCGTGGAAGGAGTATCAGGGTGAGGATTCTGTTGACCAGACTCTTGGCTACTGAGACTGGACTTTATGGAAGACAGGGTGGTGCTTAACCGACTGGAAGCATTAACTGCTGCAATCTAACCGACCACCTGGTCGCACTGGTCTGACTTCGAGAGTGGCGTCCTGCGCCGCCCTGCAAACTGGGATATGAAGCTAGGTATCGTGGATGAGTGTGTTTCTTGTGCTCTGGCAGCAGGCAAAGTTTCACCATGCCCAGGGCCACGGCCTCTGCGTGCACCATCAGCAACATGGACACTTCCCCGTCCCTTACTGCTCGCCTTATGCATATTAAATGATATATATGCTTGCAAGTATGTCACACGTACAGTAGTGCAGGTTTTGTAAGTATATGCTCAAATAAAGTACACAGAATGTCACAGATATTTAGGATGCACAAACGTTATACAGGAGGTATAGCGCAAGTAATGTCGCTGTCACCACCGCCTAATATAAAAATTACACTGATTGAATGACACTGATATTTAGGATGCACAAACGTTATACAGGAGGTATAGAGCAAGTAATGTTGCTGTCACCAGCAGCAAAAAAATTAGACTGAATGTCCCTGATATTTTGGATACGCAAACTTTATACAGGAGATATAGCGCAGGTAATGTAACTGTCCGCAGCGGACACCGTCTACAGAAAAAGTACACTGGATGTCACAGATATTTTTAGGCTGTGCACACGTTACACAGGAGATGTAGTTCAGAAAATGTCATCAGCGGCAAAAAAAATTACACTAAATGTCTCTGATGTGCTAACGTTATACTGGAGATGTAGCGCAGGTAATGTCACTGCCAACAGCAGCAAAAAAAATTAGACTGGGTGTCACAGATATTTTAAGGCTGCACACACATTAGACAGGAGATGTAATGGAAATAATGTCGCTGTCTGCAGCGGCCAAATAATTGCAAGCTATTTAGCGCAGGTTGCGCTAAAAATATAGATTGCTGCCAGATGCAACTATAGTCCTTAAAAGGACTTCTTGGTCTCTAACAAGTTTTAGCAACATAGTGTAGGTTGCACTATAAATATATATTGCTGCCACACACAATAGTCCTTAAAAGGACTTTTGGGTCTCTAACAAGTATTAGCAATTTAGCGCAGGTTGCGTTAAAAATGTATATTGCTGCCACACACAACATTAGTCCTTAAAAGGACTTTTGGGTCTATAACAGGTATAAAAACTAAAATATTCCTATCTCACTCCCTACACTATCTCTCCCTTCTGCTCTCCAGCTCTACCTGACTAAGACTGAGCCGAACAAGTGTCATAAGGTGCTATATAGCACCAGATGACGCGTTCCGGCTAGCAAATCACTGTAATGCCAATAGCCAACATGGCTATGGCATTACAATGAATGGCAGTACTTACCTGTACATTTATTGTCTGCGTAGCAGCCAACAAACGTGCGGGGAGGAGACTCGAGCATCGCGCTCGAGCACAAGCGGTGTGCCAAGCATCGCGATGCTCGAGTAAAATTTGTGTTCGGCCGAGCATGCTCGCCCAACACTATTTATTATTACTTTTCTCATTTTCAAGTTATTTCAGTCACCATTGTGGGTATTTATTTTTTTAACAGAAGGGTAGCAACAATTTTGTCCATGTGTGTAGACACTCCCCTATCACTGCCCCTTTTGCTGCTTTGACACACCCATGCACATAACATCACAATAAAAAAAGAAAGAGCTGCTAGATGGTCGTGTGGCCAAAGTTGGACTGGCAGAGGTTCCTCCAATGGGCCCAAGCTGCGATACAATAATGGACCCCTAATAAAACAGAGCACCTAAGGTCTAGCAGAAGACAATTTAATTTGGAGCTGCCCTCAGAACTAATAACCACCAGATATCCCATTTAGGCCTCATGCACACGACCGTATTTTGTTTCAGTGTCCGATCCGTTTTTTTTGCGGATAGGATGCGGACCCATTCATTTCAATGGGTCCGCAAAAAACGCGGACAGCACACCGTGTGCTGTCCACATCAGTATGTCCGTTCCGTTGCTCCGCCAAAAAAAATAGTGCATGTCCTATTTTTTTCTAGTTTGCGGACAAGGATAGGCATTATTACAATGGATCAGCAAAAAAAACGGATCCGCAAAAAAACAAACAGATGCCATACGGAACATCACCCGTTTTTTTGGGCGGATGCACAATTTGCGGACCGCAAAACACATACGGTCGTGTGTATGCAGCCTTAACCTTATTGAAGATAAATCCAGCATGTCCAATGATAGCATAAATTACTTAAAAGTGAGTGTGTACATGTCAGATATACACAGAGAACGGGTGCTTTTTCATATAGTGTGCAATCACAGCCACCACTGTTGGATTGCAGGGTGGTCGTAACCATGGAAACAAGAAGTGTATAATGTGATGGAAAAATTGATCCAGCCAGCAAAGGAAGCAATATGGATAGTAAGAATACATTAGCAAGTGGCTTGTATTAACTTCCTCTACATAATAAATGCTATTTGCTAAAGTGATACAACCCCTTTAAAGTTAAACTACCGTTTAATTTTTTATACTGTAATGCATGGATGTCAAACTCATGGCCCTCCAGATGTTGCAAAACTACAACTCCCATCATTCCCTGATAGCTGTAGTATGCCCAGGCATGATGGGAGTTGTAGTTTTGCAACAGCTGGAGGGCCACGAGTTTGACATCCCTGCTGTAATGGCATAGTGTACCCTACAGTATATGTGCATTTGTGTTTTAAAATGTAATCATTTTCTGTTTTACATGATAAAAACTCCCACAAATGTGTGCCACTTTACCATTGTGCAGCCGTCTTCTCTATCTTCAAAACAAGAGACGGATCAGCCCTGGGAGGAGGAGCTCAGCCATGGATGCGAGTTCACAGTGTTGTAGGACACTGGCTCCTCCTCCCAGCCTTCATGCCTGCAAGGAGTCTGTGATGCCCACCCCTATATCTTATTTTAAAGAGGTATGGCATATTAATAACATACCCTAAGTGAAAATGCATCATACACATCGTGCTGTTGGAGGGAATCAGCACCGCTTGTCTTCCTTCGCAGCAGTACGATCTGACAGTGTACATCGCGCTGCTGGAGGAAAGCTGTGTTGGAGCTTGCTAGGAGGAACTAGGTGAGTATTTGGCTGTGTTACTAAAGTATAGGGGGCCAACTGGCCGCAAAAATATAGTCTGGGGGCACTGGCTGCAAAAATAGAATCTAGGGGGCACCTGGCTGGATACACACTGCTCTTTGGTAGTGGAGGAGGTTGCCTGCATTCTGATTGGACCTGCTTGTGTGCTAGTGCATGTGAGGAGAGCAAGGGCTTATGGGAAGTGAGGGAAATACAGGACGGCCTCAAGAAATGGCAAACATCACCACAGGAAGTGCAGCAGATGCCATTTTAGGAAGAAGCTGAAATACAGGCACAGAGAAATATGGTTGCTAAGGGCTAAATACAGACATCGGAAAGGTAAAATTAGCTGAAAAATGCAGCTTCATGAATATCTTTCCTTTAGCATCACATACAGTCAGGTCCATAAATATTGGGATATTGACACAATTATAACATTTTTGGCTCTATGCACCACCACAATGGATTTGAAATGACATGGACAAGATGTGTTTTAACTGCAGACTGTCAGCTTTATTTTAAGGGTATTTACATCCAAATCAGGTGAACGGTGTAGGAATTCCAACAGTTTGCATTTGTGCCTCCCACTTGTTAAGGGACCAAAAGTAATGGGACAATTGGCTTCTTAGCTGTTCCGTATTCCCTCATTATCCCAATTACAATGAGCAGATAAAAGGTCCAGAGTTCATTCCAAGTGTGCTATTTGCATTTGGAATCTGTTGCTGTCAACACTCAAGATGAGATACAAAGAGCTGTCCCCATCAATGAAGCAATCCATCATTAGGCTGAAAAAACAAAACAAACCCATCCGAGAGATAGCAAAAACATTAGGCGAGGCCAAAACAACTGATTGGAACATTCTTAAAAAGAAGGAACGCACCGGTGAGCTCAGCAACACCAAAAGACCCGGAAGACCACGGAAAACAACTGTGTTGCATGACCAAAGAATTCTTTCCCTGGTGAAGAAAACACCCTTCACAACAGTTGGCCAGATCAAGAACACTCTCCAGGAGGTAGGTGTATGTGTGTCTAAGTAAACAATCAAGAGAAGACTTAACCAGAGTAAATACAGAGGGTTCACCACAAGATGTAAACCATTGGTGAGCCTCAAACAGGAACACCAGATTAGAGTTTGCCAAACAACATCTAAAAAAGCCTTCACAGTTCTGGAACAACATCCTATGGACAGATGAGACCAAGATCAACTTGTACCAGAGTGATAGGAAGAGATAAGTATGATGAAGGAAAGGAACTGCTCATGATCCTAAGCATACCACCTCATCAGTGAAGCATGGTGGTGGTAGTGTTATGGCGTGGGCATGTATGGCTGCCAATGGAACTGGTTTTCTTGAATTTTATTGATGATGTGACTGCTGACAAAAGCACCAGGATGAATTCTGAAGTGTTTCGGGCAATATTATCTGCTCATATTCAGCCAAATGCTTCAGAACTCATTGGACGGCACTTCACAGCGCAGATGGATAATGACCCAAACCATACTGCAAAAGCAACGAAAGAGTTTTTTAAGGGAAAGAAGTTGAATGTTATGCAATGGCCAAGTCAATCACCTGACCTGAATCCGATTGAGCATCCATCTCACTTGCTGAAGAGAAAACTGAAGGGAAAATGCCCCAAGAACAAGCAGGAACTGAAGACAGTTGCAGTAGAGGCCTGGTAGATCATCACCAGGGATGAAACCCAGAGTCTGGTGATGTCTATGCGTTCCAGACTTCAGGCTGTAATTGACTGCAAAGGATTTTCAACCAAGTATTAAAAAGTGAAAGTTTGATTTATGATTATTATTCTGTCCCATTACTTTTGGTCCCTGAACAAGTGGGAGGCACATATGCAAACTGTTGTCATTCCTACACCGTTCACCTGATTTGGATGTAAATACCCTCAAATTAAACCTGACAGTCTGCAGTAAAAGCACATCTTGTTTGTTTCATTTCAAATCCATTGTGGTGGTGTATAGACCCAAAAATGTTAGAATTGTGTTGATGTCCCAATATTTATGGACCCGACTGTATGTTAGGAATTTCATTTTTGGTAGTGAAATAGCAGTTACACTTTAAGGGACTTCAGTCTAAAGGTACATTTGGCCACAGCCCAGAACTGAAATATAGGAGCGATAAAGGTAAACAAATACATTACAAAATTCAGCTACATGCATAAATCGTTATTTTAACCCCTTAGTGACCAGCCTGTTTTGGGCCTTACTGACCAAGCGTTTTTCTTCCTTTTTTCATCGTCGCGTTCCAAGAGCTATAACTTTTTTATTTTTCTGTCTATATAGCTTTATGAGGGCTTGTTTTTTGTGAGACAAGTTGTGGTTTTTAATGGCACCATTTTGGGGTACACAACTTTCTGATTAACCTTTATTTACTCTTTCTGGGATGGAGATGGGAAAAACAGCAATACTGCCACTGCATTTTTACATTATAAATTTTATGGCGTTAATTTTTCGGTTTAAATAACATAATATATTTATTCTTTGGGTCACTACAATTACACTAATACCAAATACATATAGTTTTGTTTCAGTTTATAAATTTTTTGCAAGAAAACCCCTTTTTTTAAAGAAAATAAAAATTTTTGCATTGCCGCTTCCGAACACCCATAACTTTCTTATTTTTATTTCTATGGAGTTGTGTGAGAGCTTGATTTTTGTGGGACGACTTGTATTTTTCATTGGTATCATTTTATGGCGCTTTTTGATTGCTTGTTATTACATTTTTTTGTTGGCAACTAAGATTAAATAAATGTTTTTAAAATAAAATTATGGAGTTCATGCGGCAATACCAAACATATGGGGAAGATTTTTTGGGCTGTTTTTTTCATTAAAAAGTGTATTTTCAATGGAAAAAAGCGTAATTTTTTAATGGTATTTTTTATTGAAAAAATTATATATTTTTTTTACCACTTAATAGTCCCACAAGGGGGCTATAACAGACAACATTCTGATTGATTTTAAAATGCAATGCATTATCCCTATAGTTCATTGCATTTTATTATCAGTGCTATTCTGATATTGACCAGCAATAGAGACCAGCCAGAGAGTCAAGGCTGGTCTGAGGCCTACATAAGACCCCAGCCAGTCTTCACACACATCGGCACCCCGCGATCGCATTTACGGGGTGCCGATGGGAGACAGAGGGAGTCCGCTCCCTCTGTCACTGCTTTACATGTGGTGGGCATTAAACAGCCCGGATCCTCCTTCCGGTCTCATGTGAGAGCCGGGCCCCCTGCTCCCCGCTGCACGGGGGACCAGTGCAATGCTTAGACTGCCACATCTTTGTTTTCCTTGAGTTCATTCAGGGGATGTGGATTGTTAGCGGACACTTTCTGTTTTAAATTTCCACATAGAAAAAAAATCGCATGTGGACAAGTCTGGGGAACGTGGTGGACATAACCCCTTGCTCACAGTTCGCTCCTCGGTAAAAAGTTTATGAACCCATGTCAGTGAGTACTGTAAGGTGTGACATGTTGCCCCATCTTGTTGGAAAAAGCAGGACACTTTTTCTTCTGGTGTTAGTTGGTTGTAAAACTTCTAAAAGATGTACAGGTAAATTGCAGTATTCACAGTTGATTTGAAGAATATTGGGCCTACTATTCGTGTTGCTGACACTGTGCACCAAACACCAATTTTCTGGTCGTGAAGTGGTGTTTCATGAGTCAAATGGGGATTTTCAGCGGACCAGTACCTCATATTCTGGGAATTTACGTGATCTGATAAATGAAATCTAGTTTCATCCGTCATGAACTACAGCAATGGGTCCAAATGTCTGTCAGCAATCAAAGTCTGCAACCAAGTCTATTAATTTATTTGTTTAGCTTTAACTCTTTCAGTTCCTGCACACACATTATTCGGTACGGTTTCAGGTTCAGAGATTTCAGCACTCGACACATCGTTCGTGATACACCAACACACATTTTATAAATGGTCAGAAACTTGTAAATAACTCATGAAAGAATAAAGGTATGTTAAAACCAAGCACACCATTGTTTTTCTTGTGAAATTCCCAATAAGTTTGATGTGTCACATGACCCTCTTCCTATTGAAAAAACAAAAGTTGGATTCAAAATGTCCGACTTCAAAATGGCCACCATGGGCACCACCCATCTTGAAAAGTTTCCCCCCTCACATATACTAATGTGCCACAAACAGGAAGTTAATATCACCAACCATTCCCATTTTATTAAGGTGTATCCATATAAATGGCCCACCCTGTACTATCCTACTCAGAAAAAGAATAGAAGCTAAGAGAAATAAAAAGACAAAAAGATAGAAAAGAAAGAGCAAATTTTATAAAACAAAAGAGATTTTAAAATGGTTATAGTATTCCTAGATTTTGTTTGGTGTAATCCCAATTGTTTGTCTCTGCTGCACTATTATGTACTGAAGAGGATGGGATAACAATAGGATAGATTATGTCATTTGTATTTGGAAATCATTAGCTAATTGCCTTTTATGTACTTCAATGCTAAATCAGGTTGTATGAGATTGTGAGGCTATACTGCAATTCCACAATTGAGAATCATTTTTACCCTTGATCACAGTACTGGAAATGCTGGAAGCATATCAATTATTAGGAGGAAAGAAGTATTTAAGTCAAGTTTTTATATTTTTAATAATTTTTAGTGATGTCTTTTTTGAAGGGCATCTGTCATCAGATTTGTACCTATGAAACTGGCTGACCTGTTACATGTGCGCTTGGCAGCTGAAGGCATCTGTATTGGCCCCATGTACATATGTGCCCGCACTGCTGAGGAAAATGATGTTTTAATATATGTATATGAGCCTCTAAGAGCAACAGGAGCGTTGCCATTACACCTACAGGCTATGCTCTCTCTGCAACTGCCGCACCCTCTCAACTTTTATTTACAGGGCCTGACAGTATAAAAAAAAATCTACAATCAGCAATTAAAACAGATTAGTATAAAGCATATGTGCTATAATCTAGTTTTAACTGGCAGAAAAAAATGATAGAGGACAATTCATTTTAAATAACTTGATTTAAGGATATAAGAGAAAGGGGCAACGTGATTGAGTACCTTTAAATATATAGTGTTAAATAAGATTCAGAAGGGAAGTGACTTTAATAAGAAACCATAAACAGTACAAGGACAAGGGGCGCAATCTGAAATTAGTTGGTTTAAGATCACAAGCAATGTCATAAAATAAGATTTTAATTAAGGGTAGTAGACGCTTGGAACAAAGTATTAGTAGAGTACAGACACGATTGTCAGAAAGAGATTTTTTTCAACAATTATTTTAGAATTTTTGGGGATTTTTATTTCAGCAGAAATATGCCATTAAAATATAGATACAAAATTACAAATCCCTTCTGTAGTAGTCAGCACAGAGATATTAAACTCCTATATAGATAGGTCATCTATTGCGAAATTACTGCTAGGAGAAGACAATAGATGCAGAATTAGGATGACACTATGACAGTTTTGTTCTCTTGATAGGCTGAGATAAAGATGCCCACAGAAGAGATTTTCCCTTATCAGTGTAATGTGTGATGCTCTAATTGAGTCACTCATCCCCTCTTCTCTCTGGGCTCAGTGAATGGTCTGACTGAGAAAGTCAAACGAGGCCAAGCAAGGCTGTCTGCTGTGCTAAAAGTCCCAAAAAAGGTAGCATGTTATCAGCCAGGACAGGAAGTAGAATACGAGGAGTGACTTAAAAAATTATATCCAGAAAACTATCCACCTGTTTTTTTTATTTAAAAATTAACAGGGTACAGATGCATCTCAATAAATTAGAATATCATTGAAAAGGTAAGTTATTTCAGTAATTCTATTTAAAAAGTGAAACGTATATATTACATAGATTCATTACACACGGAGTGATCTATTTCAAGCATTTATATAGTTTAATGTTGATGATTATGGCTTGCAGCTAATGAAAACCCAAAAGTCAGTATCTCAGTAAATTAGAATATTGTTAGAATATAGTTCAATTTTGTAGACTCTTGCAAAGGTTTCCTAAGCCTTTAAATGGTCCCTAAGTCTGGTTCAGCGGGCTACACAATCATAGGGTTGTCCAGAAGACAGTCATTTACACTGTCCACAAGCCACTAAAGATCATTGCTAAAGAAGGTTGCTGTATCCAGGCATATTAATGGAAAGCTCAGTGGAAGGAAAAGTATGGTAGAAAAAGGGACATAAGCTACAGGGATAAACTTGAAAGGATTGTCAAAAAAGGCCATTCAAGAATTTGGGGGAGATTCACAAGTAGTGGACTGCAGGCTGGAATCAGTGCTTCAAGAGCCACCATACACAGACATATCCAGGATATGGGCTACAAACTGCCTCATTCCTTGTGTCAAGCCACTCATGACCCAGAGAAAACATTAGAAGCGTCTTACCTGGTCTAAGGAACAAAAGGACCGGACTGTTGCTCAGTGGTAAGTCCTGTTTTCAAATTTTGCATTAACTTTTGAACTCGAGATCCCATAGTCTAAATGAAGAGTGGAGAGGCACACAGTCCAAGTTACTTAAGGTCCAATGTGATGTTTCCACAATCAGTGATGGTATCGGGAGCCATGTCATCTGCTGGTCTTGGTCCAAAGTCAGCGCAGCCGTCTGACAGGTAGTTTTTGAGCACTTCATAAATCCCTCTGCTGAAAAGCTAGATGCTGATTTCAATTTCCAGCAGGACTTGGCACCTGCCCACACTGCTAAAAGTACCAATCCCTGGTTTAATAACCACGGTATCACTGTTGTGCTTGATTGGCCAGCAAACTCGACTGACCGGTCGGGCACTTCGGACATGGTCTGGGGGCCCGCCGCAGAATAGAATAACATAATGTGCAGTGGCGTAACTACCTACACATGGGGGGAAGAGGAGAGAGGCACTTGATACTGGCACATTAGGGAGCAGGGGGAGAGGATGGCACTATGATATTGGCACATGGGGGAGAGGAGAGAGGCACTTGATACTGGCACATTAGGGGGCAGGGGGAGAGGATGGCACTATGATACTAGCACATGGAGGGGGTTAGGAGAGAGGCACTTGATACTGGCACATTAGGGGGCAGGGGGAGAGGATGGCACTATGATACTGGCACATGAAGGGGGAGGAGAGAGGCACTTGATACTGGCATATTAGGGGCAGGGGGAGAGGATGGCACAGTGGCACTATGATACTGGCACATGGAGGGGGGGAGAGGCACTTGATACTGGCACATTAGGGGGCAGGGGGAGAGGATGACACTATGATACTGGCACATGGAGGGGGGGAGGAGAGAGGCACTTGATACTGGGACATTAGGGGGCAGGGGGAGAGGATGGCACTATGATATTGGCACATGGGGGGGGGCAATAAATGGACATGAATCATGAGGGGCAGAAATGTAGATTCACTACTGGACCTGAATAGGTGTATGTAAAATGTGTAACACAGTGATATATAATGTGCCACTCAGAGCTGTGTGTGTAGCAAAGCTGTGTATGTAAAATGTGCAACAGTGATATATAATGTGCCACTCAGAGCTGTGTGTGTAGCAGAGCTGTGTATGTAAAATGTGCAAAAACCCTGATGCTCTCAAAAAGAGCAAGCAATATAAAACATTGTAGTTTGATACCTTTTACCCTTTAAAGACCGGGCCCATTTTCATTTTTACATTAGCCATAATCTTTTTCTTTTTCCATTCTATTTCCATTTTAAATGTCGCCACTTAATTTACCATG
This sequence comes from Bufo gargarizans, assembly GCF_014858855.1. NCBI lineage: Eukaryota > Metazoa > Chordata > Amphibia > Anura > Bufonidae > Bufo > Bufo gargarizans. The sequence goes on from NC_058083.1 coordinate 155,969,406, forward strand.
TCTTGTATCAGAAAGCAGGAAAAAAATAAATTCTTTGTGGGTTAAAAAAAAACAAAAAAAAAAACGCCAAGGTTTTTGAGGTTTTGACATCACGGCGTACAATAAAAATGACGTCTTTATTCTGCGGCTCAATACGATACAAAACTTGTATAGTTTTATTTGGTTTAATTACTTTAAAAAATTACTTTTCTATATTTCAGTCTATGTGAGGGCTTGTTTTTGTGTAACGATCAGTAGATTTCTAAGGGGGGAGGGGGCCCCATACAAAAATTTGCTTATTAAAGATTGTGTAGTGTGTGGCTGGAGGCGGGGCATGGAGGCGGGACAAGGGTGGGGCTTGCAGCAGAACATGGGTGGAGTCTGTAAGGGGGCCCTTGATTTATTTTGCCCGGGGGCCCTGAGGGTTCTCAGTCTGCCCCTGGCTTCCATAACACCTCAGCAGTACCACAGGCTGATTGTCTTCCTGCCACGCCACATTGATGCAGTAATTAATGCAAAAGGAGCCCCAACCAAGTATTGAGTATATATACTGTATGTACATTTCAGTAGGTCAACATTTCTGTATTAAAAATATATTTTTTTATTGATCTTTTATAATATTCCATTTTTTTTAGATACTGTCTTTTGGGCTCTCATTAGCTTTAAGCAATAATCGTGAATATTAAAATAAATAAACACTTGGAATAGATCACTCTGTGTGTAATGAATCTATATAATATGAGTTTCTCTTTTTGAAATGAATTACTGAAATATATTAACTTTTCAATTATATTTTAATTTATTGAGATACACCTGTATCATGTACAGCACAGGCTACAAAACATTATAAAGTGCTTCTGCAGCCCAAGGCCATTGGCACAGGAGCACAGCAGCCAAGCAAGATCTGAGCTTCTGCTCTCCACTGCACAGGAGACTTTTAACCCCTTAGTCACCAGCCTGTTTTGGGCCTTACTGATCAAGCATTTTTCTTTTTTCATCGTCGCCTTCCAAGAGCTATAACTTTTTTAATTTTCTGTCTATGTAGATGTATGAGAGCTTGTTTTTTATTGGACAAGTTACACTTTTAATGGTGTAATTTTGCAGTACGCATAACTTTCTGATTAACTTTTATGGACTTTTTCTGGGAGGGAGATGGGAAAAAAGAGCAATATCGCCACTGAGTTTTTACATTATAAATTTTACGGTGTTCATTTTTCGGTATAAATAATATGATAACGTATTTTTCCGTATTTAAGACACATTTCTTTCCCAAAAAAGTGGGGGGGAAATTCACCTGCGTCTTCAGGGGCGAATACTAATGAGCGCTTCCATTTAGGAAGCGCTCATTAGTACTGGAGGACCAGGAAGCGGTAAAGGCTCTGTACTCACTGCTTTCTGGTCCTTGGCTGTCGGCTGTGCTGTGGCTGCGCACAGGGTGAGGGTGCTTTGTGACCTCATGCTGTGTGCGTCAGATCACAGCACAGCCGACGGAGGAGGAGGAGAAAGAAGAGCTCTGGAGCAATGGAGCGGCGTCCGGAACAGGAGAGGTTTTTACTTTATTTTATAAAACATGAGGCAATATGGAGCTGCTGGGGCCTGATCTGAGGCAATATGGGGCTGCTGGGGGATGAACTGAGGCAATATGGGGCTGCTGGGGGATGATCTGAGGCAATGGAAGCTAACATGAGAGGCAATGGGGGCTAATATGAGAGGCAATGGGGGCTACTGGGGGCTGATATGAGACTGCTGGGGGCTGATGAGAGGCATATGGGGGCTGATGAAAGGCTGCTGGAGGCTAATGAGAGGCATATGGGGGCTGATGAGAGGCAAGAGGCTCTTATCTGAGGTCTGATTGGGGGTCATTTACATTGGGTTCTGCGCTGAGGTCTGATTGGGGATCTGATCTAAAGTCTTTTTTGTGTCTTATTTACATTGCGGGTCTGACTGGGGCTGTTAGCTGAGGTCTGATTAACTTTAGGGGTCTGTTTGGTGGTCTCACCTGAGGTCTAATGAAAAATATTTTTTTCTTATTGTCCTCCTCTAAAGCCTAGGTGCGTCTTATGGGCCGGTTTGTTCTCTGGGTCAGTACAATTACAGCTTTACCAAATACAGTTTTTATTTTTGTTTTACTACTTTTGTGCAATAAAACCCCTTTTTTTAAAAGGAAGAAAATCTTTTAGCAATATAGCAAAACAACAACAAATACAGGTGCACTCTGTGGTCTCACTAAACCCTCAAACTGATTTTAAAATTGAGAGATTAGTCAACATGTCCTACGGTGTAGAACATGTCTAAGCCCGGGCACCACGTCAAGGTTTCTCAAGTAGCCCGGGCTACTTGAGAAACCTTGACGTGGTGCCCGGGCTTAGACATGTTCTACACCGTAGGACATGTTGACTAATCTCTCAATTTTAAAATCAGTTTGAGGGTTTAGTGAGACCACAGAGTGCACCTGTATTTGTTGTTGTTTTGTTATATTGCTATATTGATTATTACATCCGCACTTGTTACCTTGTGTGAGATGTCTATTGTGGTACTTGTGGTTCGCCGCGGGCATCCTCCACCGTATGCATTTTGCTGGGGATCGCCATTAGCAACGGGCCACAAGTGCAGGATTTGCTCCCCTATATATATGCACGACTGCATGTGGGTTTGAGCACCTCCTGCTAATGCCACCTTGTCTTTTTTGGTTTGAAGAAAATCTTTTAGCATCGCTGATTTTCAAGACCCATACACTATGGAATTGTGTGATGGCTTGATTTTTGTGGGACGACTTGTAGATTTCATTGGTGTCAATTTGGGGTAAATTATGCTTTTTAATTGCTTGTTATTAAATATTTTTGGTGGCAAATAAGAATAAATTAGCAATTCTGTCTTTTTTTTTACGGTGTTCACCATAGGGTGCAATTTTTTTCATTGAAAAGAATTTTTTCAATGGAAGAAAGCATATTTTTTATTAGAACTTTTTTTTACCACTTAATAGTCCCACAAGGGGACTATAACAGGCAATATTTAGAGTGCTTTTAAAATACAATGCACCATCCCTATAGTACATTGCATTTTAATGTTAGTGCTATACTGACATTGACCAGAAGGCTACGCCAGAGAGAACCAGCCTGCTGGAAAACACTCAAGGCAGGCTTGGGGCCTATAACAGGCCCCAGTCAGCCTTTACACACATCCGCACCCCACTATCGCAATTGCGGGGTGCCAAAGGGAGACAGAGGGAGTCCATTCCCTCTGTCACCGCTTACATGCGGAAGGCGCCATTGCCGGCAGCATGTAAGGGGTTAAACAGCCCAGAAGAGCACTCCTGAAGCTCCAGGCTGTTAGAGCAGAAACGCGGCTCTCATGTGAGAGCTGAGACGCCACCTCCCGCTGCACGGGGTACTCAATCAGCGCTTAGACTGGGTCGCAGTGAAAATGGGATAGCCCAGCTAGGGTGGCCATTTGTTTTACCCGGTATTATTATACCAACACACAGTGAAGATGCGTTTACGGTATATGTTCACACCCAAATATAACTGAATTGTATTGTGAATAGGAGTTTTAAAACATAACATTTACTAAATCATTTAAAAAAAATGGTGAGAAACATTAAGGACAAACACCTCCACTCTAGCATAAACAAATAAAGGATGGATCTTACCCCATTTGATGGATTCCACAGCCTGTGGAGGACGGTTCAGGTAGTGAGTGGACCACCGGAACCTGTGTGATCAAGGTGCTGATGTCTATAGGCAATATGGCACTCCTATATAGCCCTGGTATGTCTTTCCTACCTACATAAAGGTGGGGGGCTATTTGAGCAGCTGCCTAGCACACATGGAGCACCCGCCCCGACAGGGGCGACCCCATACCGATCCTGTCCCTCAGTATGGGCCTTGTGCTATTTTTCCCTAATACAAAACCCTACATGCCATGTTTCGGTCCTAGACTCCAGACCTCCTCAGGGGTTTCATAGACGTATTCAGGGGTAATGAAAAAAGATCGTTTTTTGCCTCCTACTTTCAATCCGGATCTATGGTGTATAGTATCCGAGCCTTGACATGAGAGGTGTCCCAAGCAAGTGCTGTGACAGGATCGGTATGGGGTCGCCCCTGTCGGGGCGGGTGCTAGGCAGCTGCTCAAATAGCCCCCCACCTTTATGTAGGTAGGAAAGACATACCAGGGCTATATAGGAGTGCCATATTGCCTATAGACATCAGCACCTTGATCACACAGGTTCCGGTGGTCCACTCACTACCTGAACCGTCCTCCACAGGCTGTGGAATCCATCAAATGGGGTAAGATCCATCCTTTATTTGTTTATGCTAGAGTGGAGGTGTTTGTCCTTAATGTTTCTCACCAAGTGGCATTTATTTTAAATGATTTACCATTTGTTTTACCCTCAAAAGCCGAACATTGTAGCCATGCCTCTGAGACTGCCAAGCCACACCCCAAAGTCTGCAAATCAAGCCACAAGTCCAAAAGCCATGCCCCCAGTTGCCAGGGAAGGAGAAGAAATTAGACCTGGAAGATGGTGAGCTGAGCTGCACTGGGGTGCACTGAAATGCTTCTCTGCCCCTCAGTTAGCCAATGAGACACATCTGTTGGCTCTAGGGACTGACTGGAGGTGAGAGAAGCCTCAGTTAGTTAATATATTCCTGCAGCTCACACTCAAAATCAATGCTGCTGTCTAAGCATGAGCTGCTGAAAGGGAGGACATCCCTGCGTCCGTCCAGGCTCTGTGCTGGACGGAGGACAGGGAGCCAGAAAACTGGACTGTCCAGGCTAAAGCCGGACATCTGGCCACCTTAGGCCCAGCCAAAAAGGCATATTGGTGGTCACTAAGGGGTTAAAAGGAGTAGGCCTAACCTAAGGCCTCTTGAACTGTGCTCTGTGTCTCCTAGTTCTCTCTTGTAGTTTTGTGTATGTAAAAATTTGATATGTTTGAAACATGGTTGCGATTTAGCAAAATCTGGCTAACGAAAACTATTTTAATTGCCCATAGAAACCAATCTGATTCCTTTAGTTTCCTAGGGAGCTCATACAATGAAAGGTTGAATCTGATTGGTTGCTATTGACATATACGCCAGTTTTCCATTGCACTAGTTTTGAAAAATATCCCCTCCCTACCATAAGGTACTAACGGTCTCAGTTCCAATACATCTCTTAACTGGAGCTGTTAAGTGTAGATGTATACATGTTTTTTGTGAGTGCATCTCCACCTTACAAGTCCTTACAACTGGTCTCTGGATAAATCCCTGCGAGTCTCCACTGCCAACACAAAATACCAAAATGAATGAATATTATTATGATGCAATAGTTAGTTAACATATGTAATGCCCTGGAGCATGGGTACTTTGGATTATAGACAATTATTAACATTTGCCCAATTGCTACTATGCAATGCTAGCAAATCCCTACTTGAATGCACTTTGAATGCTTAACTTCCACTGTTATGCTGTTGTGTGTAATTATATTGTTTTATATTCTTAATTCTATACTGCAAAGGCGATCAATCAATGGTGCGGTAATATCTAAAACATAACTTTTAATATGTATAAAAGCTAAAAACCCATTCTAGAGATGGATAATAGTCCTTAGAATCAAATAATTGCAAAAAAGAAAAAACCTGGCAGGAATTTGGTGCACAGTGGCACCCACCAGCGTGAAAATATAATAAACCAGGTGTCCTACCACTTCACAGGGATGTACCGGTATTCTTCAAGTGTCCATAGTGGGTATCCATCATATGTCCTTAGACTGTGAATAAAAGAACAATAAAACGGGGGGGGAGATCATCTCTTGAATGGATCTTTATCTGTTAATAGTTATGTTTTAGATAGTAGCGCTCTATTTATTGATCACATTTGCAGTATAGAATAGATTTTTTGGTAATCTACCCTCAACATCCAGTTGTTTGCTACATTTGTGTTTTATATTCTTAAGCTGCATTTTATATGCAATATATCCTGTTAATTTGCACTATTACTGCACTGCTATTGTACTATATTTTCACTGTGGAAATAGTTCATGTACAGCCAGCTAATACTGAGAGACTTTGGTACTTTCTACCTCTGTACTGAGAAGCTAGAATTCTTCCACAGTTACTATAAGGGACTATGCAAGAGACCAGTTTTAGAAGACCAGGGAGCCAGCAGGCCAACTGAGCCAATGACCCTGGATCACCAGTCCTGTGACCAGGGAGCCAGCCGAGCTACAGATTTTAGGGTACAGGGTTTAGGGTACAAACCTTCTGAGACAGAGAGGGACAACTAGCTTAGGACTTTCCTCAGCATGAAACCTTCTTCTGCCACAGAGGAGACAGAAGAAACCAGCTCAGTGCTTTACCTGTATTGCATTGCACTTGAGTTCCTCCAGTGAAGAGGCCCACTAGTTTACTGCAGACCATGACTCTCTGGACTTATTTCCCATTGGGTGCAAGATGCCTTACCATCCCCTTCCTGAGGGCAGCAACATGTGGTGACACCTCAACAGTGTCTGGGGGACTCAGCGTGATATGGCCAACCCAAACCCAGCCACTGCTAATAGCTCATTGTGCTCTAGAGGGTGAAATAAGTTTAGATGCAATAGATAGTTAACATAGATCACTGTGTACTAGGCACTGTGTACTAGGGACATACATACTTTACATACTTTATGGTGCATTAGGGGGTTTAAACCTACTTCAGGATGCAATAGTGGTTTCACATACATATATTCCAGTATAGACACTTTTTCTGCTGCCCCTGGCTAGCATTCTCCACTCTGGGATGGTAGAGCCTCCTGAGCATTTTCCTCCCATGACCCCTCCTTGCTCCTTGCTTCAGGATGCTCCTGCACTAAGGTGATCAGTCTCTCAATATTAGTCCTTGGCTTTTTTAAGGTTTATTTCTCAGAGCAAAGGTCTAGCTATATACTATATCCAGCTCTTCATGGGCCACTCTGCACAGTTACAGTTTGCACATGGCTCAGAGGGCTGTGCCTTAAGTTTCCAGGCAATGGGTCAATGTGCCATCCACATATTTTGTGGACCCATTGACTTGCGACTAAGAATAGGACATGTTCTATAATTTTGGAAAAACAATCACACTGATGCAAACAGAAGGATGACATCCATGTGCTGTCCATTCTTTTGTAGACCCATATAAATGAACGGACCCATGTGCGATCCGCAAAAAATGTGAATCGTATGTGGACATGAAATACAGTAATGTGCATGAGGGCCTAAATGGGAATGTGCTGCCAGAAAAAAATGAATCTATGTGGAGACAGACTATGGCATTAGTCAACGCTCGTCCTCACATAGTGAAGAGCAGGCTATTATTGGGAAGGAACATTCTGTTTCCGGTAGTTGCCTATTCGGTCAGCGCATATAAATGTGCCATTAGCCTAACCCATATATTAGAAGATCCTGATTTCTCTTTTGTTCCTGTTTCATAGTCTCATAAATGTTCTCAAATTTCTTTTCCAGTCACAGCAATGTTTGATGTAGTTGTTTCTTAAAAAAGTATTAAGCGTTATTATTGTTGCACATCATAATGTCTGCCATCTGGATTCTCTTTACTGCCTTCAATGCATTGCCAGGAGAAACTGATAAACAAAACTATGTTTTGATAAATCAAACCAGAAATCACCATTGAACATTGCCAATAAGTTGAATTAGAAATGACTGTCCAGAAAACGCTAAGTTGCACAAACTAAAAAATACTAAAGAAAAGAATCCCAGAGAAAAGCCTTTATGCCTACATATACTCCACTAATTACATAGCTACTAATCATCTGTATTAGGTACATTATAGACAAACGCAATATTGTAAAGCTATTTTAAATGGGTTTTCCGGGACTTAGATATTGATGACCTGTCCTCAGGATAAGTCATCAATATCAGATTGGTGGGATTACAACAATGTAATGACATTAGATCTAGTAGTTTCATAAAAAATAAAAAAAATAAAAATATATACACAAATGGAGAACATTATTGGTACCCTTCTGTTAAAAAAAGAAAAACCCACACTTGTCACTGAAATAACTTTCAAAAGTAATAATAAATAAACATTTACTGAAAATCAGCTAATGAAAATCAGATATTACCTTTAAATTGTGGTTCAACAGAATAAATTATAAAAAAAAAAATATATATAATGAAACTAGCCTGGACAAAAATTATGGTACCCTTAATAGTTTGTTGCACAACCTTTTGAGGCAATCACTGCAATCAAGCAATTTCTGTAACTCTCAATAAGACTTCTGCACCAGTCCACAGGTATTTTGGCCTACTTGTGAGAAAACTGCTACAAATGTCTCAGGTTTGAAGGGTGCCTTCTCCAGACTGCATGTTACGGCTCATTCCACAGATGTTCAGTAGGATTTATATCAGAGCTCATAGAAGGCCACTTCAGAAGTCCAATGCTTTGCTCCGAGCCATTCTTGGATGTTTTGAACTGTGTGTTTTGGGTCATTATCCCATTGGAGATCCCATGACCTGCGACTGAGACAGTTTTTTTATGGAAGACGGTGCAAGTTTAAGACAAGTTAAATGGGTTTTTTGGGATTTTAATATTGATGACCTATCCGTTCATTGTTTACCTGCTCGCCGTCGACATTACAGCAGAGAGCAGATATAATTACAAAAACTATGAAGGGAAGGCTATGCTGGCACAGCCCACAGCCTTCTCTTCAAACAGCTGATCTGAGGGGATCCTAAGAATAGGTCATCAATATTAAAATCCCAGAAAACCCCTTCAAGACATACTGAACTTATCCTACACCTTCATAGTGACCCATTTCCTCACAGTTAAAACAATTGTGTTCACTTGGAGCGCTGAACCGGACAGTTCATTGACTAGTCTGGCAGCTGTCTGAACTCTCCAATAAATAGCATTTTGAGGTGTGTTTTTTAAGGATCCTAATTGCCTCCCGTTAAAAATCCCTATACAGATTAATTTTAGGAATTACGGCTAGTTTCACACTAGCAATAAAATTATCAGACAGGTTGTTACGGCAGAGAAACAGCCTGCCAGAGTTCATCGTACCCAGTATAGCTGGAAGGGGCCGCAGCACCACCAGGTCCCATTGACTATAATGTGACCCGGCAAGGATCCGGCCTGTTTCCGGCATGCGTGCCGGGATTCAGTCAATGGACTTTGTTGCAGAAAGGTAGCATATGGCTATGCCGGATACAATGAACTCTGGCAGGCTGTTTCTCTGCCGTAAAAACCTGCCTGATAGTTTTAATACTAGTGTGAAACTAGCCTAATACTTCTGTCCCTGGAGTTTATTTATTTCACGTAAACTCAAAAATCAAGTAATCCCAAGTTAATTCAGCCAAAATGTCAACAAGAAATTGTGAACCATGCAAATGTCCCCCATAAGAAATAAATCATGTTGACTTGCCTGCTACAAATGATTTTGTTAGATATGCAGTGACACCAGTAGAGTCTTTACTGTTCACTTTTCACAGGCGCCTTGAATTTTATGTGAATAATAATAGATTGTGGATAAAAATGTAAATAGCCAGTATGATGTATGTTATGTCAGCAGCATCTGATGAATGAGAAAATATTGTCATAGGCGATCTTATGTTTAAATAATCATCATCGCATTTTCAAGGTACATCAGTCAGAGCTTCTATACAATCACCGTGAGGTTCCAATTTAACCAAGTGTATTCAGGAGCTGAATATTTGATCAATGCTCAAAGCCGGAGGTTACCAACCATAAACAACTTGTAAACCATGTGATACTATAATGGATGATACTGAGGCACAATAAACCAAGAAAAAGCTTGTAAAATACAATACTTTTTTGAAGGAACCAAAATCAAATGGTCAATTTATTAGCAGTTTATTATCAATTACAAATGCCACAAATTGTCTACACCGGCACTGCTTTAGTGCCAAGTGGCATTTATCTGACCTGATCCCAAGAACCAACTGACAAGACATAGTTCTGATCTTGATGCAAAGTGTAGGTGCTGCAACATGTTATTTTTTGTTGCGCATTTTATTTATGAGACACTTTGTGCCCCTTGCAATGTCACTTCCTCTGTAAAAGCATTGGTTAAAAAAAAGTCATGCAAAAACACCATTCGAATTGGAATTACACAAATTGCATTTGAATTCTTTAAAGCAGAGCAAAAAAAAAATCGGATGTATATACAAAAAAAACACCAGAGTAGACTCGCCATAGACCCTACAAGACCAACTGAGCCCTCCTCACTTCTGGCTGGGTACATCATCATCTGATGTGCTCAGCATTAATTGACCCCTTTGTTACCTCTGCCATACATGTATGGGGGAAGTCAGCACTTTAAAGGTGGACATAGTTACCAGGCTTCTGCTGTTTCAAACAGCAGAGATCCATGGCGGATGTATGCGATCAGCCATAAGGGTGATCGCATACATTTAACTCCTCAGATCCCGTGGTCCGGAAGCGGAAGCCCCACTCTCCAGCTCCCATAATAGTGTTCCCTGTCTGGGATCGGGGAACCTGATATATTAATAGTAATAGCCAAAAGCCTCAAGCAGGCCTCAGTAGCTATTGCTAAAATATACCAATACAGGCCAGCAGGTGGCAGCACTGTATTGTTATATTGTAAGTGAAGTGTTTAACCCCTTCCCGACATGACATAATAGTACATCATGGCAGCAGCTGCGTTCCTGCATTTTGACGTACTATTACGTCATGCCTTCTACGGGGGCCCAGGAGATCCAGCCTCAGGCTGGGTCTCCTAGGCAACCTGTTAGTGTATTAAACATATAAATAAAAACAGGCACTCACCAACTGGTATGTCTATAGTATAATATTTATATAGTAAAATGTACAATAAAATATCACATGAAAATTATAAAACATGTAAAATATAGCATAATAATATAAATACACTGAGCTTGGTTTAGCTTATCTATGGTTAACAAAATGCTGTTGGGGTTCAGGAAATTGCTTACATCAATAAATGAATTGTGATAATAGTTAGTGACAAATTTGTGAAATAATAATAATATATGTAAGAAAAAAGAAAGAAATAGATATATAGATGAATAAAGTGATATCTGTGTCCATATAGAATTGTTGTAGCAACTTGTTGGTTTCCCTACATCGATTTGAGTCCAGTATTTGGTAACACTGCTGTAGCAGAGTGAAGATACAATTGTATCAGCACACAGAGTCCGCACTCCAAGTACAAGGATATAGGTAATAATCGGGTTATTTGGATGGGGCGTCCCCCTCGCTATAAACCCTCTTACCTTGACTTTCAGAATGCTTGTCGCTGTGTATAAAGTTCTTTGTAGCGCTCGGTTATAGAACTTTTAAACTTCCCGCTTGTTGCTCTCCGGTCTCGGCGTTCCACGTGATGTTGATGCGTGTCACCTTCCAGGAAGCAGCATGCAGGGATCGCGTAATCTCGCGATAGTTCCGATCAGTTCCTCTATTGCTGGTGTCAAAAGGCTGATAATATTGCCGATGATTTGTAAATCTCTTTCCTCGGGTTCAGGTGGGTAGTATATCACTCGCAGGACCAGCCAGACGCATTACGAGGGGTCTCCCTCTTCCTCAGTGGCTAGCCATTTTTTGTTTCAAAAATGCTATTATTGTGTAAAACTTAAATAAATAAATAAAAAGTATACATATTAGGTATTGCCACGTCCCTAACTACCTGCTCTATAAAAATGTCACGTAACCTAACCCCTCAGGTAAACGCTGTAAAAATAAATAAATAAAACTGTGCCAAAACAACAATTTTTTGGGGTCACCTTGCCTCATAAAGTGTAATAATGAATGATCAAAAAAATCATATGTACCCAAAAATGGTACCAATAAAAACTTCAACTCTTCTGGCAAAAATAAATTAGCCCCTGCACAAAACGATTGGCAGAAAAATAAAAAATATGGCGTTCAGAAAATGGAGACACAAAAACATTTTTTTTTCAAAAATGCTTTATTATGTAAAACCGAAACAAATAAAGTAGACATATTTGATATCACCGCGTCCGTAACAACCTGCTCTATAAAAATAACACATGATCTAACCTGTCAGATGAACGTTGTAAACAGTCATTTTTTGGTTACCTTGCCTCACAAAAAAACATAATATAGAGCAATTAAAAATCATATGTACCCCAAAATAGTACCAATAAAACTGTCACCTTATCCCCTAGTTTCCAAAATGGGGTCACTTTTGGGAGTTTCTACTGTAGGGGTGCATCGGGGGGCTTCAAATGGGACATGGTGTCTAAAGAAAAGTCCAGCAAAATTTGCTTTCCAAAAACCATGCTGCAGTCCTTTCCTTCTGCGTCCTGCCATGCGCCCTTACATCAGTTTACGACCACATGTGGGGTGTTTCTGCAAACCTCAGAATCAGGGTAATAAATGTTGAGTTTCTTTTGGCTGTTAACCCTTGATGTGTTAAAGAAAAAATGGATTAAAATGGAAAATCTGCCATACAAATTTAGAAATGTCATCTCTATATTCCATTAATTCTTGTGAAACACCTAAAGGGTTAACAAAGTTTGTAAAATCAGTTTTGAGTAACTTGAGGGGTGTAGTTTCTACAATGGGGTCATTTATAGGGGGTTTCTATTACGTAGGCCCTACATAGTGATTTCAGACCTGAACTGGTCCTTAAAAATGTGGGTTTTGGAAATTTTCTTAAAAAGTTTTAGAATTGCTCATAAAATTCTAAGCCTTCTAACGTCCCCAAAAAATAAAATGACATTTACAAAATGATACAAACATAAAGTAGACATATGGGAAATGTTGAATAATAAATATTTTATAAGGTATCACTTTCTGTTTTAAAAGCAGAGAAATAGAAATTTTGAAAATTGTGAATTTTTAAAAACTTTTGGTAAATTTGGGATTTTTTCATAAATAAAGGTTAAATATATTGACTCAAATTTATGACTGTCGTGAAGTTCAATGTGTCACAAGAAAACAATCTCAGAATGGCTTGGATAAATAAAAGCGTTCCAAAGTTATTACCACATAAAGTGACACATGTCATATTTGCAAAAATTGCCTGGGCAGGAAGGTGAAAACTGGCCTGGGGTAGAAGAGGTTAATGATGGCTATATAGTCATCACAGAACACAAAGTGCAATCTAATGATTTCCAGTTGTAGTCACCCAGGGTGACTTAAAAAAGTTTTAAAGAATATAAAAAATATATAAAAGTTCAAATCACCACCATTTCCCCAAAATCTAAAGACAAATACAAAACCGATAAAAAAAATACACATGAGCATCGTTGCACGCACAAACGTCCATACTATTAAAATATAACAATATTAATCCCATACATCGAATGGTATAAAAAAATTATAATAAAAACAGCCAATTCACCATTTTTTGTTACTACAACTCCCCAAATTTGTTTTGAAAAAAGTGATCAAAAAGTCACACACACTTTAAAATGGTATAACTGAAAAGTACAGACCGCCCACAAAAATAAGCACATAAAAAAGTTATAGGGGTCAGAATATACATTTTTTGGGGGGGTTTAGTATTAAAAATGCAAGAAAAACTATACAAGTGTGGTATTGTTGTAATTATACAACATAAACCGGAATGCCGTTAAAAACCCCCCATAAAACGTAAAAGTTGCTTTTTTTCGAATTCCACCCCATTTCCAATTTTTTCCCATTTCCCACTGCTTTGTATGCAACTGTAAATGTTATGACTCCGGGAAGGCAAGAAGTGAAAAATGGACGCAAAAATGAAAAATCGCAAGGTCCTCTAAGGGTTAATGCTGAGAGCATCAGGTATTTATGTACCTGGTCAGCGGCCGTATGTGCCCTCCTGAATTCAATTGTATCATTATTCTCAGTACGGTGTCACATTTAAATGCTGCAGCAGACCTTGGAAGCCCATGGCTCCCTGCCCTGCTGTTCACCCTCATTGGCCACATATGAGGCGGTGTACAAATTTTGCAGAGACACAGGCATCTCAGACCACAGGTGGAAGAGGTCTGTGGTCTGCACTGGAGACCGTGACTTGAAACGGGACTCGCGTAATTTATTTTTCTCTTCTTTCCTTGGCCACTTGGGCAGTTTATGACCAGGGCACTATCAGGGTCATTCCTAGGGAAAGTCCAGGCAGCATGATGAAGGTAGCACTGGTTTAGTGCTGTGGCCTCTATATCACCTCCTAAGCCCTATGTTCCATATCTTAATTAGATACAACTGGAGGACAGAACGTGGCAATTATTGATGGCCCCCACAGAAGGGCAGCTTCTGAGGAGGTATTTTTTGCCAAACTGTGTATTTGGCTTTGCTTAGGCAGTATATTGTGCTGTACTGTTGTATTTGGTTCTCCTGGGATGATATTTTGTGCTGCACTATGGTATTGCTGACCCACCTACTTGGGTTATTTTAGTCTCATTTCTGTGAATTTTGACCTGCCTACAATATGGGGTTAACTTGAATTTTTTTTTCCAGGGCCATATTTTAAAAAAAATTATATATATATATATATATATATATATATATATATATATATATATATATATATATTTTTTTTTTTATAACTTTTTTATGATTTTGAAGCTCGTATTTGAAGCAACAAAATCCAATTGTTTTTCAATTCTGAACAATCATGGATTTTTTACATCCATTAATTGTTAGAATTGCTCATTTCTTATGTTGGCCTGCCACCTGCTGACCAAAATGAGAATTGCAGCTTTAATGCCCTGGGTCTCATCAGCGAGACCCAGCGCATTAAAATCAATTACCAGAATCCTCATTGGCCGCAGAGGATGCCGGCAAGAAGCCCACATCTAAAGGCTTTAATGACTACGATCTGCATTATTGCTGATTGAAACAGCGGAGGCCATCCAGACATGACGCCTGCTATATGTGCGAGCGGGCGCTGTACATGCATGGCGCTGGTAGTGAAGGGGTTCATTTGTGGCAAATTTATCAAATGTCGCACAATGTTTGATACATTTGCTGCATCTTTAAGTCTAACACTTCTGCCTTGAGATGTTTCTTCGCTTTCTACACCACCCACTTTTCACTTTTGCAGATTGATATATATTTATATAGTTTTGTGGAAAAAGATTCAGTTAAACCAGTATTTATACTTTTTTACATTATTACACCATTTTTTATTACACAATTTTTACATTACTTTATACAAGACCACCCCTGTGTACAATATCAGTGACTAACAGCTATCTCTGTATACACACTTACACAGAGAATGCTATTAGTCACTGATAACACCTTCTGCAATGTACAATTATCAGTGACTGATAGCTATCTATATATACACAATTACACAGAGAATGCTATCAATCACTGATTACACCTCCCCATGTACAGCTATCTATGTATACCCCCTTAAACAGAGAGTGCTATTGGTCACTGATAACACCTTCCCCGTGTATAACTATCAGCAACTGACAGCTATCTATGTATACACACGTACACAGAGAATGCTAGCAATCTCTATCAACACCTCCCTATTTACAACTGAAGTTAGAAAAAGCAGAAATATAAATGTACAAATTAGGGGTTTTACTGAATCTTTTCCCACAAAACTATGAATCGATCAGTCCCCCCTGCTCTTTGACATGCTGTCTGTAGATTGCACTGCATTTCATTCAGCGTATTGTATTACATCAATATACTGTGACGGTATCATCCATGTAACTGCCTAGTATTCCCTTCTTCCCTTGAAATAGCACAGCCAAAGAATCCACAGAGCAATAAATCGCCGGTATCGCTGGTATCGCCAAATAAGTCCATACATGAGCCAAAGCTAAATGCTGGAACAAGACTTTACTGGAAGCAACCCAGGCGTTCAGAACTACACTTTCTTTTATGCCCTGCTCCCATGCAAGGGAGACACCTACAACAAATATACATTAACCAATAACACAAAGGTTACAACCCACATAACATCCTCCCCTCTGCCTGTGATATAATTATGGTACACAATGGTTAACATAATTATCACAGGCAGGAACATACACAATGTCTTTTGTCCTGGAGACAACTGAGGTGTAATTCAATTATCTCTCAGAACAAAGGGAAATCGCCAATACACACGGGGAGACAATAGGACAGACATCACTACTTAAATATACAATCTCCCACCCTTTATAGTACACATAGACATTTAACATCCCAAAATGGCACGAATTAGACCAGGGGTTCAAAAGTTAGTAAAAGTCTCTTTGGCCTGGCTGTACTCATGGCTTTTCTGCCCAAAACTGGTCCTACACAGTCTTTTGTCCTGGAGACAATTGAGAAGTGATCAACTTATCTCCCAGGGACAGAGGCCAGACTCCATTAGCCACATGGTAGCAAAAGACAGTAAAATACCTGAACTTATATAACTATGCAGCTATTACATAAAACAGGTACATTCAACATGGGACCGTAATCACATGGTAAGAGGCTGGCAAGTAGTCCTCTCCAAGTACTCGTGGCAAACTCAAGAGGGGGAATTGTCACATATCTTCCCTTTGGGGTTAAGACTAAACAGGTATCTGACCTCATGTCGGTCAGTACCTAGATTAGTCGGGAAGCCCACCCACAAGGGACAGTGCTGGTCTGTAGGTCCCAGTTCAGCATCCTCAGTCTCCCTGGTGCAGCTAGGCAAACCACTGGGGCTACTTGGGGGACAGCGGTCAGCGGCGTTCTGCACTGATGCCAGCACTTCTGCTGGGATGAGGGGGGTGCAAGCCAGCCCTGTAACAAGGGCGTCGGTGGAGCAGAGGCTTGCCGCGCTCTGCCCTGATGCCAGCTCTTCCGCTGGGAAGGGATCAGTGGGTATCGCAGGCTCATCCCCTGCCCCCAGAACTCGGTTGGGAAGTAGCTGAGAAGGGGAGGGCTCGCTTACATCCTCCTCCTGGTATCCCTGCGGAGATGGTTGGGGATCTGGACCGACCATCCAGCATCCCTGTAGGACTGTCACAAAGCCCGCAGTCTCATCTGAGCCCGTGTAGTGGGGTTTGTGTTCCCCTTTTCCCGGTATCTCTGGCTGCTGTTGAAGGTGAGGCCGGTTGCCTCTCCTCCCCAGGACTCTGGTTGCTGTAAGGCAGAGGGACCCAGCATCTCCTCCCCCTGGAACTCAGGTTGCCGCTGGGGAGAGACACCGGTTGTCTCCTCTCCCTGTGATATGCACTGCCGCTGGAGATCTGGGCAGGCAGCCCAGCATCCCTGTAGGGCCGGTAGAGAGACCTCGGTCCCATCTCCACCTGCCATCTGTGGGTCCTCCCAGGACAAGTCTATGAGGTTGCTCACCGCTGAGGTTGGGGAGGGATCAGTGGGTATTGCAGGCTCATCCCCTGACCCCAGAACTCGGTTGGGAAGTAGCTGGGAAGGGGAGGGCTTGCTTACCTCCTCCTCCTGGTATCCCTGCGGAGATGGTTGGGGATCTGGACCGACCGTCCAGCATCCCTGTAGGACTGGCACTGAGCCCGCGGTCTCATCTGCGCCGTGTAGTGGGGTTTGTGTTCCCCTTTTCCCGGTATCTCCGGCTGCTGTTGGAAGGTGAGGCCGGTTGCCTCTCCTCCCCAGGACTCTGGTTGCTGTAGGGCAGAGGGACCCAGCATCTCCTCCCCCTGGAACTCAGGTTGCCTGTGGGGAGAGAGACCGGTTGTCTCATCTCCCTGTGATATGCACTGCCACTGGAGATCTGGGCAGATGGCCCAGCATCCCTGTAGGGCCGGTAGAGAGACCTCAGTCCCATCTCCACCTGCCATCTGTGGGTCCTCCCAGGACCAGTCTATGAGGTTGCTCACCTCTGAGGTTGATTGGGCAAAAAAGGGTATCATTTCCAGGCAATCCTCTGGGCTGAGGGATGGTGGTTGAGCTAGGTTGAACAGTTGACAGTAGCTCTGCTCCAGCTCCCACTCTATGGTGACTAGATGCATCAGGTCTGGCCCAAGGTCATCCGCTCAGGAAAGGTCCAGCATGGTTTCCCTGATGTCGTGGATGTCCCAGAACCGACATTCTGTGGGGCATCCAAAGTCATCGCCCTCATCAAAGGCTTCCCACAGTAAGCCCGGACCATTATAATACTCTCCCTCCGGCAGATAGTGGTTAGTCATCCAGGGGTTGCGCTGGGTGGCATACCACTTTTGTGCCCGATACGCTTTGTCCAGCCACAACTCCTCCGGAATCAGGTTCCACAGTTCCGTCACCCATTCAGCCAAGGGTTGTTCTCCTAGGAAGGGTGACCGCAGGGCCACGAGTACCAGGAACCTCTGTTCCCCACCGGGAAGGCTCTCTCTCCGCTGCCGCTGTACCTCCTCTAAGGCCTCATACCACAGCCCCTTTCGAGTGGCATCTCTGTAGTCTAGTATGCCCTCCTCTGATACAGGCCCATCCTGTTGGGCCAAGTGCTGCTGCAACCTCCAGCGAAACTCCTCTTCCATGTTGCTGTGGATAGGAACTCTGCCCGGTAGCTAGCTCTGTCCCTTGAGCTCCTTCAAAGCCAGGGTCGCTGCACGAGTGCCAGTGTTGCCCTCCATGCACCATACACTAGTGCCTTCCTTGAATCCTCTGTGCAGGGAACAAGAAGGGAAAATCCCGATGCTTGCCACCAGTTGTGACTGTATAATCCGTGTCACCACATTAGTATTCCCTTCTTCCCTTGAAATAGCACAGCCAAAGGATCCACAGAGCAATAAATCGCTATTATCACCGGTATCGGCTGGAACAAGACTTTACTGGAAGCAACCCAGGCATTCAGAAATACACTTTCTTTTATGCCCTGCTCCCATGCAAGGGAGACACCCACAACAAATATACATTAACCAATAACACAAAGGTTACAACCCACATAACATCCTCCCCTCTGCCTGTGATATAATTATGGTACACAATGGTTAACATAATTATCACAGGCAGGAACATACACAATATCTTCTGTCCTGGAGACAACTGAGGTGTAATTCAATTATCTCTCAGGACAAAGGGAAATCGCCAATACACACGGGGAGACAATAGGACAGACATCACTACTTAAATATACAATGTCCCAGCCTTTATAGTACACATAGACATTTAACATCCCAAAATGGCACGAATTAGACCAGGGGTTCAAAAGTTAGTAAAAGTCTCTTTGGCCTGGCTGTACTCATGGCTTTTCTGCCCAAAACTGGTCCTACACAGTCTTTTGTCCTGGAGACAATTGAGAAGTGATCCACTTATCTCCCAGTGACAGAGGCCAGACTCCATTAGCCACATGGTAGCGAAAGACAGCAAAATACCTAAATTTATATAACTATGCAGCTATTACATAAAACAGGTACATTCAACATGGGACCGTAATCACATGGTAAGAGGCTGGCAAGTAGTCCTCTCTAAGTACTCGTGGCAAACTCAAAAGAGAGGGATCTGTCGCATATACCTTGCAGTATTAGTTAACACATTGTATTGCATCAATATACTGTGCCGTTTCAGGGAATGCAGTGTACTGGAATACCTGCATTAATATAGCAGTTTCATTCAACACATTGTATTACTTCAATATACTATGCAGTTTAAGTAAATATATTGTACTGCCATAACTTCATTAATATACCCGTTTCATTGAATGCATTGTATTACATCAATATGCCATGCAGTTTTAGTGAACATACTGTACTAAATTAATATAGCAGTTTCAGTCAATGCATTACCAATTAATAATGTGTGTACCAAACCTTTGACTTTACATTTGTAGGACTCATAATAAAATGTCTGGTAAACGGAAGAGTGGAAGATAAAAGAAACATTCCTAGTCATCTGAGAGTCAGAATGTCAGTGGCTGTAGTAGTGCAAACAGCAATAGCAGCACCAGCCGTCCAGCAAGTAGTAGTAGTAGCAGCAACAGGCCACAGTTCTGCAACATTATTATTAAGGACAAAAAGCACGACACAGCGAATTTTAGGACTAACTCCTCCTCTTAGTCACAGTAGGATGTGGTCAATGTCATATCTGAGTCTGACACCATGCCTTGGATCCAGAGGTCACAGCATTCCTCCTGCTCCTCCTCCTTGCAGCCCCAGAGATCTTCTTTTTTCTAAGAAAAGGCAACAAAACCCCATGTTCTATAGAAGATACTCAAAATAGTCTTCCTGTTGAGGACTTGTGTGAGCAACATTTGTCATGAGGAGGAGGTTCAGGTGAAGGTGGAAGGTGGAGGACCCCATGCATAGCTGTGTTGTTGGTGGTGGTAGTGGTTGTAGTTGCACTTGTAGCCAGGTTAGTGACAGTAGGGGCAGTGGTAGCCATAGCAACAGTCGCATGTGGGGCAAATACAGAGGAAGGATTAAAGAGGAGGATCAAGGAGCCCACGATGATATATAACAACCTGATAAAAGTGTCAAGGAGGATGAAAACTATCATATGATTTTGTGTTTGACAGGACCTGGGAGCTAGATCGGGTGCTGAGGAACAGGTGACATCAGAGGGGGAGGATGGTGGCCATGGTGACAATAAAGAGCAGAGGCAATGTACTGCCAAAACCTAAAAAGTAAACTGGCAGGGTCAGATCTGCTTCTAGTAGTATGGCCAGCTCAGGTCAACTGATGATACCACTGATACTTTGACTGGAGGCTCAAAATGTGCCAGACCTAGACCAAGCTCAGTTGACACTAGTTCTGTGTATTACCCTCTCGGCACTGTTTCTCCACAGTGCTGACAGATAAAAGCACTGCCATGTACATGATCTGAAGGATAAAAATAAGCCATGGGTGTTCAAACACAAACCTAGGCACCACAGCTCTATTGCAGCACATGAAGCAGCATCATCAGATCCAGTCGGAAGATAGGCCATGAGTAATCGGAAAAGAGACTGTCCGTCTTCTCCCGACTCCTTTGCTACAGCCAGGCCGCATCCACATGCAGTATAGTGTCCTTGTCATCGTCATAATTAGTTACTGCTTCTCCCACTCAGACAAAACTTCTTCTCCTCCTACTATGCTCCATCATCATCCATTGATACCAGTATGTGTGGCCAGGAAACAACTCTACACACCCAGCAATGCAATGGTGTGCAAGCTTAACCCCCACCTGGCCAAGTTACTAGTGGTGCGTTTGCTGCAGTTCCCTTTAGTGGTATCTGCTGCCTTTTGGAAACTGATGGCATCCACTCAGGCTCGGTAGAAGATAGCTAGCCATCATTATTTCTCAAAAAAAACATCTCTGCCTTGTACTTTCATTTGGTAGAGAATGTGGGCCACTCCTTGCAATTGTCGCTGCTGTGTGGCAAGGTGCATGCCACAGTGGACACGTGAAGCAGCTGTTACGGACAGGGACAGTACACATGTCTTTCACAGCCCACTAGGTCAATGTGTTTTTATGATGGTGGCACAGCACCACTAGCAATGAGGCCAGGTCCTATTGACACATCTACATCTGTGTTTGTCTGGTTCTTACACCAGGACACTTATCAGCCTCCTACACATCGTTCTCAATGGATAATGACCCCTCACCAACAAAAACAGGGCATAGTGTTCCTTCCACTCCTCCTCCCTCCTATAACATATGTGTAAACAGAAGCATTGCCATGCTGTGTAAAAGCTGATGAGCCTGGGCGAGAGTGACCACCCAGCCGATCAGTTGCTAAAGTGCATCAAGCAGCACCACCAACTTGCTGGCTGTGTCCCCGCCAACTCCCACTAGGCAAGGTCAGCGACAATGGTAGGAACATTGTGGCTGTGCTTCATTGGATGGAAAATAAAACATGCTTTCTCCCATGTGTAAATTTTGCATTGCAACGCTCTTTGAAAAAGTACTGTAGCTTGCAGAAGCTGTTGGCCATATCCTGGAGACTGTCCTCGCATTTCCCCCATTCTAATGTGGCAAGGCACTCCTTCCTGGACTTGCAGTGACAGAACGGTCTTCTATTGCATGGCTTGATCTGCAATGTGCAAACTCATGTACAAGCAGCGTATCACAGTAAAGAGCGTGTGTTTTTTAGGTCAGGCAGTGGAAGCTAATCAGAGACATGATTCACGTACTCAGGCATTTCAAAGAGGCCACCAGATTTGTCAGTAGGGATCAACTGTCATCTCTATGATGACCAATCATTGTAGTGGGGGGTGGAGTCAGAAAAAAAACTGGGTTCGCGGCCTGCTGTTAATCATGGCAAGCTGTATGCTTATGTTTTTTTGCAATTTCGCTCCATTTGGAATTTTATTCCAGCTCCTCACTACATCCGTAAGGCAGGGAGTGAATAGTGAGTGCCAGGGCCTTCTTGTAGCTTATAAAGCACATTCGCCGTACATTGTATAGCGGCTGTGCTTTGTATCGCACTTAGCCCTATTCACTTCTATGGGGCTGAGCTGTACCTAGGCCACAACCGATGAACATGTCATCACTGGCCGAGCTGTGAGAAGGCTGCTGACTTCTCAAACAGCTGATTGGCAGGTGTCGGACCCCCACCAATCATATACAGATGACCTATCCAGAGGATAAGTCATCAGTATTAAAATCTCGGAAATCCCATTAAGTATTATTTTGTGATGCTGAATATTGTTTTGTAACAGTTATACTACCTTTATGTATGCATGTTACAAACTGATACATAGGTAGTAATGAAGAGGACATAATAACACAACATATTTCACATTTTCTTATTATAAGGCCAGTGTTAGTCAGAAGTGTAGCCTTACTGGCTACTGGCTGAGAGAAAAAACAAACTCTCAGGCTATGAGCTGAGCGCTGTGATTGGCCAGCGCTACAGCCTGGGAGAAGGAGACGCCGGCAGGCTTCCTCCCAGTTGAGCCGAAAATCTGAAGATACCGGAGGCCTATAGCGGGAGAACGGAGCGGCGCCCAGGTATAACAGTAAGTGCAGGGAGATCCCTGGGCGCCGCTCTCCATGTCTGTAGGCTTAGTTTAGATTTTTATTGTAGTGAAAGGTCCTCTTTAAATCTGCTGAATATACCACAGGATGGATATATCCTTTTGGATTTTTTCAGATATCTTCCTAAACACCTAATGCTTTGTAATATTATCACAACCTTTTCTTTTCTAATTAGGTTAGTATAAAATAGACTGAGAAATTGGATCTTACAGATGTTGTGGTTTCTGCTGGAAAATTCCTGCTTGGGAAATTGTATAAAAGGATGAATTGCACTGGTGTCAATTAATGGGTGCGCAAGCAAAGTATTGGTTTTTTTTCTACAATGAAACAATTTACATGATATTTAACCCTTTTAAGACCAGGCTATTTTCCGTTTTTGCAATTTAGTTTTTCACTCCCTGCCTTCCCAGAGGCACAGCTTTTAATTTTTTTATTTTATTGTCCCATAACCGTATGGGGCTTATTTTATGCAGGTCAGTATGAATGCATGTGTAAAGCTTTTTCTTCTGCTTTGTTACTTAAAAAAAAAAAAAAGTAGCAAAAAATTTCTTTTTTAATTGCATTGCCAACTTCTGACCGCTAAATTTATGTCTAAGGACCTGTGTGAGGGCTCATTTTTGTGTGCTTCGATCTGTAGTTTTCAGTGATAACATATTGTGGTGTGTATTACTTTTTGATCACTGTTTATTCAATTGTATTCAGGGAGGTAAAGCAACAATAAAAATGGCAAATCAGCAATTTAGATATTTTTTTTTTCATTACACTGTTTACCATATGGTAAAAATATTTTTATATATTTTAATAGTACGGGTGTTTTGGGATGTAGTGATGCCTATAATGTTAATTTTTTTAATTTATTTTTATTATGGAGAAGGGAAGTGGTTTTAAATGAGAACCTTCACAGACATATTTTAATTTTTATGTTTTTTGTATTTTTAAAAACTTTTTACATTTTTTTACACTAAGGAACTTGAACATACTATCATCAGATTCCTTCCGTCATAGACTCCAATGCATTAGCATTGAAGTCTATGAGAAATTTGCTATGTTCCTATGAGCCCTCCCCCAATAAGATCCCCAGGAGCGCAGTGCTCCTGTGTTTTCTACTCTCAAATGACGTGGTCACATTTGATCACTGCATCTAAGCGGTTAAATGTCTCCGATAGGCATTATCACCAATTACAAACATCAGCCCTGGGTGTCTTCTGTTTAAAACAGCAGAAAAGCAGGTGCTATGGCTTTTGCTGCGCTAACTAACAGGTGCCATTTTTAAACTTTGCAGTTAAAAAGAACCTGTCACCCATGTGGGCCCTTGGGCGAAAAAGTCTTAGTGGGCCCCCTTGTGGCATTTTGCTCGGCGCTTACAGCAATGAAATTGCATGTATTATAGATTAAATACCTTACACAGAGCATGCTACAGAGCGGATATGTAAATTAGTACTTATGTGCCTACTTTTATTTTCTACCCATTCTTCCAGTCCCTCAGGTCCACTCACAGATATTTACCCCCTCACAGTAGAAATGCCAAGATATGTGCCCCCTTCACAGTAGATATCCCAAAATATGTGCCCCCTCACAGTTGATATGCCTATATGTGTGCCCCCTT
The DNA here is from genome assembly GCF_014858855.1 of Bufo gargarizans. Lineage (NCBI taxonomy): Eukaryota > Metazoa > Chordata > Amphibia > Anura > Bufonidae > Bufo > Bufo gargarizans. The sequence continues at coordinate 155,993,784 of NC_058083.1, forward strand.
CACAGTAGATATGTGCCCTCTCATGGTGGATATGCCAAGATATGTGCTCAGTGCCCCCTTCACAGTGGTTACTGCCCAGATGTGCCCCCTTCACAGGAAGTGAAAAAAACAAACAATAAATACTCCTCGCCTCAATCACCTGGCTCCTCCCATGATCTGCGCTCCCCATCAGCAGCAGGATACTGTGACACATCGCGCTGCTGTGAAGGAGGAGCAGAGGCTGATTCCCAGCCTGCCCCGCTCCTCCTCTTACACAGATTAGCAGGACGATGTGTGAGGACATGGTGCTGCTGCTGTGGAGCGCTGGCGGCTCAATGGTGGAGTGGGGAGCAAATAGTTCCCTGCTTCATTGGCATGCCTAGGATGTTTGGCACCCAGGGCGAGTCCTTTTATCTGCCACCACCCCCCCAATACTTAAAAAGATTGCCCCCCTCATAATAGTTATGCCCACATTGTGCACTCTCACAGTAGTTATGCCCTCTCTGTGCCCCCTTCACAGTAATAATCCCCACTGTGCCCCCTTCACAGTAATAATCCGCACTGTGCCCCCTTCACAGTAATAATCCCCATTGTGCACCCTTCACAGTAATAATCGCCATTGTGCCCCCTTCATAGTAATAATCCTCTTTGTGCCCCCTTATAGTAGAAATCCCTATTGTGCCCCTTTCACAGTAATAATGCCCACTGTGCCCCCTTCATTGTAGTAATGCCCTCTGGCTCTGTGCCCCCTCCATAGTAGAAATGCCCTCTGTGCCCCCTTCATGTTAGTAATGCCCTCTGTGCCCCCTTCAGAGTAGTAATGCCCTCTGTGCCCCCTCCAGAGTAGAAATATCCTCTGTGCCCCTATATAGTAATAAAGAATTCTGTGCCCCCTCCATAGTAATAAAGTCCTCTGTGCCCCCTCCATAGTAATAAAGACCTCTGTACCCCCTCCATAGTAATAAAGTCCTCTATGCCCCCTCCATAGTAATAAAGACCTCTGTGCCCCCTCCATTGTAATAAAGTTCTGTGTGCCCCCTCCATAGTAATAAAGTTCTGTGTGCCCCCTCCATAGAAATAAAGTTCTGTGTGCCCCCTCATAGTAATAAAGTCCTGTGTTCCTCCTCCATAGTAATAAAGTCCTCTGTGACCCCTCTGTATTAAAAACAAAAAGAAATAGTAACTACTCACCTTGTCCCGCTCCTGAAGCTCACATACCTCTCTTCCCTGCAGGCACAGATCACTCTGCAGCACTGTGTGGGCGGAGCTTATGCAGATTTCTGGGCTACAGGCTCTGCCCACACAGGCTGGCAGAGCGATCCGTGCCTGCAGGCTGAATGTTGGAGCAGGGAGAAGTCTTCATGCTTCACCATTTAGAGTGTGGCTGGCCTGAAGGAGGAGAGGAGCGCTGGGAGCTGAGCAGTCAGGACCCAGTTCCCTGAGCTCCAGCAATGAGCGCTTCCATCTGCATTGATGGAAGCGCTCGATGCTTCTGGCCTCTGGTAGCTGAGCTGTGGGCCCCAAAACTTGCCCGGGTATGCCGGGTGCTGACGCCAGCCTTGCTGTCACCACAAAATGCAATGCAATCTGCAGGTGGCATGTTGCTGAGCAGGTTGATATATATTTTTGTTGGAAAAGATTGAGTAAAACTTCTAATTTATACGTTTAAATTTCTGCTCTTTCTATGCTTAAGACCACCACTGTGTACAGCTTTCAGTGACAGCTATCTATGTATACACACTTACACATAAAATGCAATCACTGATAACACCTCTCCTGTACAGTTGTCAGTGTCTGACAGTTACTTGTATATAGACACTTAGGGCTCTATCGCACCTACAGATTCTGCAGGCGATTGTTGGGAGGGAAGTATTCAGTGTTATGTACCTGATGAAGGGGAACTACTCCCCGAAACGCGTTGTACTTCTGCAATAAATACGTGTCTATTTACTATTACTATCTGGACTGGATTCTTGCGCCCTGGGATATTTTATCTATTTATATCTGTTTCCCGACAATCGTCTGTTTGATAGCGGAGGAGACCGCTGCCATTATATGCAGTGATCTCCTCCTCAGTATGGGGAGGAGTGATTGCTAATGCCATCGCTCAGCCCTATACTGAATTACTGTTTACTGACAGCAGAGTGACGATTACAACACGATCTGCCACCAGCAAACAATTATTTTTAAACATGTTGAAAGACTTTGATTACCCGATGAACAAGGATTTACTCATTCATCGGGTAATTGGCTGCAGTATTACACTGCCAGATCATCGCTAACGAGCTGTCATATGAGCGCTTGTTAGCGATGATCTTAGCGATTATCTGTAGCTGTAATAAGACCTTAGTAAGATTAAATCACAGCAGAAATTTGCTTTGCTCAAAATATATTTCTTTTAATTCAAGAAGGTAGATAATGTGGCAATATGTATGAACGTTTTCGGCTCACAGGCCTTCATCAGACACTGTGCGCAAAACTAGACAAACTCGTGGCACAAAAGTTGTCTAAAAAAATTGTGTCTAGAATGTTACAAATGAAACAAAACTGTGCCTCGCGCACTTCAATATAGTTGGCACAGCAAGCCTGAACCACAAATTCTGGTGCGAAAGAAGATATTTTCCCGGCCCTATGACATTAATCAATCTCATCTATTACGTTTAATTGGGAAGAAAATACAACTTTATCATTAATGAAGTCTTGTCATGGAGCCCACCCGGCAGGCACTATGGTGTATTTACAGTAATGAAATGACTTTACATTCTGTCCATACAGTAGTTGGAGTGTAATTTTCTCCGGGTAAGGCTTTGAGGCGATACGTGTTGAAACTAATATATTTATGTATTAAGCTTTACAGACATGTGGTTTCCATTCATCTTAATTCAACTCTTAGGAATGTCATTCGGGAAGTTATATTTACATTTTTTTTACATTGGAAATGTTTGCTTTCCTTTAAAGGTTTACCAAATGTCAAAACAATTTAAAACGTAAACGCTTTCCAACGTTAGACTTTCCTTGTGTATTGTATGAATTTGAAGAAAAAGGAATATAATTAGAGTAAATGTAGATTGAATGTAAACACGACCATGCCAAGAACAGAATTGTACATTTCCCTGTAACATCACTGAAAAGCTTTGGGCAGAGTGGTATGAAGTCGGAATTATTTTTCTTTCATTTCTTTCATTATTAATATATTCCGGTAGTGTTTCTCCATTGTAACATACAATGTATCACAATGACATAATGAGGCTTGAGCTCAACTCTACTTATAGGAATTTTAACTACTGTCATGGACTTCATGATCAGCCTTAGGAGCTATCGATGAAGAATTACACACGAAGCAAGGGAGTAGACTTTCTTAGGGTACTTTCACACTAGCATGGTTAGAAACCGGCAGGCAGTTCCAGCAACGGAACTGCCTGTCGGATCCAGCAAGCCGTATTCAAATGTAAAGCTCTTTTTTCAGGATCCTTTAGACGGATCCGGTGAAATACCGGATCCGTCTCATCTGCAATCATTCGGAATACCAGATCCGGCATTACAATTTTTTTCTAAGATCAAAAGAGAAACCTGCTCCTCCTATATCCCTGGCGCATGCGCAGACCAAAAAAACAGATCTGGCGATGCAGCAATTTCCGGAACGCTTGGTACCGGATCCGGCATTAATACATCTATATGGAGCAAGTGCGGTATTCCGTGATTTTGTCCCAAAAAAATTCCATAGCATGCAGCTGTATTTTGTCTGGTCAAAGGAACAGAACGGGAGACATCCTGATGCATAGTGAACGGATTGCTTTCTATTCAGAATGCATTAGGATAAAACTGATGCATTTGTTTCCGGTATTGGGACCCTTTACCGGATTTCAATACCTGGAAAAGAATAACGCTAGTGAGAAAGTAGCCCTTAGACCAGTGTTTAGCAGTACATAGTCCACTGGCAAGAGATGTAACAAATGTATTAAAGGCTCTACACAGCTTTATAACTTTGTTTCATCTTTGTAGCTACATGGTTAGAAATTGAATGCCACTAGGAACTGGTGTAGTTTTCTGGTGCACACAATGTTAATTTGTTGGGCCACACAGACCCAGGGGTGCACATAGCCTTTCTGCTGCCTGATGTGAAAACTGAAACGGCGCACCCCCAATGCCAATTTCTTAACCTAACCCCTTTACCACAATTAAAGCGCTCATTGCCCATAGCCCTTCCGCTGCACCCCTTTGCTTTGCCCCTACCTGGTGCTGCCTGAGGCCTCACGTGGCCTCATTGTTGGTGCACCCCTACATAGACCCTACCCTCTCCCACCCACACACTAACCACTTTTCCTAAAACTGGCAAGCATGGTGTTAATGGTTGTGCAAAAAGGCACAACCTCCCCAAATAACTCTAAAGGTGGTCATACACATTAGAGGAAAATCAGCCAAATTCACTGATTTCAACAAGACTAGCTGACCATGTAATATGTATCATGTAATATGTATGTATAGATCATACCAGTGTATTACTGTATTGCGGCAGCAGCAGGGAGCGCACAGCGTCATAGCAACCAATGACGCCGTGCGCTCCTGCTCTCAGCAGGAATCCAGCCCACGGTTCCACGGACCTGCTCACGGCCGTGAAAAACGGCCGTGTGCATTCGGCCTAAGGCATATATTGGGGGGAAGGATCAGGCAATTGGATTTAAACATCACCGATCCTTTGCTTTCATGGGAGATAAGCCACAGCTAGAGATCTCTGACAACGTGCTTACTGTAGTAGAACAACGCAGATAGAGCTCACCAGATTTATGTTCTCAGATGTCAGGTATTGGAAACTGTACATTGTAAGGGGAATAAGGAAGTCAATAAGAGATTGTTATTGCAGAGAGAAAAGTACTGGATAGATAGTGAAACTGGACTCGCTCGTCACAAAAGGATATGTAGTTGTAATGCATTTAGATTACTCTGTAAATAAGGGTTTTTATAGTAGGGATTATCATGTTAATCAAATAGTACTCTCCTTTATCATCTGATAAGGTGATATCTATATCTGTTATCATATATGTATTTGTCTATAAATACCCAACCTTCTCTTTCTCCCCCACACATGAGTAAAGGTACATTGTCTCCCAAAACGTTAAACAAGTTGGGGAGGAGTTCAGAGGCATGGTGGACTCAGCGTCCCTCATTTCTTATATCTCTATGTGAATATCAAATCTTCTACAAATCAATAAAGACTATGAAGGTAATTCACCCATGAGTTGTGAGTATATGATTGATTACTCACTGAAAAGCATAGAAGAACATGAGGTCATTTTGCATATACGAGTCTAAACATATTAAGCGGCTTACTTTCCACTTCCTATTGAGAACACATGCACGCTGAGCGTATCACGCATGTACTGTATATGGTGATGTCAGGAGAAATAGCCAAACAGCTACAGTACAGACCAAAAGTTTGGACACACCTTCTCATTCAAAGAGTTTTCTTTACTTTCATGACTATGAAAATTGTAGATTCACACTGAAGGCATCAAAACTATGAATTAACACATGTGGAATTATATACATAATAAAAAAAAAGTGTGAAACAACTGAAAATATGTCATATTCTAGGTTCTTCAAAGTAGCCACCTTTTGCTTTGATTACTGCTTTGCACACTTTTGGCATTCTCTTGATGAGCTTCAAGAGGTAGTCACCTGAAATGGTTTTCACTTCACAGGTGTGCCCTGTCAGGTTTAATAAGTGGGATTTCTTGCCTTATAAATGGGGTTGGGACCATCAGTTGCGTTGTGGAGAAGTCAGGTGGATACACAGCTGATAGTCCTACTGAATAGACTGTTAGAATTTGTATTATGGCAAGAAAAAAGCAGCTAAGTAAAGAAAAACAAGTGGCCATCATTACTTTAAGAAATGAAGGTCAGTCTGTTCGAAAAATTGGGAAAACTTTGAAAGTGTCCCCAAGTGCAGTCACAAAAACCAGAGCTGCACCGATCTCCAGCCAGCACCCCAGCACCCCCATCTGTGCCCCAGCACCCCCCAGGTATTTAGGAAAAGGTTAGGGAAAGGTTGGGTTAGGCAGGGATATTCAGGGAAAGTTAGTGACCCCCCGGGGGTGCTGCAGCTTGCCCCCTGCCCCCCCTGCCTCCCTCAACTTTTTTTTGGGCGCAAGCAGATTTTTTATTTATTTTTTGTGTGTGTACGCTGACTGTGACCAGCACTCTTAGCGTCCGGCCACTGTTAGCGCATGGCACACCCCACCGCTGATCAACTTCGGACGGTTGATCAGCGATTTAGAATTTTTTTATTTTTTTTTTCACATTTTTCCCCCTTTTTTTTGTTAGTCTTTTTTTTTTGTCTGTTAGGTTTAGGGTCAGTTCGTGAACACCCGTACCCCCACACACACGCACACTGAATAAAGATTTATACGCACGCACACACACACGCAGACACACACTCCCCTGAGGCCCGCCGGATGTTCTCGGGCGAGGAGGCATATGCCCAGCTTGCCTCCGAGTCCAAGAGTCCCAGTGAGGACGAGGATGACCCCACTTTCCTGTTGTCATCCGCGTCCTCCTCATGATCTAGCGATGATGAGGAGCCCCCAAGGTGGCGGAGTTGCCGCCAGGAGGAACAAGGGGACCGCCATGCTAGGGACCCTGTGGCCCACCCCAGTACGAGCTGCTCTGGGGCTCGTACTAGTTTTCTGGCACACTAGTTAAATCCACCGGAGCCCCCTGCCGGTGAACTTGTCTGGTGTACTCCAGAGCGATTTGAGCCTGTGATTCCTGATTTTGTAGGCCAACCGGGAATCCAGAGTGGGCTTCACTGAATATGACTATTTTAGTCTTTTTTTCAGTGACCACTTTGTAAATCTGATGGTGGAGCAGACGAACCTGTACGCCCAACAGTTCGGTGCTCAACACCCGGGCTCCTTTTTGGCTAGGCCCAGTGGCTGGACCCCGGTCAGTGCAGCCGAGATGAGGACATTTTGGGGCCTCGTGCTGCACATGGGCCTAGTCAAGAAACCTTGTGTCAGGCATTTAATGGAGTGGGGACTTCCTCTACCAGACCCCACTTTACAGTACGGCCATGTGTCACGGACGGTGTACGGGAAACAAGACAATGCAACATGCATATATGACTCACTGGATCCAAAGCTAAGGAACCAAGGGGAGACCCCTGCACAAGACCTAGCACTTTCCCTGGCTGCTCAGCCTATGCAAAGATCCCAGAGGTGGATGGTTGCATAGCCACGTACCTCGACTATATAACCCCTGAACACCCTACAATAGTGAGGGGACACGACCACCGGCTCCCTACACCAGACACGGAGGGAGTCAGGGTCACCTGGGATCCAGCAAACAGAAAATAACAGATACATGTACAGCACTTAACTTTGTAGCTGACAGGAAAACAGGATAAGCATGCACACACACTCCAGGAAGAAGTATAAGCCGCCCAGTAATGCATTATGGGGCGGAATTTAAAGGGATGCAATTAGTCCAACTACATGACAGCTGAGAGAGGCTAACGAGAAGGAACTGAATACCACAACAAAGAGAACTCAAGGAGGAGGTTCTGAAAGGCTTCTGTCAGAGCTTCTCAGCTGTCTGGTTGTGACACCATGACACGCTCCCGGTTTGAGGCCATCTGGAAATGCCTGCATTATTCAGATGTACAAAATCAGGCTGTCAGCGATCACTTTGGGGCCAAATTTGTACAGGCCTATGTACCTGGAAGGGAGGTCGCGGTTGATGAGTCTCTCATTGATTTCAAGGGGAGACTCATTTTCCGCCAGCTGTACAAACTTTGTGAGAGTACCTCTGGGTACACTTACAAGTTTCGTGTGTACGAGGGCCGAGATTCCCGTATTGAACCCCCAGAATGTCCCCCCACTCTGGGTGTTAGCGGAAACTTGTGTGGGACCTTATGCACCCACTGCTAGATAAGGGTTACCACCTGTACGTGGATAACTTTTATACTAGTATCCCCTTGTTCCAGTCCCTCGTCGCCAGATCCACGTCCGCTTGTGGGACCGTGCAGAAAAATCTACGCTGCCTCCCTGCCCACCCCCTCCAAGTACCTATCCCCAGGGGTGAGACTGTGCCGTTACCACTGGAAATCTGTTGCTGGTCAGATATAAGGACAAGAGGCATGTCCTTGTACTGTCCACAATTCATGGTAACGGCATCACCCCTGTCCCTGTGCGAGGTACCGCGGCAATGGTCCTCAAGCCCGATTGTATCGCCGACTACAATCGGTATATGGGAGGAGTTGATCTCTCTGATCAAGTTCTCAAGCCATATAACGTCATGCGCAAAACCCGGGCATGGTACAAAAAGGTTGCGGTCTACTTGGTGCAGGTTGCCTTGTACAACTCTTTTGTGCTGTCCCGGAGCGCTTGCAACACAGGGATATTCCTTCAGTTCTATGAGGCAGTCCTCAAGGACCTGATGTTTTCTGAGCAGTCCGGAGTACCTCAGAAACTGGAGGCGCCCGGATCGTCCCTGGCCAACACTTTCCAGGTGTGGTCCCCCATACTGGAAAAAAGGGACAGACCCAAAAAAGGTGCAGAGTGTGTCACAGGAGGGGGATACGGAAGGACACCACTACTCAGTGTGACACGTGCCCCGATCATCCGGGCTTCTGCATTATTGGTTATTTCAGGGAGTACCACACTTCCATGGAGTACTAAATTTATATCCCAATTTAGCCACTGACAATCGGATAAAAACTGTTTCTCAGACTTGAGACACTAAAACAAAAAAAACAAAAATTCAAAAAAATATTTAGTAAAACTAAAATAGATTAAAAAAATGACATTTTCGGTATCGTTGCGTCCGTAAGAATCTGCTCTATAAAAAATACCCCCCCAACCCCTCAGATGAACATGGTAAAAAAAAGGGCAAAATTTTTATTTTTTTGTCACCTTACATCACAAAAATTGTAATAGCAAGTGATCAAAAAGTCATATACCACCCAAAATAGTGCAAATAAAACTGTCCTCTCATTCCGTAAAAAATGAGCCCCTACATAAGATAATCGGATAAAAACTAGATTTTGGTGGCCTTTTTTTTTTTGGCACCATGTCTAATTTGAAGCCCCCTTATGCACCCCCTAGAGTAAAAACTCAATCCAATCTAAGAAACTACACCTCACTGATTTTACAAACGTTGTTTACCCTATAGGTGTTCCACAAGAGTTATTGGCAAATGGAGATGAAATTTCAGAATTTCTATTTCTGGTAACCTTGCCTCACAAAAATGTAATATAGATAAACCAAAAATCATATGTACCCTAAAAATAGTCCCAAACTGCCACCTTATCCCGTAGTTTCCAAAATGGGGTCACTTTTATGGAGTTTCTACTCTAGGGGTGCATCAGGGGGACTTCATATGGGTCATGGTGTAAATAAACCAGTCCAGAAAAATCTGCCTTCCAAAAACCATACGGCGCACCTTTCCCTCTACGCCCTACTGTGTGCCCGTACAGTACGGCCACATATGGGGTGTTTCTGCAAACTACAGATTCGGGGCAATAAATACAGCATTTTGTTTGGCTGTTAACCCTTGCTTTGTTACTTGAAAAAAATGGATTTTCATCTCCATTTGCCAATAACTCTTGTGAAACACCTAAAGGGTTAACAAAGTTTGTAAAATCAGTTTTGAATACCTTGAGGGGTGTAGTTTCTTAGATGGGGTCACTTTTATGGAGTTTCTACTCTAGGAGTGCATCAGGGGGGCTTCAAATGGGGCATGGTGTAAATAAACAAGTGCAAAATCTGCCTTCCAAAAACCGCACTTTCCTCTACGCCCTACTGTGTGCCCGTACAGTAGTTTACGGCCACATATGGGGTGTTTCTGCAAACTACAGAATCAGGGCAATAAATATAGCATTTTGTTTGGCTGTTAACCCTTGCTTTGTTACTGGAAAAAATGGATTAAAATTGAAAATTTGACAAAAAATCAAAATTCTGAAATCAGTTTTGAATACCTTGAGGGGTGTAGTTTCTATAATGGGGTCATTTTTGGGTGGTTTCTATTATGTAAGCCTCACAAAGTGACTTCAGACCTGAACTGGTCCCTAAAAATTGGGTTTTTGAAAATTTCAGAAAAATTTAAAGATTTGCTTCTAAACTTTTTAAGCCTTGTAACATCCCAAAATATAAATATTATTCCCAAAATGATCCAAACATGAAGTAGACATATGAGGAATGTAAAGTAATAACTATTTTGGAGGTATTACTATGTATTACAGAGGTAGAGAAATTGAAACTTGGAAATTTGCAATTTTTTTATAAATAAAAATGATTTTTTTTTTTTACTTCATTTTACCAGTGTCATGAAGTACACTATGTGACGAAAAAACTAAGCATTTTAAAGTTATCACCACTTAAAGTGACACTGGTCAGATTTGCAAAAAATTGCCTGGTCCTTAAGGTGAAATAAGGCTGTGTCCTAAAGGGGTTAAAGGGGTTATCCCATGACTAATGTAAAACATTTAAATCAGCCATCATATACAGTAGTACATGACAATCTCTAACAAAGCTAGAACCAGCCCTGTACCTCAAATGGATACATTCATTGCTCTGCTAAATTTATATCAAGCTGACAGCTCAAGGGAAGTGTATTTTCTGCTGCAGCTAAGGGTGTATGTCCATCCTCTGCCTATCACAGCTCAGGAGGCAGTTAAAGGATTGAACTGAGCATGTGCGGCCATCTTAGTGAGCAGGTCAAAGAAATAAGAAAAAACAAACAGCAGGTGGCGCTATACAGATACATTTTATTGAATAACTCACTGGCTATACTAAACTTTTAATTACATGCAGTTACAAAAGTATTCAGTTCCAGGTGCTGGTTTGAAAACTGTAAAATATTTTTCATGGGACTACCCTTTTAAAACGCGCTTGCTTGGTGTTTTATGCCTGCCTACTACTCCACTTCTGAACACTGAAGCCAAGTTCTGCTGATGCCGGGAACCCACTAGTGTTTGTTACACACGTCTATGCTCATTGATAAAGTAAACTGAAATTATCTAATGTCTAATGTCAATTAACTTCACTTGTATAATGTATATAAAAAGACAACATATGGCTTCATTACCCCTGAGGAAGCTGTAAATTTGGAAGCGATACATGTGAAGCTCCACCTGAAGTGCCCCAGGGACACCACGCAGGTTACATATTGCTGCATCTCCACTTGTTTCTATTGTCTTTTTATTTCCTCTTTTAGGTTCTCTAGGGATTATTATTAGTGATGGACGAACATCGGCTGGAACGTTTCACGAACGCACGTTCACGATCAAATGTTCGCGAACCGCGCGTTCACAGCGGGCCCCATTTACTTTAATGGCAGGCGAACCTGAAAAACCTTCAAGTCATATTTGCAGCCACCAAATACTTGCTAGAAGTGCAAAAATTGTCCCACAACATGGACAGTGACATACCAGAGGGGGATCATTGGCAAAAATTCCCACAAAATATATGTATTTTAATCAGGGGTCATTTTCATGCGTCTTAAAGGGAAACTCTCGAAAATGTGTCCTACTGGAGCCTAATTTTTTTTTATTTTAGGCCATGGGAGTACAGACCCCAAAAATGATGATGTGGCTGGAGGTACATCAGGCGGTCAAATTTTACTGTAGGCCAGTACAAGCCTCAAAAATTAGGCATTCACCTGACAGAAAAGAACTTGTGATGATGTGGCTGGAGGTACATTAGGCGGTCACTGGATTAAAGTTTTACGGTCAACCAGTATAGGCCCCAAAAATTAGGCATTCACCTGACAGAAAAGGTATTTTATGCCACTGTATATACATAAGACAACGACCATTCTTTGTTCTGTGTGGTGGCATATATGTCTGGGCTGGCATGAGGAAATTCAATTACATGTGGTCATCACAGGTGTTGAATTCCTCAGAGATCCATGACTCATTCATTTTTAGAAATGTGAGGTAGTCCACACTGTTGTGAGCTAGGCGAGTGCGCTTATCGGTAATGATTCCCTCTGCTGCACTGAGCATGCTTTCAGACAGGACACTTGACAAGGGGCAATTCAAGAGTTCCATGGCAAATTGTGCCAGCTCTGGTCACAGGTCAAGCCTGCACTCCCAATAGTCCAGGGGTTCCTCGCTTCTCAGAGCATCCACATCGGCCATTAACCTGATGTAGTCGGACACCTGTTGGTCTAGGGGTTCCCTGAGGCTGGATCCGTAGGGTGGCTGTCGATGGGCTGGCTGAAAGAATGATCTCATATCCGAAGTGGCCAACACATCTTCAAACTGCCCTCTTCTTGCAAGCATGGTAAGATTGGTACCTGCACCTGTTTGTGGAAATTCCTCTGCCAGCGCCCGCAATAGAAGAATGCATCATCTCTCGCAGCAAGGCCTGGAAATGCTGCATTCTGACAGCCCTCTGTGATGCTGGTAACATGTCCGCCATTTTGTGTTTGTACCGGGGGTCTAAGTACGTTGCCACCCAGTACTGGTCCTTGCCCTTTATGCTTTTTATATGGGTGTCCTTCTTCAAACATTGGAGCATGAAGGCCCCCATTTGCACTAAATTGGAAGCAGTGGAGCGCCTGGCTCCTGCTCATCGCCCAGGAGAATGTCGTCCTCGGTCTCCTCCCCCCCAGCCACGGACAACATCAGGGATTCCCAAAAAGTTTAAAGTCCCCCTCAAAGCCTGCTCTTCTTGCTCCTCCTCCTCCCCCTCCTCCCCCCAGCCACCATCCTCCTCTGACTCCTCTTCAGACTCCTGCTGACTTGTCTCAGATGGAGTAGCCCCCCCAGGGAATTAATTCAGCATTGCGACTTCCTGCTTCTGCTCCTCAACGGCTTGATTAATGACACGACACAATGCATGCTCCAGAAAGAAAGCGTAAGGTACGATGTCACTGATGGCGCCATGGCTGCGACTGACTAGTTTGGTGATCTCATCAAATGGCCGCAGTAGTCTGCATGCGTCGCCATTGGCTCTCCAGAACCTGTCTTGCTGCAAAGTTTGTACAGGTAGTCGTTAACGGCATGTTGCTGCTGGAGCAGCCTATCAAGCATATACAAGGTGGAGTTCCAGCGCGTCAGGCTGTCACAAATCAGACATCTGACGGGCAGGTGGTGTCGCCGCTGAACGTCAGCAACGCGAGCTATGGCCGTGTAAGATCTTCTAAAAGGGCCAGAGATTTTCCTCGCCTGCCGCAAGATGTCCTGGACCCCGGGGTATTTGGCAATGAATCGCTGCACGACTAAGTTCGGGACGTGTGCCATGCACGGCATGTGTGTCATTTTGCCCTGTTTCAGCACGCTCAGCAGGTTGGCACCGTTGTCGCGCACCACTTTACCAACTGTCAAATTGAGCGGGGTTAGCCACTGATCGGCCTGTGACCGCAGAGCTGAAAGCAGTGCAGGACCGGTGTGGCTCTTGGCTTACAGGCACAACAGCTGCAGCACAGCATGGCAACATCTCACCTGGGACGTCGAATAGGTTCTGGGGAGCTTGGGGGGTGCAGCGGAAGAGGCGGTAGCAGTGGAAAAGGAGGAGTCAGTCGAGGAGGAGACAGAAGATGAAGTAGGAGGAGGAGCAGAAGAGGCAGCCAAAAAGCTGAATATGATACCTATAGTACAAAAAGCTGTCAAAACAATGGACGGTTAGCAAAAGTCAGGGGTACAATACTGGTGGGACAATTCATCCAGATATACTCTAGCTGTCCCTAACTTTTCCCTTATCCACACTGCTCAGCCCAGAGATATACCTTGAAGGTAGGTGTACTCAGTCCATGTACTTAGGCTAACCTGTCCTTATACAGCCTTATTACTAATCCTTATATAGCTCTATCACTTTCTGACACACCATACACTGTCCCAACGCGTTTCCCCTTAAAGGTAATCCAAGGTTCATCAGGGGACTATTAGTATCAGCATGGTAATAGAATGCCATATGCACACATCAGTGTGGTAATAAAATACCATGTACAGAAATAATAGTCATGAATGGTAATAGATACGCCATATCTAGAACAAAGATCAAACTGATAACAAGATACCATATAGATATAAAAGAAAATGATAAACAATACGCTGGAGCGCCCCAGACCAGCATAAGTCTGCGACGAGGTGCAGAGAATAAAACAGCTAATATATAGGCAAATAATGTATAATACTTTTTGTTTCTATGATGAAAAAAACTGATCCAGATGAAATAACACCCTCTCGCAGAAAACATATACGTGGCTGGGGGGCTCCAGGGGGCAAACAGACAGCTCTATTTTGCTAGGGAAAAGAGCTGCATTTAAATAGTAGTACTAGGGCTGGCAAAACCTTGATTGGTAGACCCAATGTACATGTCCGCCCCCCTCATGTCAATGATCCGATATGCCCATTCTTATTGTAAGGATTAAGAGGAAATTCCTCCCCATGTGTCTGCTCCAGTAAAATTCGGACGCTAGGTGTCCCAAGCCTTGCTCCGAAGTCTGAAATCCCTGCCTCTCACCTCCCAAACCTCGTTCTCCCTTGTGGATCTCCAATACTCTCCCCATCCTGTCACCTGACAGAGCACGGCCACATGATTAAGCATGGCCACGCACTCAACGCTGCACCCCTGGACCCCTGGACTACTGGGTGTGCAGGCTTGACCTGTGACCAGAGCTGGCTCAAGAATTCGGCAACGGAATTCCCTAAATGTCTTCCCCACATAATCTAAAGGACAGGGGCACTGACAGAGGTACACTACCCCTCTACTCCTGCAGTTGATAACTTTTATTTGTGGCTTGACATATGTTGACTTTTGAATTCCTGACAAAACGACACGCCGTACATGTGCTACAACGAAAAGTACCCAATGGTTTCCTGCCAAACCAGGTGCCTGCTGGGGCCAGACGTGAAAAATGGCTATGAACTAGTCGATCTCGCATGCGTCATCTACTACGTCTAAAAGTGATACTTGTGCGGGGTGACACCACATCAGCTACGTCCGGGTCCATTAGGAGGATGGGCTAGTATTTATTAAGTATCTCCCTTATTCTTCGATTTTCTGTATTATAAGTGGAGATAATTATAAGAATTTCCCCCCTCCTGGATCAGATTCCTTAGAAACCAAAAGGGTACTCCACTCCTGTCCTACAGCGTTCTGGAAAGCATTCCTTAGGACCTGTTGGCGATAACCTCTCGCCCTAAAACGATCTTGAAGCTTCCTTGATTCGCAATAAAACTCTCTGGATCTGACCACGAGGTATCCCTCTTTTATGGTTCGTAGGGTGATAACTCTCCCAATGTAACAAGTTTTTGATTTTTTTATTGTATGTAGATTAAAAGTTACGTTTTAGGAAATTGCCCTCAGTGACGCCTATGCTAAATTAGCAATTTATCCTTGCGGTATCTTGGTATTCAGTGAATTAGAAGAAGAGGCAGGCCTGCGTGCAATCCGTTGCGATAACACCAAATCCACACGGGTTACATGCTTGACGGCTGTCAGAAGGTTCACCCAGTGGGCAGTAAAAGTTATGTACCTTCCCTGCCCGTGTTTACTAGACCACGTGTCTGTGGTCAGATGTATCTTGGCACCGACACTGTGTGCCAGATATATATTCACTTGCCGCTGAACGTGGCCATGTAGCTCTGGGATGCCCTTCTTGTCAGCAGCTGACACATAAAAAAAAAGCCCACACTGCGGAGCCATGTGCCAGCATCCTGTGAGCACCAGAAGCGACCGTGCATGGTGGATGGCTCGCTCCAGATACATTTGCAGTCTGCTTTTTGCCTCCTATGCCCTGCAAGCTCTGCCTGCTTCTCCTCCTTCTCCTCCCTCTCTGCTGCTCCGTCTCTCCCTCTGAAGTCCCCTCCTCTTCCTCTCTTGTGGATGGATGGGAAAATAATTCCTCTGACTCGAGTAGATGGGCTATGGTGGTGGTGGTGGTGGTGTCTTTGGCTATGCACATAGCAGAGAGTGAGGAGGGTGCAGAAGCGGAAGGCTGAATGAGCCACTGAACCAACTTTGGTGCATACTTTGAAGTCATCGCACGCACCTTCTCCAACTTCCCACTTAGGCTCCAGCCTGACCCCTACCACCCCAGCTGAACGGCCTGCCTTTTCCTCTGCCTGTCATTTTCAAAATGACCCTGTGCCTAAGTCCCTAGAGAAGAGCAGTATTTGTAAAAGCAGGCCTCAATCAATATTTTGTGGAAACTGGTATATCAAACCCCTTAATCAGTATTTTGTGGAAGTAGGTATATCGCAGGCCTCAATCAATTTTTTGCAGAAGCAGGTATATCAAATTCCTTAATCAGTATTTTGTGGAAGTAGGTATATCGCAGGCCTCAATCAATATTTTGTGGAAGCAGGTATATCAAACCCCTTAATCAGTATTTTGTGGAAGCAGGTATCTCGCAGGCCTTAATCAGTATTTTGCGGAAGCAGATATATCAATCCCCTTAATCAGTATTTTGTGGAGGCAGGTTAATCGCAGACCTCAATCAGTATTTTGTGATAAGAGGTATATCAATCCCCTTAATCAGTATTTTGTGGAAGCAGGTATATCGCACCCCTCAATCAATATTTGGTGGAAGCAGGTATATCGAACCCCTTAATCAGTATTTTGTGGAAGCAGGTATATCGTACCCCTTAATTATTTTTTTGCCACAACAGTTATATCACACCACCCTGTTTTTTGGGGGGCAACAGGCATATCACATCCATTGCAAATAGTTGTTCCAATAGCACTTGTCCCTCTATATAGCTGCGGTATCACAGCAGAACTGCACACAGCTGCTGCACAATACAAATGCACTATAATATTCTTTCTATGTTAGAAAGTATATTATAAGTATATCACACCCCTCAGTATATCACACCTATCAATAGCACACCTATACCAGTCCTTAAAAGGACTTTTGTGGCCTTATTAGCTAGCGTTTGGTGTCCCTAACAGCCTGTCCCTGCTCCACACAGCAACCTCTCCCTACACTGGCAAAAGAGAGAATGTAAAATGGCTGCCAGATCGGGTTCTGTGATAGGGTGAGGGTGTGTCCATGTGCTGAAACTTCTCAATTTGCTGTCCTGTCCTGTCCCACCTGATGGATGTGTCATGGGTCAAAGTTCGGCGCAATGCAAAAGAATAAGGCCAAACCGCAAGGCCATCTCTAATTATTATTATATTTATTGATACATCCCCTATTTGTCATCAGTTTATATGTTTGTGTTATCACTTTATAAATTTTTTGTTGAGTATTTTATGGCATATAAGTGCACTTTATTGCAATTTGCATAGTGCTTTAGACATATGACTATTTTGCTTGTAGAAAAGTTTTTGTCTTATTATAATTGTAAGTAGAAAAAGAAACCTGGCTGCAGCGATCGCTGGCACAATGTATAGGAATGCTTACCTGGAGAAGTTGTATTTGCCAGACACATAGTCCTGTAAGCAGAGAAAATGGCAGTGGCCAGCTCCAGGGACTGGCAGGCAGCAAGCACCTCCATGTAGAGTAGGAGAGGTTTAGAGGAAAAAGCTGGAGAAACGGGCACTTGCCATTAGGTTCAAGTTAAGATGTAGCACAGCTGGTAGTAGTACAGATAGATTTATTAAGCAATGTGTTTTCATCGTGGTAATAGTGACAACCCCTAGGGGTTGTTGCTGTCATGTTTGTATTTGCCATAAGGGAGAATCACGGTGAGAATATAGCGTGCTATTATATTATTATTTGTTACCATTCCAGATGTGGGACTTATTGGATTGTGGACTTTGCATCTGGCAGTAGGTGTACTGCAGTTTGGAGAGTGCTGCTGGGTATTGTATATATGGTTTCAGTAATAGTGACTTCGTCTTTACAGTGATGAAACACTTTGCACCAGCTGTGCCACACCTTCACCTGAACCTAATGGTAAGCACCACTTTCTCCAGCCTTTTCCACTGAACCTCTTCTATTATATTAGACTTGTCAGTTCATCATTATGGGTGGGTACTCCTGCGGGGCCTCATTATAATTATGGTCAATTAGTTATTTCCCTTTGTGTTGTTAATTGTTTTTAGTTGATGTCTTTTTTGCCTTTGTGTAATAAAGATTGTCATGTTTTAATGTAGTTGTTGATGTGCACAGATTTATTCTTTCTCCTATTTTTTCTTGGTTTTCAATTCTTTTCATCTTTAACTAACTTTTTAATTAGAACAAGGTTAAGATAAGCTTTTTTAGTAGCAGGTAAAATGTACCCCCCATAGAGTGTATATTTCTATCTGTAAGGTAGTTGCCTTATAGGATAATTTATCAAGCTGGTGTAAAGTAGAACTGGCTTAGTTGCCTATAGCAACCAATCAGATCAAAAATCAAAGGTGGAATCTGATTGGCTGCTATGGGCAACTAAGCCAGTTCTACTTTACACCAGCTTGATAAATGACTCCATTAATGTCTAATATCTTGTGTGCTGCGTTAATTGATGTACCTGTAATATTGCTAGTGCTAGTGTCAAGCAGTCTAATGCTACAGTGGTATTATTGTTCAGATGGAGTTCGTTGCTTGCAATGGGTTAATGCCTCAGGGTTTATGGAGGTTTGGTGCCTTAAATCTCATTGTACAGTGGTTTGGTGTTCCTAGGCCTGGTATCTAAATGTAGAAATGGACTTTATATCATTTAGAAGGCTTCCTCCCTTCCCTGTAGTTTGTTCTCACTTTAGGGCTAGGGCACCTATGATCTTGGTGGGTCTGTGGTTAGCACGCTGAATCCTGATTCTCAATCCTACCAAGGATAACATCTGCTTGGGTTTCTTATGTTCTCCCTATGTTTGCATCTGGTTTTCTCCCACACTCCAAAAACTACTGATAGATTTATTGTCCTTATATGAAATCTGCCCTAGCGTGTGTTCGAGAAAGGGAAATGAGATTTTGCACCGCTTTGAGGCCAGACTCAATGTTTTAATTTTGGAAAACTGCAAGAAAAATGTTAAAAGTCACTGTGTTCAAACAATGCTTTTTTATTCTATAAATATGCAAATTGATACCAAAAAATAAATTATTGAAATTTTTACCCTATTTTTTGTTAGTTGCTTTGACATATGTATAGCAACGATCTCCGTTGGTGTAGACAATTTTGTCTACTCTTAATTGAATTTTATTATACGTTATTTACTTATTTTTTTCATCTTTATCTTTTAATATATTTTTGGCACATAATGTGTCCTCCAAGAGGTCATTAAAAGACCTCTGAGGACATTTACACATAAGAACCTGCAGTTCTTCTCTGTCCAAGAATACCTAGTGATACCTGGGTCCAATAAAGGAAGCTGTATTGCCGCTTCCTATATTCACTACATAGCGCTCATTAAGCGCAATGTACCAACCGAAAGAAGAATGCATAAGTGGTAATAAACTGCATCTGTCTTCTCCTCTGAATACAGCCAGGGACCTGACCTACTCCTGCTAGACTGCAGGAGCAGGAGCTTTAAAGGGGTTTTCCAAGGTATATTTATTGATGACCTATCCCCTGGATAGGTCACCGGTATCTAATCAATGGTGGTTTGACACTCGAGACCCCGCCAATCAGCTGTTTGAGACCAATGCTTGCAGTGGCGCTGCGGTCTTCTCTTAGCTTTCCCTAGGCCACGTGACACCATGTTCATCTGTTACATAGCTTGGGTGCAGCTCAGCCTCATTAATGTGAATACCAAGCACAGCGGCTATACAGTGTAAGGGGCTGTGGTTGGTAAGCACTTAGAAGGCCGCTGCGCTCACAGGAGCCCCGGTGCCTTCTCAAACAGCTGATCAGTGGGGGTCCAGGGTGTTGGACCCCCACAGATCAGATACTGATGACCTATCCTCAGGATAACCTTGTGCCATATATGTACAGTAAACAGATTAAAGCCCGGCACCAAGTGCCATCCATGAACGATGGCTGATTGCTATCAGGATAATTGACAACCAGGGCATAATGGATACTTTGCAGCACAAACAGCAGTAAAATAACATAAGACATATTTAGAAACATACAAGAATGATGGCAGAAAAAGACCACGTGGTCCATCTAGTGTTACTATGGCAGTCATCGCAAACCAATACAAATCTTTGAGAATGTGTTTAGACTTTGGTGGAAATAGGTTGTACTAATAGTAATATAAGGAACAAATGGTTATTTATCAGATAATCTGACCAGTCAATGTTTTTCATTATGTGTCTTGTGCTTACGCAAGGAAGCAGAGATTCATCTGACCCTATGCAACCGTAATTGAAATCTCAATTAGTGTAATATAATAGAGACATTGTGGATGCTCCATCCTTATACAGGACAATAAATAACATCAAAGCTGACCTAAATCTCACCTGATTAAGAAACTGGAATTAAATGTATGAGATGCAATAAGAAGTCGCCCTCTTTTACATCCTCTGACCTATAGTAGCGACCTCATTGACCCTTGCCCCTCAGTAAAATCAGAGCAATACCCATGTGATTGTAGTACTATAGTATTCTGAGATTTAAGGAATATCCTTACGGTACTAAACACAATAAAATGTGTAAAGAAGAACAAATCTAGACCGGTATAAATGAGCTTTAGGTGATTATCATAAAATAGTTGTCTGTTTATAAATATTAAACATACTTTACATATAAGATTCATATATCATTAAAGGGGTTGTCCCACAAATAATATTCTACAGTTTTCAAACCAGCACCTGGATCGGAATACTTTTGTAATTGCATGTAATTAAAAATGTATTATAGCTTCTGAGCTATTCAATGAAATCGATCGGCATAGAGCCACTTAGATGTCAATTTCTCTGTCCTGCTCACTGAGATGGAAGCACATGCTAAGGCCTCCTGCACACAAACGTGTGCGCCCCGTGGCCGTGCTGCAGCCCTCAAAATGCGGGCCGCAATGCACAAACACCGACCGTGGGGCAGCCGCAGCAGATCGCGGACCCATTCAATTTAATGGGTCCGCGATCCGGCCGTTCCGCAAAAAGATAGGACATATTCTATTTTTTTCTGGATCTGCGGACCCATTGAAGTGAATGCACATGGAATGGTGCCCATGTATTGCAGATCCGCAAATGTGGTCCACAATACGGCAACAGGACAACTACAGTCTAAGGCCTCATGCACACGACAGTTGTTTTTTAGTCCGCAAAAAGAACGGATGCGGCATCCATATTTTTGGGAGGATCCGTTTTTTTCCACAGATTCCTTGTAATAAATGCCTATCCTTGTCCGAAAATGTGAAAAAAATAGGACATGGACTATTTTTTTTGCTAAAGGGAAACACGGACAACGGACACGGAACACAGACGGATAAACTGTCACCATTTTTTTGCTGACCCATAGGCGGAGAAAAACAACTGTCGTGTGCATGAGGCCTAAGTCCTATCTTTTCACTGCCATCAGCTGCAGCAAAACGATCGCCCCTTAAGAAAGGACACACACCCTGAGCTGCCAGATTGAAATAAATCTAGCAGAACAATTAGCGTAATGAATGGGGAGATCTCTGGATCCGTGTGAGGTACGGGGCTGGTTCTAGTTTTGTTAGAAAGAGGTTGTCATGTAATAGATTATATGTATGGTTTTCATTTTGTACATTAATGATGGGATAACCCCTTTAAGTACAGTTATAGCAGAGGCTAACTTAATTCACCAGAAAAATCTTTCTTATTGATAAAATTAATGAAAAAAAAAGGGGGTTAAAACCCACCTTTCCAATCCCCCTCTCCTTCCATTCTGCATTCTTGTGTCCCCCTCTGGTCTCTATTTCCTGGTGTCTGTGGACAGAGAAATCTGATCCGCCATTGCAGTACCACATATCTATGTGAACAGAGACCAGAAAGCAGAGACCGGCAGGAGACCCAGGAAGTGTATAAATGGGGGCAGCAGGGGATCAGTGAGGCTAGTATTGTTTTATTTCTATTTGAAAGCATTCCGAGCCTTAGTTTTACTAACGGGAATACCTAATAAAAATAATAATGAAATATTTTTTTCTCAAAATACACTGTTGTACATCATTCCAAAGAGTCTAATTATTACTATCAGGGTCAGGGGCGGACTGGAAACTTAAAGTGGCCCTGGAAAAAATACTAAAAGTGGCCCTGTTTTGTAGGTGGGTCCAAATTGCTGGAAGGCAGGGCCAGCAATACCATATTGTGGCACATTATACCACCCCAACAGAGCCAAATACCACAGTCCATCACAAAATACTGCCTGCAGCACCAAATACATCCCCAAAAACTTCCAATGGCTGTTCCGCTGGGCATCGGCCCACCATGAAATTTCCCTGTAAGGTCTATGGCCAATCTACCACTGATCAAGGTCCATGGAGAGAGGCGGTCTAAGCCAGTGTTGCTACCTCCCTTATTTTAATGAGTGGTGAGCACCTGAGCAGAGATTACCTTCCCATGGGTCCTACAACCTCAGCAATGAAACCAAGGATCATATAAAGTATCTAGATGGGAACAAGCAAGCATCAAGCCCTTCTGTCCCTGGTGTATGCCTTGTCTATTGTCTGCTGGAACCTGCTTGTACGTAACACGCAGCAATGGTGACATATTTCATATGTTATATAAAGATAGCTTCTGTTTTTTATGACATCATATAGGTGTATTACCATCATTACTTATATGGATAATCAGGCTCTTGTGTCAAGCATGGAAAGATATAGCAATGGGGTAATACTACATACTGGAAAATATGGCCATCTATCAACGACAAAAATAAATTGACATGTATGATATGATTGTATACTGACATTCCTCTAACTGAGGCTGGCACATATTCAATTGAAATTTTATCCATGAGCGAGAGGTGTTCAGGAAGGTTCTATGGTCACAGATTTTCTTCAAATGTCCTTTTTCTAATAATCCAACATTAGTACAAATTGGAAATTGGATTATTTCAAAGTGAATTATTATACAGTATTATATAGTATTGGGTTTGGCCAACTATCTGCATGTATAGGGAAAAGAAAGATTGGGCATGTTGAATTTCAGTAAGCCCACTCTCTAGTGTGACACTCTCAGAGGGGTCTGGAGGGGACAAGGGGGTCTAGCAAGAGCTTTTCTCCTTCTTAAGGAAAAACATGCATTCTCAGAGAAGCCACCAAACTACTTTTTAAGGGTACTTTCACACTTGTGTTGTTTGATTCCGGCAGGCAGTTCCGTTGCCTGAAGCTGCCTGCCTGATCAGGCAAACTGTATGCAAACGCATGTCATTTTTTCTGACTGATCAGGCATTTTTCAGACTGATCAGGATCCTTATCAGTCAGAAAAATGCATTGCAATACCGGATCCGTTTTTCCGGTGTCATCAGGCAAAACGGATCCGGTATTTATTTTTTCTCATTTTTAAAGGTCTGCGCATGCGCAGACCAGGAGGACGGTCTGGCATTCCGGTATTTTGATCCGGCACCAATACATTCCTATGGGGAAAAATGACGAATCCGGCATTTAGGCAAGTGTTCAGTTTTTTTCGCCGGAGATAAAACCGTAGCATGCTACGGTTTTCTCTTTTGCCTGATCAGTCAAAATGACTGAACTGAAGACATCCTGATGCATCCTGAACGGATTACTCTCCATTCAGAATGCATGCCGGAAACGCTATGCCGGAAATGCCGGAAAAGAAAAACGCTAGTGTGAAAGTAGCCTAAATCTGATTTTTATTGACAGAGTATAAAGATGATATTACATCAGTCATACAGCTTGACCATCATACATTGCAAATATTCTTGGACAGCAGGCATCAGACCTTACACCGATGCAGTGTAAAAATACTGGCGTTTTGTACACCCTATGAATAATAAAGAGTTGGGACAATTTCCCTTGCTCACTGAGAGAAACCAGCGGAACCGCCTCCAATACATCATTCCATACTTCACTTGAAATGTCCCCAAGGTCAGACTCCCATTTCTTCATTCTGGACAGCGGATGGAGGGCCAGAAACGTATCCAATAACATAGCATACAGGCCAGCATAGATATCATTCCCCTTTTATCACAGTCTGTAAGTATCTACTTTTGAGCCGCATCCAACTTGACTACCTGACCCGCCGTTTCCCTCCCTCCTCTTCTTCTCATGGCATCATATGCGTGTCGTACCTGTAAGTATTGGTAAAAATGCGTTCGGGCCAACATGAATTCCTTCTGAATGTCTGAAAAGGCTTTAAAGACTCCATCAACCACTAAATCTCCTATCCTTAGAATACCCCTCTCCTTCTAGACCCGAAGGCCTGGAGCCACTAAACTACTTAACGACTACAGACAGTGGTATCCCTGAAAAAGAAGCGGATCACACCGCAGCTATGGGGCCTAAGGAGTAGTAGGGCCACTGCTCTGGCTTCAGAACAATCTGGTCCCCTGATTACCCCTCAGTACTTCTTTGTTTGTAAAGGGAAAGTGCTGATTGGTGGAGCAGCCTGCCAGTCACTCATCTGCGGTATTGTGCACATCCACCAATAAGCACTTTTACATGAAGGGACTCAGTATGATTTTGTGTATTAAACCAAGCATAATGCCTGGTAGGGCTTGCAGAGAGCAATAAATTGGTACCTTCATTTATGAAATCTGGTGCTTTTCATAAAGCACCCCAGCTGAGCTGCTATACTAAAGAAGCCCCTCCGTTGGTTGGATGACAGGACTAGGCACCTGAATTCTCCTCCTACCTGGCCCTGTAATCTCACGCCTGAATTGGGCTCTACAATCTAGCACATGCGCAATACAGTTATTTCCTCCAGTGCATGAGTGTCACGACCCTTGGCCATGGTCGTGACTCCTTGAGCGCCGCATGCTGTTGCCCGCGGTTTGCCGTTGTCAACCGCAGCTGGGAGCACTTAGTTGTTTGCCTCAGGTGCGGTTGCCGCGGACAATAGGCATGCGTGCGGTTGCCCTTGGCAACGTGTTTTATGTGCACTCCCTTTGTCGTTTTGTGGTGCACGAGGTTGTGTTGTATGCACGTAGACACCTCCCTTCACCTGTGGTTGTCCGCGGCAACGTCTGTTGTTATATGCATGTGGTGGCAGGGTTTCGGCCTGCGGGCTGTTCCCCAGTACATGGTGGCCACGCATGCCGTTGCTGGCGGTAACAGGTGAGTGGGTTGGTGTGGGTTATGTATTATGTGTGCACATTCCCTGTTTGGTGTCCACAGGGTTTGAGTTGTATGCACTTCCCCTTTTAGTTGCTGTCTTCCCTTCCACTGGTGTTGGAAGGGTTAATCCCTTTCTGTGTGTTGTGAACATTGGGTGTGTCTCTGTGTGGGTGTGACCTCAGGCCTCCTTATAAGGTTGGTGTGTTGGAGTCTGAAGGTTCAGTTGGGATTTGGCTCAGCTTGGTGTGGAGCTCTGCTCCTGGGCTTTTTGTAATCCTGTCTGTGTGAGCCACCCTTATTTATTATTCTGTTTCCCTTGCTGTGTCTGTTGTCCCCTCCGGTGTGTTTGCCATTCCTCTCCCCACCTGGTGTATGTAGTTGTGGTGTGGGTTTTGTCTGAGAGGTTTGATTATGGTGTGTGATGGCTCCGAAAGGGGCGTGCTTACCCGGAGGGGTTAAGCGAAGGCAAGACCGTGGGTTTCCCAGCCCGGAGCCTCTTTCCATCTTGGCTGCGGCAGGTAAGAGTAGATAACATTGTTATTGTGCTTTGTGTCTTACCTGCCGTACGGCTTCCCCCATTGCCTTGCATCCTGTCAGCTACTGGGCCTCTGGAGACGCCAGTCATCCGTGTCGAGGATGCACAGGCATTCTCTGCCCTGTCATCAGGCCTAGGGTGTAGCAGGGATAGCAGGGTCCTAGGTTGGAGAGTATGAGCCCCCTTACCTTATGAGGCGGCTCATACGCTAGGAGTCCAGGGAGAGCGCTTAGGGTTACGTGAGGAGGTGACCAGCTCCCTGTTCCCTGCTATCTGGCGCTGCAGCAGCAGCTATTGCACGGTGGGGGATTTTCCCCACTCACCACCGTGACAATGAGCCAGATCTTGGACTGCACATGAGCCAGGTTTGTACACTCTATACAAGATTACTGAGCCAGATGAGAGGAAAATTCACCTCATCCTGTCAATCAACCAATGGAAGGAGTTCTTCAGTACTGAAGCAGATCAAGGGTGCACAAAGGAGCTAGGACCTGCCCTCAGTGCACTTAACAGCTCATTTATATATTGAATAAAAACTGTTTTTCAGTGGAATGCAGCAGCAGATTTCAATCATAAAAAGTACCATTGTACAACTCATTCCTAGCAGGCATTATGCTTGGTTTAATATGCATAATGTTGCTGACAGACTCCCTTTAACAGCAAACAATCAGTGATTTATTTGTATCTGTTTAGTCCACTGAACTGAAGACCCGCCTGTGCAGAGGGGAGAGGATGAGCTTAGCACAGCCCTGACTGATCCTGTGCGGGCTGTCATCTGTAATCTCATCTAAACCTCATATATCTGTGAGTAAAATGTATTATACATTAAAGGGGTTGTCTCACCTCAGCAAATGGCATTTATCATGTAGGGAAAGTCAATACAGGCACTTACTAATGTATTGTGATTGTCCATATTGCTGGCTTGATTCATTTTTCCATCACATTATACGCTGCTCGTTTCCATGCTTACGACCACCCTGCAAGCCATCAGTGGTGGTCGTGCTTGCACACTGTAGGAAAAAGCACCAGTCTATGCACACTCCCTCGGTCCCTGCCATCAGAGAGGATAGAACTTTTTTCTATAATGTGCAAGCATGGCCAACAAAGCTGGCTTGCAGGGTGGTCATAACCCCTGGATACGAGCAGTGTATAGTGCGATGGAAAAATAATTTTCAAAAATGTCTCCCCAGCTGTTTGCATTGAATACCCCATAACGAGAAAGTGAAAGCAGAATGTTATAAAATATTATGTTAATTTATTGAAAAGGAAAAACTGAAATCTTGCATTGACATAAGTATTCAGACCCTTTATTCAGTACTTAAAGCACCTTTGGCAATGATTACAGCCTCCAGTCTTCTTGGGTATGTTTGCACATCTAGATTTAGCAGTCTTCTCTGCAGATCCTCTCAAGCTATGTCAGGTTGGAGAGGGACTATTGGCGGACAACCATTTTCAGGTCTTCAACTTGGGTTCAAGTCAGGGGTCTGACTGGGGCACTCAAAGACATTCACAGAGTTGTCCATAAGCAACTTCTGAGTTGTCTTGGCTGTACGCTTAGAGTCATTGGCTTGTTGGAAGGTAAACCTTTATCCATGTCTGAGGTCCAGAGCACTCTGGATGAGGTTTTCATTAGAGAAGAATATTTCTGTACTTTGTTTCATTCAGCTTTCCCTTAACTTCCCTACCAGTCTCCCTATCCAAGCCGCTGAAACCCCCCCCCCCCCCCATGCTTCACTGTAGGGATGGTATTGGACAGGTGATGAGCAATGCCTGACTTATTTCTGGCCACTCTGCCAAAAATCCCAGATTGGTGAAGTGCTGCAGTAGTGAAGGTTAACCTTCTGGAAGTTTCTCCCATCTGCCTACAGGATCTTTGAAGCTCAGCCAGAGTGATCATTGGTTTATTGGTCAACTCTCTTACCAAGGCCCTTGATAGGTCAGAGATCAGTGCCCACAACATTTGCAAGATGCTGTCTCCATTTCTCCAGTCTCTGTTCCCTTAGAGAACGCACCTGCCCAGTGCCACCTGTAGCGTCTTAAAAGGCCAGTGCATGCATCTGCAAATCCTTCCCAAAGGGTGGGTGCCTGAACTTTGAGGTCAGACTCTTGTCTGACTACCCATGTACTGTATCTTGCCTGCCTACAGATTTTGCTTCTTGCCACCTGCCCTAACCTTGGAACTGCTACCTGGACTACGCACGTACTCAGCCTGCCCTGACTTTGAACTGTGTTCAGACTTGCTTTTATCCTTTGGTGCTTCTTCTATTCTCTTGTATCTTGCTTGCATTAGCCCCCCCCCCCCCTCCCTCCCCCCTGTGTTCCAGTACCTCTAGTTTTCAGTGTCAAGTTCTATTTACCTACAGTTCATCTGTATTGTCCCTGCTCCCACCCAGTATCCAGCCTGTTTGCCGTGTCTGAGTCTGCTCACCTCACAGCTTGCAAGCTTCTCCCTGTGTCTTCATGTTTCTCTACAGCCAGGACTCCCAAGTTACCAAAGGCCTGTCTAACTGCCTGTTCACACATACTTGTGGTTTTGGTGTGTTTTCTGCATCCTGAGCTCCCGGTGCTTGCACTGGAGTCCCTGACCCCAGTGGGTCTGCAATCAACCACCTTGCAACTATCCCTGGAAGTAAAGGCCTGTTTATTTCCCCACAGAAAAGTCCAAATCCCTGCATAGAGGTTAAAGTGTGAAAACCAGGATAACCTGCCCTAAGGTTAGCCCAAAGTAAAACAGGTTGGTTGTCATACTGAGTCCACACTCGCTGATCCGAAACAGCCCTTTTCCGCCGATTACTTCGTTTGGTGAGGTGGCCAGCTCTAGGTAGAGGCCTGGTTGTTCCAAATGTCTTGCATTTGATAATTATGGAGACCACTGTGCTCTTGGGAACTTTCAGTGCAGCAGAAATTTTTTGTACCTTTCTCCAGATCTGTGCTCCATACAATAATGTATCTGGGCTCTACAGGCAATTATTTCCTCATCATAAAAAGTGTAGCAGGGCACACCTACACTTGAGGTCACACAGGAGAGTATAGTAGATAGTTATATATTTTATTTTGTTTATGTCAAATCTAATACAAGAAAATATACCTATAAAATTATTAAACAATATGCTATATAGACTTAAATTCCTCTAAAATGGGTATCGCTAAAAAATGTAACAACACATGTGTGATCCTATGGGAAGGATATCCTGATGGTCAAGTTCCTTACTACTGATAGTGTCCAATACACTTGGTATATTCAGGTTTGTATTATCGAAGGTCATAGATTGAATGCCGTATAGTCAGAGTGCCAATCACTCCAGTTTCTTTTACCGTTAGTTGACAATGCAACAGATCGCTCTGCCTGTGTATACACTCGTTCGGCACTTTTGTTACTTACAGTTCTGTAGGTTTGTGCCGACTGTGCTGGAATTTCACGTGGCGTCCCACGTGTGATGCGTTATTCAGGCTGCGGTATATACCGCAGCCTGAATAACGCATCACACGTGGGACGCCACGTGAAATTCCAGCACAGTCGGCACAAACCTACAGAACTGTAAGTAACAAAAGTGCCGAACGAGTGTATACACAGGCAGAGCGATCTGTTGCATTGTCAACTAACGGTAAAAGAAACTGGAGTGATTGGCACTCTGACTATACGGCATTCAATCTATGACCTTCGATAATACAAACCTGAATATACCAAGTGTATTGGACACTATCAGTAGTAAGGAACTTGACCATCAGGATATCCTTCCCATAGGATCACACATGTGTTGTTACATTTTTTAGCGATACCCATTTTAGAGGAATTTAAGTCTATATAGCATATTGCTTAATAATTTTATAGGTATATTTTCTTGTATTAGATTTGACATAAACAAAATAAAATATATAACTATCTACTATACTCTCCTGTGTGACCTCAAGTGTAGGTGTGCCCTGCTACACTTTTTATTCACTTAATTCCCTTGAAGATTGGGTGTAATCTTCCTGCAGGTGCACCCACTCCATTTTTTGCCTAGGAGGTGAGCCTTCTCTAAGCATTTTCTCTATTTCCTCATCATGGCTTGGCTTTTGCTGTGATTGTCAGCTGTGGGACCTTATATAGACAGGGGTTCGTCATTCCAAGTCCAGTCAAATGAATTTAGCAGAGGTGAAACTCCTATCAAGGTGCAAAAACATCAATAACAAGATGATCAAGAGAAATGGAAGGCTCCCAAAGCTAAATTTCAAGTGTCACAGCAAATACTTATGTCCATGCAAAATTTTTGTTTTTCTTTTTTAATAAATTTGCAAATTTTTCAATTTCTCATTATGGGGTATTGAGTGCAGAATGATGGGGGGACACTTGAATTTTTTTTAAATCTTAGCACAAGGTCGCAACATAACAAGATTTGAAAAAAGTGAAAGGATCAGAAGACTTTCCAAATACAGTATATATATATATATATTCTCATCTTAAAGAGGCAGTGAAATATCTGCAGAATTGAGCCTATTGCAGTGCCACCACTGAGCCTAAGCTGGCCTGGTAAGATATGAGTTATACACCAGCTCAGATCAGTGTTCATACAAATGGGAAAACAGTTGCAATATGAAGGCAATAAAGGTGCCAAACTTAATAAATATAACTATGTTTTCTTGCTTTCTTTTTTTTCAGGGAATAGTCATCTAAACTGAGCCTGACAGTTTGGAAAAGTAATATCAGATTCATGTACACTGAATCATTTCCACGTCAGGAAGTGGCCGGTTCTGCCAGGAGAGAGCATTGGTAAAGATTTGTCAGTTAGTAAAAAACTCTATTGGGATGTGTTATTAGCTCTTCAAGGCTTCTTATTTCCCCAGGCTCTCACTGACCTCAGCTTGAGATATGGCAAAAATTAGTAACCTGGATATTTCTGATTTTGACTTCTTTCATTGTTACTGTTGTTATATTTTACCTTTTAATGATCATATGTGCAGCAAAGAAGCATGACCGTATATTAGTTTTATTCTTTTAATTGTGTTTTTACTTCCTTTTCTTATGTAAGGATGGCTATGCCATGAAATAAATTATGTCCAAATGGCTTTTAAGGGTAGAATGCAGTTTGCTTCAGGAAAATCTGTGACACTTCCGCAACAAAGTACATACATAGTTTACAATTTGCAATGCAAAGGGTTAAATCTGCAGGTGAAATCTGCAGCATTAGGGCTCATTCACACGAACGCCTGATGCCCGTTGCCGTATTGCGGACCGCATTTGCAGATCCGCAATACAAGGGCACCGTTCCGTGGCCATTCCGCATCACGGATGCGGACCAATTCATTTCAATGGGTCCGCAAATCCGGAGATGCAGAACGGTGCGGAACGGAAGAACGGAACGGAACACTATGGAAGCACTACGGAGTGCTTTCTGGGGTTCCGTTCCGTGCTTCCGCACCGCAAATAGATAGAACTTGCTCTATCTTTTGCGGAACGGAAGGATCGCTGACCCATTCAAGTGAATAGGTCTGCGATCCCCATGCGCCTGCCCCACGGACGGTGCCCGTGCATTGCGGACCGCAATTTGCATTCCACAGCACGGGCCTGGGCTTTACACATTCGTGTGAACGAGTCCTTAATTGACATGCTGAGGATTTAAACTCCACAGAGAAAGTCTCTTTAGGCCTCATGCACATGACAGTTGTTTTTCTCGACCACTGTTCCGTTTTTTTTTTTGCGAATAGGATGGGGACCCATTCATTTCAATGGGTCAGCAAAAAAATGCTGATAGTTCATCCGTTTGTGTTCCACATCCATTGTCCGTGTTTCCCTTCAGCAAAAAAAATTGTGCATGTCCTACTTATTTCACATTTGCGGACAAGGATAGGCATTTATTACAAGGGATCTGTGGAAAAAAATTGATCCTCCCAAAAAAATGGATGCTGTGTGCATTAGGCCTTACTCTGAATTTTTTTTTTCATTTCTTAATATCGTATTCACATTGCTGGTACGGTAAAACGCTAGGGAAAATGTTGTCTGCAATGTTGCAGTGTTTTTTGTATTTTTATTTTTAAAAATAAAGGTGGCCTGTAGGAACAGTGGGTGATTATCCAAGCATAAGAACAGTGCTTAGAGCTCCAGCCCCCCATATCCATAATCCCTCAGTTCAACACAATGCTCCTTAAAGTTACATTAAAAAGGAAGAAATTGCGCTCATATGAAATTTGTTATCACAGATGAAGAGTCATGAATACAGTTATCGTTAAGCGGCCCAGGACCTTGAAACTAGAGTTCCACAGCGACACTACGTCACTTGAAAACTGTGGCAATATTTGGGGATTAATAAGCTCCAACTTAATTGTTCCTGTTATGCCTGCGGTCTGTGTCCACCTCCATCTTCTCCTCCTGGTGGGCACGACCACCAGAATGCTGTCCTTGTTTCCCCAGCATTCCGTCCTGTTCCTTCTGAGCGGGTATGGCCGCCGGGGCAGCTTTGTCTACTTCATGCAGGCTGACTTTTGCTGCTCACCTGCTCGGCCTCACTCCACCCATAGGGTGCACTCCTCTGTTCTGGCTCTTAAAGGGCCAGTGTCCCTTTACCTCAGTCTTTCCCAGCGATTGCTGGCTGCCTTAGGGTTTTGAAGACACCTTGGCCAGTGGAAAGATGCCTGAGGAATACTTTCTAGTTAGCTAGTTTTCTGCAAAGGGGCATTATTGTCTTGTTTGCCTTCCCTTGTACCAAACTCGCCTGTTTCCAGATGTGAGCCATTGCTACCTGACCTCTGCCTATTTCTCATTCTAATCTTTTGCTGCCTGTCCTGACCTTTGCACTGTTTACTGCTTTACTGTTTTGCATGGTCTAAATTTGAAATTCCCTTTAAGAAGTCAAGATATTAAAACAGAGTGAACCACATTTAATCCCTAAAATAGTATTTCAAAATGGCTTTGCAAGAGTTCACATGTTCACAACCATATTACAGCTCCATACAACTTCTGAATTGTATGGAGCTGTAATATGGGATTCATATATTGTATTGGACCCTACTGTACCCCTGTATGCATCTGATTTCATATGATGGCCTACAAAGGTTTTTTTTCTATCAGATTCCATATGAATTCAATAGAAAAAAATATATATAATCATATATATATAGAATACATATGGAATAAATACATATAGAATAAAAAGATTATATAGAATAACATCGGAAGATATATATATTATGGAGATATATGCTGAAGATGACTGTGCCATAATATAGTGCCGTACATGTACAACATATGGCTTTTTTTTACATGGCTGAAGCTGTGACGTGCCATAAACCACCAAGGCCAATGATTGGCTGCATTGGTCACATTGACCTCATCATTGCATCCTAAAACATGATGTCAGGCTGCAGCAGCAGGCACGTATCAGAGTAGTGGCACTGGAGGGCAGGGGGTTTGAACCAAAAATGAACTTGTTTTATTATTTTAATGTTTTCCCTGCCATTTACAAATTTTAACTTGGAAAACCCCTTGAGGCCACATCATTATAAATGTCAATGACAAACAGAATATGTAATTCTTTCTATTCTCTAGTTAATACAAATGCAAAATCACATATAGAAATATATGTAACACATACTGTATACTACGATTTACCGATTCTACTATTTTGAACAGGAGAGACATCAGTATTAAAGGGGTTATACAATGAATTTAAAACTGTTTATACATTCATTGGAGGATTTTCTTTCCTTTCTGTGGGAGGGCAGCAGCTCATCAAGCATCTGCATCTCCCAGGATGCACTGCCATTAGCTCTTGTTAACTCCTTCCTCCCCTGTTTAGAAAATAGTCCCTGGTATATAGCCCCAGAGATACATATGGTATGTAAAGCCCTCATTATTACTTTCTCCACTGTTTAAAAAGAGATATAGCTATATACTTCTATGAATTTAAAAGCAGGGATGAATGAATGAACGAGCGATGTCTGGATCGCGTCACCTGCTTTACCATGAGATCACTATACAGGCACAGAGGGAAGGAAGGGAGCAGGAAAGCTACTGAGCATGTTAGTCCACATCCGAATGCAGAAGAAGGTGGACCAGGAGGATAAACAGCAGGGGGCGCTACCAGAGAGGAAAATGTAACAAAGTAAACAATATTTTTATGACATGTATATTGCAATAATACATCATTTGCAATGCCCTAGTCATTGTATAGTAATACGCTTAGTGGGATGACTCCTTTAATTACATGTTTGACTTGTGGTAATATCACTTTACATAGAGTATGCACTGTAAAGGGTTAATTCCAGCATTTAGAAGCTATTTCCTCTCTATCAGCCAGTACATTTTTAAACATGTTAATTTTGTGGGAAAAGCCTGAATACTCCACGGTAAAATATGCTGACAGCGATATTATCTACAGATGTGTAAATAAATGACTGCGTGCTATTGCAATAATCACTGCTCTTTCTTGAATAGTTCTCAGACCGTCCCTTACCTTTGGATAGCTATAGATTTATCATCAATGGAAAGACCATGTCAACCACAGTGCAGCACAATACAATTACAAACTAGGACGAGTAATTGCTATACACAACACCATCTGCAGTGTAGGGTAGAATGTTATCAGCTCAGAAATCCATATTAATATCCAAAGTGTTCCATTCATACCGCTGGCTGACAGTCAGAAGAATTGCTTTCATTAGGTTTCTCAAAGCGAGATCTTAGAATTGATCACTTTACATAATGTCTGAGATGCAGCACAGATATTTATAACAGAGCCACACGATTTAACCCCTCAGTGCGGAGGAATATTTAAAGATTCTCAATGGGAGACTAGTATAGGTTGTCTATTTAAAGCCTGTATTACACAGCCCGATTCTGCAAGCGATTGTTGGTAGGGAAGCGTTCCTTCCAGACAATCGCCTGCTCGCTAACGGAGGAGACCGCTGCTATTACATGCAGCGATCTCCTCCATAGCATGGGGGGAGGAGTGATCGTCATGCCGTCACTTGTCCCCATGCTGTCTAGTTGTTTGCCGCCAGCAAATCGTTATCTTTCAGCATGCGGCAATATTAGACCACCAGATGATCGCTAACCAGCATTTATAGCGATCATCTAGCAGAAAATCTGCCAGTGTAATACAAGCTTAAGTCTACAATACATTACAGTGTACACCTATATACTACTGTGTCAGTTCACATGTTGATTGATAACATGAGGGGGTTATCTGTAATTTTGACAGCTCTATGTCACAAGCCTAGCCATCACATGGCCACCACAATGACCCAGAAGATGATCTTCACTGATCTGCATTGTGCTTCATGTTCTTTTTCTTTGGCCCATGTTTTTGTTAGAAACAAAGGCCAAGTGTAGAACAGACAGCACCCAGACTGAACACTGACCCATTATAGTTAACGAGCCAATTCACATTCGCAATTTTCCACACGGCACCACCGTTTAGGTCTCATTTTCCTGCATGACTTGCCCATTCAATGTGCAGTCCATTTTTTGAAAATCCCTATTTTTGTCCAGCTGGTACATTGACTAGTTGGAGCTTCCTCGTGTGAATGAGTGATAAATGAGTTTTATCCCATCTCATGAAATGATGACATATTGCTAAGATTTCCTAAAATTATAGTGGCCACAGCTCTTGTTTAGGGTTATGTCCCCTTCAAAGTATTTCCCTGCACTGCAGATGAACTGGAATTAGGTGGGCAGCAGCACTACCCCATGTGCTTGGAAAGAATGGTGCTACGGGTGGTGACCAATAGTAATACTTCAGTCACTAACATCGATTTATTTAGGGTCCTGGTCCCTGGTGCCCAGTGGCTTAGTGCCTGTACAGCGGGTGGTGGGGCACAGGTATGCTGTGAAAAACTGTAAAAGAGATGCAGCACTAATTGGGGATTGTAGACCATTCATTCTTAGGTCATATCAAGTGATTACATATGTATAAAATGTTATATTTATATATATTTTTAAATTCATTTCTATTAATTTTAAATAAGGTAAAAGGTTACAAGGAAATTAGTAATAAAGCAGTATATACAGTGTGTACATAGATATAAAACCTGTAATTACATGAAGTATTGTGGTTATCATGGGCAATGGTAAACATATTCATTCCTATAATGATCTTTTGAAATTACTACTGAGTTGTAATCATTAGAAGTTTGGTAAGCTGAGGAAATAATAGCATATTTATATGTGGAAATAAATGATTTATTTTAAGTAGCACTCACACAAAAAAATGTTATTCTGTGACCTAGAAGGGTAGAAGGGTACATGATGTAAATTGTAGTGAATGCCATTTTCTTACCAGTGACTGTATTGTGAGTTATAACCCCCCTTCTGATCTTCAGTTGTTTCATGTGACTAACTCTCTGATCTCCAACTGACAGGACAGGAAGTCAGTTACTTCTCTATTCATTCCTATGAGACTGAGTGTGATGCTCCTATAGGAATACGTAGAGAATCTGGCTTCCTGTCCACAAATAAGATGCTGTGTTATT
The DNA here is from genome assembly GCF_014858855.1 of Bufo gargarizans. Lineage (NCBI taxonomy): Eukaryota > Metazoa > Chordata > Amphibia > Anura > Bufonidae > Bufo > Bufo gargarizans. Next base: position 156,029,760 of record NC_058083.1, read on the forward strand.
TAGAGAGTCAGAGTGTCAGTCACAGGACACAGCTAAGGATCAGAAGGGAGGCTATAACTGACACTGGTAAGAAGATTACCTTCACTACAACATGCATTTACCTTTTGAACAGGTCAGAGAACAAAAATGTTTGTGGGAGCGCTTCTTTAAGCGTACAGTTACCACTGAATGTAAAACTGGTATTTGGCAACCTAAAATACAAAAATAATTGAAAAATGCATGACGTAGAATTAGTCTAAAAGGGTAGGCTTCCATAAAAGCCATTGCCAGGATAGTAAAGTTAAAGCATAATGTTTTCTTTATATAATAAACATAGTCAACTCTCTGCCAAACTTTTGATAAGGAAGAAGCGGTAGGGCTTTTCCAAGAATTTGCAATAAACCTATTTGTAGCTAAAATAGCATGTGAATAAATTGTTCTAGTGTCAGTGGGAAAATTCTGTATATGTAGAAAACATAGGAGAAGGCCTGGACTTGGGGTTATATTTGTAACTAGTAGCTGATTAAGTGCCTTAAATAGAGAAGACCAAAAAGTCTTCAAGACTTCCACTATATATGAATCTAAAGGGCTTTGTTGTCCACAACCCCTCCAACACATTTCAGAATAAGCTGGATTCACTGTAAAAGTACACACAGGTATTAGATACCATCTAAATAACATTTGCGAGATAACTCCCAATGATGACCTCCCCGAGATATTTGTTTAGTCCACTTAAAAGCTGCAGACCATTCTTCTAGACTGCAAGTTTTCCAAAGTTTAAAGGGAATCTGTCACCTAGTTTGAGCATATTAAACTGTTATCATTGCAATGTTCAATAAACTACGTTCTTTCCAGCAAGGGTCTTCTTCCTCTAGAGCCGAGTAACGCCCCCCTGCAGTGCCCAGCCCGCCTTTATTTCAAGCCCTCATAAATAAATTTCCTCCCACAGCCGAGCCGAACGGGGCTGCCCCCTCCTCTACGTCATAAAATTTATTCAACAGACGAACCTTGCTTCATCCTTTCTTGCCCATGAAATCTCGCGCAGCCACAGTATCGCCGACTGCCTGTGCCTGTCCGATCCTACGGCTCCTGAGGGCAACAGCCTCAATAGTGTCACTGGGCATGCGCCAAGCCCAGTGATGTAATCAGAGCGCTGTTGCCTCTGGGAGCTGGTAGAGGAAGCGCACAGGAGGGGATCCTCTACATTCAGCAGTTATTTTACCTTTCATCCTCCATGACAGGATACCATGAGAAATGACCAACCAGGTAGGGACAGGAAGTATAAATTTGACCCTCCTTTCGGCTCTTCCTCAGTTTCTTCCTGTCCCTCCAGGTAGGATAAGGATCATCCTCATGGCACATGCTGTGAGCCCGTTCTGTTTCAGGCAGGCAGAGAGGTAAGAAGAAAAGAATGCCTTATCTACACATGAGAGGAGCAACAGTGCCCGTACCCTAGTTGGGTATTGAGGTGCTGTGAAGATGGCCAGGTATCACTGCTCCTTACCTCCCACAGTGCGCGTCGGGCGCGGAGGTCCATGTGCGACCGGACACTCAGGGAGTCCCTCCGGTCTCTTCGCAAGCTCCTTATCGTGATCTGATAGTTTCAGCTCTCACGATGACGCCACCGGAGGTCGTATGCGGCTCCCGTGCTTTCCAAAAGGTACTTCCGGTCTGTGGAACGCACGCTGAGGGGGCAGAGCTACAATTGGCGCGATGGATCATGGCGGCCCACTGATCTGAGGTCTGCAAGTGAGAGTATTTAAGAGGGGTTTAGAGAGGATAGTGTAAACATGTCTGAACAAGGTGCTGGTCAGATGGAAGCCTCTCAGGGACCCTCTATCGTAAGTCAAGGTCTCCTGGGGGGGGGGATGCTGGTTACATTACCTTTTGCTAACCCCAGTGTATATCTGTCTCTCTCTCTCTCTCTCTCTATTTCTCTCCCTGTCTGATTGCAGAGTGAGAAGGATGTAGCTCAGAAAAAAGCTAGTCCAAAAACCAAAAAATGTGTTATGTGCTCAGTTAGATTGCCCGACACATATAACAAAAAGCTCTGTAAGAAATGTACCTCTAATATGGTGAAGGACTTAGTCCTGTATATTAGAGAAGAGCTAAGAGATGTAATAAGGGAAGAAATTGGATCTGCCATAGCAGAAAATCCCGTATTTACCCCTGGGACATCTAGTTCAAAACACAGAGATACTAAAATGAGCATCTCCGAATCATCATCCTCTGACTCAGAGCAGGAATCGGATTCAGAGGATCCGGATTCTGAGCACTCTTCTGGGTCTGATTCAGAATATAAAAATGTCCTTTTTTCCTCTGAGGACACAAAAGAGTTAGTAAAAGCTATCAGGGCTACTATGGGGCTTTCGGACGAAAAAACTGTGTCATTTTCAATTTTAAGTATTTCCATTTGGAATCACCTCCGCCCCAAGGGTGTTTACCAAGGTAATGCTGGAGGTAGTGGCTCACTTAAGTAGACGAAACATCCTAATTATACCCTACCTAGACGACCTATTGATCATAGGCAACTCAAAGACAGCTCTCGAAAGCAATCAGTTTCTGACTTGCCAGACACTGTATCGAACAGGTTGGTTAATAAATCCTTGCCCATCTCAGAATTTAACCTTCCTAGGAGTCCGTCTAGATACGACTCGCCAAGAGACAGTTCTTACCACCAGATAGTAATGGGAATAAGTGAAAAGGTGACAAATTTCCAAAATCAATCCGTATGTATAATCAGGGAAGCAATGAAGCTACTAGGCATCCCGGCCATGAGATGGGCACAGTTCCACACCCGGATCCTGTAACAATGGATATTAGACTGTTGGAACAGAAGCCCGGATTCTCTAGAGCTAAAAATTCAAATCCCTGCGCCAGTGTTTCAGTCCCTTCAGTTGTGGAAACAGTCAGAGCATCTGTCAAAAGGAGTTCCTTGGAACTCTGAACGTCTGATAGTTATCACGACAGATGCAAGCCTTTGGGGATGGGGAGCGCACTGTTCTCATCTCTATTCCCAAGGAAAATGGTCCGTCACTCAAAAATCTCTTTCTTCAAATCAAAGAGAATTGACGGCAGTCTGGGAGGCAATAAAGGTGTTTTCCCATCTCATACAAAACAAAGACGTTCAAGTAAGAACAGACAATACAACAGTAGTTGCTTACCTAAACCATCAGGGCGGAACAAGAAGTTTAGCACTGAGCAAGATAACGGAAAAAATATTTTCCTGGGCGGAGGTTCACTTAAGATCCCTATCAGCGATTCATCTAAAAGGGTCCCAAAACATAAAAGCAGACTTATTAAGCAGAACTTCCTTAAAATCAACAGAATGGAGCCTAGAAAAACATGTTTTTCTCCAAATCAAGAAATAGTGGGGAACACCACAGTAGATCTTTTTGCTTCAGCCACAAATACAAAACTAAAAAAGTTTTTTTTTATCCCTAAATCCGTTTAATGGAAATATAGGGGTAGACGCGCTGTCACGAAAATGGGACTTTGAAGTGGCCTATGCTTTCCCCCTCTTCAATTAATTCCCAGGATTCTAAAAAAAGATTCAGCTAGACAGGGCTCATGTGATTCTAATAGCCCCTCTATGGCCGAAAAAAAACGTGGTTTTCATTATTGAAGACCCTTTCAGCCCAGAGCCCATGGATTCTTCCTTTGCAACAGGATTTACTGTCCCAAGGCCCGATCTACTATCCCCAAATAGAAAGGTTACACCTAACAGCCTGGAACCTGAAAGGATGATTTTGAGATCAAAGGGTCTATCAGAAGCCATTATCAACACTATGTCAGCCAGCAGAAAAGATGTAACTTCAAAAATTTACTGTATAGTTTGGAGTAAGTTCTGCTGTTGGTGTATTCAGGAAAAAACATATTCTCAGAAGTTTTCAGTCCAAGCAGTTCTAGGCTTCCTGCAGTCAGGCTTCGAAAAAGGATTACGCCCAAACACTTTAAGGGTGCACATATCAGTATTAAGTGCAGTATTTATCCATTTTCTAAGAGGGGCAGATAGGTTAAGACCATTCCTAAGACCTACAGTTTCCCCTTGGGATCTCAATTTGGTACTATCAGGTCTAACAAACGCCCCGTTTAAACCTTTGTCAGAAACCTCGTTGATATATTTGTCACTTTATTTTCGGTGGCAATCACCTCAGTGCGCAGAGTAAGTGAAATTCAATCTCTAAAAATAGTGGAACCCTTCTGCATTGTGTTCCCAGACAGAATTGTATTCAGATTGGACAATTCCTTTTTTCCTAAAGTGGTATCAAACTTCCACAGACAGGAGGAGATTATTGTCCCATCATTTTGCTCAAACCCAAAAACAGAAGGGCAAGTGAATTTCCACAAGTTACAGTTGTGTTCAAAATTATTCAACCCCCAATGCTGTAAAGGGTTTTAGGGAATTTAGTGTACATTTGTAATTGTGTTCAGAATGAAATCCTACAAGGACTTTTTAAAGAACCAAATGCAACTAAAATTGTTTTTGTAATACAGTATCTAATGTTTTTTTTGTGATTTCTTCATTGACACAATTATTCAACCCCTTAAAGACTACCACTCTTAAGAACAGAGGTTCATTCAAGTGTTTTCGATCTGGTATTGAAAACACCTGTGGATGTCAAGGAGCAGCAATCAAGCATAATAAGCACCAATTAGGCAGATTTAAAAGGACTGTGATACTCAGCTCCTTCTAGACATTTACTGGTGTGTTTACAAACATGGTGAAGTCAAGAGAATGGTCCAAGAAGACAAGAGAAGTGGTGATTTCTCTTCACAGGAAGGGCAATGGCTATAAGAAGATTGCAAAGATGTTAAACATACCAAGAGACACCATAGGAAGCATCATTCGCAAATTCAAGGCAAAGGGCACTGTTGAAATGCTACCTGGTCGTGGCAGAAAGAAGATGCTCACTTTGACTGCTATGCGCTACCTGAAGCGCAAAGTGGAGAAAAGTCCCCATGTGACTGCTGAGGAACTGAAAAAAGATTTGTCAGATATGGGTACTGAAGTTTCAGCTCAGACAATAAGGTGCACACTGCGTAATGAAGGCCTCCATGCCAGAACTCCCAGGCGCACCCCCTTGCTGTCTCCAAAGAATAAGAAGAGTCGACTGCAGTATGCCAAAAGTCATGTGGACAAACCACAAAAGTTTTGGGATAGTGTTCTGTGGACTGATGAAACAAAATTAGAACAGTTTGGGCCCATGGATCAACGCTATGTTTGGAGGAGGAAGAACAAGGCCTATGAAGAAAAGAACACCTTGCCTACTGTGAAGCATGACGGGGGGGGGGGGGGGGGTCAATCATGCTTTGGGGCTGTTTTGCTTCTACAGGTACAGGGAAGCTTCAGCGTGTGCAAGGTACCATGAATTCTCTTCAGTACCAGGAGATATTGGATGAAAATGTGATGCAGTCCGTCACAAACCTGAGGCTTGGGAGATGTTGGACCTTTCAACAGGACAATGATCCCAAGCATACCTCCAAGTCCACTAGAGCATGGTTGCAGATTAAAGGCTGGAACATTTTGAAATGGCCTTCGCAGTCACCAGACTTAAATCCAATTGAGAACCTTTGGTGGGACTTAAAGAAAGCAGTTGCAGCGCGCAAGCCTAAGAATGTGACTGAACTGGAGGCTTTTGCCCATGAAGAATGGGCGAAGATACCCATAGATCGCTGCAAGACACTCGTGTCAAGCTATGCTTCACGTTTAAAAGCTGTTATAACTGGAAAAGGATGTTGTACTAAGTACTAAGATTGAATGTCACTTGGGGGTTGAATAAAACTGATAATGATGTGAGCACAGAAAAGACATTTGTAGTTATTTCATTATAAATGTTATGTTATTTTGTCTGACTTACAAGTGCCTCTTTGATTTAATTGTAAACAAGATGACCATTTAAGATGACTTAAATGATCAAAATCAATGTCAAACTGGCCAAAACACTCAATTTCAGTGGGGGTTGAATAATTTTGAACACAACTGTAGATGTACGTAGGGCCGTGTTACTCTATCTAGAGGTTACAAAAACGTTCAGAAAAACTGACTATTTATTCATCCAATTCAGTGGAGCACATAAAGGGCAGAAAGCCACAAAAAACTCATTATCCAGATGGATAAAAATGGCGATTTTGGAGTCACATAAAGCGTCAGATATTCCTCCACCAAAATCCTTTACGGCACATTCCACAAAATCTGTTGCAGCATCCTGGGCTGAGAGGGTGAGGGCCTCGTTAGAACAGATATGCAAAACAGCAACATGGTCAAGTCCTCATACATTTATTAAACATTATAGAGTGGATACTAGAGCTAGTCAGGAGCTCGCTTTTGGCAGAGCTCCTGAACCAAATTACTTACCGGTAATTCCCTTTTCCCCCATGACGGCACGGATTTCCCACCCAAAAGTACGTATATGGATATATATGTAGGGATATGTATATAGAGACACACATATAGGTCAATAAATAGGCGAAGGAGTGTGTGATGGTGTGAATGCAAAAAAAAATATAGATATAGATATATAATAATCTTTTATATGTGAGGATAAGACTCTCTAGGCTGTCGGTCCAGAAAGACACTGAGGAAGAGCCGAAGGAGGGTCAAATTATTACTTCCTGTCCCTACCTGGTTGGAGGCGGGTCATCTCTCATGGTATGCCGTCATAGAGGATTCATGAAAAGGGAATTACCGGTAAGTAATTTGGTTTTCCTAGCTAGAAAAAGTGGCCATGTACAAGATTTAATGGGCAAGAAAGGATGAAGCAAGGTTCGTCTGTTGAATAAATTATATGACTTAGCGGAGGGGGCAGCGCCGTTCAGCTCGGCTGTGGGAGGAAATTTATTTATGAAGAGGGGTGCTGGGCTTGAAATAAAGGTGGGCTGGGCACTGCAGGTAGGCGTTACTGGGCTCTAGAGGAGAGGAATAACGCCCCTCTGGGCACCTTTAATGTTCATTAGCATATCTGACGCTAATAACAACATGAATAAAAGAAAGAAGACCCTTGCTAGAAAGAAGGTAGTTTATTGAACATTGCAATGGTAACAGCTTAATATGCTCAAACTAGGTGACAGATTGCCTTTAAGGCCCGCTTCACATATATCAGTTGTGTCTGGCCAGGTATTTTAGGCCAGGAGCTGGACACAACTGATATATGTGTAATGCACTTCAGAGCACAGAACTGGCATCCATCCACTTATAGCACTGGACAGAAAGACTGAGTATTCAGTGTCATTCTGTCCGGGACTATTTGACAGCAGGCATCACAACTGATGTGCCGGATGTACTGATGCAACCAAGCTAAACTTGATGGTTAACGCATTAAATAAAGAATGGCAAGAAAAAAATAGCTAACTTTTCAATGGATTTGAATGGCTTTTATCACAAGATAACACTGTGCCATATGTTATCACAGTCAAGTTTAGCTCGGCTACATCTGTATGAGAACGATCACATAGAAAACTATGGAATCGTCGTTTTCTGCTTCATGCCGAAGGGGAACTGAATCAAATCTCCAGACATATGTGAAAAGGGCCTAATCTGCATTTTAGAATGTATTTATTTTTAACTGCGTTACCCCAATTGATTAATTCTGAAATAGTAGAGATGCCTTTGAGTACAGGTTTGGAGACAAAAAAAGAAATGCAACTTTAGGGAAAAGTGGGGTTTTTTCTGTGTGTTTTGATTAAGAGTCTTATTTGGAGAGATTTGTAAAATTTTAAGTTATGAAGTTTATATTGTTGTGCTAATTGTTGAAATAAGAACATATGTGTTCAATTAAATAGGGGCTTGGAGGGGGAAGTCATTCCACTGGTATAGAAAATTAAAGATTATGAATTCTTTCATTTTGTTATTGATACCTATATTAACTATTTGGTATTAAACATAATTTACTTTGTATTATGATACTTTTCTGAATTAATTAAGGTGTAACTGCCATTCTATTTATATTTGTGTAATGTATAGGGGCCGTGATGTTAACAATTTTTGTAATATACTTTAATTACTGAAATCGTACATTTCTATTAGAAAAATACCTCTAAAGTGGCCCATTTTGAGCCTTAGCAATGCTCTTCTTTCTTCTGTTTGCATAACACAGTCAGTGTTAGCAAGTCTCCACAATTGTGTAAACAGAAGACAGAGGAGTGTTGCTAAGGCTAAAAATGGCCCACTTTAGAGCTATTTTTCAAATAGAAATGTATGATTTCAGTAATTAAAGTATATTACAAAAATTGTTAACATCACGGCCCCTATACATTACACAAATAAAAATAGAATAGCAGTTACACTTTAAAGGGGATCTCTTGGAATAGCTGAGGATCAGTTTTGCAAAAAAATTGTGTTTTATATATTACACAGGTGGTGAAGAATAGAGAGATATTGTCGTTCTTGGATTTAGCCCAAAGGGTGGATAATTTGTCTTGGATTAGATATTTTCAGTTGCGATCGGCACTTTCTAGTTTAAAGGATAAATCATTGTTAGAGATAGATACCTCTACTTTTTAAATGAGTTGATAGGGAATTTAGAGCAGAGATTGAAGATTGCACATATTTATAAAGTGTTTCTTAAGGCACGATTTACTAAAATACAATCACCAGGACAAAGGGCTTGGGAGGTTGACTGTCCAACCATTCAACTAGAGGGATGGGAAAAAATATTTTTGAATGTAAGTTTATCTCATAATAATAATAATCACATTTTGGTACAATTAAATATTTTTCATAGATTATATGTAACGCCCCTATGGCTTAGTAAACATGGGTTAAGAGATAGTTCTAGGTGCCCACGGTGCGACCTATTATGTGCAGATCATCTCCACATGTTTTGGTCATGTTTAGAACTAAAACAATATTGGAATGGTATTAATAATTTTCTTACCCATAAATTGAACCTACAGATTCCTTTTAATGTTTCATATTAGGTGATCTTTCTAAGTTAAGCAGTCATAAATCTAAAAAGTTTTTTCTAGGTAGAATTTACAGGTGAAACTCGAAAAATTTGAATATCGTGCAAAAGTCCATTTATTTCAGTAATGCAACTTAAAATGAGTTGCATTGATGCAACTTATAATTTGAATATTGTGAAAAAGTTTCATATTCTAGGCTTAAAGTGTCACACTCTAGTCAGCTAATTAATCCATACCCCTGAGCAAAGGGTACCTCAAAATTGAGACTTTGAGGTTTTCATAAGCTATAAGCCATAATCATCCAAATTATAACAAATAAAGGCTTGAAATATCTTGCTTTGCATGTAATGAGTCTATCTCATATGTTAGTTTCACCTTTTAAGTTGCATTACGGAAATAAATGAACTTTGCACGATATTCAAATTGTTCGAGTTTCACCTGTATTTTTGGCCAGACTTTTGGTTACCCGGGTCTGGTTTTCACAATATATTCCAGACGTCAGTACATAGATAAACTTGGTTAACAAGGTTAAAAACTATGAGAACATTTTATACAAGCAAAGAAATGCTCAAGAGAAGTGGATCAAGATATGGGAGGCCTGGAAGTTTTAAACCTTTGTCCTGACTTTCCTTTGTTGTCTCTTCCCTTTTTGGTTATTTCCTCTCCTGCTTTCTTTTTTGAGTGATAGTGAGATTTGAGACGCATCGCAATGGTGGGGGGGTTGGGTTATTCGTGGTTTATGGGGAAAGAAAAGCATAATAACATTGAATTATGATTTTGTACGGAAAATTGAATTGTATCTGTTTTATACTAATAAAGATATTTAAAAAAGTGGGATCTCTAGGAATTAAAAAAATGAAAATACATATTATTTTATAATAAATATGTTGACAAATATCTTTCATTACTTAGAATGGCTTGTTTTGTCTAGGGAACAATCATTAGGAGAAATAAAATGTCCGCCGTCCTATCAGTACACACAAAACCTGTCCTAATCACACAGGAGGACAAGTTACTTCACCACAATCAGCCATAGTGCTGCCTCATCTTCCTCTATGCTTGTCAGGAATCAAGATCCTGAATGAATACAGATGAATCTCTGTGGGAATGGAGAAGATGAGGAGACATGAGAGGAGGGTGAGGTGTGGCTAATGAACAGCAGCACTTGTTTACGGTCTCCATTACCACAGCAACACATTACCACAGCCTGTCCTGTCCATCCTCTCTGTACTTCATGTCTCCTCATGAACTAAATCCCCCAGAGATTCAGCTAAAGTTCTTATCATCTCTATTCAGGATCATAATCCCTGACAAGTAGAGAGGAGGAGGAGGCAGATCTTTACCTCAGTGTTGTAATGTAACTTGTCCTTTTGTGTGATTAGGACAGGTTTTGTGTGTACTAATAGGACAGCAGCCATTTTGTTTCCCCGATGATTAATCACCAGACAAAACAAGCCATTATAAATAATGAAAGGTATTTGAGAATATATTTATAATAAAGTAATATTTAAGTATTTTCATTATCTTAATTCGACGAGAACCCCTTTAAGAACAGTTTGGTCTTTGGCTAGACATAGTATCAGATAATGCTGAAATAACAACAGTAGTATACAGACAAATTTTATGTTTAGTGTGTCCAACTGTTAATCCATGAATGTTAGTGTTTGTATGAGTTGCTTCAGCAAAGGCTTCCATGATTAATGTAAAGATTGGGGGGAAAGAGGGCAGCCTGTACCATAACAAATAAAAAGAACTGTAGATCTGGAGGCTATTGCAATACTTTTAGTCCTGTTTCAATGGATTTGTTGTATAGAAAAGCTATTTTTGTTTGACAAATATTAACAGTTCTCTTCACTTTAGGTCCACGGCTTCCAATCTTAAAAGAGCCATGACAGCTTTGACGGATCATTTGGGCATGATTTTTGATTTTTATACAAGAACAGAGCTGCACACTATGCTATTCTCCCTGTCAAAAAGCAATCAAAAACCCAATAAAATGAGAACCATTTCTCAACCGAGTCACATACACTTAAAGGGAACCTGTCATCAGAATTGACCTATAGAGCTAATCACATATTCTTACTGTTCATCATCCCATCATTCAACAGTATTGTCTTCATGAAAAAATCAACTTTGAAAATGTATCTGATGACATCACCAGGTAGCTCATGGAGTCATTGGGGCAGTGCGCTGGATGAGTCATCCCCTGGTTTCCCACCTATCAAGCTCTCTCAGACCTCCCTTTTCCCGCTCAAAAACCACCCTTTACCTTCTTGACATCAGCACCAGGCCGAGCAAAATCTCTCACTATGATCAGCTGACATCGATCCCAGAGGTGTAAACACCTCTTCTTACTGCGCATGTCTAGATTGCGGCACCACAAGAAGGTTTTCTGCATAGTGCTAGAATTCGCTCAGCTGGGTGCTGACACCAGGAAGGCAAGGGGCGGTCTGTGTGACCTAGATGGGTGGAAGAGCAGGGGGATTACTTGCCTAGCGCAAGGCCCCAATAATTCCATGAGATGCCTTTTGACATGAAGACAATACTTTTGAGCGTAAACAAAACCATTTTATGAATGATAGGAGGATGAACAGTAGGAACATGTCATTAGCCCTATAGGTTAGTTCTGATGACAGGTTGCCTTTAAAATGCTTTTCTCATATCTTCTGTATGAGTAAAGTGCCAGCACCCTCCACCTGAGGGCAAGAAGCCTGACCAAACTACATACAAATGTTTTGATTATTAATATTATTCAACTTTATTTGTATAAAACCAACATATTCTGCAGCATTTTACAATCAAAGGATAAATGTACACATAAAATTAGACATTACATAGTAAATGCCCCTGTAGAGAGGGTCAGCTCATCATCAGGCCCCCGACTACAATGTTTTACAGGGTCAGCTCACCAGCAGGACCTCACGTGCAATCTTTTACAGGGACAGCTCACCTAAAGGCCCTCACCTAATTATACCTAATTGGTAATTTGCCCGCATGCTGCCTTGCTTGGAAGTGGTAGCTGCAGCTGTTTCTCAGGCTCCCTCTCCGGAATCAAACCCTGATTCCCCGTTACCCATGGTCAGATAGTCACTAACAAGTGTTCATAGGAACATTTGTTAGAGATGATCTGGTGGTGTAAAGGTGCTAAAGATTAGCAGATGAACGAGCATTTTGTATCTTTCATACAGTCATCTAAATCATCACAATGATTCTGTATGGGGACAAGTGATGGCATTAGTGATCACTGCTCCCCATACTGAGGAGTAGGTCTCCTTCACTGACGAGCAGGTGATTAACAAGCTGGTCAACAATTCAAACAATAGGAGGAAGAGCCCTGCTTGCAAGAGCTTACAATCTGAAAAAATAGGGGTTACACGAAAGATAAAAGCACTTGTTTTGTACAATGGTCCAGCCACCTTTTATAAATACAAGGTAGGATACATAATGCTGCATGAGCCAGTCACCAGTCAGTATCTCTGTGTATACAGATATGAAGTGCAGGGCCTCCTGTCTGGTGGCAGTTGTGGTGTCCTTGGTGTTTATGGATTTTGGGGTGCAAGCCAGGGCTTTTAGGTCACTTTTAGTTGAAAAAATCAACTTTACTTTCCTGAAGCAACTCAGCAGTACACATAGGCACTTGCAAGAGTAGGTACAGCCTTTACAAGTTACTTAGACACTTTTTTCAAGGCTGCATATAGGAAAGAATAGATGATAAGGTTGTTATCTCCAAGTCATTCTCCTGTTAAAATGTGCAATCTTTCCAATTCGGCCAAGGGTTGCAATTTCTCTCTCTCTCTCTCTTGTCAGTAATTCTACAAAACTCAGCTGTGGGGTGTAGTTCTTTAATAGATGGTCAATCTGTCTCTTAAGTATAGTAGGGAGTCTGAAACGTCATACCCCAACCTCAATGCAGTAAACCATCAGCTATTCTCCACTATTACAAAGGCTCATTCTTGCTTTCACTAAAGTCATTGACAAAGTTATTTACTCAAACAGTTATGCTCAGTTGACTGGAAACAAGACAATCCAACCAATGTCAACCTATATTATCTACACTAAGTATTTCAGGAATACAAAAGGCACCAGATTACGGGAAATGCTGTAGTGAAGTGATTCTGCTTTGGGACCTTTCACATATATCCAGTGATCCAGTTCAGTTTCCCTCTGGTGTTTGGTGCAGAAATGCCAGAGGGAAACTGAAGAACCAATGCTTTCGTTTTCTATGGAATCGTTCATATTTATCCAATGCAGAAGTTGTGATGTTGGATGTCAAATAGTGGCGGACATAAAATGCTGCATGCAGTATACATGCATCTGTTGTGTCTAGCTCCGCAAAAAAATAAAAAAATAAGAATCAAGTATGTGTACCCAGCCTTTCTGTCAATCACATTCACAAGACCTCAGCTTAAAAACTGAAAGATGACGCCTACTTTTTGGACAGTGTATTCAGGATATTTTTGAAAAATCTTTTAGTATAAATTCAACCAAATAATTTCTGTGGTATTCAATACTTTGGCCCAAGGTTTAAGCCCTTCATATGTAAATAGGGTAGAAGCTAGCTGAACCAGTCAATTGAGTTGAAAATGTTTACTTGGTCTTCAACTTTAAAGGGTTTGTCTCACTTCAGCAAATAACATTTCTCATGTAGACATAAAGTGGTTGTCCGGGTTCAGGGCTAAACCCAGATATAAGTTCCTCTTCACTCCTTTACCATGTAGGAGTAATAGCCACCTCTACAAATCACCCAGAACATCGATATATGCCACCCATTTGTGCCGGTGACATCATCAGGCTCCCTACTAGGCGGACATGCGTGCCTATGCGCACTCACCCAGCCACCAGAGAGGCCGATGCTTTTTCCTATAATGTGCAAGCATGGCTAACGCTCCCGGATTAACAGGTGGTCGTAACCCCTGGAGACAGGCAGTGTATGATGTGATGAGAAATGAATCAAGCAAGCAAATGAGGCAATATTGACAATCACAATACATTAGTAAGTGCCTTGTATTAACTTTGTCTACATGAATATGCCATTTGCTGAAGTGAGAAAATCCTTCCCCCCCCTTCCCCCCAGGAACGTAATCATAGTTCTGAGCAAAGGTTAAGGGGGTTGTCTGCGATCATTAAAAATCTCATACAAGTCCTACAATGACCAGAAATAGAAAATCGTCTTACACTCAGCCGTTTCACCAGTGCCATTCTCTGTGGTGCTGGTCCAGTTGTCCTCCTGTTGTTTACGGACAGCAGTGGATACAGCAGGAGACTACTGCAGCCAGTCAATGTCCTCAAAGGTCTACCAGGTATGTCACTGCTGCTGTTTGTAAACAACCAGCAGCAGGAGAACCAGACCAGAGAATGGAGCTAGAGAAAGGAATGTGTATATAACTTTGTTTCTTTCTTTTGTTTTCTCCTTTTTGGGGTTGTCTGAGATTTCTTTTGTCTTAGATTTTTTATTATTTCAGACAACCACTTTTTTCACGTGTCAGTGTTTTTTGTCAGTGTTTAGTCAGTGATTTCCATCAGTGATTGTGAGCCACAACCAGTAATGGAGGCTACACAGATATAACGTCTTATGGAGAGATTTCAACCTCTTCTGTGTTTTTGACCCGCACATAGTTTTGGCTTACAGTCACTGATGGAAATAACTGTCCAAACATTAGGCTGACCGAACTCTTGCAGGCCAGTAATCAGTTAGTGATTAGTGATAACAGTTCAGGTAGAACAAGCGGGTTGATATTGAGACTAGTTTTGGGGAAATTATACAGCACCTTTGCAGCAGCAGGATCAAAAACACCTACCTTGGGCAGTTGTCTGAATTTGTGGGTATGCCCTTGACGATGTTCATATAGGAACTTCTGTGGTCCTGACCTGAATGAGAAGATTTGACTGGAAGTGGAAAATTCAAGGTTACATAAGAAATGCCTACAATGCCTTATTTGTTCCCATATAGCCATAGTATATCACTATCATGATAGGTTGGTGCACAGGGTTTCCCATCTTCTTCATGTCTTATCATTTGTTGACACCATAGACATAGTGTCAGACACTGTCGGATGAATTTGATTAGTACTACTACATATAAAACTACTACTACTATTATTTTGGAATTTTAAAATGTCATATCAGAAATAAACAATTTATTAAAGGATTAATAATATGTACATGTATAATAGGACCTCTTATATGTCCCCTGCTTCTACTACCCTTTTATACAGTTTGGTATATAGAGCTATGTATAAAAAATTAACCATTCTTTAATATTTTATGACTCAGTACATACTACCTCAGTGATGTCTGTTGCGTGACATCAAGTCTCTGAAATGCGATTTGTCTGCAACTTGCTGTCGCCGACTATTTTAGAGTTGTGATTCAGCTGTAAAAACATAGCCAAAATGGAGAAAAGTTGCAGGCAAATCACAGTCACATTCACATTGCATTGTAGTCTATGATAGCACAGCTACATGCAACTTGCAACCTGTGAACAAAAATCCAACAGCGTCATGTTGCAGTCTCATCATGTCACGTGATGCATGGCAACCCCATCGACAACCATTAGGAGCGATTAGGCAGTGCGACATTCTTATCATTATGTCGCCGCATAGCCTAGCTTAAAAAACTTTTTAGGAGGGGAAAAAATATTGCTGTCTGTCTATAACTTCAAAACGTTCTGCTCGACCACTTAAAAGAATTGGCCCACTATAAAAGAGCGCCCATTCGTGACATTTGCACCACTCACTCTGAAGACACAGGGACTCCCATTCTCGGGATGGATGGGGGTCCCTGGCATTATGCCATGATTGATGTAAAAAATGAAAATCAGACATCATATAGGACATGACAATCTCTTTCTAGCAAATCCAGAACCAGGCCTGTACCTTACCTGGATCCAGAGATCCCCACATCAGTTGCTTCAATTCTTGTACTATATCTTCTTCAGGCTGCGTCCTTTCTTGGGGATGGGGGAGTCTTTTCACAAGGGGGTTGTCCTTTTTGCTGCAGCTATCTCCCACAGCTTCTAACAGTAGATATGGCTGGTGGCAACTGAAGCATGGAACTGAGCATGTGAAGCCATGCTCATCCAGCTCATAGTTGTCTACTTAAGAGGTCTATCCTACCACAGCTTTGATAGGTGAGGTATAAAGAGGCTATTCGGGCAGTAAATTCAGATTGGTACTTCTAGATTTCATGTTCAGTACTATGCGCATCTCAGGACAGTGTTTGCTGTAAAAGCTATCTCCTGATTTGCAGTGGAGAATTATAATTCAGCATGTGCACAATCCTGTTTTCTCGAGCTGGGGAGAGCAGCGATGCACACATAGGAAGCTTATGTGCTAATAAAATGATTGTCGATGGTTTCAGGCTGTCTCTCGCTGCTCGCTGTGGATCATTCTTTATGTAAGTATTTATGTAAAATGCCTCTAGTAACATGCGTGAAACTCTGCCCAGCCTGATTCATCGCAGCACCAGCATAAATTAATCACTTTAAGCCTCCTAAACAGCTGCCATCTACTGATCTTTAAAAGGTGGGGGCAAAGTCTTCCAGGGTAATGTTACTTCCCAAAAAATAAACGGTATTAACCCTAAATTGATTAGTTATTGAGAGACTTTGTACTACATACTATTGAAAGAAAAATATTAGGAGCAAATAAAGAATCCTTGTGACCTAACCATTAAGCTAGGTCCACACGATGACATTTTGTCGCACCAATGTCGCGCGATAATTTTTATAATGGTAGTCTATGGTGTCGCCATGCGACATGCGGCATGCTGCGACTGCGACATTAGCAAAAAAATCCATTTGAGATGGATTTTTCTGCGACTGTCGCATCGCAGTCGCAGCATGTCGCATTTCATAGAATACCATTCTAAAAATGATCGCGCAACATTGGTGCGACAAAATGTGGCAGTCTAGTTGTGTCCGATCTGTCACGCGACACATGTGGTCGTGTAGACCTAGCCTTACCTGGGCTTCAGCTATCAATCTGTGTTCGCCTACAAGATATAAATATGGTGGTCAGGACACGTGCTGTATTTATAAATGTCTTTCTCTATTTTTGACCCTGAATGGCAAAAGTTATCAAAAACAAGGTACTGATAATTAATTGCAATATTGTAGTAGATGCATCATCAGCGAATTATGTTAACAAACTAACATTATGAGCCCCATTGGGGACAGTTGGAAGCTAATGTCTGTAAAGCTCTGCGGAATATAGCAGCGCTATAGAAGTGCATAAAATAAATAAACCTACAAATAATGGTGTTTATCTATGACATGTAGTAGAGCAATGTCATAAATATGTTGTAGGATTAAGAGCATCCAAAAAATATTGTAATGGTGATGGCACCACTAAAATATGATTCAAATAAATGCTTTATTTTCATCAGATTGCAAGCTCTATTGTGCGGGATCCTCTCTCCCTATGTTTCACTATTAGCAGGTAGTTTATATTTCTGTTAAAAATGTTTTGGGGTTTTTCTGCATTTGCGTGTTTCCAGTTTCCCTGGCTTCCAAAATAAATTGGAGCGCTATAAATATAGATAATTATGATCATAATTACTTTATTATCTATACTTAGTAGAAATTCTGTTTAAATGTATTATAGGTATTACGATTTAGCTGTTAGGCCGCTTCTGCGCTTAGCAATTTTTGCATTATGTGTTTTGATTACTGATGCACTTGTCCTATGGAAATGAATGTGATCCCTTTACTGATTCAAGATGAGCTGTTTGATCAAAAAAGTAGGGCAAACAAATGCCATTGTGAACATGTCCATAGCGGGTGAATTTTAATGTACTTTACCAAAAGTAATTGTCAGTTCCACCTTTGATCCTGGTCAATTTATAGAGAAGTGTAGTATTAATATTTTATCATTGCCTCTATTCACAAGTGTATAGATTATATATATATTTGCCATTTCTTGTTATTCCATATTATAGAAACATACAGAGAATTCTTCCTTTTTACTGATGATGATGATGATGATGATTTCCATATAATAATACCCTGTTTAATATCAATTAAAATCTTTTATGAATCGAACTAGCCAACCCTTCAACCAGGATTTAAAAAATAATAATTTAGCATTTTAATTCCGTCTTGACAGGTTTTGCATTTGAAATGACGTAGCCAAAAGTGGTTAACAGAGATGAAATAAAGCTGTGTGATTTCTGATAAAATATATTGTACCAACATCAAATGTTATGCAGCAATAACATACAAAGTGTAAAATAACTTAAAAGCACACTGAAAATGGAATATATAAATAACTTGTTTTCATGGAGAACAAATAATTACAAAGCCCACCCATCAGAGTTCATTTCTAGGAGAGCTTTTCTCTTCCCCCCCCTCCCTCCCCCAAACCCCCTGCTCCAATCTCCAAATTGTACAATCGCCACTTCCACATTAAATATCTATATGTATTCAAAATTAGGATCACAAATTACTTGAATAGAATACACCTCTGCTGAAAAGAAAACGCTAACTATCGAGTCACAATGTAACCAAAATAAATTTTGTTCATGTGTATTAACATATTTTACATGTAGCCAAAGGCTAGCATGGGATGTGCCTTAAATATCATCTTTAATACAGTACACTCCTGACCAATGGTAAGAGTCAAATAATAGCTCCCCTTTGGATCGTGAAAGAAAAAGATTCAGTCCATTTTTGAATACCAGATATTTCCCAACAACCATGTCACCAAACCATACCTTGGTGTGTGTGCCTCTAGTAAAGCAAGGGTTGAATGGGGTGACTAAGGGTCTCTTACTTCTTAAGACCTGCGGATGGTAAGCAGTGTCATATATTTTTCTTCAGCTAAGAAAGATAAAGGATAAGTGACTAGAAACTGCATCAGTGAAATGAGAAAAATACATGCAAACCGGGGAATTGTTGCAGAGTCAGTTGTACATTTTGCCGCTAGAAATAAGCAAATAAATAGTTTTTTTTTTTAATTTTTAACTCTAGTCATTCTTCCAGAAGTGTTGGATTATCCAGAAGATGATACACAATGAGGCCCGCCTCACTTGTAGTATTCCTTGTATTAAAGTGAACTTTGCACAAAAGGGTCAGTGTCAAAACTTGGAACTTGCAATCCTCTTCCTTCTTATGTTGCCTCTTAGAATAGATTACATCTATTTTTTCCTCCACTTTTCCTTCCTTTGAAGTTCCACAGCACAAAACGTGTGTGCACCACATCCTCGATTTTTTTTTTCACACACGTCAGCATAAAAAATTCTAATATATAGATTATTTAAGAAATATAATTAGTGCTTTGTCTCTGTGGTCTCAGTGTCCATGCGTACAAGGTCTTAGTAGCCATTTTGGTCCAAGAAAGTGGAAGGTATTTCGTAGGTAGTGATACCATATGGAGGACCAATGTCTCAAATGAAAAAAGGAATTTTCTGATGTATAAACATTCAAGACTGCAGCAGCCTCTTCATCAGATGAGTTATGACCTCTTGATCCCTTGAAGGTTTCGAAGGGGGTTTTGGCTGTGATTGAGACCATGTCCTAAATAAAGGACTTAGGGTAATGTCCGTAGGACCCCATAGTCTGAGGCCCCAAGCATTGCTAGTCACAGCCCCAAGGCAGCTGCATGTTTTTTGGCTTTCAGTCTGAGGTCTGCAATACTTGAGTTCTTGCTTGTTGTCTTGGCAGCTGCAGCAGCAGCCACTACTGATGCAGCCGTCGCCGTCTCTGCTGCCAACGTTGCCAAAGGGAGACCAAAGGGTGGAGCAGGAAACATCATGTATGGGGCGTGCGCGGTCAGATGAGGGTGTAGGTGATGATGAGCATGGGCCACAGCACTGTCCAGCTGCAACTGTGCCTGAACCTGGAAGGACAAGGATGGCATGTTGCAATGACTATCCTAAAAATAGTATTGCAGGCAAGCAAGAGCAACAAGAAGAAGAAAAAAAAAAAGCATTAACAAAACTACAATCTAGTAGAGCTGAATGCAGCCTATTCTATTAAAATGGTAAAATGGTCTAAACAAAAAATAAATGAATTCAATTAAAACAATAAAACTAGAAAAACAATTGATAATACAGGACCCAACTCATGTACTAATCGTTAAGAGAAAATGTCACAAGAACCTTGTGTAATAGGCTTCTGGAATGATGTGCCTAAGAGTGCGTGGTGCTTTTATCAAAGAGCACGGCCGAAAGACTCAATATTGCAACGTATTTATATCGTCTTTAGGCCTCTTGCACACGACCGTATGTATTTTACCGTCTGCAAAAAACGGATGCGTAAAAAATACGGGTGACATCCGTGTGCATTCCATTTTTTGCGGAACGGAACCGCTGGCCCCTAATAGAACAGTACTATCCTTGTCTGTAATGCGGACAATAATAGGACATGTTCTATCTTTATGCAGAACGGAAATACGGACATACAGAAACGGAATGCACACGGACTAACTTCCGTTTTTTTGCAGACCCTTTGAAGTGAATGGTTCTGCAGACAGTCCACAAAAAAACGGAATAGAAACGGAAAGAAAATACGTTTGTGTGCATGAGGCCTTATATAAATTATTTGCAACAAAATCAGTGTTACACATTTGTCAAGTTAGATCTCTTATATGGATTTTCTTCCAGTTCAGTAATGCCAGCATCACAACTACGGCAAGGCTGCTTTTTGGCTGGCATTTTTCTGCACTTTTGTGTTTATTGTTACAGTTTTTGCATTTTTTTTTGTGTGTGGTTTCTTGCAGTAAAAACGCCAACTCCAGATTTTATCTGAAGGTCTATGGGAAATATGAATTTAGGACCCACAAGCAAATTTTTGCTACTGTCTTTTTTGCTTATTCGGTAGGGGTTTTTTTCTTTCTGGCTTCTTTTAAAAGCATAGGATCTCTTAGCTTTTTTAGGCATTTTAACATCTTTATATTAGGGAAAATGACATAAAAAATGCTACTGGTAAAACACATTGTGTTCCAAAAACACCGCAAAAAACGTGGTGTGCAAAAAAACACACCCAGTTATTCTGGAGTGTTTTACTAAAAAAAAAAAAAAAAAAAGTATACAAAATTCAAGTATGTAAGAACCCTAGAGGTGTTGAAGAAGTGGTTCTACTGTTATATAATGTTTATATATCTTACTGGAAAGCATTCTAAAACTAATTAAATACATAAAAACTATACAGGTGAAACTCGAAAAATTAGAATATCGTGCAAAAGTCCATTTATTTCAGTATTGCAAATTAAAAGGAATTGCATTAATGCAGCTTAAAATTAGAATTTTGTGAAAAGGTTCCATATTCTAGGCTCAAAATGTCACACTCTAGACGGCTAATTAATCCATACCCCTGAGCAAAGGGTACCTCAAAATTGTGACTTTGGGGTTTCATAAGCTGTAAGCCAAAATCATCCAAATTATACCAAATAAAGGCTTGAAATATCTCGCTTTGCATGTAATGAGTCTATCTCATATGTCAGTATCACCTTTTAAGTTGCATTACTGAAATAAATGAACTTTGCACAATATTCTAATTTTTTGAGTTTCACCTGTATATAAGAATATAAATACATAAAGACTCCTACATATATTCCAGATATTTATATATTCAAGTTATATAATGTCAATTGTTTTTTTCTAAGCTTGTCATTTGTCAACTACATGTGGAAACCTTCATCAACCAGCACCACAATAAAAGCTATTGATAGGCACATGAAAAAAAAAAGAACAAATTGAAAATGGTGGGGAAAATACTCCAAACTTTAGCACTTGCTTTAGGAATAAATTAGCAATATGGGCAAAAGCAATAAAATGTCAGATTGAAATATTTGGTTGATCTGTTTCTTCTCTACTAAATTAGCAAAAATAAATAAATGCATAAAATAGTAACTATCACAATACAACCCACTGCCCTATATCCCACCAGTAGTGTGTTGCTGCATGAATACTCCTATAGATTGTGTCTAAAATGAGCTTGAGGGGAAAACACATGGATAAAAGAGATTGATTTCTTCTCTCTTAGGCTACAGACTGTTAAATACTTCATGCTTGTGCTGGGGCAGTGACCAGGGTGGTAGCTCAGGGGTGCCAGTGGTAAGGGGCAGCCAAGACTAGGAAGCCTAGGTGCAGCAGCACTCCTGGGTCCTGACATTGTAGGCAGCTCTCTGCTTTGCAGTGATGTCATTGTCTGTATAATTGAGCTGCATGTACTCACTTTATTAAATATTAACAAACATGCTTTCAGAGGAGCCATTACACAAACAGTGAATGAAGCTGTCAATCTCCTGCCCTGGCTATTTCTGGACAGCACAGGGCTCTACCCTGTCTTTATATGGACACATCAGCTTGATGATGAGGAGGAGGAGGAGGAGAAAGAAGAAAGATCTGACCTAGGACAAGTATCACACAGAGCAGCAGAAAATGGACTTGCCTGCTGGAAGGGCATCCTCAGTGCTCCCACGTTGACATAAGGTGCTACACGACACGCTTCAAATTGGCTCCCTGCTCCTATGAGAACCCCTGCAAATATCAGAGAGAAGGGTGAGATGTGCAGAGCAGTGTGCCCCTCAGAGGACGCCAGGCAAGAAGGGTTAATGGTGGCAAGGGGACACAAATGCAAGATTTTACTATATTATATAGTCTATATTTACCATATATAGGTTGTATACCATGTATCTGCCATGCATTGCATGAACAAACTGGCATGGCTGAAGACTGCTACTAGATACTGCCATTTAGAGGAGCATTACATTACATTACATCTATGGGATAAATGATGTAAGGGTTATTAGCTGTACCTTTATGCAGCTGGTTCTCCTGTTTTCTGCATTTTGCTCTCCGATTTTGAAACCAGACCTAAATGAAATAAAATAAATGTAAATATATATATATATATATATATATATATATATATATATGTGTGTTTGTGTGTGTGTGTGTATATATATATATATATATATATACATATATATATATGTATATATATATATATATGTGTGTGTGTGTATATGTATATATATATATATATATATATATATGTGTGTGTGTGTGTATATATATATATATATATATATATGTGTGTGTGTGTGTGTGTGTGTGTGTGTGTGTGTGTGTATACAATGATGTCAACAACAAAAACATTAAAACTTATCTGCAGCAAAAATAAAAATGTAATTAAAAAATAACTTTGCAGAATAACATGATTAACTAAAGAAGGCTGCGACTCTGATATAATATGTAATATGCAATGCAAAAATGTACATGTATTCATGTGTGATAATATTGTGCACAGGGTGGATTGGCGGCTGCACAGGGCGCAGAACAGGAAGGGTCTCTGCTCATCTGCGCATTACACAATTACAGGCGCTGCATAATTATCTCATTATCATGATAATCATCTCCCTGCATCATCAGAGAACGGCCATATCGGCACACATGGACACTGGATGTGTGTGCTCGGAGAGAGAGAGATGATAGATATATACAGCTAGAGTGAGAGATATTTGAGAGATAGATAGATAGATAGATAGATAGATAGATAGATAGATAGATAGATAGATAATAGGTAGATACATAATAGTTAGATAGATAGATAATAGGTAGATACATAATAGATAGATAGATAGATAGATAGATAGATAGATAGATAGATAGATAGATAGATAATAGGTAGATACATAATAGATAGATAGATAGATAGATAGATAGATAGATAGATAGATAGATAGATAGATAGATAATAGGTAGATAGATATTTCCACAGATAAATGTGAGCACAGTTAGCTATATGGCGACATTTGGAAGCACACAGCTATATGCCTACAATGTCGCACAGGTGACAGTACTATGTACACACTATGGTCTTACTCCAGGTACAGGCTGGCCACACACTACAGCCAGAACTGATACCCACTGGAATCACCCCCAGAAAATGCGCCGCCTGCAATACCGGGCTTTCCCTCTCATTTTGTGCAGGCTTTCTATAGAGCCGAGAGCCTGCCCTGGGCTAGCCAGCCTCGTCGGCGGGTGTGATCGGACATGGGCCAGTTCTGTACATATGGCGCATGATGGTAGGAGCCCGGGGAATGAGGCAGCTATTCTACTAGTAGTGGAGCCATCTCCAGCTGATGTACTGGGAGAGCTGCAGGGACTGGGTGTAAAGTGTCTAATAAAGAAATAAAAAAATAAAGAAATTGAAAAAAAAAAATATATATCTATATATATAAATGAACTGATCAGATGAATGGGTGATGTGCTGATGATGTAGGAGACGTGGCAGTGATGGGGATACGGTAGGTGACCGGGTACCTACCTGCACTCTGGCCTCGGACAGCCCCAGCCTCTGGCTCAGCTCTTCCCTCATGAAGGCATCAGGGTAATGGGTCTCATCAAACAGCCGCTCCAGCTCGTTCAGCTGCTCCAGGGTGAAGTTGGTTCGGCTCCTTCTCTGCTTGATCTTGGTCTGCCCTTCTTCCTCCAGGACCTTCAGGTCCTCCTTCCGCTCCTTCATGTCTGGGGACACTGCACAAGGTGGGGGAGACAGAGGATCAGACCTTGTCCTCATAAACAGCAGCACAGAGGACCCCCGTATATTATATCACTCACCTGGAGCCCCTATACTATTTATCTACAACCCTGACTCCCAACAACTGCCCCCGATCAGATAACCCAGGGTCCCTGGTGGGGGTTATCCTCCCCATGTACCTTCACACGCTGGAATTATCCTCTAATTCTTGGAGAGCTGCATTGTAATCAAATCTGAGAGAAATGTTCTATGGAATGTTATATAATTATTATTATTATTATTATTATTATTATTATTATTATTATTATAAAAATATTTCAAATTCCCTTCAAATAGAAATCCGAACTAAACCTTGGACAATCCCCGGCCTGCACCCTCAACAGGTCTCGGTGTGCGGCAGTGTGCGGACACGTGTGAACAGCTGCCTACACCGCCGGCCGCTCAGCACATTTGTTTAGGAAATGATTTCCGGGAGTTGCTCTATGTGCCAACTATTCTTCTTCTTATCCTACCCAGCAGCTCCGGCATCCTGTGCCAGCCATGATAGGCAAATCCTGCATTGTCCTGAGATTTGATTATCCAAATGTATCTCCTCATCATACATGTTGTGTACAGTGGAGATCACTGGTGTCTGCTCAGCTGTCCTATTTTCTTCATACTTCCCTGTTTACACGGTATTACTACTGCTGATATTATTCAGATTATTAGTATTAATAATATTTAAAAAAAATATTAAAAAATTAATGTACAGAATATCCACTTTATATCTGCAGACATATGTGTGCGCCTTCTTCCCTACTATTTATCTCATTTTTGTAATAATCAAGATATGAAAACCTGTACAGAATCATATAATCAGTTATTTCTGCAATGTTTTATCACATTATCTGGTTTATCTCACACCTCTCCATTACTGTATTACCAGAAATCCAAAATGGTACAGTCATATTTAATGTTCTTCGGGTTCTGTACCGGTAGGGATTATGTACAGCTACTCACACACTCGGTGCCTATAAATGAATACTACTAATAGTAATAATAATAAATAATAATAATAATAATAATGTTCTTACACTGCTGATCACAGAGATGCTGAGACATTGGGGAGAGCACACCGGGTGACATGGCGTGTACCCCTCTGTGTACATGGGGCAGTGAGAAGGATTTGGGACTATTTTCGCCCAGCTTCTACCATCATTATTATCATCATATGTTTCTGATCTGGAGCTGAATGAGAGGCAGG
Source organism: Bufo gargarizans (assembly GCF_014858855.1). Lineage (NCBI taxonomy): Eukaryota > Metazoa > Chordata > Amphibia > Anura > Bufonidae > Bufo > Bufo gargarizans. The sequence goes on from NC_058083.1 coordinate 156,055,370, forward strand.
AGGACTGTGACATATAAATAATTCATCTCCTATATACCATTGTACTGGGACTTTTCCTGGGGCCATCGCTGAACTTTTACAACTTGTGTGTGTGTATATATATATATATATATATATATATATATATATATTGTCCAGTAAATATCTATCTATCTATCTATCTATCTATATATCTCTATTTGTATCTAACATCTATTCATCTCATTTCTATCTATCTATCTATCTATCTATCTATCTATCTATTTATATATGTCTGTCCATCTATTTAACTATTATCTATCTATCTGCTATCTATCTATCTATCCCATGTCTATCTATCTATCTATCTATCTATCTATCTATCTATTTAATATCTATCGATCTCCATACCTATGTCCTATCCATTCCTCATCGTCTCTCCAGAAGTAGAGGACCTGTACATCCTCAGAGGTGCTGTCCAGATGGGCTAGGTTAGTCACAGGTGAGCACTTACCTTCTGTCAGCTTGGGGCTCCCACTGTCCCGGATCCTGTCGGCGGTCAGTTCCAGCTCCAGCACCGGTGATCTGGCACCACCTCCACCTCCTCCACCTCCTCCTCCGCCACCTCCACCCCCTGCTATCCCACGGGTCACCGGCACCCCGTCCTCCCGGTGCCCCTCAGCACAGGCCTGATCCTTGCCCCGAGCCGGGCCGCTCTCCAGAACCTCCCGGTAAGTGATCATCTCCTTCTTCTCCTTTATCTTGTGATCAAAGGACTTGGACACAAAGGCAGTGAGTTCTTCCATAGTGGTGAGGATGAGGAGCGGGCTGATCTTCCTTCCAGGCTCCTCAGTGACAGCGCTGATGAGGATGATGAGATATTGGGAGCCCCCCAGTCAGTGCTCAGCACTCCACACACATCACACAGGGACGGGCTATTGAAGTCGGACTATTTATACTTTGGAGCGCCTGCCCCTTGTCCTCCCCTTGTAATAAGTAGGAGATCCCCCTGACTCCCCTGCAGCTTCCTAGTGCGGGACCCCTGCGTCCCCCAGCATCCTGCACACTAGCAGCACTGCTGCCCGGGCTGCTATTGGCCACTGAGCCACACCAGGAGCCCCTTTAATTCACTGACAGCCCCTGCCCTGGGTCCTGACTGAAGAACACTCAGGGGAGATGGGTGGGCTGGGCCAGCTATGGGAGGGGACGCAGGCAGACTGGCATCTACCAGGGCAACCCATCACAACCTGGAGCCCTCTGCTTCATTCAACCCCTATAGGGGCACCTCCAGTCTCCATGGCAGAATTCATGATTTTACACCATTTCCCAGGGTCTCCTCCAGCACTGCAAAGGCCAATGACCCTGGTGGCCAGGGGCAGGACTTTTTATTGCCACCAGCAGAGCTCGTGCTTACCACAAGATTTCATTTGTCACCAATTAAATATTAAAGAACTGCTATCATAAGACAGAAGGCTGAAGTTCATAATCCCATCATAATATTTACATAAAGCAATATCATGTGTAGCAGAGCTGAATGAGAAACCAGTCACCTTCCTTTAAATGACTGGTATTATTTATTTATTTATTTTTATTTGTTTATTTATTTTTGTTTTTAGTATTCTGATTTATTTCCGGGTTGACTTTGATAAGAAAACGTACATGTCTGTACCATGTGTCCTGATGAAACGAATTCCTGTTTGCAGGGTGACAGCAGAGGGACCTTGCTGGTGTAATCACGGCTGCTATTAGTGTAGTGACACATGACACTATTAATGCAGGATATGTGAGGCTTCATCTCCAATATGAGGCACAACGAATACATGAGCTCCATCCAGTCATGTGGATGGAAGGAGCCATCAGCTCATTACACATCTATTATTAATTGTCTATAACTCCAGCTGCATGGATTGATTCCTCCCCTTCTGACCCCTCCAAATGTAACAAACCACAGAAGAGTATTTATGTGTAGGAACACCAGCAGAACTTCAGCCTGCTACTTGTCTTCTAGTCATTAACATATTGGGAAACTAATGACTGCCTATATTATTCATAGGAACCGCTTTAATAAAATGATTAAATCTGATTTATATACATTTAAAAATGAACTATAATAATTTAATTCTTATATAGATTTTTTTTAAGGTATCTCCATGCTAAATATTAAAAGTGTAGTTTTAGGTGGAAAAATGTACAGATATGTTTCTGTATAACGTTAATAGCTAGAGTTGTAATATGTATATGTATATATATATATATATATATATATATATATATGTAGTATATAATATATATCTGGATTAAGACTAAGTTGTGAGGACCGAATTTGTCCGAGCACAGCAGAGTGCAGCCGAGGGGTGTATGTCCTGGTGGTGGGGGTAATGACAGAGACATCATTCACCTCCTTCCTCCTCAACTACTGTGAAGTGCGTCCACAGAGAACACGAAGGGAAGTCACCAACTTATTATCATCAATCATACAAAAAAACACATGAAGTAACTTCACACATGTAACTTTGTAATTATTTTTTTTACTACAATTACAGTTTACATTTTATTCAACTTTAGAAAAAAATTCCAATATGAATACTATAAATATAATAATTAAAAACCAAATATTAAACAATGAATCACACACATTTATAGATCATGGTAAGCAGAATAAACATCATAATGAATCATCACAAGGTCATCTAGCAATGAATAGTATAAAGCCTTATAATTCCTAATGACCATACCATATAATAATGAACAATAGAAATATACATGCATCATGGTGACTCAGAATAATGACCAGGGTGTCGCTTCTAATGATCTTTATTATGCTCTTGGTCTTGTGTTCTAGGGATTAGCCTACAAGACCTCAGTTTATTATTGATTTAGCTATTGATTACATTTTGTAGATGATCTTTGGTTTCACATCTAAATTGTAACCGAAATGTCTTTTACTTCTGAAATATAATGTGTTCCTGGAGAGGATGAGGATGTACTTTTCTATACACTACTCACTTTTATGAAGTATGATTGGGGTGGATTAACTATTACAGGTGGACTCTGAGATCACGTAGAATAATGGATGTGGCAGGAGGCAGTTATTACACAAAGAGAATAAACATCACTTATTCATAGTTTTCTACCTATTAAGATCTATCACAATTGATCACAGATAATAATGACAATATTATCATATACGTGTAGAACTATACAGAGTATGAGGACAGCCTGCTCCCTGCACATAGGACATTCTAACAGATTTCTGGAATGAATGGATTTAAGGACTGATTTCCAAAAGTACCAAATTACTACCTAAAACAACCATGCAAATAAAAGTAGTATAGATATCGTAAGTGCATGAAGGGGCAGAGCATCAGAAGACAGGATGACGTATGTGTGAATAGATAGATCGATAGACAGAAAGACAGACAGATTGATACTATAGATAGATACTATATATATGATATAGATAGATAGATAGATAGATAGATACTATAGATATGATATAGATAGATAAATACATAGAAATAAAAAGGTAGATATTAGATAGATATGATGTAGAAAGCTAGATATGATAGATAGATACATAAATACTATAGATTATATAGATAGATACTATAGATATGATATATATACTATAGATATGATATAGATAGATAGGTAGATAAATACATAGAAATAAAAAGGTAGATATGATATGAAAGATAGATATGATAAAAAGCTAGATAGATAGATAGATAGATAAATGGCTAGGTAAATGGATAGATACATACATGCTAGATGGATAGTTAGATATATAGATATGAGATAGATGATAAATAGGTGTGTGTGTGTGTGTATACATATATTAATTATATACATACATAGAGGTAGATATTAGATATAATGTAGACAGATGCCACATAGATAGATGACAGACATCTAGATTGATATGAGATAGAAAGATGATAGATAATAGGTAGAGTAACAGTATATTTTTAGAATACAGCATAGACCATATAATCAGTAAGCATTGCAGATATATTGTATATTCTGCAGGCAGAGTGTACACAGGTGACCAGTACAGCACACGTATAATGTAAACCTGGGATGAGAACAGTATAGACCACACTATATAAAGCAGAGGACAATAGTGGGCAGCACATAATAACGCTGCAGTGTAGAATCCCCCGGAAATAACGCAGCGATACCGTATCACACGGTATTATATCACTGGTACTGAGCTGCTGTGATCTGCTAAGCGACCTGGCTCTGGTTCACCACGAGAATGCCGCTCATCGATTGTTCCGCTTTCGTTTACCCGCGCCTGCGTGATTCAGCTCGATTGCTCAGGTCTGGATATTTGTGTACAGCGTGGGACAGGCAATAACAGGAGCACCGATAGCCGCTGTTTCCGGTAGGTGAGTCCGGTGTGCTGCCGTGTGTTCACTGCAGGTAATCACGGAGGAGACTGCAGCAGTGAGTGGGGGGCAGAAGCTGCAGTTTGTCTCCTGGCGTTGTGGCTGGGCCTAACCTGTGTAGTTATATTGGTTGGCATTGAGAAGGCTGCAGTGTGATCTTCTCAGGCCTTTATGGTATGGGTGAGGGCAGTGCCATGCCCCTGGCTTGTGCTGCTGCCGCCCATGTATAGCATACTGCACACTAACATCATGGCAGCACTCCATTATGAGCCTGGTGTACTGGCTGAGCGCGCCACCGGTCTGAGGGATGGCGGTGTACCCCACCACGGCACATAATGGGGAGATCAGCCCATGCCCCTATTCCTGCACCATTGGACCTTCATGCCGAATCCCACTTTATATATTCCCGTCAGGCTTCCTGTATACGCTGTAAAACGGGAGTTTTCTGTGTTGACATTGCTGTTCTGCTGATATGGTACCTCAAAAGTTTCGGTCCAAAAAAAGAAAAAAAGCCTGACTGTTGCAGAATCACAGAAACTGGAAGGACCCCATTATAATCAGTGGTGTCCATCTGACACTTTGTTCCAACATATACTCAATCCCAATGGAGTCCATCCACCACCGTTGGTTGCGTCTTATACTACATCCTATGCTTTTCTTAATTTTTTTATTTATTTTCCTGTTTTTACACCGAAACTGAGAAGTGCTGCAGAGGTGAGCCCAGCTTAAAGGTGTTGTCCAATTTCTCAAACAGCCCCCCCCCCATGTGCCGGGCCCTTCACAGGTAATATGCTTACCCCGCTCCTGGTTCCCGCACCGCCGCTGCTGCTTCTCCCCGTACACGGATGAAAACATTCGGTGTCGGGAGGAACAGCCAATGGCAGGCGGGGACGAGCCTCCCTAGCGTCACCCGCATTCCCTAATGATGCAGCCTCGATGAGCTGGCGCATTGTCGTCCATGAAGATGTAATTAGGCCTGTGTTCTTCATGCAGAGGCACAATGACTGGGTTAATGATGTTTTTCAAGCTGTAATCACTGTACCATTCACAAAGTGTAGGGCAGGTCTGTAATGACTAGACACACCTGACCACACTGTAACACCACCACCACCAAAGGCTCGTCTGGTGACAACAGTGGCTGATGCATAGCGGTCTCCTTGATATCTACAACATCGTTGGCGGCCATCATTTCTACTTAGCGTGAATTGACAGCACTGAGGCCCACTGGTCCCTCGTTCCAGCTTAGATTCCCCCTGGCCCATGCAAGGTGATGACGCCTGTGGTCAGGTACCCATGCAGGTCGTCTAGCATGCAGACCATGTTGATGTAAACAGTTTTGAATGGTCTGACGTGACACTTGGGTGCCTCTTACCTCCCTTAAATGTGCCTGGAGTTGTGTGACATTCATCATCCGGTTCTGCAGGGCATTGTTCACAATGAAGCGGTCATCGACGTAGGATGTGGCTAAAGATCGTCCACTTCTATGACTTTCTGTAACTCTTAGGCCTCTTTCACACAGGAGCGTTTAGGGAACACACGTGATTTATCCGCGCAAGTGCAAAACATTGTAATGCATTTTGCACTCGCGTGAGAAAAATCGCGCATGTTTGGTACCCAAACCCGAACTTCTTCACAGAAGTTCAGGCTTAGGATCAGTGTTCTGTAGAATGTATTATTTTTCCCTTATAACATGGTCCGCTCAGAATGCATCAGTCTGGCAGCGTTTGGCCTCCGCTCCGCTCAGCAGGCGGAGGCAAACGGATCTGTCCAGACTTACAATGTAAGTCAATGGGGACGGATCCGTTTGAAGTTGACACACTTTGGCTCAATTTTCAAACTGATCCATCCCCCATTGACTTTTAATGTAAAGTCTGGACGGATCCGTCCAGCCTACCTTCACACTTAGAATTTTTTTTTAAATATAATGCAGACGGATCCGTTCTGAGCGGATCCGTCTGTGCAGACCCCAAACGGTTCCGCTCTGAACGCAAGTGTGAAAGTAGCCTTAGCTGTGTGGAGGAACAGGACCTGTGGTGACGTCACTCCGGTCATCACATGATCTTTTACCATGGTGATGGACCATGTGATGACCGGAGTGACATCACCACAGGTCCTGTTCCTCCACACAGCTAAGATGAAGACAGAAGGAGATGCCGGCTGCGCGATCAAGTGGATTAAGGCGAGTTCAATTATTTTTTTATTTTTTTTAACCCCTCCAGCGCTATTTTACTAAGCATTCTGTATTCAGAATGCTATTATTTCCCCTTATAACCATGTTATAAGGGAAAACAATAATGATCGGGTCTCTATCCTGATCATCTCCTAGCAACCGTGCGTGAAAATTGCACCGCATCCACACTTGCTTGCGGATGTCTGCGATTTTCACACAACCCCATTCATGTCTTTGGGGCCTGCGTTACGTGAAAAACGCACAAAATAGAGCATGCTGCGATTTTCACGCAACGCATAAGTGATGCGTGAAAATCACCGCTCATGTGAACAGCCCCATAGAAATGAATGGGTCGGGATTCAGTGCAGGTGCACTGCGTTCAACTCGCGCATCGCATCCGCGCGGAAATCTCGCCCATGTGAAAGGGGCCTTACAGTCTCTCTGTTGCATCCTGCTGCTGACACTCTATACTCAGTGGCCACTTCTATCTGAGAACATCCTGCTTGAAGCCTCGCAATGGCGAGGTACTGTTGATCAATTGTTAGGTGTCATCTTGGTCTCATGATGTCAAAATGTGAATAGCATGATGAGGAGGACTGTTTACATAACAATTCTAATTGAACCAGGAAATTTATTGGGCAACTCATGGATCAAACATCTGTTGTGAATTTTACCGTTGAGCTCTTTGTTTAGAGAACAGCAAGTTGTGCAAAAAGTACTGAAACATTGAGCAGTTGGACGTGTGCATTCAAAAGGTTAGAGAAGGTCACATTAAGTTCACCTGTAAGGCTGGATCCAGACCTGAGCGTTTTACAGCGCGTTCCTACGCGCTGTAAAACGCTCAACAAGGAGAAACCAATGCTTCCCTATCGGCATGGTTCTCACCTGGGCGTTTTACAGCGCGTACGATCGCGCTGTAAAACGCCCGACGCCCCAAGAAGTACATGAGCTTCTTTGGGGCGTCTTGTCGCGAGTTCCCGTACATAGACTTCAGCAGGAACGCGCGACAATGGGTGTTCGCTTGTCTCTGTATGTGCGATTACAAACGCCCGTACAATCGCGTATACAGAGCGCTCCATCGCGAACGCTCAGGTGTGAACCCAACGTAAAGGTTAGAGTGCATTTTAGGTTCATCACAAGCCAAATATCCCTGCCTTTGTAAGCAGAGTACATTGGCCTTTATATCAAACTGGTTTTGTCTTCTTCATTTTGGAGTAAATTGACACTTGTCTGTCATTTTAGATAATTTAGCAGTATTCTGTGATAGACCACTGTTATGCACCTACTAAATCCTTTTCAGAAATCCAACTGTTTCTGGGTGTTCCTATGGAGTATGTTGGTTTTTGGTCTTATTTATCCTACTGAAAGTCCCAAAACTGTATCTGAACTGCACTCCACTTCCCATAGATGTGGAAGATGAAAATACGTTTTCTCAGATGAGAGAAGGAAGATCTGTGAATGAGTCTGCAGCCTCTGAATGTAAGGGGGCTTTCACATGCCCGTAAATGTTTTGCAGTCAGCAAATCAAGCTTACCGGCTGTTTGTACGGTGTACGCAGACCTATCTTTTGCTGCATGGATGCGGAAGCCCCTAGAAGCCCTTCACTTTCAGAAAACGGTTAATTTTAAAGGGGGTGAAGAACTGAAATGAATCATGTGCTAGAAAGTTCTGTAACTTTTCATCCATCCAGTGATTAAGCCTTACAATTAAGGACAACTTCTGCATGGGGTATATATGTTTTTTTCCCCATGTGTTTGGGGGGGTTTCGTCTGCGTACTGCAGTTTCCTCCCACACTCCCAAAACTATATTAAGAGGTAGATTGTCTTCCTAGGGGGCACTGGGATCAGGGCAGTTATGGGAGCCATTGACTCCCATGCTCCACAACCATCACTGCGCTTTGAGTCTCTCCTGTGAGAAAAGTACATTACAGATGTATGCTGTTGTCAAAGTTTTAGGGTAAATGTGATTACATTACATTCATACAATTGTATGTGCAAAACGGTGTGAACTTTTGTGGTTAACCAGATGCCAAAGCTTGGAAGCTTCAGTGTGGAGTTTTGTGTATGGATAAACTATTACAGAAATAATTCTTTCTTTTCTCCTTCCCTGAAGCTCCATAATGGGACGACATTCCTCTGATTCAGAGGAGGATACTAGGACCCGCAAAAAGAAGAAGCATCGTAAACGCTCCTCTTCCAGTAGCTCTTCAGATGGAAGAATGCGTAGTCATAAGAAATCAGGAAGGAGATCCAGATCTCGCTCACGAGAAGCTTACTCCAGTTCACACTCTTACGACAAAAGGTTAGTTATTGCATTCTAATATTATCTTTGCATGAGAGTTTAATAGAATTTATGAACCAATGTCTGTAAAGTAGATTATATGAACTGGATAACTGTTTAAAAAAAAATAAAAAAAGTAGACAATGATATCCAATCTTCAATCATCCCAGCTCCATCCCCTGTTCACATAAATTTGGTGCACACACTGGGAAGTTGTCTAGACGAATATGCCAGTCATGACAACAGGGTTCCCATGTCCCATCTGCTATTTCAATGGGTAATGGTCGAGCAATAGCATAATTTCTGCTATTAGTCCTACAGAGATAAATAGAGCCGTAGCCACGCCAATCATATGGGGGCACAGGACCTCTGTTTTTGTGATTGGTGGTTCCCCAAGTAGTTCAACCCCTGCTGATCTAACAGTTATCTTCTTTTCTGTGGATAGGGTATAACATGTTCTAACTACCACCACTTTGTGCATGGACTCCCATTGTTTAAAAACATAGCCTAACAGTGTTTCATCCTTGTGTAGTGTATGTTTTTACAAAGGGTTATGCTTGATAATATTTGCTTAGTTCCATTTTGTTCATATTTCTAGACGCAGGCACCGTTCTAGCAGTGAGTCGTCTTACAGTTCAAGAAGAAAACGTAGCTCCAGCAGAACCCGAGACCGAGTAAAGTCACGTAAAGCCCACAGGTCCAGAGCGTCAAGGTATATTCTTCTTATGCTTATTTCATGGTGTTTTACCTAAACAATTATGTGTCTCACGCTGGGTAGTAGAAAATGAAATATTAAAACGATGACGTGTCTCACACTGGAGAAGCCTAAATTAATTATAGAGAGCTTTAGTTTTGCTTGCATTAAAAGACAAGTTGTCTTTGTGATGCCAAAAATAAACTCTTCTACCATGTCCACTGGATATGCAATAAAAGTAAGATCCCTACGTGTATGGTCAAGTTTTATAAAATGTAACTTGTTACACATGGAAAAAAGACGTGTGTGTCAACTCTAAATATTGTCTAAAAGCACAAATGAACACTAATGAGGTTGAGGCAATGCGGTCAGTGGGTAAACCTCACAAGATTATGCAATTATGTGAATGTATTATTGACTTAGCAGATGGGAAGAGACAAACGCTGGTTTACAGGTTTAGGCCGAATGCACACGGCCGTGAGCGGTCCGTGGTTTCCCAGCCTGGCAGCCTGCTGAGAGCAAGAGCGCACGCGGTGTCATTGGTTGCTATGATGCCGTGCGCTTCATGCCCCCGCTGCACTACAGTAATACACTCGTATAGATCATGCGAGTGTATTACTGTACTGCAGTGGCGGCATGAAGCGCACAGCGTCATAGCAAGCAATGACACCGCGTGCGCTCCTGCTCTCAGCAGGCTGGGAAACCACGGACCGCTCACGGCCGTGTGCATTCGGCCTTAGCTCAAGGACAAGGTGTAACCAAGGCATTTTGGTTTACAGGCTCTAATATAGAGGCTCTTTGGCAGCCAGTGCTAGAATGGACATTATATTTGTAAGTGAATTGTTATGTGTTGGTGATTTTTTTTATATATATATATATATATATATATATATATATATATATATATATATATATATATATATATATATATATATATAAAAAATTTATTTTTTAAGAACTGACATCCGGGGCACAAGCCCCAATAAATATGTTGCGCCCCCCTCCGCACTTTGCTGTACTTGCTATTCAGCAGCACTTACCTGTCACATCCAGGGCCTCCAGGTGACATCTCCTCTCTGTCATCATCTTCTCTGTAGATCTTCTCTCTCATCATCTTTTCCACTCTGTCTGGACAACTTCTCTCAGCCGCCTCTTCTCTACAGAGTGTGACACACAGACATCTTAGCTTCCTCACATTCTATCATTATCCCCCAACTGAAGTCCCCACAGTGTTATCCTACTGCTTGCTGTGCCCCCCCCCCTCCCCAGGGGTGTAGCTATAGGGGGGTGCAGATGTAGCAGTTGCTACCGGGCCCAAAGACGCTTGTGCCGCATAAGAAGACACACAAAGCACTGAGGGAAGGGGGGCCCAAGCTGAACTCTTGCACCGGGGCCCATGAGCCTTTAGTCATGCCCCTGCCCCCCCAATACCCCCAAATACTATCCTGAAGAAACATTACTGCCCCCATAGTAATAGTGCTCCTCATAGTCCCACCAGTAATTCCCTTCTAGAATGCCCTCATTAGTAACACTGCCCCAACCGTGATAATGCTCCTCAACAATGCTCCCATATTAATAATACCCTCACAGACCCCTCAGTAGTAATAAGGCCCCCATAGTGCGCTTAGTAGAAATAAGGCGGATCTATAAGACCCTCCTATAGAGCCCCCAGTAGTAATAAGACCGCCTATAATGTCCCCTGGATCTGCAGTGCCCCCTGCAGTTATAATCCTCCCTTCACCATACAGTCCCATGTAAATAACATCACCTCCTCCCCAGCCGCCTCCAACGCACAATCCCATGTAAACATCACCCCCCTAAGGCTACCTTCACACTTGCTTTTGTGCGGATCTGTCCTGTACTTGTACAGGACGGATCCGCACCGATAATACAAACAAATGCATCCGTTCAGGACCGATTTTGTTTGTATTAGATTTGAGTTTCTAAGTCCCAATACGGATCCGTCCTGACTTGCATTAAAAATCTATGGGAGATGGATCCGTTTACAATTGCACCATTTTGTGTCAATGCAAAGGGATCCATCCCCTTTGACTTACATTGTAAGTCAGGACGGATCCGTTTGGCTCCGCAAGGCCATGCGGACACAAAAACGCTGCTTGCAGCATTTTGGGGTCCACCTCCAAAACGGAACGGGGGGCTGTATGGAGCCGAACGAATGCATGCTGAATGGATCCGCATTTATTCAGAATGCATTGGGGTTAAACTGATGCATTTGGGGCTGCTTGTGAGAGCCTTAAAAAAGGATCTCACAAGCTGATCCCCAAACGCAAGTGTGAACGTAGCCTAAACATTAAAGGGGTTGTCCAAGTTATATTTATTGATGACCTATCCTCAGGATAGGTCATCAATATCAGATCGGAGGGGGTCCGACACCCGGCACCCCCTCCGATCAGCTGTTTGAAGAGAAGGCGTGCGCGGTGTCATGCGCACCTCTTCACTGTTTACCTTCTAGCCGTTGCATCTGCAGTGGTGAGCAGGTGTAATTACACCCAAGCCGTCCCATTCATTTCAATAGGAAAGCTTGGGTGTAATTACACCTGCTCACCACTGCAGATGCAACGGCTAGAAGGTAAACAGTGAAGAGGTGCGCATGACACCGCGCACGCCTTCTCTTCAAACAGCTGATCGGAGGGGGTGCCGGGTGTCGGACCCCCTCCGACCTGATTATTGATGACCTATCCTGAGAATAGGTCATCAATAAATATAACTTGGACAACCCCTTAAGTCCCATGTACATAAACATCATTTCCCCCCCCCATTCACTTTCAACATACAGTCCCATGTAAATAACATCACTCCCTCCTCCAACCACCTCAAGCACACAGTTCCAAGTCAATAACATCCCTCCATTCAGCCCTAACATACATCTCAGTTAAATAACTACAACTCCCAGCATTGCTCTGCCTCTCCCTTCACTTACCTTTTCTCATGTACAGACATCACCTTTAGGCTCGTTCTCCTCTTCACTCCAGTCCAATCCTGCACTGGTCACATGATGGTGACATCATCCAGGTCATCCTATCACAGCCTGTTTTGCTGATCACATGACCTGTGATGTCACCACAGGTCCTTCAGCTCTTCCCAGTGGATTAGATTCAATTGTATTGCCGTTCTGTGTACGGCAATACAGTTATTTCTAGCAGGCAGGCCCCGAATGTGTTAACCTAGCGACGCCCCTGTGGGGTGCTTTGTAAAATTTAAACACAAACAGAATATAGAGCACATATCAGATGTTGAAAGTGAGACATTTTACAATTTCATGAAAAAAAAATTAACTCATTTAGAAGTGTATGGCAGCAACGCATCTCAAAAAAGTTGGGATGGGGTAACAAAAGGCTGGAAAAATAAGTGGTTCTAATCAGTGGTATAGCTATAGTGTACACAGAGGAAGTTGGTGCTACAAGACCCAAACTCAGAAGGGTCCTACCCAGGAGAAGGACTGAAAGATTTTTATTTATTTTTTTGTCAGAACCTCCTCAACAGTATTATACAATGACCTTATATACGGCGACATGTCACACTATACACGTGTAGTAAACGGACGGAGCGGCTGCCTGGCCTGATCTGAGAGAGCTATGTTGACTAGCCGCAACAGTGAGGGTTGCAGACATTTACATACTGTTGGTAAAAGAGGGGATGCTACACAATGGTAGACATGGCCCATATACAACTTCTTTGAGATGCGTTGTTGCCATCAAGATTAATTTCTTTCATGAAATGGTAAAATGTCTAATTTTCAACATCTGATATGTGTTGTATGATCTACTGTGAATAAAATATGGGTTTATGAGATTTTAAAATCTTACATTGATTTACAGTTTACATAGGGTCCTAAGTTTTTGGAATTGGAGTTGTAATATCCTGGAATTACCAAATGCAGATCTCAGTTCAGTTGGCCCATCCAAAGATACTTAAAGGGTTTTTTTCACCCCTCAGACATTGGGGGCATATCATTAGGATATGCCCTCAATGTCTGATAGGTGGGAGCCCCACCTCTGGGACCCGCACCTTTCTTTACAACGGAGCCCACAAAGTAAAGGCGGTCACGTTGCGCATGCGCAGCAGCCCTCCATTCATTTCTAGCAATATGCCCCCAATGTCTGAGGTTAGACAACCCCTTTAAGTTTAATAACGTGACTAAGGCCTTATTCACATGTACGTGTCTGTGAGAAGGCGATCAGCGTTTCCATGCGCACTGCTAGGCTGAAAAGGGAATTTCCACAGTGGCCATCCGTCTATGGTCAATGGTTTTCACAGATGCATAGACCGGACTAGGTGTGATAGATCCGACCAAAGAAGTTGCTGTCTTTGTGGTTTGACTGCAGAGTTGAGGTCTGCAGAAAACTTGTGATGTCTCAAGAAAAACATAAAATTTAAATGGATCTGTGCGCTGTCTGTGTACAACGCGGACTGCATACGTCCATAGTTTACTGACATGTGAACAAGGCCTAATGCTTTACTGTGTAGAAGAACTGTTTGTCATATTCTTAAAGGAGCTATGCCATGATTGATGTAAAAGATGACATTACCTTTCTAACGCAATAAAGTTTAGACTACCCCATTAAGTCACAGGTGCACAGCCATAAAGCTATTATGCAGATGGCAAAAACTAAAAAATGTATGGCAGCACACCATCACACATGCAAGCAATAGAGCTTTGGATTAGGGATTATTCTGGATTACAGTGGTACTGTACCTACTATACATGAAAAATGGAAGATCTTTGCACACATTTTTTATCAAACCTGTGTCGGACCCATCTACCAACGTCAAGGTGGCTTCTGCAGATGGGTACCTAACACTAACAGATCTCCTGGGGCCTAACCTAAGCCTAAACTGTTTAGGGCAGTGTAGGAACCAGCTATATTTATACTCTGCTCAGAAGTCCTGGACAGATAGGCAGGCAGTGCTCAATCTAAAGGAGGGAGCTACCTTCCAAACATACTGCAAGAAAATTTAGACTTGCACATACAAAGTCGCAGGTGCACATCCATAAAGCTAACATGCAGATGGCAAACGATCTGTATGGCAGCATACTGTTATACATGCAACCAATAGAACTAGGGATTATTTTGGATTACAGTGGTACTGTACAGTGACGTGGCCCCTCTAAGCCGAGATAGACTCCACACAATGTTTCACCCCGAGCGGATACATTTGGTTTAAACAGTAGTATGAATAATATAATAATACTGCTTATTATAGTAATGTGGCCACTTAATAGATGAACAGTCCTGTGTTGATCAATTAACCCTTTCTTGATTTGGGGTGTAACACCCGGGCCTGAGTAGTTTGTTTATCTATACTTTACCTATTTGTTTTATAAATTTAAAGCTATCCTGAAGTGAGACTAGATGATGCAAATGGGACTTAATAAGAACGCAAACTGAATTTCAGCAAAGGAACCGTGATTAACATTAAATTAGGATTTAAAAAACCAAACAAAAAAAAAAAACTGATTTAGCGGAGAGTTATTGAGCATTTGCCTAATAACATTTTGCCTCCTTGAGACAATAATTTGTCTGTGAAACTCCTATATGTCCTCTGCAGAGAAATTGAAAAGAACAGCTTCTTCTCCAAACCTCACATGGAACGACACAAAGGAGTATTTCAGCTCTGCAAAATTTAATAAATCATCCCATTTCCTAATTCGATCATATTAGATGGTGATGTGGAAGAGGCATTTCAGATCGCATCTCCTCATTAATATACATCAGTCGGGGGAATGGAATGCTTTATGTGGAGATGTCACCGTTCCTATGTCTTAGTTTACTAAGTGGAACAGGTTGATGTAATACAGGGGGCTATTTGTCACTGTCTCGTTAAAATGGTTTGGGTCGAGTTATGGAGTCCAGAAAGACGCTGGCTGATAAATCAAAACTGGATTGACTGGACAGGAGGCAGTGATTGATACCGTGACAGGATATGAAGAAAGGAATGGAGATACAAGCTTGTATGATATTGAATATGTGCAAAAATGGCCTCAGAGTATGAATATCATTCAAAGAAATAGGAATTTTAATATTAACTTGAAATAGTGCTAGCTACTTATGGAGAATACTTTCCTGTTGGAGAATTATATCGGCCCGGCAAGGACTAATGGGAATTTAAAAATCGCAGCTTTTTCTTTGTGTTGAGTAACTGGTGTGTGTGTGTGTGTATGTATACAGCGGTCTTCACACGTTTTCAGTATAACATTTGCAATATAATTGTTTTCACAAGACGTGGAACAGAAGCCTTATAGGGTGAGTGCCCAAATAGTGGATGCGATGCTGGCAGGAAAAAAACTGCACCGACATGCGGTTTTACTTCCAGCGAAAAACTGCTCTGACATGCAGTTTTAATGCAAGCAGTTGCCAGTTTTTAGCTTGATTGGTAGCGTGGGTGAAATTGCTGTTCACTTGCAAAAATGTGTAACTATTCACAATCGGTTAGCAAACTGTGCTGAAAAAAAATATACATCTGCTACATCGGAACTTCGCTTATAGCAGGAAGAAGTAATTAGGAAGTTTCAAATGAGCACCTTAACAACCAATGACGTAAATGGAAGTCATTGGTTGCAAGGGATTGTATGGAGCAGCCTCGGGAGCTAAGCCTGCTCCGTACACAGTGGGTGGCAGCAGTGTTAGGCTACTTTCACACCTGCGTTTAGGTGCGGATCCGTCTGGTATCTGCACAGACGGATCCGCACCTATAATGCAAAAGCTTAGATGCGTTCAGAACGTATCCGTTTGCATTACCATCCGTTTTGTTCACCATAATGCAAACGGATCCGTTTTGACTTTACATTAAAAGTCAATGGGGGACGGATCCGTTTGAAAATTGAGCCATATTGTGTCAACTTCAAACGGATCCGTCCCCATTGACTTACATTGTAAGTCTGGACGGATCCGTTTGCCTCCGCACGGCCAGGCGGACATCCGAACGCTGCAAGCAGCGTTCAGGTGTCCGCCTGCTGAGCGGAGCGGAGGACAAATGGCGCCAGACTGATGCATTCTGAGCGGATCCGCATCCACTCAGAATGCCTTCAAACGGAACTCGCAAGCGGAGCCCCGAACGCTAGTGTGAAAGTAGCTTTACATAGCTGACACCTGCCTGCAGCAACCAGACGGATCAGTTTGCGATCATGGCAAACACGGGACCATGAGCATGTTACCTAGTGACTGCCCCATGGCCTGCCATCTTACTGCTCCTATTAGCCTCTGCTACAGAATTAATAGGATGTTGATAAAATCACAATACAGTGCACTACAGAAGTAAAATAATTTGGATTTTAACTAGAGATGAGCAAACTCAAATTTTCAGAAAAGTTCAATTCAGAGCTAAATCCTTGAAACGCTGCTCTCGCTTTCTTGGAAAAGTAGATTCAAATTTAGATTCTATATTCTGATTTAGAATATTCTGATTTCTGGCAAATTTAGATTCCTAATTCTGCTGGTATTAGGCCCATTGCAGAAGAGCGTGTCTGGATTAGGTCCAGATGCGTTGCGGATGCGTTCAGTGAAAACTGCACAATTTCGCGAACAAGTCCATTCAGTTTTGTTTGCGATCGCGTTCGGTTTTTATCGCCCGGGTGCAATGTGATTTTATGTGTTTTGCATGTGCGTGATAAAACACTGAATGTTTACAAACAAAATTTCTCTTAGCAACCATCAATGATTTTCACGCAGACCAATTCACTTCTATGGGGCCGGCGTTGCCTGAAAATCGCAGAATATAGAACATGCTGCGATTTTTAATTTTTTTTGGTTTAATTTATTTATTTTTTCTTCACACAACGCACAAGTGATTCGTGAAAACCAATGCACATGTACACAGCCCCATAAAAATGAATGGGTCCGGATTCCGTGCGGGCGCAATGCATTCGCATCATGCATTGCACATGCGCGGAATACTCACTTGTGTGAAAGGGGCCTTAGACATTTGGGTTCCTGGGAAAGATATTCAAATTACCCTTTCCTCCAAAAAAGAAAAGAACACTAATCTTATCTGATGCAAGCCAAATGTGTGAATTTGCATATATTCTTCCTGGCATGCAATACTCATCTTGCATATTTTTGGATCTCCCTAATGATAAAGGGCACCTGAAGAGTACACCCCCCTCAGCCAGCTACCAAGGCAGTTATCGCTTAAGACATTCTGGCTCTCTTGTCCTTCTGGAAGGAGAGCAAGCTTGCATGTCCCATTGAGAGAAGTGTAATCCTGGGTGGGATATTGTATTATTTTTTTTTTGTCTCACTTTCAGTTGCATATTGTATTGGTGGTCTCTCTCTGTTTTGTCTGTAATTAATTCCAAAAAGTTTGGATTTGTTAGAAACTAAATTATGGGGGAAACGTTCGATGAATTCTGAAGTGATATAATAGATTTGCTCATCCTTAAGGCCTCCTGCACACGACCGTATGGTTTTTTTTTCAGTGTTTTGAGGTCCGTTTTAAATGGATCAGTTTTTTGTTTCAGTAGCGTTTCCGTTCCGTTTTGCCGTTCCATTTTTCCGTTTGGTTTCCTTTTTTTGCGGATCGCAAACTGAAAGCAGGGCATATACAGTAATTACATAGAAAAATTGGGCCGAAAAAACTGAATGGATACGAAAGACATACGGATGCATTCTGTGTCTGTTCCGTTTTTTTTTTTACAGCCCCATTGACTTGAATTGAGCCACGGAACGTGATTTGCGGGCAATAATAGGACATGTACTATATTTGAATGGAACGGAAATATGGAAACGGAATGCATATGAAGTACATTCCGTTTTTTTGTGTGGACCCATTGAAATGAGTTGTTCCGTATACGGAACGCAAAAAACGGACCGTAAACGGGGAAAATAAGAACGTTCGTGTGCAGGAGGCCTAATTTTAACAAATCCATATATTTTTCTATTCATTTCAGTCAAATATAGAGACATCCACACATGAAAACATATGCAATTAAGCTTTCTTTCCGAAGGAATAAAAAAAGCTGAGTGTTTCAAAAACTACAGCATATCCTTCTAGTCTTCTAGACAGCATGTTATAGAACAGAAGGAGCTTAGCAGATTGTTATCTAGTTCAGAAATGATTGAGAAAAGATAAAATATGCAGTATAACTTGTAATTTACTCATTTATGTCTCTGCTTATTCTGGGCTTTGACATCAAGGAGGTGGTCCTATTAGTGACTGACAGCCTTCCCTCTATGACTGTGTATACAGAGATGGCTATCAATCACTGATAGGGACCACCTCCTTGACTTCAAAGCCTACAATGAGCTCAGATATAAATGAGTAAATTTCAAGTTATACTGAATCTTTTCCCTCAAAAAATATTTATCCATCTACTCAACGGGCTATAACATGCTGCCTTCCGATCATTTTGAATTTTCATGGTGACAGGTGTCCTTTAAACAGACTTACATAGCAAAACTAGGAAAGTAGCTAAGCCAGTCTCGCATCTGCAGCTAGCTCTAAATCCCTTTACCAGAGCATTTGTCCTGGAAGAGCCGTTTGCAGATTTGAGGCTAGCTTAGCTATTATTCTAGTTATGCTATCAAGCCTGTTTGAAAGGCTGACCAATAATTAAAAGGCTATGCTGTAGTTGTGAAACACTTGTGTTTTTTAAACCTTTCAGAAAGAGAGTGAATTACAAATGTTTTTCACATGCCGATCTCTTCTCCGTATATGAATTGCAAAATGGTTTGTTAGAATCCCAAATTTTTGGAAAATTCAGGATGAATACCAAATTGATAGAATTTATTTGTTCATTTCTAGTATCTCTATTTTATATACCTTATGCTTCATAGATCAAATTTTTTTTCCCACTAAGTTTTTGATGGTAGCCTCAAACTGTTCAATCAGTGTTTTTCATAATAAGATCTTTTATCTATTGCTGTGCTTGCATCCCCACATAATGCTTCTCTGGAGAAGAGACATGCAAGCTAGTCTCCTTTCCAAAAGGAAAGAAAAACTGTGTTAAACCAGGAATATAGCCTTTTCTGGGTAACTACCCTTTTAAGTTTTATTAATCATATGTTTTAAAAACTCACGAAAAGGGCGTATGACCTAAAAAACTTAATATGTATAAGGATACTTTCACACCTGCGTTACGGATCCGCACCTATAAATGCAAACGATGGTATCCGTTCAGAACGGATCCGTCTGCCTTCTATGTAAAAAAAAAAAAAAAAAGTCTAAGGCCCCTTTCACACGGGCGACTTTTCCGTGCGGGTGCGATCCGTGCGGCGAACATATGGCACCCGCACTAAATCCTGACCCATTCATTTCTATGGGGCTGTGCACATGAGCGATGTTTTTAACGCATCACTTGTGCGTTCAGTTGAAATCGCAGCATGCTCTATATTGTCCGATTTTGACGTGACGCAGGCCCCATAGAAGTGAATGGGGTGTGTGAAAATCGGATGGCATCCGCAAGCAAGTACGGATGCCGTGCGATTTGCACGCATGGTTGCTAGGAGACCATCGGGATGGAGACCCGATCATTATTATTTTCCCTTATAACATGGTTATAAGGGAAAATAATAGCATTCTGAATACAGAATGCATAGTAAAACAGCGCTAGAGGGGTTAAAAAAAAAAATAAATAATTTAACTCACCTTAGTCCACTTGCTCGCGAAGCCCGGCATCTCCTTGTGTCTCCGCTGCTGATGAACAGGACCTGGGGTGAGCTGCTCCATTAAATACAGGTTAAGGACCTTCGATGACGTCACTCCGGTCATCACATGGTCTTTTACCATGGTGAATCACCATGGTAAAAGATCATGTGACGTACCATGTGATGACCGGAGTGACGTCATCGAAGGTCCTTAACCTGTATTTAATGGAGCAGCTCACCCCAGGTCCTGTTCATCAGCAGCGGAGACACAAGGAGATGCCGGGCTTCGCGAGCAAGTGGACTAAGGTGAGTTAAATTATTTATTATTTTTTTTAACCCCTCTAGCGCTGTTTTACTATGCATTCTGTATTCAGAATGCTATTATTTTCCCTTATAACCATGTTATAAGGGAAAATAATACAGTCTTCAGAACATCAATCCCAAGCCCGAACTTCTATGAAGAAGTTCGGGTTTGGGTACCAAACATGCGCGATTTTTCTCACGCGAGTGCAACGCATGACAATGTTTGGCACTCTCGCAGAAAAAATCTTTTTCCCATTTTCCCGCAACGCACCCGGCTCTTATCCGGGCAAAAAAACTCACGCCCGTGTGAAAGAGGCCTAAGGCTGGTTTCACACGGGCGTGACGAATTTGATCCGGATGCGTTCAGGGTGCGTTCAGTGAAAATGTTGCAATTTTGGCACTAAAACAAGTCAGTTTTGTCTGCGATTGCGTTTAGTTGTTCAGTTTTTTCCGTGCGGGTGCAATGCGTTTTGATGCGTTTTTCACGCGCGTGATAAAAAACTGAAGGTTTACAAACAACGTCTCTTAGCAACCATCAGTGAAAAATGCATCGCACCCGCACTTGCTTGCGGATGCAATGCGTTTTTCACGCAGCCCCATTCACTTCTATGGGGCCTGTCCTGCGTTACAAACGCAGAATATAGAACATGCTGCGATTTCAAAGCATTGCAGAAGTGATGCGTGAAAAACAACGCTCATGTACACAGCCCCATTGAAATGAATGGTGCCGGATTCAGTGCGGGTGCTATGCGTTAAAGTCACGCATGGCACCCGCGCGGAAATCACGCTCGTGTGAAAGGGACCCAAGTCTAATTGTTAGTCAGACGGATCCGCCCTGACTTGACATTGAAAGTCAATGGGGGACGGATCCGTTTGCAATTGCACCATATTGTGTCAACGTCAAACGGATCCGTCCCCCTTGACTTGCATTGTAAGTCAGGGCGGATCCGTTTGGCTCCTCACGGCCAGGCGGACACCAAAACGCTGCAAGCAGTGTTTTGGTGTCCGCCTCCAGAGCGGAATGGAGGCGGAACGGAGCAAAACTGATGCATTCTGAACGGATCTGCATCCATTCAGAATGCATTGGGGCTAAACTGATCCGTTTGGAGCCGCTTGTGAGATCCTTGAAACGGATTTCGCAAGCAAACACCGAAACGCTGGTGTGAAAGTAGCCTTAGGCTTTCTCTGCGGTCAGAAGGAGGAGGTGTGTGATTCACTAAGACTGTGGGTGTAGCACTGATCTGGCACTATACACCTATGATTTGGATATCAGTCAGCTGAACACAGTCCTCTAACTTGTATTGACCCACATAGGGCAAGTATGTGGCGCCTACTGTGTGTTGCATCACTATAACAAAACACCCAGTGGAGTCAAACCCCTGATCCAGAACAGTGTCTAGTGTCAGGCTTAACAATAGCCACAATGTTACAGCTGGATACACAGAAGTCACCCTGAGGATGGCTGTGCACTATAACATCCACTGAGGACAACTCATGATAGGTGCTTCACTAAAGCCAGTGTGGTGGACAGCTGATGTAGCTCATAAGGGCTCATGCACACGACCGTATGTATTTTGCGGTCCTCAAAAAACAGATCTGCAAAAAATACGGATAACATCCGTGTGCATTCCGTATTTGGCGGAATGGACCAGCTGTCCCTTTTATAGAACAGTACTATCCTTGTCCATAATGCGGACAATAATAGGACATGTTCTATTTTTTCGCTTAACGGAAATCGGAAATACGGACAAACGGAATGCACACTGAGTAACTCCCGTTTTTTTTTTTTGTTTTTTTTTTGCGGGCCACTGAAGTGAATAGTTCCGAATACGGGTCGCAACATAAAATGAAACGGACACGGAAATACTTTCGTGTGCATCAGCCAAACTTTTCTTGGCTGTCTGAGAGGCCTTGGCTAGGGTACTATTTCTTCTTATGGAGGACTTTGAGTATGCTTGAGGAGTATCGTAGCCAGTCAACTTTCTTCTGGATTTATGCAAATTTTCATCCATTTTTCAGATAGTCTTCGGAAGGCTAATATGAATATCTTTCCCAGAAACTGAGGGACATTGCCTGGCCTACAATACTCCGCTAATGCACTCCACATACCAGGCGTCATGATGGAGTAACCCCCCCCAGACAATGCATATTTATTGCAAAGAAACCCAGAGTACCGTAGTAGTCTTTCTTTTTTATTTATTTTTTATTCAATAGTATAAGTGATAATGGTGAACTTGGTAAGATATTTTATTAAAGAAAATTGACTGCGTCTAGACTTCAAGCAACAGTAGGGTTCATGGACGATGTACTATTTTAAGTCCAAATCAGAAATAAAAAACAACTACTTATAATGAAAAAGTTTATACTGGACTATTAAAAAGGATGCAAAATGCTGACCAAATGAGCACTGTGTGCATGAGGTCTTATAGCAACTTTTAGGCCAATGTGTTAGTTTAAAGAGAACCTGTCAACATGAAATGCAGTACAGTCTGCAGGCAGCATTTTATAGACCAGAAAGAGCTGAGCTGATTGATCTATAGTTTTGTAGTAAAAGATTAAATAAAAATTGTAATTTATACATTTAAATCTCTGCTATTATCTGACTTTATTGTTCATAGGGAGGTGTTATCCGTGATCGATAGTAGAGATGAACGAATTTCATATTTTGAAATTCACACTTTGTTTGTTGGTAAAAGGTGAATTGCGATATGGATTCTTTTACCACGGACCATAATGCAATTCTATGACTGAATGCATAACGGAATACCTTTTTAGAGGCATTCCGTTATTCATTCCGTCATAATAGAAGTCTACGTCCTCATCAGCCCTCCATGTCAGGTCCTCATCAGCCCTCCATGTCAGGTCCTCATCAGCCCTCCATGTCAGGTCCTCATCAGCCCTCCATGTCAGGTCCTCATCAGCCCTCCATGTCAGGTCCTCATCAGCCCTCCATGTCAGGTCCTCATCAGCCCTCCATGTCAGGTCCTCATCAGCCCTCCATGTCAGGTCCTCATCAGCCCTCCATGTCAGGTCCTCATCAGCCCTCCATGTCAGGTCCTCATCAGCCCTCCATGTCAGGTCCTCATCAGCCCTCCATGTCAGGTCCTCATCAGCCCTCCATGTCAGGTCCTCATCAGCCCTCCATGTCAGGTCCTCATCCAGACTAAAATAAAAAAACTTCTCTTGCCTCTCCTGCGCCATGGCTCTTCTCTATCTCCTGCATCAGTCACACTCCCATGTCGTCACCTGACTGTGTGCAGCATCAGGTCATAGTGCATGAACTAGGTCCTGACGCTGTACGGGGTCAGGACAGTGCAGCGCCGGCCCCAGGAAGGAAGACCAGGGAGGGTGAGTACCGGAAGCACTTGCAGCACATCACTTCCCGCTCCCGGCACCTAAAGCATACTAGTGAGAGCTTCCGTAATGGAAGCGCTCACTAGTATTCGCTTTATATGACGCACAGCCATAATCTGCTCTGCTCCTCCTGCTCTATAACCTGCTACCTGCAGATTGCACTGCATTTTGTGGCGACAGTTCATCTTTAAAGTGGGTTCCGACATTTTAATACTGATGACCTATCATCGCGTTCATCGTTCATGTGGCCTAGGAGCAGCTCAGCACCATTCAAGTGAATGGGGCGAAGTGCGATACCAAGCACAGCCACTATACCATGTACGACGCTGGCAAGCTGTGAGAAGGCAGCGTTGCTCACAGGAATGCTGCAGCCTTCTCAAAACAGCTGATCAGCAGGGGTCCCGGGAGTCGGACCCCCCACCGATCAGATACTGATGACCTATCCAGAGGATAGTTCATCAGTATTAAAATGTCGGAAAACCCTTTTAATCCTTCTTCTTGAAGAGTTTGCACTCTTACAAGTAAGTTTTATGGTTGCACGATGATTCAGAAGATCTGATCCGACCCCTATTAGTTCCTGCAGATACAGCATAAAAAAAAGCCTTCCTAGATGTTTCTAGTATCCATAAGACCAGGAAGTGCTTTGGTCCTGTGACTGCTGCGGCCAAACACAGGCTTCAGCAGTCACTTGATTGAATAGTACTTCACAGTGAGCACGGCAGGAACACAGACAGGTGAATGAATGTTTTTCTATTTTAATGTTACGAGCATTGGGGTTGTTGGCTCCTAGGCTGGACAACCCCTCTAATGGTGCTCCATTGCATGTCCTTGTAAATGGAGAGTGAAACACAGTTTGTTTGTTTTTTAAACTGGCATATGCTGATAAATGATATTATTCTGTTTTATACAATTAATTTGAAAACAAAATTGTGTGTCCCAGGAGGTTTTACACTGTCCTGTGACTGGCTGTAAGACAACTAACTGGAGCAGGAGCTTTCCTCCTCTGCCCTGTCTGGTTTCTTCTGTAAACTGAACAACCCCTTTCACAAGCTATAAACTGTGAGCAGTTAAAGGGGTTTTCAAGAATTTTCATATTGATGGCCTATCCTTGGGATAGGTCATCAATATTAAATCTGCAGGAGTGCCAGGAGCTGATCAGCAGTTTGAGAAAGTCATGGGGCTACCTGGAGCCCTGGTGAGCACCGCAGCCTCTTCATAGCTTACCAAGAACAGCACTGTTTATTGGATAATGGCAGTATTCGGTACTCCAGCTCAGCACCAATCACATGAATGGGACTGAGCTGGGACTAGACCATGTGACTAATGGACGTGACGTCACATGGCCTAGTAAGAGGCCTAAGCGCTCATGGATCACTATGACCTTTTCATACATTTGATCGCCAATCTGATATTGACCTATCCAGAGGATAGGCCACCAATATCAAAATCACAAAAATAAACTTTAACAAGAAAAAGAGGGCACTATGAAACCTGATGGGATTGATTATATCTATTCAATATCAGAAATTATATCATTTGTACATTTATTGCATGTTTGTGGAACTCCATCAACTTTTTTCTGTCTCTGGGCTAAAAGTGTATGACACCTTTAGGGCTTAATACCGAACGGCAAACTTGTTACAGAAATTTCTACAAATTTGCTCTTTATTTGTAATCCAAGTACATAATTTTCAGTTGCATAAATTTCTGCCAGCAAATCTGCTGAATGTGAACATATTATTTTACGTCATTTACCAGTTTCCACATATATGCATTTTTTATATACATGATCTATTTTGAATTACTGATCCTAGGTTATTCCTGATCTGGGTTCTGTATCTTTACTGTACTTTGCCTAGTGTAATCTGACGAAGGAAAGAACTAGATGTCCTAATGCATTAGAGGAGCACTCCTAAGCCTCTAGGAATGTGTCTAACAACCATCTTGTTGACTGTTTCCCATAATAACCTGAAGAATTGTGAGTGAAGCTGTGGACTGTAATCCACATTCAGCCTAGATGTAATTACCACAACAGACTGGAGTACAGTGTGAGTAATTCAGGTTTGGAGAACACCAGTGTGTTTCTGTAATATGGCAGCTGAAGTAAATGTGACAGTTGACAGAAAAATATCACAGATTATCCAAGAAATGACAAAGTACATTCTCTCCTCCCTTTCCTTGAAACCAGGGAGTGGCCAGAACCATGCCTGCATATACTCTGTTACTATCCTCCATTAGTACAACAAAAATGTCATTACCTGGCCCAAACTGATAATGAGATGACTCTCCTCATTCTGCCTCAGTCAATATAGCAAAGCTGATAAGTGAGTTACAGAAAACAGGGTACGTCAGCCGATTGTGACTACTCCTAGTATTTCAAAGTTTCCAGAATAGTCACAAGAAATGTCACTAAATAATATCCATTATAAAAACCAAATGTAATTAGTTTTTTTGATTTTATACATTCCCTTTAAAGAAGCAGTCCCACTAAAATATTTATTCTCTGGCCCATTAGAAAGGTACATGACATTGTAAATTGTAGTCAATTTGTAGGCGATCTTCTTACCAGTGACTGTATTTGTTAGCTATCCCCTCCCTTCTGATCCTTAGCTGTGTCATGTGACAAGCACTCTGATCTCCAACAGGACAGGAAGTCATTTACTTCTCTATTCATTCTTATGAGACTGACATTGAGGCTCCCATAGGAATACATACATAAACTGGCTTCCTGTTGACACATAAGATGCTGTGTTATTTGGAGAGTCAGAGTGTTGGTCACATGACACAGCTGAGGATCAGAAAGGAGGTTATAACTCACAAATATAGTTTACATCATGTACCTTTGTAACAGGTGAGAGAATCATTATATATATTTTTTTTTTTGTGAGTAGTGCTTTAAAGTACGGTATATTGCAATTTATCATTTATCTACAGAATTGGTAGTAGTTGTCTGATTGGTGGGGTTTTCCTGCTGTGACCCCCATGATAATGAGAGAAGGGGTCCTGTGTCTTTCATTTGAATTGAGCAGAGGCCAAGTGTGCGCACTGCTGCTCCATTCAAAGTCTGTGAGATTGCTTTAAGATAGCAGAGTATAGAAAAAGACAAAAATAAAAAATGCTTCCTTGAGTATTAATTTAGGCCATAGCCTTACTGGTTAATGATTAGAGGTAGTATAAAATTAGCACATAATTTCTGCCATAGTACGGAAGACCAAACTTGATTTTTGGAGTGAAAAATGTAGTGATGTATGTATTTTGTATGCTTTTTTTTCCCCCTGCAAGTGTTAGGTTTTAGCATGTGGTGCACAGTCTGGCCATGCTGTCATGTATTTATGTAACCTCTGTACTACACTGTGTTCCCGAAAACATTTCACATACAGAAACAAGTTCACACACTGGTCTTCCTAGGGAGAAATGGGCTGCACAGTACATCATGTTTGAGAATAATGGACAGTGGTGGGAGAGAGTATTCTTCCAGTTCACTGTGGGTTTAAACAAGCTATTAGTGCAGCACCATATTCCACCCCAGGGAGCACTAAATAGCCTGACACACTTCAGGTTGTTGAAAATGGCTTCATGCACAGCACATGTGATCCTCTTATTTAGGAAGGCACTTGCCCCACATATTGCCAGGACCACCACAGAACACCTTTTGGCATACCTTACATATTAGATGTGAACTGACAATCACACTATAGATGTATGTGTTGGGTTTTGCCAAGAGCTCCTTTTTTTTTTTTTGGCACTTTAAAAATAAAATTGGAATTCTATATTATATAAATGAATAAAGCTCAATGGGTTTCATTGAACTTAGAAGTGGGATGAGGTTGTATTGTGTCCAATTTTAATATGCATATGGAACTCCTTAACCTCCTAAGGCTACATGCACACGACCGTTCCATTTTTTTGAGGTCCGCAAACTGCGTATCCTCAAAACACGGATGGCGTCCGTGTGCGTTTCCTAATTTGCGGAACTGCACGGACAGCCTTTAATATAACTGCAAAGCGCGGACAAGAATAGGACATGTTGTGTTTTTTTTTTTTGCGAGGCCACGGAACGGAGCAACGGATGCGGACAGCACACGGAGTGCTGTCCGCATCTTTTGTGGCCCCATTGAAGTGAATAGGTCCGCATCCGAGCCGCCAAAACTGCGGCTTGGATCCAGACCAAAACAACGGCCGTATGCATGAGGCCTAACGGTCACGTTAAAATTGGAAAAACCCTCCCAAAAATGTCACTTTTTTATTGTAGATTTTTAATGTGTGTCTGCAGTAAATCTTGTTGGCGCACAACTCGGGGGACACTATTGCATTTTTAACCCCTTAGTGACATACCGTATTTTTGTTTTATAAGATGCTCCTGTTGATAAGACGTACCCCAGGTTTTAAAGGAGGAAAATAAGAAAAAAAATATTTTTCATCAGACCCCCATATCAGATCCTCAGATCAGACCCCCCATATCAGATCCTCAGATCAGACCCCCCCATATCAGATCCTCAGATCAGACCCCCCATATCAGATCCTCAGATCAGACCCCCCATATCAGATCCTCAGATCAGACCCCCCATATCAGATCCTCAGATCAGACCCCCCATATCAGATCCTCAGATCAGACCCCCCATATCAGATCCTCAGATCAGACCCCCCATATCAGATCCTCAGATCAGACCCCCCATATCAGATCCTCAGATCAGACCCCCCATATCAGATCCTCAGATCAGACCCCCCATATCAGATCCTCAGATCAGACCCCCCCCATATCAGATCCTCAGATCAGACCCCCCCATATCAGATCCTCAGATCAGACCCCCCCCATATCAGATCCTCAGATCAGACCCCCCCCATATCAGATCCTCAGATCAGACCCCCCCCATATCAGATCCTCAGATCAGACCCCCCCCATATCAGATCCTCAGATCAGACCCCCCCCATATCAGATCCTCAGATCAGACCCCCCCCATATCAGATCCTCAGATCAGACCCCCCCCATATCAGATCCTCAGATCAGACCCCCCCCATATCAGATCCTCAGATCAGACCCCCCCCATATCAGATCCTCAGATCAGACCCCCCCATATCAGATCCTCAGATCAGACCCCCCCCATATCAGATCCTCAGATCAGACCCCCCCCATATCAGATCCTCAGATCAGACCCCCCCCATATCAGATCCTCAGATCAGACCCCCCCCATATCAGATCCTCAGATCAGACCCCCCCCATATCAGATCCTCAGATCAGACCCCCCCCATATCAGATCCTCAGATCAGACCCCCCCCATATCAGATCCTCAGATCAGACCCCCCCCATATCAGATCCTCAGATCAGACCCCCATGACATTACATCACACCCCCATAACAGGATATTTCATGAGACCTTCATATTAGACCCTAATCGGATATCCATCAGATTTTCTTTAGACATTATATCAGCCCTCCATTTCAGACCCCCCATACTAGACCCCCATCAAGCCTCAGATCAGACCTTAAAATAAAAAAAACTTCTCTTACCTCCCCTGCACCTTGCCTTCGTCCTGGATCCGGCGGTCTCTTTAGAAGTCGTGCTCCCGTCTTTTCTGGCCAGCTCTGCACGGTCACCTGACTGCGTGCAGCATCGGGTCATAGTGCGCGCACTACGTCCTGACACTGTAAGCAGTCAGGACAGTGCGCCCACGGCACTAGGAAGGAAGACCCCCTTTGTGTTCCAGCAGAGATTACTTTTTAATTTTTTCATTTTTTTTTTTTTTTTTTTTACATTTTACGGGATATTTATTATGTGGGACATATGTGTGCTCCAATTCCCTATTGGTAATCATAATATCTCGATGGTATTGGAGGTTCAGGTGCATACAGAATGTGTGAGTTTACCAGTGATTTATTTTGTTGTTTTTGATATATACCTTGACTACTGACAATTAATACTGGACAGTAATTACAGTAGGTCTCTCTTTGAATGGTGGTATCTATCCCTTGTCAGGGACATATAGGGCTTTTAAGAGGTTCCTGACACGGGATCGCCCCTATCGGGACGGCCATTCTGTTTTTGTAGGTAGGGACGACAGTCTGTAGGGTAAGTGTGAGGATTAGTAATTTCTCTTATTCTCAGTATACCCAGCATACCAGATAAAGAAATGTTATTGTCACTTTTTAGGTTAATTTTGAAATTTTATCAGTAAAGGTTACATTTAACACTGGTGAAAGTGCTTTATGACTACGTAAAGGGGTTTACAGAAATTTCTTTGCTGATCGGTGGGGGTCCCAAACCCAGGATCCCTGTCAATTTGCTGTTTGAGAAAGCATTGGCACTTCTGTGAGTGCCGCTGCCTTCTCTGCTTTTCATAGGCCAGTGCCCTCACGTTCATCATTCACGTAGCCTAGGAGCAGCCCAGCCCCATTCAAGTCAATGGGTTTGAGCTGCAGTACCGAGCACAGCTGATATAAATTTGTCGGCACTGTGCTTGGTAAGCTGCGAGAAGACAGCTGTGCTCACAAGAGCACCACTGCCAGCTCAAAACAGCTGATTGGTAGGGGGTCTGACACCCGGGACCCCTGCCGATCAGATACTGATGACCAATCGAGAGGATATGTCATCAGTAAAAAATCTTGGAAAGCCATTTTAAATAATTTTACATTGGGGCTCATGCACAGTACTGTAATACAGCTCCATACAGCCTCTGTAATACAGGTTTTTGGAACCTAACTGTTAGGCTAGTTTCACACTAGCGGCAGGGGACTCCGGCAGGCTGTTTTTTAGCGGGTGAACAGCCTGTTGGATCCGTCCTGCCACTGGTTCACATGTGCCCCCGGACTGCCGCTCTGTCCCCATTGACTACAATGGGGGTGGGGTTCCGGGGGCGGCACGGCAGCGGACAGCGACAGGCAGCCGGACTAAAAGTACTGCATTTCCCCCAGAAATATTGATTTCAGTGGAGAACATCTCTGTATATGACACCATACCGTGGTGCATCGGGTGCCTACAACTGGGTAGTACAAGGCTTCACAGATTCTATGTGCCTTAGTACAGACTTATCTGGCTTCATCTGGAATCTGCTTTTTATGGACTTTGACTGTGGTGATACTAGGAGATTCGAGAAAAGGGATGCTGTTGTAGCTTTTTTGCATATACCTTTTTCCTGGGTATTTCAGGGTCAAATAAGAGTATGGTCACAGTTAACGTTTTTTAGAGTAAATTGTTTTTATTGGCATTTTCAGTGATTGGCAAGTTAAGCCATAATTCACAATAATGGAAAGCATAACAATGTATGTCTACGCAGTAGGCCAACTAGTAGGACAATGGTGTACATCAATAGTTTGCATAGTAAGTAAGGTCTGTAACAATTAGACCGTATCAACCAGAAGGTAAAGGGGGAGGGGAAAATTGGGGAGGAAAGAAGGGGTGGTGAGGTAGACCCTGTCACAGCTTGTCATAATTCGAAGGACCATTCCTGCTTAGCTTATGTTGCTTCGCTCTAATCTCAACCCAGGATCGGGAACCTCCTTTCACTTCAGGGAGAGTAATTTGAGTTTATTGAGCCAAGGACTCCAAGTGAGAAGCCTGGACTTCAGGGGGATAATCGTTGAAGGCACTAGGCTTTCATACCTGCAAGATTTGTTAACCTCCAGTATAACCTCTGCTATGGTTGGTGAAACAGTTTGTTTCCAATAGCGTGTAATAATCAATTTAGCCTAGTAAGATGTGCCCAACTAAGTTCCTGTGTTCCAGGAGGATAATGTGAATACCCAAAAACAAGAGAGCCAGTTCAGGGTGAGGGTCCACAACCTGGGAGGTAATCCCAGTGATCAGGTCAAAAACACTGCGCCAGTATGGGGAGAGTACGGGGCATGTCCATAAGATATGGAGTAAAGAACCTCTAGCCCCACATTCCCTCCAACAGTTGGGGGAAGATGAAGGGTAAATTCTGCTCAGTCTCTGTGGAGTGAAGTACCAGTGCAGGAGGGTCTTCAGCCCTGCTTCGTAGTGGGAGACACATTTGAAATTGGAGACTAGGAATCTGATAGCTTGAGCCCACCACTGCTCATCTAGAAAAGTCTTCCCCAATTCTGTTTCCCATTTCCTGATGGGCAAAGTTTTGGCAAAAGTGGCTTTTCCCCCCAAAACATCATACACATACCGCGTTGTATGTTTTTTAAAAAGGGATGGGGACTGGAACAGTCTCAACATATCAGAGTTAATTGAGGGTGGACTTTGCTTAATCTTAGCGATGAAGTGTCTGATTCTAAGAAAGTTGTAGAATTCTGTATGCGGCAATGCAAACAAGCGATGGAGAGAATCAAAGGGGAGGAGACAGCCATTTGACATAATCTGGGAGACCAAAGTGATCCCTCTCTCACGCCAGACCGTCAAAGTAATGTCAGGGATGGTTGGCTCCAATGTTCCTATAGTGGCTTGTGTAAGAAGGGTGGCTACCGTATCCTTCTGCATCTTGTGGATAGAAGACCACAGGCTACTAACTAGTCTTATCGTCAGTAAGTCTCCACGTGGCTGGGATGGGTTCCACAACAGATGGATCAGGTAATCCTTCAATGAAGCGCGTTTTATAGTGTGCTGCTCAATCTGGATCCAAGCCTTTGTGTCATTCTGGGGACCACCATTCCCGGGCAAAAGAGAGGGCTATTGCTTGAAAATAATCCCTAATGTCCGGAAGGCCTAATCCGCCAACTTGTTTTTTCTTGGATAATGCCCGTGCTACTCTAGGTTTAGTCAGACCCCAAATGTATTTACCCAGGATGATCTGTGCTTTTTTTTGAAAATGTCATAGGGATCGGGATTGGGAGGGCTCGAAATATGTATATGAACTTGGGAAGGGTCATCATTTGAAATGATGCCACTCTACCCACCCAGGATAAAGCTTTCATAGAAAAGCTGCTAACGTCTCTCAGCATGGTATCAAGAAGGGGGAGGTAGTTTCTACTATAAAGCAAGGAGCAGGGAGAGGTAATCTTAACACCTAAATAAGGGATCTCTGAAGTTTGCCAGTCTAAGTCATGGGAGGATTTCAAAGAGGCTACCTCAGCTAGCGGAATATTGATGGGTAAAGCTTGAGACTTGGCGCTATTAATTTTATAGTAGGAAAGAGACCCGTAGTGTGAGATAATAGTAAGAGCAGCGTATAGCGAGTTACTGGGTTGGTTAACGTGAGGATGATATCATCTGCATAGAGTGTGATCTTATGGGATCTACTCCCTACTTCCATTCCGGTTATTAAAGGCGTGTTTCTTATGGACTGTGCCAGGGGTTCCAATGCCAGGATAAACAATAGAGGAGACAAGGTGCAACCCTGCCTGGATCCATTAGTAATTTCAAACGGATCCGACACCACACCATTAACCCAGACCCTCGCGGATGGAGAGGAATATAAGCTATGGATAGTCTGCAGTATCTGCCCCGAGAAGCCCATCTGGCGGAGAGTAAAGAACGTGTAGTCCCAATGCGGGCGGTCAAATGCTTTCTCCACGTCTAATGTGATCGCGAGCATTGGGAGGTTATGTAGTTCGGCATAATTAAATAAGTCTACAATCCGTCTAGTGTTGTCGGACGCTAATCGGCCCGTCACAAACCCTGTTTGGTCAGGATGGATCAGGGAGTGGAGGAGAGTGGAGGAGTGGAGGAGTGGAGCCAATCTATTGGCGATAAGTTTGGCAAAAAATTTTATGTCGAAGTTAAGCAGCGAGATAGGGCGGAAGTTCTGGGGCACATCAGGGACTTTGCCAGGCTTCGGGATAGTGACTATAAGTGCTTCCAACATATCTGGGGGAAAAAGATGACCATCCTGTACTAGCTTAAACATGTCAAGCATGTAAGGAGCAATAATACTCTGGAAGTGGCGGAAGTACTCATTAGAGAGTCCATCAGGACCTGGGGACTTACCCATCTGAAGAGACCCGATAACCTTATTAATTTCAACAAGTGAGAATGGTGCGTTAAGGGATTGCAGTTGTGTCTGAGAGAGAGCAGGGAGAGACGCTTGAGTGAGGAAGTTCTCCACCAAGGTAGAGTAATCATCAGGGAGAGGGGCAGTCTCTTTCAAGTTGTAAAGCGACTGGTAATATAATTTAAATTGGTTGGCGATCTCACGGGGATCCGTCAGTTTTTGCTTTATTCCCGGGGTGCAACAGAATTCGGAATTTTTGATTGTTGAGATTTTAGTTGTTGTGCTAAGAGTCTACCAGCTTTGTTGCTCTGAGAATAGTATTTAGAACGAAGCCGTAGGAGAGACTTATGGTAGTTTTGGAGAAGTGGGCTACTAAGCTTGTTTCGTTCTTCCCTAAGCTCAGTGGAACATTGATAGGTTGGGGCCGACTTATTGGTTGCCTCCAATCTAGCGATGCCCTCCAAGGTCTGTGTAATGTCACGTTCTCTGAGCCTTTTCACAACAGAATTCAGTTTGCTCAGAGAGCCTCGCATATACGCTTTGTGGGCCTGCCACAAGATAAATTTATTGGAAACTGAACCATTGTTAAACTGGAAGTATTCATTCAACTGTGCAGAAAGCTCAGATACATGTTTTGGGTTATTAAAGAGAAATGTGTTATTCCTCCAAATAGGGGGTCTAGTGGACTGAAACTGCTCCTCTAAGGTAATGGTAATCGGGGCGTGGTCGGACCACTCAATGGGGCCAATGTCAGTGGAAAGAGTGTGGAGTAAAGCTGTGTGATCCACCATAAACATGTCTATTCGTGAGTAGGACAGATGTATCGGGGAGAAAAAGGTATAATCTCTCTCAAGGCTGTGCTGTGCTCTCCACACATCTGTGAGGCCCTCAGAGTGCAGGAAGGCAGCAACTCCCGCATCCGAACGCCTGGCAGAAGATGAGGAGTCAATAGTAGGGTGCAGGA
Organism: Bufo gargarizans; assembly: GCF_014858855.1. Classification (NCBI taxonomy): domain Eukaryota; kingdom Metazoa; phylum Chordata; class Amphibia; order Anura; family Bufonidae; genus Bufo; species Bufo gargarizans. The sequence continues at coordinate 156,089,980 of NC_058083.1, forward strand.
CAGTATTAAAATCTCCGCATATAACCACTTTCCCTTGTTTAAGCTTGTTTACATAAGTTTATGTAAGAAAGCCAACTGGTGCGAATTAGGGGCATATAGGTTAACCAGCGTGTATACAATACTATTAATGGAGCAAACTAGAATAATGTAACGACCTTGTGGGTCAATTTTGGACTTAATAGGAGTGTAGGCGACAGTGTTTTTAACCGCGATCAGGGTACCTCTCTTTTTCTTGTCACAATGCGACTGCAGGACAGCAGGGAATAAACTGTAACGTACTCTGTCGGCATCTGCTTGCATTAGATGGGTCTCCTGAACACACACAACATCAACATTAGCTGTCAGAGCTTCTTTCCACATATAAGACCTCTTCTGAGGGCAGTTCAAACTTTTAACATTAAGGGACATAATCTTGAGGCCCATGATGTTAAGAGGGAACCGCTATTTTAACCCTTGGAGCGGATGAAGAAACAGTGTTGGGGTTTCGATATCAATGAGACAGAGATTGCAGGCACTTATGGTTCTACAATAGGGAGGAGAGGGAGGGAGGGAAGAATAACAGTCAAACAAATAAGACTTAAATATCCGTCTAGGTAAAGACAGGGCGAATGTTCAATGCTAGATTGGAATAAACCAAAAGGGTAATGGTGACAGAGGGACCTGCACCTAAACATATATTTTGCTAAGTCAGCGCCCGACTATAAAACACGGGAAGTCTCAATGTGGTAGACGGAGCTATTCAGCGCCACTGCAGGAGTCCCTGCACGTTAGTCGTCGCTTGTAGGGGGTCAGTCCTCCGATGTAAGCGGGGCATCAGGGATAACGGTGATGGGGTCTGCGCCCACTTTGCTGGAGGACAGTGGAATCTGCCAGAGGTGAAGTAACGGCTTCCCTTCCTCCAGGGTCTTGATGGCGTGAGTTTGTCCATTTTTACGGACGAGGATCTTTAGAGGATAGCCCCATTTGTATGGGAAGTCATTATCTCTGAGGGCAGTAGTGATAGGCTGTAGTGCTCTGCGCTGTCGGAGGGTGACCATGGAGAGGTCTGTGTAAAGTTTAACCTTCTGGTATGGAGCAGGTAACGCAGTCTTATTCCTCGCTGCAGCCATAATTGCCTCTTTGGTATGAAAGAAATGACTGCGCGCTAGAGTGTCGCGTGGAATATTAGGGCCAAGGTGTGGAGGTTTGGGAAGCCTGTGAGCCCTATCAATGATCATATCAGGCGTTGGAATCTGTGGCAAACGAGCCCTTATTAGCCCTTTCAGGTATGCTTGCAGATCCTGGGGGGGCTACATCTTCAGTGATACCCCTAAATTTTACATTGTTCCGTCTGGAACGATCTTCCAGGTCTGCCATTTTCCACTTAAGAGCCTCCAGCTCATCAGCCATGGCGTTATTGGCATCAATTATGGCATTTTGTGATGCTGCAAATTCACCCATTTTCACCTCCACATGTTGCACCTTGTCCTCTGTGGTTTGCAACCTGGCAGCCAGGGGGTTAATCAGTCCTGCCATATCTGCCTGCAGGGAGGATTTCAGTGCCAGAAGCATATTTTTAAGAGAGTCCTCAGTGACTGGCTTATCTGAGGTGGGGGGTAATTGGAAGGGATCCAGGGGCGCTGTATTGTGAGAGGTGTACTCACTCAGTTGCATTTGGCCACCGGGATACACTGTGGTCTGCTGCGGGCGATGGAAGCTGAGCGGCTGTTCTTGCTGCGCCAGAGGGCGGGCGCCATCTTGGATCCTCAGTGTAGCGTGCCGCGAAGCTCTGGCCTCCTCCGGAGTCGCATGGAGCAGGTCAGTGGTGCCCGATAAGTCCGGTGGGGAGGGTGAGCGCTGGTGACATCGCGCTAATGGGGGAACCCAGTGCCGCCTTGTCCGCTCCGTCGGCGCCATCTTTAGACCGTCCCCAGTCAAAGTAGTTTTCAAGATTCCCATCTTGCATCCTCTGTAAGTGCTTCCTCGCTTTTCCCATTGTGACCGCAGAGGAGTAGAGCATCTGGGAGGGTGGAAGGGTGGTGTCTTTGTGGTGGATAAAAAAGGAGCAGGCCAGGTTGCAGTCGCTGAGGTACAGGAGCTCTTCACGCAAGCGGCCATCTCGTTCGGCAGCCTAGCCATGCCCCCAGTTAACGTTTTTTAATGTTTTGGAAAAGTTTTTGTAATTCTGACATTTTGACGTAAAAACTCATTAAAAACATTGCAATGTGTGAATGTCACATACCCCAAAAAGTGATAGCAGCCACTGTTCCTTGCTTTTTTGCATTACTTTCCCATCTTTTTTGTGTGTGCAGCTCTTCAATTTGCCGTGCCTTGTGTTATACTCTCGAGTTCCTATCAGATTTGCCAAAGTGCATTTTACTGTGTAAGGCCCCATGCACACGGCCTGGAACTCTCCTGAGAGCAGGAGCGCACGGCGTCGCTGGTTGCTATGACGCCATGCGCTCCCTGCTGCCGGCACAGTACAGTAATACACTGGTATAGATCATACCAGTGTATTACTGTATTGCGGCGGCAGCAGGGAGCGCACGGCGTCATAGCAACCAGTGACGCCGTGCGCTCCTGCTCTCAGGAGGGATCCAGGCCGCGGTCCCACGGCCCACACACGGCCGTGTGCATGGGGCCTAAGGCTGGTGACAGATTGGCTGAAACCAGCAAGAGACCTTCCTGGTGCTCTAATATCAAGATCTACTGGTGCTTGCTATGGTAGATCCAAGAATTAATTTGTCAGTTACTTTTGTGCACATTTGCCTTGACAGCCAATATGACCGTAGTCTGTGTATGAGATGGGTAAATTGTATTTTGATTAATAGGATGCATCCTTTAAGTAATATTGGAAAAAAAACAACCCAAAATTCTGCCAAGGTTTTTGGGTTTTTTATTACGATGTTTACTATGCACAGAAAATGACGTGACAACCTTATTCTATTTGTTAGTACAATTACGGCAATACCAATATTTTTTGTGTGTGTGTATGTATGTATGTATGTATGTATATATATATATAATTTCTTTTTTTTTTTTTTTTTTTTTTCCCAATAAAAACCTTTGCATCGCCAATTATAGTCAATTTTTGGGGAGTACAAGGTGACCAAAAAATTGGGAAATAAGCATTACATTTTTTTTCCTTTATGACATTCACCACACAGGAAATATGTTTTGATACGACATTACCAATTATGTTTCCTTTTTATTGTTTTATTTTTATATTTGTAAAATTGGGAAAAGGGGATGGTTAGAATTTTTAACACCTTCCCAACATCCAACATACAGTAAGTACATGTACTGCTGATGTCGGGTCTTTTAGTCGGGCAGAGTCCATGATTGGTAACAACATAAAACTTTTTTAATCACGCACTTTTAATCCCTGAGATTCCATGGTCATTTGTGACCACAGCACCTGTGTAGTCAGTTACCAGGAGCGCTGTTCTCCCTGTGACCTAATGGTTGCTCTGCGTTAAGATCATAGGAGCTGTTTGGTTGTTATGGCAACCTTGGGCATTCTGAAGACTGCGAGGCCTGTCATAGCAAAGTTTCTATCAATCCCAATCTGTGACAGGGCCTGGTAGGAACATAATGATTCTCCCATAGACTGTAGTGGTAAATCATTGCAGTCTGTGGGAGAAGCGATTAGTCGATCGCTTGCTAAAGTTCACTAAGGGGACAAAAAATAAATGTTAAAAAAAAAAGTGTATGGAAAAACCTGCTATAGTGACCTCCTTGTGGCAGTGGTGGCTCTATATGATGGCCTAATCATTATATTACTTTTGTTTTATGGAACTTTGCTCTTTTTTTTAAATATTTTCACAATCTAATAGACTATAGCACGTAATGGTTGTCCATTTATGTGTACACAGAGCGTGTTCTAGATTCCTGTTAATCCAATCGTTTTTGGGAACACAACAGGCAAATTTAATTTATTAGCTTATCCTCTTAGATATTATTAATGTCTAGTATACTTTTTTATATTGAAAGGAACATTATATTAGAGTTATTTCAGTTGTTTATTTAGTATTTGATTAGGCAAAAATGCTAGAGGGAAGAATATTAGTCACAATGGGGCATAATTCTCTTTTCACCATCTTGCTCTGTACTGTAACGGCAAAGTGCTTCCCGAATACTGCAAATTTATTCATAAGAAAGTTTTCCTCTAAAAGCTCTAAGCTTTTGTGATACAAGGAAATAAAAGATTTTCCTATTTTTCCTTATATACTCTTCTTGAAGTTCTTCCAAATTAGGTTTTAAATGCCAATTAGGAGGTTGAATATAATAAAATAAAAGCAAATACCACCAAAATGGCCCAACCTTATGGCTAGTTAGACTGTTGAGAGAACAAGCGGAACCTTTGCTCTTAGCGTGGCTTTGAGAAAGAGATCCAGCTTAATGAACACATTAATTAGAAATATAACTATTTATAAGATGATAATTAGAGACGAAGCACTGTAAACTGGGCTTTTCCTGCAATTAATGGAGGATTAATTACTGGAGGTAATGAAGTGGATTTTTAAATACATTAAGGTGAAGTACAGAGATGTGCGAGGCTTTGTGATAGTTGCATAATGATTTCAGGCTGTTTGAGCATAGCTCGTATAAGATCGCTAATAAGCATCATTGCATCATTATGTATGCACTTAAAAAGACTTACCACCAAAATGAATCCCTAATTATTTCTAATTGGCAGGACTCTGTGTAGTCATTGAGCTGTTTGTAGCCATTTTAAGGTTCATTTAACCATGCTTAGGGCCATGTGATGGGGAGGAAGAAAAAAGTAAAAAACCCTTCTACTATACAGTGGCCTTGACTAGCACCGTTAATCAGTTGTGGTGGGCTCAGGTTTAAATGCACTTACAAGGGTTGAGGTCAAAGCCCGCTGTAGTCTAAGCAAATTTTTTATTTCTTTTTGAAGGCACTTGACTGTGTTCATTAGCAATTATTAAAATAATTGTGTCTGTCAGTGTTATTTGGGTTTTCAGTGTGACTGCTTTCTTTCATCACTCTTACTCCTTATTGGATATTAACTTCTCTGTGTAGCAAATATTTTCCCCCGATCCCTGCCCCCCAACCACCCACAAGAACCAAGTTTCTTTTAATAATGCTTCCATTTCTGTGTTCCTTTTGCTAACTTAAACAGCGCTGTACATTTCATCACAGTCCTCCGACTTGCCTCTGATTGATTGGTGAGAGAAAGTTTCTTCCCAAGGACAATGTGTAGGCTTTTAAGGGCGTCTCCGAGGAATTGGCCATTAAGCATTAAGAAGGGAAGCCAAATGGGATTTTGACATTTGCCAGATTTTAGTAGTTAGTGGCATCTATATGTAAAACGCTGACAGCCGTTCATATTAAAGGATACAAGTTAGGAAAAGACGTTGCATGTTTTGACTCTTTAGTTTGCTCTTTTTTATGCACTTGGTTTATTTATGTCCCATTTGAGGGTTCCTTTGCCTTTATTGGTATGTCAGTTACAAGTAATATATTGCCGATGATATATGATTGGTGTATAGTTATTTTTATCTCCCCATATCAGATTTATTATTATATCCCATTAGGAAGAAGGAGTCTGTGAAAGTTATTCAATGGGTACCTTGTCCTGTTAAACCTAATCGGAGCCATCTGTGGCGTGCTGTTAAGGTATAGAAACCGTTCGTATAGCTTAAGAAAACAGCGGTGAAGCAAATTGTAGTCTAATAAAAGGAAGGTCAGCATTGCCTTTTCCCCCTTTATGAAAATGTGGTTCTGATCATTCTTTTCATGTCTAAATATCAGGATAAAATTGTTGAAATGGGCAGTTTTGTTTCAATATTAATAACCGCACCTTGATATTTCATTTTCTGACTTTAAATTTTTGACATTTTATACTAAGTGGTAGTAGAGCAAATACGTTATTCTTAACAAGCTGGTGAGAACCTTGGCATAGCTTACCGTGGTTTAGTCGGCCAAACCAATTAAATGTTGCATCTAAATGTTATATTGCTTTTCCAACAGTTAAATGTATCTCCTCTCCTACTACAGGGTGGTAGCTATGTGCGTGTATGGTATAACTTATTGTGTATATAGGATTGTAGTATAACCGTTTTTGCAAAGTATAACATTGTTTGAACGTACTCCCTTTGCTCCTCAGTAGTTATTGACAGGCATGAAGATGTCATCTGGTTTCAGCTTTGGTTAGGAAGAGAAAGGAAGAAAAGTTTGAAATAACGCTAAAGTGATATAGGCCCTTTTTTGGCAATTTTTTATTTATTATTTTTTTGGTAAAGCTAGTCAGAGGGTCAATGCTTGTCTATATACATCAAAGGTTGCTCACTGCCTATTAAGATGGTTAAAATGAAAATAATAAACTAAACCTTTTTTCAGAGTAATAATCAATTAAAATATGGTTAATCTCTCTCTTGGTACTAAGAGGTAGGCAGACGGGATCCAAACACATTGGGGGTAAATGTGTATTGCTCTATTCCCCACACTTGGCTGCAGGTTGGAATCGCACTGTATATGGATATTCACAGTGATCCAGAGTGATCTGCCGCTGGTGAATCCCAGTGAATAGGTGGTGACTATAAACTGGGCAAAAATTACTGTGTACTTATAAACACAGCTATGTCACCTTTAAGATACCGATATTTAGCCAGGAATAGTCAATACCTCGGCTAATATCCGATATCATATGAAGCAGGGGTCCATGTCTGTGACCCAGGGAATGCTGCAATGGTGTCCATGTGTTTGACAGCCAAAGCACACACCTGGGGGACCCCTTCCACCGCTACAATAAAGCCTACCTAATCATGCCCAGCCCTGCTCGACGCGTTTCTGGTACCCTGTCTTGAGCACCTCATCAGGAGCTGTGGGCAAGCGGGTCTAAATAGCTGACTAGTTGCCTAAACCAGGAGCTGGTGGAGGACACTGCACATGTATAGTGCAGCAGCATCGGCGCTAGTATGGCCACACTATTCATAGATGTGTTGTAGAAATATTAATAGTTGTAATCAGCTCGCATCAAAGTTTGTGTAAGGAAAAAGGTAAATCCCTATTCCCTTAGCCGCAGTCAGACAGACCCAGGTGTTACCATATTGATTGAATTCTTGCTGAGCACTCCTCTCCTCCCTGCTCAGTATGTCTCTTTTTTTATTTACTAACAAAAGGTGTAAAAGGGGCTGGCCCAAGACAAGGATACAGGAAGTGAGGACATAGGAAGACAAGACTAACAAAAGGCGTAAAAGAGGCTGGCCCAAGACAAGGATACAGGAAGTGATGAAATAGGAAGACAAGACTAACAAAAGGCGTAAAAGGGGCTGGCCCAAGACAAGGATACAGAAAGTGATGACATAGGAAGACAAGACACCATCATTTAGAATAACCTAACTAGCTAACAAACACATGTATACTATAACCTACCATTACCAGTGGAGCTAATTTTATCCAGCCTTGCTCAGTGATCAATGCCAGATAAAATTACTATGATCCTCATGCATGTTCATGTACAGGACAACGTAATTATCTCCAGCGGCTGATCAGGCGCACTAGAGACAACAAACGCACGATCCTTTCATATATTGTTCTCTTAACAAATGTATCCACACCAAGCCAATAGATCCGCGTCTTGCGCAGGGGCCCTAGCCGGCGTCCATACATCAGCCAACAAAACACTGCTCTGCTGAACACATCAGTCTCCCACAGCCCAGTGCTTAGCACATGGACCATTCGCCGACGGGGACCTTTGCGCCCAGCAGCTGTGACAGGACATACACGGGAAGATATCCACTCCAATGGTTTACCCTGTCACTGAGAGACATGATGACAATACACAATATATTAAATACACATCCTAATAAAATTTCCACAACAGATGGAACTCTGAGTCCTTTTCCAACTCAATTCTTACTCGCAGAACAATTATTTGTCAACAGCACCTATTTCTAGGGCTCCTAAAAACTCCAAAATTGTTCAGACGCGAGTATCTACTTGTTTATAGTGTTGTTTTCTAAGCATATGTTGTAGAGTTATGCAGATATGTACGCCGTGTAGTTTAAGTAGATTATAGTAACCAGTCCTTGAATTTGTCTACAGATTCAGTTTTTGGGGTTTAAAGAATTAAAAATGTAATATTAGTTTATTAACTATTTGAAAACAATTGCATATTGAAAAGGAGGTTGTAGGGTCCATGGGATACCTCCTATGCCTGCCTTATTGCGAGGGGAAGAAAGGAGCGAACAGGTTGCTTTGACTGCCAGTTGATCGTCCTCCTGTCTGTACTGAAGGAAACTGCCCTCACAGCCAATCCATGCATGCATGTTAAAGGTTTGTGCAGTGCTAAAATATGTTTGACCTATCCTTAGGATTGGTTATCAATATCAGATTAGTGATGGTCTTACTCCCAGCACCCCCGACGATCAGCTGTGTGAAGAGGTAATGGCGCTCCACTTGAAAATTACCGGTGCGTCCACTCCCTTGCACAAGCGGCGCAGTCTAATTACAACTGCGTGTCCCATTCAGCTGCCGCAAATGAGACTGTGCATGGGCAATTTTGAAGTAAAAAGCGCTGCTACTAGGGATGAGCGAACTCGAACTGTATAGTTCGGGTTCGTACCGAATTTTGGGGTGTCCGTGACACGGACCCGAACCCGGACATTTTCGTAAAAGTCCGGGTTCGGGTTCGGTGTTCGTCGCTTTCTTGGCGCTTTTGTGACGCTTTCTTGGCGCTTTTTGAAAGGCTGCAAAGCAGCCAATCAACAAGCGTCATACTACTTGCCCCAAGAGGCCATCACAGCCATGCCTACTATTGGCATGGCTGTGATTGGCCAGAGCACCATGTGACCCAGCCTCTATTTAAGCTGGAGTCACATAGCGCCGCCCGTCACTCTGCTCTGATTAGCGTAGGGAGAGGTTGCGGCTGCGACAGTAGGGCGAGATTAGGCAGATTAACTCCTCCAAAGGACTTGATTAACTGATCGATCTGCAGCTGTGGATCATTGAGCTGCTGATCCTCAATTGCTCACTGTTTTTAGGCTGCCCAGACCGTTTGTCAGTCACATTTTTCTGGGGTGATCGGCGGCCATTTTGTGTCTTGTGGTGCGCCAGCACAAGCTGCGACCAAGTGCATTTAACCCTCAATGGTGTGGTTGTTTTTTGGCTAAAGCCTACATCAGGGTGAAGCTGTCACACCAAGTGCATTTAACCAGCAATAGTCTGTTCATTTTTTGGCCATATACAAAATCAGGGGCAAGCTGCGCCTGTCACCAAGTGCATTTAACCCTCAATGGTGTGGTTGTTTTTTGGCTAAAGCCTACATCAGGGTGAAGCTGTCACACCAAGTGCATTTAACCAGCAATAGTCTGTTCATTTTTTGGCCATATACAAAATCAGGGGCAAGCTGCGCCTGTCACCAAGTGCATTTAACCCTCAATGGTGTGGTTGTTTTCTGGCTAAAGCCTACATCAGGGTGAAGCTGTCACACCAAGTGCATTTAACCAGCAATAGTCTGTTTATTTTTTGGCCATATACTACATCAGGGGCAAGCTGCGCCCGTCACCAAGTGCATTTAACCCTCAGTAGTGTGGTTGGTCAAGCTGTGACACCAAGTGCATTTAACCAGCAATAGTCTGTTCATTTTTTGGCCATATACTACATCAGGGGCAAGCTGCGCCCGTCACCAAGTGCATTTAACCAGCAATAGTGTGGTTATTTTTTGGCCATATCCCAGTCTAATTCTGTCACTAAATCCATACCGGTCACCCAGCGCCTAAATACTAGGCCTCAAATTTATATCCCGCTAAATCTCTCGTTACCGCTGTCCTGTTGTAGCTGGGAAAGTTATTTAGTGTCCGTCAAAGCACATTTTTTGTTCTGGGTTGAAGTACAATTCCCAATTTAGCAATTTCATAATTTAGTGGTTTCTGCTATATCAGAGCTATTTGAAATCTATCCCTAAAAGGGTATATAATATTCAAGGTGCACATTGGGTCATTCAGAATAACTTCACACACACCCGCTACTGTGTATTTTCAAGTCTAATTCTGTCACTAAACCCATACCTGTCACCCAGCGCCTAAATACTAGGCCTCAAATTTATATCCTGCTAAATCTCTCGTTACCGCTGTCCTGTTGTAGCTGGGAAAGTTATTTAGTGTCCGTCAAAGCACATTTTTTGTTCTGGGTTGAAATACAATTCCCAATTTAGCAATTTCATAATTTAGTGGTTTCTGCTATATCAGAGCTATTTGAAATCTATCCCTAAAAGGGTAGATCATATTGAAGGTGCACATAGGGTCATTCAGAATAACTTCACACACACCCGCTACTGTGTATTTCCAAGTCTAATTCTGTCACTAAACCCATACCTGTCACCCAGCGCCTAAATACTAGGCCTCAAATTTATATCCCGCTAAATCTCTCGTTACCGCTGTCCTGTTGTAGCTGGGAAAGTTATTTAGTGTCCGTCAAAGCACATTTTTTGTTCTGGGTTGAAGTACAATTCCCAATTTAGCAATTTCATAATTTAGTGGTTTCTGCTATATCAGAGCTATTTGAAATCTATCCCTAAAAGGGTATATAATATTCAAGGTGCACATTGGGTCATTCAGAATAACTTCACACACACCCGCTACTGTGTATTTCCAAGTCTAATTCTGTCACTAAACCCATACCTGTCACCCAGCGCCTAAATACTAGGCCTCAAATTTATATCCTGCTAAATCTCTCGTTACCGCTGTACTGTTGTTGCTTGGAAAGATATTTAGTGTCCGTCAAAGCACATTTTTTGTTCTGGGTTGAAGTACAATTCCCAATTTAGCAATTTCATAATTTAGTGGTTTCTGCTATATCAGAGCTATTTGAAATCTATCCCTAAAAGGGTATATAATATTCAAGGTGCACATTGGGTCATTCAGAATAACTTCACACACACCCGCTACTGTGTATTTTCAAGTCTAATTCTGTCACTAAACCCATACCTGTCACCCAGCGCCTAAATACTAGGCCTCAAATTTATATCCTGCTAAATCTCTCGTTACCGCTGTCCTGTTGTAGCTGGGAAAGTTATTTAGTGTCCGTCAAAGCACATTTTTTCTTCTGGGTTGAAATACAATTCCCAATTTAGCAATTTCATAATTTAGTGGTTTCTGCTATATCAGAGCTATTTGAAATCTATCCCTAAAAGGGTAGATCATATTGAAGGTGCACATAGGGTCATTCAGAATAACTTCACACACACCCGCTACTGTGTATTTCCAAGTCTAATTCTGTCACTAAACCCATACCTGTCACCCAGCGCCTAAATACTAGGCCTCAAATTTATATCCCGTTAAATCTCTCGTTACCGCTGTCCTGTTGTAGCTGGGAAAGTTATTTAGTGTCCGTCAAAGCACATTTTTTGTTCTGGGTTGAAGTACAATTCCCAATTTAGCAATTTCATAATTTAGTGGTTTCTGCTATATCAGAGCTATTTGAAATCTATCCCTAAAAGGGTATATAATATTCAAGGTGCACATTGGGTCATTCAGAATAACTTCACACACACCCGCTACTGTGTATTTCCAAGTCTAATTCTGTCACTAAACCCATACCTGTCACCCAGCGCCTAAATACTAGGCCTCAAATTTATATCCTGCTAAATCTCTCGTTACCGCTGTACTGTTGTTGCTTGGAAAGATATTTAGTGTCCGTCAAAGCACATTTTTTGTTCTGGGTTGAAGTACAATTCCCAATTTAGCAATTTCATAATTTAGTGGTTTCTGCTATATCAGAGCTATTTGAAATCTATCCCTAAAAGGGTATATAATATTCAAGGTGCACATTGGGTCATTCAGAATAACTTCACACACACCCGCTACTGTGTATTTTCAAGTCTAATTCTGTCACTAAACCCATACCTGTCACCCAGCGCCTAAATACTAGGCCTCAAATTTATATCCTGCTAAATCTCTCGTTACCGCTGTACTGTTGTTGCTGGGCAAGATATTTAGTGTCCGTCAAAGCACATTTTTTGTTCTGGGTTGAAATACAATTCCCAATTTAGCAATTTCATAATTTAGTGGTTTCTGCTATATCAGAGCTATTTGAAATCTATCCCTAAAAGGGTATATAATATTCAAGGTGCACATTGGGTCATTCAGAATAACTTCACACACACCCGCTACTGTGTATTTCCAAGTCTAATTCTGTCACTAAACCCATACCTGTCACCCAGCGCCTAAATACTAGGCCTCAAATTTATATCCTGCTAAATCTCTCGTTACCGCTGTACTGTTGTTGCTGGGCAAGATATTTAGTGTCCGTCAAAGCACATTTTTTGTTCTGGGTTGAAATACAATTCCCAATTTAGCAATTTCATAATTTAGTGGTTTCTGCTATATCAGAGCTATTTGAAATCTAGTCCCTAAAAGGGTATATAATATTCAAGGTGCACATTGGGTCATTCAGAATAACTTCACACACACCCGCTACTGTGTATTTCCAAGTCTAATTCTGTCACTAAACCCATACCTGTCACCCAGCGCCTAAATACTAGGCCTCAAATTTATATCCTGCTAAATCTCTCGTTACCGCTGTACTGTTGTTGCTGGGCAAGATATTTAGTGTCCGTCAAAGCACATTTTTTGTTCTGGGTTGAAATACAATTCCCAATTTAGCAATTTCATAATTTAGTGGTTTCTGCTATATCAGAGCTATTTGAAATCTATCCCTAAAAGGGTATATAATATTCAAGGTGCACATTGGGTCATCCAGAATAACTTCACACACACCCGCTACTGTGTATTTCCAAGTCTAATTCTGTCACTAAACCCATACCTGTCACCCAGCGCCTAAATACTAGGCCTCAAATTTATATCCTGCTAAATCTCTCGTTACCGCTGTACTGTTGTTGCTGGGCAAGATATTTAGTGTCCGTCAAAGCACATTTTTTGTTCTGGGTTGAAGTACAATTCCCAATTTAGCAATTTCATAATTTAGTGGTTTCTGCTATATCAGAGCTATTTGAAATCTATCCCTAAAAGGGTATATAATATTCAAGGTGCACATTGGGTCATTCAGAATAACTTCACACACACCCGCTACTGTGTATTTCCAAGTCTAATTCTGTCACTAAACCCATACCTGTCACCCAGCGCCTAAATACTAGGCCTCAAATTTATATCCTGCTAAATCTCTCGTTACCGCTGTACTGTTGTTGCTGGGCAAGATATTTAGTGTCCGTCAAAGCACATTTTTTGTTCTGGGTTGAAATACAATTCCCAATTTAGCAATTTCATAATTTAGTGGTTCCTGCTATATCAGAGCTATTTGAAATCTATCCCAAAAAGGGTATATAATATTCAAGGTGCACATAGGGTCATTCAGAATAACTTCACACACACGCTTCTGTGCATTTCCAAGTCTAATTCTGTCACTAAATCCATACCGGTCACCCAGCGCCTAAATACTAGGCCTCAAATTTATATCCCGCTGAATTTGAATACAATACATTGGGCCAAATAATATATTTGTTGTTGTGGTGAACCATAACAATGAGAAAAACATCTAGTAAGGGACGCGGACGTGGACATGGTCGTGGTGGTGTTAGTGGACCCTCTGGTGCTGGGAGAGGACGTGGCCGTTCTGCCACATCCACACGTCCTAGTGTACCAACTACCTCAGGTCCCAGTAGCCGCCAGAATTTACAGCGATATATGGTGGGGCCCAATGCCGTTCTAAGGATGGTAAGGCCTGAGCAGGTACAGGCATTAGTCAATTGGGTGGCCGACAGTGGATCCAGCACGTTCACATTATCTCCCACCCAGTCTTCTGCAGAAAGCGCACAGATGGCGCCTGAAAACCAACCCCATCAGTCTGTCACATCACCCCCATGCATACCAGGGAAACTGTCTCAGCCTCAAGTTATGCAGCAGTCTCTTATGCTGTTTGAAGACTCCGCTGGCAGGGTTTCCCAAGGGCATCCACCTAGCCCTTCCCCAGCGGTGAAAGACATAGAATGCACTGACGCACAACCACTTATGTTTCCTGATGATGAGGACATGGGAATACCACCTCAGCATGTCTCTGATGATGACGAAACACAGGTGCCAACTGCTGCGTCTTTCTGCAGTGTGCAGACTGAACAGGAGGTCAGGGATCAAGACTGGGTGGAAGACGATGCAGGGGACGATGAGGTCCTAGACCCCACATGGAATGAAGGTCGTGCCACTGACTTTCACAGTTCGGAGGAAGAGGCAGTGGTGAGACCGAGCCAACAGCGTAGCAAAAGAGGGAGCAGTGGGCAAAAGCAGAACACCCGCCGCCAAGAGACTCCGCCTGCTACTGACCGCCGCCATCTGGGACCGAGCACCCCAAAGGCAGCTTCAAGGAGTTCCCTGGCATGGCACTTCTTCAAACAATGTGCTGACGACAAGACCCGAGTGGTTTGCACGCTGTGCCATCAGAGCCTGAAGCGAGGCATTAACGTTCTGAACCTGAGCACAACCTGCATGACCAGGCACCTGCATGCAAAGCATGAACTGCAGTGGAGTAAACACCTTAAAACCAAGGAAGTCACTCAGGCTCCCCCTGCTACCTCTTCTGCTGCTGCCGCCTCGGCCTATTCTGCTGCTGCCGCCTCGGCCTCTTCCTCCGCCTCTGGAGGAACGTTGGCACCTGCCGCCCAGCAAACAGGGGATGTACCACCAACACCACCACCACCACCTCCGTCACCAAGCGTCTCAACCATGTCACACGCCAGCGTTCAGCTCTCCATCTCACAAACATTTGATAGAAAGCGTAAATTCCCACCTAGCCACCCTCGATCCCTGGCCCTGAATGCCAGCATTTCTAAACTACTGGCCTATGAAATGCTGTCATTTAGGCTGGTGGACACAGACAGCTTCAAACAGCTCATGTCGCTTGCTGTCCCACAGTATGTTGTTCCCAGCCGGCACTACTTCTCCAAGAGAGCCGTGCCTTCCCTGCACAACCAAGTATCCGATAAAATCAAGTGTGCACTGCGCAACGCCATCTGTAGCAAGGTCCACCTAACCACAGATACGTGGACCAGTAAGCACGGCCAGGGACGCTATATCTCCCTAACTGCACACTGGGTAAATGTAGTGGCAGCTGGGCCCCAGGCGGAGAGCTGTTTGGCGCACGTCCTTCCGCCGCCAAGGATCGCAGGGCAACATTCTTTGCCTCCTGTTGCCACCTCCTCCTTCTCGGCTTCCTCCTCCTCTTCTTCCACCTGCTCATCCAGTCAGCCACACACCTTCACCACCAACTTCAGCACAGCCCGGGGTAAACGTCAGCAGGCCATTCTGAAACTCATATGTTTGGGGGACAGGCCCCACACCGCACAGGAGTTGTGGCGGGGTATTGAACAACAGACCGACGAGTGGTTGCTGCCGGTGAGCCTCAAGCCCGGCCTGGTGGTGTGTGATAATGGGCGAAATCTCGTTGCAGCTCTGGGACTAGCCAATTTGACGCACATCCCTTGCTTGGCGCATGTGCTGAATTTGGTGGTGCAGAAGTTCATTCACAACTACCCCGACATGTCAGAGCTGCTGCATAAAGTGCGGGCCGTCTGTTCGCGCTTCCGGCGTTCACATCCTGCCGCTGCTCGCCTGTCTGCGCTACAGCGTAACTTCGGCCTTCCCGCTCACCGCCTCATATGCGACGTGCCCACCAGGTGGAACTCCACCTTGCACATGCTGGACAGACTGTGCGAGCAGCAGCAGGCCATAGTGGAGTTTCAGCTGCAGCACGCACGGGTCAGTCGCACTACAGAACAGCACCACTTCACCACCAATGACTGGGCCTCCATGCGAGACCTGTGTGCCCTGTTGCGCTGTTTCGAGTACTCCACCAACATGGCCAGTGGCGATGACACCGTTATCAGCGTTACAATACCACTTCTATGTCTCCTTGAGAAAACACTTAGGGCGATGATGGAAGAGGAGGTGGCCCAGGAGGAGGAGGAGGAGGAGGAGGAAGAGGGGTCATTTTTAGCACTTTCAGGCCAGTCTCTTCGAAGTGACTCAGAGGGAGGTTTTTGGCAACAGCAGAGGCCAGGTACAAATGTGGCCAGCCAGGGCCCACTACTGGAGGACGAGGAGGACGAGGATGAGGAGGAGGTGGAAGAGGATGAGGATGAAGCATGGTCACAGCGGGGTGGCACCCAACGCAGCTCGGGTCCATCACTGGTGCGTGGCTGGGGGGAAAGGCAGGACGATGACGATACGCCTCCCACAGAGGACAGCTTGTCCTTACCCCTGGGCAGCCTGGCACACATGAGCGACTACATGCTGCAGTGCCTGCGCAACGACAGCAGAGTTGCCCACATTTTAACCTGTGCGGACTACTGGGTTGCCACCCTGCTGGATCCACGCTACAAAGACAATGTGCCCACCTTACTTCCTGCACTGGAGCGTGATAGGAAGATGCGCGAGTACAAGCGCACGTTGGTAGACGCGCTACTGAGAGCATTCCCAAATGTCACAGGGGAACAAGTGGAAGCCCAAGGCCAAGGCAGAGGAGGAGCAAGAGGTCGCCAAGGCAGCTGTGTCACGGCCAGCTCCTCTGAGGGCAGGGTTAGCATGGCAGAGATGTGGAAAACTTTTGTCAACACGCCACAGCTAACTGCACCACCACCTGATACGCAACGTGTTAGCAGGAGGCAACATTTCACTAACATGGTGGAACAGTACGTGTGCACACCCCTCCACGTACTAACTGATGGTTCGGCCCCATTCAACTTCTGGGTCTCTAAATTGTCCACGTGGCCAGAGCTAGCCTTTTATGCCTTGGAGGTGCTGGCCTGCCCGGCAGCCAGCGTTTTGTCTGAACGTGTATTCAGCACGGCAGGGGGCGTCATTACAGACAAACGCAGCCGCCTGTCTACAGCCAATGTGGACAAGCTGACGTTCATAAAAATGAACCAGGCATGGATCCCACAGGACCTGTCCGTCCCTTGTCCAGATTAGACATTAACTACCTCCCCATAACCATATATTATTGGACTCCAGGGCACTTCCTCATTCAATCCTATTTTTATTTTCATTTTACCATTATATTGCAAGGCTACCCAAAGTTGAATGAACCTCTCCTCTGCCTGTGTGCTAGGCCTAAATATATGCCAATGGATTGTTGCAGTGGTGGCTGACGTGAAGCCTCATTCTCTGCTATGACATGCAGACTGATTCTCTGGTGACATGAAGCCAGATTGTCTGTTACGGGACCTCTCTCCTCTGCCTGGGTGCTGGGCCTGAATTTATGACAATGGACTGTTGCAGTGGTGGCTGACGTGAAGCCTGATTCTCTGCTATGACATGCAGACTGATTCTCTGCTGACATGAAGCCAGATCCTCTGTTGCGGGACCTCTCTCCTCTGCCTGGGTGCTGGGCCTAAATTTATGAAAATGGACTGTTGCAGTGGTGGGTGACGTGAAGCCTGATTCTCTGCTATGACATGCAGACTGATTCTCTGGTGACATGAAGCCAGATCCTCTGTTACGGGACCTCTCTCCTCTGCCTGGGTGCTGGGCCTAAATTTATGAAAATGGACTGTTGCAGTGGTGGGTGACGTGAAGCCTCATTCTCTGCTATGACATGCAGACTGATTCTCTGGTGACATGAAGCCAGATCCTCTGTTACGGGACCTCTCTCCTCTGCCTGGGTGCTGGGCCTGAATTTATGACAATGGACTGTTGCAGTGGTGGCTGACGTGAAGCCTGATTCTCTGCTATGATATGAAGACTGATTCTCTGCTGACATGAAGCCAGATTGTCTGTTACGGGACCTCTCTCCTCTGCCTGGGTGCCGGGGCCTAAATATCTGAGAATGGACTGTTCCAGTGGTGGGTAACGGGAAGCCAGATTCTCTGCTATGATATGAAGACTGATTCTCTGCTGACATGAAGCCAGATTGTCTGTTACGGGACCTCTCTCCTCTGCCTGGGTGCTGGGCCTAAATTTATGAAAATGGACTCTTACAGTGGTGGGTGACGTGAAGCCTGATTCTCTGCTATGACATGAAGACTGATTCTCTGCTGACATGAAGCCAGATTGTCTGTTACGGGACCTCTCTCCTCTGCCTGGGTGCCGGGGCCTAAATATCTGAGAATGGACTGTTCCAGTGGTGGGTGACGGGAAGCCAGATTCTCTGCTATGGAACCTCTCTCCAATTGATTTTGGTTAATTTTTATTTATTTAATTTTTATTTTAATTAATTTCCCTATCCACATTTGTTTGCAGGGGATTTACCTACATGTTGCTGCCTTTTGCAGCCCTCTAGCCCTTTCCTGGGCTGTTTTACAGCCGTTTTAGTGCCGAAAAGTTCGGGTCCCCATTGACTTCAATGGGGTTCGGGTTCGGGACGAAGTTCGGATCGGGTTCGGATCCCGAACCCGAACATTTCCGGGATGTTCGGCCGAACTTCTCGAACCCGAACATCCAGGTGTTCGCTCAACTCTAGCTGCTACCCCTTCAGACAGCTGATCAATAGGGGTGATGGAAATTTGGGTTCGGTTCAGTAGGATTCAAATGTACATATACCGATTAGAGGTATGGACTAGTAGGATGCCTGTCAGCATATAACGGAATACACTGCAATACAGAATGATTGCAGTGTATTATAGAAGTGATCAAATTCCTCATTTATTCAAGTCCCCTAGCTGGACAAAAAAAAAAAATCTTTATTATATACATATACACATATCGGTATCACAGCATTTCTAACAACTCGAAATATAAAATATCATGATAAAAAAATGTTATTTAACCAGCAAGACCAAACGCAGCCAAATTGATGCATTCTGAACGGATCCTTATCCATTCAGAATGCATTGGGGCTGAACTGATCCGTTTTGGGCCACTTGTGAGAGTTTTGAAACGGATCTCACAAGCGGACCCAGAAACGCCAGTGTGAAAGTAGCCTTACCCCAAAAATGGTACCAATAAAAACATCAGCCCATCCCGCAAAAATATATGAATATAATGGAGTTCAATTAGTTTCCATCAATGAGCCTGACATTTTACTGGACAATATAGCGCAACATGCTGCCCTCTTATGTCTTTATTTTATAATGGAATCTGCAACGTAGCCTCCAATATGGACACCCACATAGCCTTTCTCCTCATAGATTGTAAGCCTTTGTTGTAGCGCTTACCTGCCCGTGACTGCCATCATGCCCTAAATAATGAATAGGTAGGGACCCATCATCAGACAGCCCCTCTCCCTTTTTTACTTTGATGGATGCCAGGTGATATCAGTTATAAACACACCTAGACATCCATTCAGTTTTTTTCATCTGTAGATCCTGACTGTTTCTCCTGATGATTGTTCCATTTGGAATATGAAACGTGCATGTAGGGATTAGAACAGGGCTACATTAGTGTCAGTGCTTAAGGGACAGGTTCCGGACAGGGTCGCCCTTTTTAAGGACGAGTTCCCTGTGGTTAGGCTGCTCAATTAATGGCTAGGGCCAGTGTCGGCTTACCACAGGGTCTAAATAGGGATACATGCACATCCAGACCCCTCACAGCCTTTTCAACCATCGATCCATCTATAAAGTTGATCCACATACGGTATGATTTTTGACTGCATCCTAGAACCTGGCGACTTTACGGTAGGACAAAGGTTTTCCTTTTGTGGTGCCGGAGTGCATCAATATTACTTGAGTCCTTAACACTATTTGTGGGTCACAGGTGCTGTTCATTAATTTGTGCTTGCTGGGTCTCATAGGCAGGATGTCAGTTTATTACACTGGTAATTCACTGACAGTCAATGCATTACAATGCATGTATTGTAATGCATTGCAGAGGGAATCGGGCCCCCAAATGTTAAATTCCCACAGTGGGACAAAAATTGCCCCTTTCCCATAATACATCAATTGCTGTAAAAAATAAAATAAAAAAATGCCCCTTTCCCATAATAGACATATATAAAAGTTTAAAACAAAAACTGCCGTATTCGATATCGTCGTGTACGGACACGACGATATCGAATACGTCCGTTTTTCATTTTTTTAAATTTTTTTTTTTTTTTTTTACATAACATGATCAACCCAGTCAGGTGAACCAGGTAAATAAATAAATCCAAAAGTCCCTTTGCCTAACAAAAAGTGTAATACCAAGTGATCAAAAAGTACCGTATTTTTTGCCTTATAAGACGCACCTGCACATGCACCTAGGTTTTTGAGGAGGAAAATGAGAAAAAAATATATTTCCATCCAAAAGGTGCGCTTTTGGTGGATTTTGAACTAATGGTGGTCTGTGGATGACACGGTTATGGGGGGGATCTGTGGATGGCACGGTTATGGGGGGGGGATCTGTGGATGGCACGGTTATGGGGGGGGATCTGTGGATGGCACGGTTATGGGGGGGATCTGTGGATGGCACGGTTATGGGGGGATCTGTGGATGGCGGGGGATCTGTGGATGGCACGGTTATGGGGGGGATCTGTGGATGGCACGGTTATGGGGGGGGGATCTGTGGATGGCACGGTTATGGGGGGGGATCTGTGGATGGCACGGTTATGGGGGGGGGATCTGTGGATGGCACGGTTATGGGGGGGGGGATCTGTGGATGGCACGGTTATGGGGGGGGGATCTGTGGATGGCACGGTTATGGGGGGGATCTGTGGATGGCACGGTTATGGGGGGGGGATCTGTGGATGGCACGGTTATGGGGGGGGGATCTGTGGATGGCACGGTTATGGGGGGGGATCTGTGGATGGCACGGTTATGGGGGGGGGATCTGTGAATGCCACGGTTATGGGGGGGGGGATCTGTGGATGCCACGGTTATGGGGGGGGGGAGATCTGTGGATGGCACTGCTAAATATGTGTCATCCACAGATTCCCTCCAAAACGTCCGGCAGCGTAACGTCACTCACTCGCGTCACTCGCCTACTTCATTAATAAAGTGGAGAAGCAGGCACCTGACATTAGTGAGTGGCGTTAAGCTGCCGGCCGCCCTGCATGCCACGGGAGTTTGATAGTAAGTACTAGTACACAGGATAGCGCTACTTTAACTAACGTTACCAAGAGGTTAAGGATGATTACAGTTTAGATATGAAGACTGCAGTGAGCAGCGGGGCCCGGTGTAGGAGTACAGTGACTGCACCTGGCCCCCGCCGAGATTCCAACAGCTGTTGCCGGCCTCCAGCCAGCCTCCCTCCCTGCTGATACATCACAGCGCTGTGCAGCATTGCAGCCGGCGATGTATCAGTGTTGTTAGCATAGTAAAAATGGCAACATTCGCCCCATAAGACGCACTGCCATTTCCCCCCCGCCCACTTTGGGGGAGGGGGGGGGGTGTGCGTCTTATGGGGCAAAAAATACGGTACCCCTAAATGATACCAATCAAACCTTCACCTCATCCCACAAAAAACGAGCCACTACATAAGACAATTGCCCGAAAAAAGTTAAATAAAAAAAAAAAACTAGATTACTATACTATATTAGGTATCCCTGCATTTGTAACGACTTGATATATAATAATATCATATGATCTACCCCTTCATGTGAATACCCCAAAAAAGTGCCAGAACAGCCAATTTTAACAATAAAACTGTCTGACTTGTAGTTCCAAAAATTAGGTCACTTTTTGGAAGTTTCTGCTGTGGGGTTCTTCAATTGCGACACGGCAACTTAAAATTATATAACAGAAATATGCCCTTCGAAAACCAAATGCTGCTTTTTCCTTCAGAGCCCTGCGTTGTGCCATTACAGCAGTTTACGACCACATATGGGTTGTTAAAAGCGTATTCCCATCTGAAAGATCATCTTTTAAAAGTTTACACTGGTGCCATACATCATTTTTGTAAAAAGCTTCTATTTTTTTATAATGCATCCATTTAGAGAAATACACTTCTCTCTTACCCCATTGTTGACAACCCATAGATACGGCCACATCTATGGGCCCGGCTTGCGCAGGCCGCTCTCCCTTTTCACCGGCTATAGCAGCCAGCTATTCAGAGAAGTACAGGCACGCTGCCGCGGATGCCTATATATTTCCTCACTGCTGCGTCTGATACAGAGCTGTGCATGCTCTGTATGCAGCGTGGACTTTGCAATCGCGCCAATGCACACCCCCTCTATGCGCCGCTCGATCCAATCAGAGGAGAGTGGAGGGACAATAAAGGACAATTTTATTTAGTGGAGGGAAAATGAGGGACAAGTTTATTTAGTGGAGGGACGCTGGGGGACAATTTTTTTTTAGTGGCAGATGTAGCAGAGCTGTATTGAAAGCTGTTCAGCCACAGTGCTCGTGGGGGAGAGGAAGACAGATGTAGCAGAGCTGTATATGAAGCTGGTCAGCCACAGTGGTGGTAGTGGAGAGGAAGCCAGATGTAGCAGAGCTGTATAGAAAGCGGGTCAGGTACAGTGCTAGAGGGGACTGGGGAAGACAGATGTAGCAGAGCTGTATATGCATCTATACAGATACATGGTCTAATGACTCTAAGGTGTATACACAAATGTAGTAGAGCTGCATCCGTGCTGGTGGGTGGGGGATGGTAATATTTTAGGGGAAGCAAAAGCACAGATCATTTGGCTACTAGCTAACATGCTTTTGGGCTGATGTATAGTAGTGAATTATTGTTTTGCTGCTCCAAATAGGTTTTGTGTGTAAAACTGTGTTAGAATGCAGGACAGCCACATGTTACTGTCTTAGCTCACTTCCCATGGCTCTCTGAGCACGATTCTCCAGCAGGGGGAGGGGCCTCGCACACACTACAGGTTGCCAGACTGACTCATACTATCCACATGAACTACCTCGCAGGACTCAGCCTAAGCCCGCCCAGCCTTAGAAGCAGGAAACCAGGAAGTGAACAGCAGAGCTGGCTGCAGGTGAGGATTAAGTAGCAAGATGAGAAAACCCCTTTAATCCTTGCTGTGTTACATAGAAATTTGAATTCAAATGGAAAATCTGCAAAAGCGAAATTTTGAAATTTCACCTCCATTTTCCTTTAATTCTTGTGGAACTGCTAAAGGGTTAACTAGGTTTGTAAAATCAGTTTTAAATAAATTGAAGAGTGTAGTCTCTAAAATGGGGTCAAATGTGGTTTCTAATATGGCGGCCTCACAAAGGTACTTCATAACTGAACTGAATTGTAGGACTTGCTTCTAACATTCTAAGCCTTCTAACATCCCGACAAAAATGATGCAAACATAAAGTAGACATATGGGAAATGTAAAGTAATAACTATTTTATGAGGTATCGCTGTCAGCCTTAAAAGCAGAGAAATAAAAATTGTGAAAATTGCTAATTTTTCTGTAAAGTTTGAACTTTTCCCTTTTTAGTTATAAAAAACAAAAAAAAATACATATTGGCTTAAATTTACCATTAACATAAAGTACAATGTGTCACAAGAAAACAATCTCTGAATGGTTTGGATAAATAAAAGCGTTTCAGAGTTATTACCACATAAAGTGACACATGTCAGATTTGCAAAAATTGGCCTGGGATTTAAGGTGGAAAGAGGCTCAGTACTGAAGGGGTTAATTATGTTATTTATGACTCTGCAAATGAACCTTCTGTAAAGCGCTGTGTTGGCCCTTTATAAATAAAGATTAGCATTATTATTATTATTATTATTTGTTATTCACTGTATTGATATCAAATAATAATGGAAATGGTTTGCAGCAAATTGGTGATGAGCAAAGAAAGCTTCGGATCATAGATCCGAAGTTGCCTCGTTCAAAACTTTGGAATGATGCGGTATGGAGATCTGTCTCCATCCAACATTAAAATGTACGGCCTCCAATGAGGCCAAGTTAGTTATTCGCAAAGTCCTATTTTATTTTTAAATTAGAAACCAACTTTAAAACTTGGATCCGAATTCGACTTTGGTTCCTAGTGGTACCTCGGAACCGAAGCCGAGTACATTTTAACGCTGTACGGAGACAGATCTTCGTACAGCATTAATCCGAAGTTTTAAATGAAGCGACTTTAGATCTTTGACCCGAAGCTCACTTCACTCATCCGTTCATGACAATGAGATGGTTGGACAAAGCTGAGGTGATGGTTCTTAGGTTGTTGCTCACAAGTGTGGCCTTGACCTGGACTTTCATTACTGTAGGTTATAAATTAGGATGAAGGTTCTGTCCTGTGTGGTGCTGCCTTGATGAGCAATTAAACACTTACTCCATGATACGTCATCCCCAGGGTTTTCATTGTGTCCAGGTAGATCTGGAGGGAAAGGCCCACTTTGAGAACGGGTGACAGAAATTGAAACCAAGAGAGCTAAAGTGGTAGCAAAAGTGACCATCCTACTACTTGAAACAAAGGGAAGATTGTTTTAGGGACAGCAACAACTGAGCTCACAGGAGTTAATACATGCTGAGATTCTGCAGTTTACTCAGTCTTTCATTCAAAGCCCATCTGTCAGCAGACTTGTACCTATGACACTGGCTGACCTGTTACATGTGCACTTGGCAGCTGAAGACATCTGTGTTGGTCCCATGGTCATATGTGCCCGCACTGCTGAGAAAAATGATATTTTAATATTTGGAAATTAGGCTCTAGGAGCAACAGGGGCGTTGCCGTTCCAGAGAAAGCGGAGCCTCTAGGTGTGTCGCTCCCTCTGCACTGTGATTGACAGGACCAGGTGTTTATATAACTGCAGCTAATCACTGTATACACTGCTATATATCTACATTCCTGGTCCTTTTACATAGAGGAGACGTTATGGGACACATTTTATGGAGACCAGCGTTTTAGACGCCAGTCTTAGTAGAGACCCATAGCTGGCGTTTGATCCGCTGCATTCTCCGCCAGTTCTAAATGTAAGACTGCTTCCTGCTTTGTTACATTTAGACCATTTGCTACGCCTAAAACAGGCGTAGAAAATGATGAATGAGACGAGCCTGCTGGCCCTTCCCCGCCGACTCCACGCCCACAATTTTAGAACCGGTGTGAGCTGGGAAAAGTCGCAGATCGGTGCAAATACCGTTGCGCCGCTTTCTGTGCCTGAAATGCGCTTACATTAGGCATATTTCAGATAATTAAATGACCCCTATATCTTCACCAGAATGCAGAGATGTACAGAAAAGGGAGGGGCGGGGCCTGAGGGCTGCCAGTAGGGATTTAATTGGTGATGGTATCATCCGGGTAGTTTTCAGGGGAGAGACTGAGTTCCTGTTTACACAGGAAACAAGCATTCTGACTTAAAGGGACTCTGTCACCACTTTCTAACCCCCACTTTTAAAACTATAGTTCTGTCCATGGAGCCCCTGTGATTACAATGGTGTTGTTATATGCGAAATCTGCTGGCTCGTTTTGATAAAAAAACCTTTTATCTAACCTGTCAATCATGAGGATAAGGTGCCCAGGGCGTTTCTCCTGGTCTGAACATGCCGCCCGCCGCCGTTGGTGCCCAGCTCCTCCTCTGCCTTGAATTAGCGCCGCCTGAATGTGAAGAAATATGCCTCCGGCTCTCCCTCAGTCCCCCCTCCTTTTCTAAAATTTCGCGTGTGCGCACAGGCCTGTGCCTGATGCGCCCGTGCGGACTTTTCGATTCAGCCTCATTGAGCGAAGTGCGCATGCGCACTTCGCTCAACCTCCCGATAACGCGAACACTGCCGCACGCGCGGGATCTTAGAAAAGAAGGAGGGGGGACTGAGGGAGAGCCGGAGGCGTATTTATTCACATTCAGGCGGCGCTAATTCAAGGCAGAGGAGGAGCTGGGCACCAGCGGCGGCGGGCGGCATGTTCAGACCAGGAGAAACGCCCTGGGCACCTTATCCTCATGATTGACAGGTTAGATAAAAGTTTTTTTTATCAAAACGAGCGAGCAGATTTCGCATATAACAACACCATTGTAATCACAGGGGCTCCATGGACAGAACTATAGTTTTAAAAGTGGGGGTTAGAAAGTGGTGACAGAGTCCCTTTAAGATCACATGACCAGGTTCCCATAATGAGAAGGTTCAAGATGTATGGATGCAGCCGAGTTAGGTTGTAACGAATTACACTGCTAGATTGCTGGTGGCGAGTTAGACTATATGTAAACTTAAAAAAAAAAAAAAAGTGCTCCTTTAACCCCTTCGATCTCAGAGGATTTGTAATTTTTGCATTTTCCTTTTTTTCCCCCAAAGCCATAACTTTTATTTTTATTTTTCTGTTCACCTAGTTTGGGAATGGGGGTTTCTGTCTTGCGGCTTCTGGTAATAGCTAGAGAGGTGGCCATATATGTACAGCTCTCACCATTTACTTCAAAGGGACTTCCATGGCAGGTGCAAGAGACATAGGTTGGGAAATCCTAGTTACTGAGACATGAGTTCTGCAATATTCTCCCCCCTGCCCACTCTATTATCCCTTGGCATAGAGACCCTGTAATTAGCTTTTGGAAAGGGCATCCACCGTGTGAGTCGAGTTCTCCAACCTGGAACCTAAATTTGACATCACTTATATTGCCCTGACCATGGTATTATATTTTGTGGGGCACTTTTTGAGTTTATGCCTCCACGTAATAGCAATGAATAATTCACTTAAAAACGGCTGACCATTTGATTTCGAATTTTCCATGTTTGATGCAGAATTGCCATTTTATGGAATTTGGCCAGGCTCCGATCCATTCTCCCACAGTCTGATTGGATCCTGGCAATATTGGAATTCAGGCCATTCAAAAATATTTAAAGTGGAATTATTTTTTTCAAGCCTCTCTTATCTCTACTCCGCTGTTGTCTGACTCCTGTAGGGAACTGCTGGTATTCCACATGGTGATAATAATGGCAGTTGAGGTTTCACATCTAAAACTAAAAAGGGTCACCTCTGGCACTCCAGCTGTTCACAAACTGCATCCCCCATGATATGTAACCAGCCTAACAAACCTCCCATGCTCAGAGCCAGGTTTTTGCTTGTGATTTGTTATCTTGACAGAGCATCATGGGAGATGTAGTCTAGAAACAGCTGCATTGCCAGAGGTTGCACTTCTCTGATTTGAAGACTTTAAGTTCAGTCACACATCTTGAATGCCGCTTATCGGCTTTAACGTGCAGCTTGTTCTGAACAGATTCCTTAGATCATTAATGCCGCTTGTGAGCGGTCTTCTACTGAAACACAAGCCGTGCTACTATTTCTCCGCCATCCTCTTGTAATATATGATTTTTGGGAGGAATGAACTATCTTCACACTAAGGTTTAATAAATATTGGGAAGTGCCCAATGACACTGACCTCATTTCCTTTATAACAATGAAAATTAATAGTTTTGCGTTTTATGAGGCTGATGGTCCAGATGTAGTGTACATTTAATTAAGTGTAGTTTCCTCTCGGTTATGGTATGTGTATCTGCTTTTTGTCGCAATTTCTTTCTAGTTTTACAATTTTCCACATGTTTTCCTTCATCATTTATGATTTTTTTTTCAAAGAGCAGCTATGAGGATTTAAATCACTTTAGCATGCAGCAAAACAGTACCCATTCAAACAATAAACGCCATTTTAAAAAGCCTTTAGATCTTCCGTCACTTCATAAATAAAAATGTATAAAACATTATGCAGTTGTAGTGCCCACCTGCTAATTAAATGCAGATTTTCCCAAACTTATTTTCAAATCTGCCTTTTCTGTTTCAACTCTGCCTGCGCAGAGAATACATATGGCTCTTGTGAAATTAATTATGCTTATGGAGCAGCTGTTAAATTTAGTGCAACTAATTTTATCCAATATTTTACATTTTAATTGATTACCTGTGAAGAAATTAGCAAATTAACACATATTGTGCGGTAAGTAAAGACACTTTATGGACTTCTTTTATTATTATTTATTTTTGAACATAGCACGCCAATCTATAATTTTATTATTTTTACAACTTGGCTAGGTAGGGGTTGAAATAAGACATTCACTTTAGGACTGTAACATAGGAAGGAATTGGAGAACCTTCATTATCTAATGGGAGGCTTTGGAAGAGGATGCGAGCCAAGCATCTGTGTGTTCTGTAAGTCCTGACATGAGAAGCAGATTGGAACTTAATGACTCTTTCACAGAATTTTTGTAACATATGGGCCTATCTGGATCTGAGAAGGCTTTGAAGATCTTTCAACGCGACTAAGTGACTTAACCTTTGCCACGGTACTGGGTCTTTTATGGCAGCCCACTTTTCAATTATTCTCTTCTGTTTTTTTTCCATGCAGTTAGTTTTAGAGCATTATTGGCGCACAATGTTATTGTATTTGAATCATGTCTAAATTACTTTCTATCTGTTTGAATTCTGTTGATTGAAAGCAATAAGAAAGTGGTTAATATTACTGGCCTGAGAACAAGATGCCCAGAGGCACAGAAGGCTTGTGTAGTAATTTGCAGAAATATTACCGCATATATAGGGACACTCACCAGACAACCTTACGCTGGAGCTCAGCCGGCCCTCTACCTTCAAGCAACTTTATATATAGACTGACAATAGACAAATATGGCTGGCTTACAGTATCATAAAACCATTTAATAACTGTTTAGAAAATATATTTTATAACTACATCTGAACAAGCAATCATAAAACACTACACTTGGTTTTTTATGATTGCTAGAGTATTATTGATGTATTTATAAAGTATATATTGTGTAGTAATTTGCCTTTTTACATTTTCTTTTTTTTTTTTGTCTCAAATGAAATAAAATTATATAAAAAATATTTTTTTTTGTTAAACGCAAATGTTATGTATTACTGCACCTAGTGGCTGGAGGACTGAAATTGAAGTGCAGAGCTTGTAGAAGTGCAGGCTAACAGCTGCTACAATAAATACACGTATGTTTTATTAACTCCGTAGAGAGTGGTGCTGCATATTATTGGGATATGCCCTTACTTTGTTTTGGGATCAGGCCGTTGGTACCCCCACGAATGCTTTAGCATGAGGGAGCGCAGCGCTGATTTAGCTTACTAACCATAATCTTTGCGGGGCTGTTGTCTGCACACTACATGGTGTTCATGGGGAAAAGATAATAAAATTGTCTTTTTTTCATTACTATAAAGTTGACTTATTTTGTCCAGCTGGTTATCACAAACATGAACAATTAGGCAGTCAAAATGAACTAGAAAAAATAAATGACCTACCCCTAGTCCAATTGCAGTTCCAATGATCACATCATAACATTCAGATTATATCTTGCTACCCTTTATTGGAGCCTAAACTGTTCATTTACTGGATGACAATTGAGGGGAAAAGTAAACTTTTTCTGATCTGTATTCAGCTTATCTAGCTGGCTGCTGCTGAGGAAAGCGGAGCCCCGGCAATCAGGACTTGTAACTTATCAGATGTTTGTTGAAATGGCAGGTACACTTTTAGGAAACTTCAGTCTAACCTGCTAGACCGTTCTATACCTAGTCCAGCGGCGGAGCATAATGCCGGGATACTCTGTTTTTTAATTCCTGTGTCATGCCCCGCCTCCTCAGGCCCTGTAATAGTGACCCAGTATTCTTGTTTTGCTGCAATAAAATTTATATTAAAAACATCTTAAACCTAAAGCACAAGACAAATGGGACAAATTCCAAGATGCATTGGAAAATAAATCTGTTGTAGTCTGCATACCTTTTTTAAAGAAGCTTTCTGATAATTAACATAAATGGAGGTGTTGCAACCGCAACAGAGGCTCAGTATCATATGTTACATCATTAAAGATTAATATCAATGTCATCAGTGTTTATCATTGGAATTCCTCTTTAAGACTTAAGCATGAAAGATTGACAGGGAATAGATTCCTTAATTATCTTTTTTTTTTTTTTTTGAAAACTATGTAGGCTTTGTGCGAGAACTGAGCCAGTTATCAGTTGTAGGGCCTAGACAATTGTCAATGCAGCAACCCTGGACTATAAAGCAGATGGCAAATATCAGTACAAAGTAATGCAGTATATCCACAAAGTCACTCATAGTTTTGTATATTTATTTATGTAAATTGCGAAATGGAGTTCAAGAGCAATGATACCGATTATTATACAACAAAACTCTAATAATAAGCTAATCTTCCTTCAGATCCAGATCTAGGCATCGGCAGAGATCTCGCAGCCGTAGCAGTGATCGTTCCACTCGAAGAAGATCTCGCAGCAAGTCTTATGATCGAGACAGAGGAAAAGGTAGAGCGAAGGAGAAGACCAGAGAAAAAGAGAGAAGAAAAGAAAAAGAGTCAAGTTCCAAAGTTGGGTAGGTCTCTTTAATTTAAAACTATGTCTATTGGTGATATTATGCTTTTACGTTACGTGGTACCGGTATGTATTTTCATATTCATATTCTTGACTGCCTTTTTTTTTTTTTTTTTAAACTAGCATTAGGGCCAAACAATGGTCAGTGGCTCTGGGTTAGATACAGTATATTATAATGACCAGTCTGCTGGGCTAAGCTACCAGATGGCACGTAAGAACAGTTATTCACAATCATTGCATTGACGTGCTGCAGTCATTGATATTTCTGGGGATAAATTATCATTGCTAGGATGTCTTATTCCCATAAATATTCATTGTTTGATGGCAGCACATCCCTGCCAACATGTGATATTTATTTTTTAAAGTCACTTCGATGATCATATCGACCAACAAATG
The DNA here is from genome assembly GCF_014858855.1 of Bufo gargarizans. NCBI lineage: Eukaryota > Metazoa > Chordata > Amphibia > Anura > Bufonidae > Bufo > Bufo gargarizans. Next base: position 156,120,449 of record NC_058083.1, read on the forward strand.
TGTTTATGCTGAATGAGTTATACTGAACAATTGTTTAAAAGAATATTGTTCCAGATAATTGGCCTTTTTGTCTGCTTGTATAATAACATTTTAATTTTCAGTGGCCCCCTATGTTACCCTACCTAGGAATCCATCTTGCGTGCCCTTTGCTGTATAAACAACTTGAGAGAAACCGAAAAACATGGTCAACATACGTAAAAAATGTACACTACGCATTAGGAATCCTAAGTGACATCCAATCACCCTTCAGAGCAACGTTTTCAAATTTGGAATAGTTTTTACATTAGAACAAAAAAATATGGCAGGACATGGCCCTTTAACTTATTTTTTACATCCACTGTACATGTCGGATCTTTAAAGATGGCATCCACTCAGAAGATGAGCAGGCGCAGTAGCGGATAGGCGACTACTGTGTTACACAGCAGACACCCACTGGCAGTGAACACTTTGAACTTGGACATGTAACCACTCAGATGCAGTGGACATATATTTTGAGTGGGCTTCTCCCAGTAAACAAAAAGCCCCCTCTCCCACACTGCAGCAGCTGTTCAGTTTTCATGGCAGCCAGGAGGCTTCGATGCCGGCCATAGCAAACTTTCTGTACCTCAGAGGCATGGCAATTTTCCCATAGACGGCAGTCTACAACCTTTACAGTCTATGATAGAAACAATCTGATGATTGCATGTTCAGGTCCCCCCTAGGACATAGTAAAAAAAAAATAATAATAATAAAAAAAAAAAAAAAATATATATATATATAATAAACATTCCAACCACTCCCTTTCTCAATTTTACATATAAAAATTGCCATTATTGCTTCTTTCTAAAAAAAAAAACAAAAAAAAAAAAAACAAACCTGATAAAAAGAGATCATAAAGTCACAATAGTCCTAAATGGTATCTATAAAAACTCCACATGCCTTACAGCCCTTAAACAGCTCCATAGAGAAAAAATAAATAAAAATAAATGTTGGAATATGGCTAGGCAAAGTAATTAATTTTTTTTTAATTAAAACTGTACAAAAACTATATAAATATTGTATCACTGTAATCCTTCTGACCTGCAGAATAAAGGTAATGAGGGACATTTATCTAAACTGGTGTCCCCTTATGTCAGTCTTGATCTCCCTGCACTGACGTGAGATTAGCCTAATTTATTAAAAGGCAGATGCTGATCTAATAGTTAGGACCCCTACCGATCTAATGCCTATCCCTTAGGCCTCATGCACACAGCCATTGCGCGGCCGTGGCCATATTGCGCCCTGCAAACGGTGGGTCGGCAATCCACGGCCACTGGTCGTGTGCACCCCGCATCACGGATGCGAACCTGTTCACTTGAATGGGTCCGCAATTCCGGAGATGCGGAACGGAGTCACAGAACACCGGAAGCACTACGGAGTGCTTCCGTGGTGTTATATTTTTGTACATGTCATTTTTTTTTTTCTGTGCGGACAGACCACAAACTCATTCAAGTTGAATGGGTCCGGCCCGCAATTTCTGTCCCCAATGCACGGAACGGCCGTGTGCATGAGGCCTAATCCTGTGGATAGGGGATAACTTTAACCAACCGGAATACCCCTTTAATAATTAACTGTCCAGCATTCTCTCTGTAGCTCTTGGGAGATCGTAAAACCTGGACAAATGATCTTTTTCTACAATGCCCAAATTAATTTTGCTGCCCCAATATGGGTGTGATGTGGCACATCTCCCCTATCAACACCACTTTTTGCCCGATTTTGATCCTTCTCACTCACCCCTTATTTTGCTGCCTATTGTTTTTTTTTGTTCTAGCTTTTCAAAAAGCTAGAACTAAAAACCTGATAAATGGCCTACTTTGTAAACTAACCCTGTCCTCCGGTTTCTAAGCCAAGATAATGCAAACACAAAGAAAAAGTGAAGAGAGTCAGCAAAGGGCACTGGATGCTACTTTGTGCTTGGTTTGCTGATAATACAGTCCCAGCGGTGAATATGGTTATTCCAGGGTAGTTGGTAACCTTTTCACATCTACAAAATGCTATGGAAAACATTGCCAAGGCGGTCATTTTAATGAAGTTTTCTGGTTTGCATCAGCTTCCTATAAAATAATTTATGAACGTAATTTTGTAGTTCATGTCTTTTGCCTACAGCATATAGCTCATATCTTCTATTCTGGGATGGGTTACCATGTCCATGCAGCTCTTTCTTATTTCCTGTGATGTTATGTCCATGAGCAGGTCAAAGCAGAAACAGGGGCAGTGATTGGAGAATGTCTATGTAACCAGCTGGGTGGGAGGAGCTATAATCTAGCTGGGGATTGTTAGGGGGCTATGCTGGAGCTGGGACAGAGAATGGAGAACAGCATCATGGGTTTTGTCGGAATATAGCAATAAAAAGTGCTACATACAGGATATAAAGTAACTAGAAGGATTGGTATACATGGTGAAAATGGGTCAGGAAAGTCCAAACTGAAAAAAGTATGGGGAAGATGGGCTTGAGGTGAGCAACTACATGAACATATCTGTTTAAAAACCATAGTCCTCCCAGAAAAACCCTTTAACCGCTAGCTACCCACCCCCATGACTATATACAGTGGTGCTTAAAAGTTTATGAACACGTCAGAATTTTCTACATTTCTGCATGAATATGACCTAAAGCTACATTATATTTTTACACAAGTCCTAAAAGTAGATAAATGAGTCAAAAGTATTAGACTTGATTTTTATTTGAGGAAAATGATGCAATATCACATGTCTAATAGTGGCAAAAATATGTGAACCCTCAGGATGAGCAGATTTTTTTTAAGGTAAAATTAGAGTCAGATAGAAGTGCATCATGGCAGGAACAAAGGATATTTCTGTGGGCCTCAGAAGAACAGTTGTTGATGTTCATCAGGCTAAAAAAGGTTACAAAACCATCTCTAAACGTGGAACTTCAACAATTAATAGTCAGTCTGAGTACAAAAGGAGGAAATTCAAGACCATTATTACTCTCTCCAGGAGTGGTCGTCCAACAAAGTCAGGCCAAGAGCAAGGAGTGTAATAATCTGTGAGGTCACAATGGAACCCACGGTAATCTCTAAGCATCTAGAGGCCTTTCTCACATTGGTTAATGTTAGTGTTCATAACTCCTCTATCAGGAGGACACAAAAACAATGGTGTGATGTGCATGGCAGGAATGCAAGGAGTCACTACTGCAAAATTAATATTGCTGCCCATCTGCTACGGATTAACTGGACAAGCCAGAACCCTATTGGAGACCAAAATAGAACTTTTTGGTTTAAAGGAAACCTCTTAATGTCCTTCCAACGTCCCAGAGTACCTAACAGGTGTAGTCATCATGTCTTCAGTGGAAAAGTGTGTGAAAAAAACAAACTTTATTCACCCTGGTGACGTATGCAAATGGACTACTTGAAGTCAACGGGGCAGCTGTCCTGGCTCTTTACTCCTGGTTGACACCTGAGTGCTTTTTTTTTTTTTTCTTTAGATGTGATGCGCTTGAGATTCTGCGTGTGCATCGTTCTGTTTCGTCTTCAGTGTACTTGACTTCTAAGGCTCACTGCGCAGGTCCCGTCATTAGTCAGTGAACATGTTAGGCCTTGTTCACACCAGCGTTCAGCCTTTCCGTTCTCCTGCTCCGTTATAGGAGCAGGAGAACGGAAAGGACGAATTGGGCACATAACTGAGACGAGCGGAGCCTACGGACCCCATAGACTATAATGGGGTCCGTTAGGTTTACGCTCAGAAAATGATTTTGGAGCGGAGACAAAAGTCCTGCATGCAGTACTTTTGTCTCCGCTCCAAAATCATTTTCTGAGCGTAAAACTAACGGACCCCATTATAGTCTATGGGGTCCGTAGGCTCCGCTCGTCTCAGTTATGTGCCCAATCCGTCCTTTCCGTTCTCCTGCTCCTATAACGGAGCAGGAGAACGGAAAGGCTGAACGCTGGTGTGAACTCAGCCTTATAGAGCAGGAGAGGCTAAGCACATTGATGCATAGTTTTACGGGAAATATTCAGAATTTGTTCTGTAATGTACTGACTTAATGTAATGTACATGGGGAGGTGTTATCAGTGATTATTAGCATTACTTGTGTAAGTGTGTATAGAGAGATAGCGGTCAGTCACTGATGGCTGTGCACAGGGTTGGTTTTAAGTTCATAAAAAGCAGAGATTTATATATTTTCCCAACAAAACTATATTTACATCTGCTTGGCTTCTGTTGTATAACCTGATGCCTGCAGATTGCATTGCACTTCATGGTGATGGGTTCTCTTTAAGTGCATCATATTAGCATTAGATGGCAACATTTGGCGGGGCTCTGTTTAACTGGCTGTAGTGGTATGTCAAGTTGATAACACGTGAATGCTGTGGCCAATCACTAGCAGAAAATAAGAGCACTGGAGGTGACCATTTGAGGCAGTAGCAACATTCTTGCTATATAGTTGCTCATCCATAGGGGGTTTTATAGTAGCTAGGCTAGGCCCATCTCTGATGCACAGGAAAGTCTGGTATTTAAATGTGGCTCCTCAATATTTTCCTGCTGGAATATCTGTGCCCATCATGGCCAAATATTAGGCAGTGCATTACACCCCTTTGTTGGAAATAGGCTAATGAGCAGAAGACAACAATACCACTTGCTTATTATCTTCAGATCACCCCACCTTAAAAGCTGGGAGGGGAACCCATCAATATACCTGCTCTCTAACAAATGTTGGTAAAATGGTAAAGAGAAATAGGCATAAATGTGATACCATGTCATCAAATTGTTCTAGAATGATACTATCAACCCCTTTGCAATGAGCTCCTTACAAGTACAGCCCTGTAGGAAGTGACTTGCACTGTCTACTGTAGATGTATGGCGCACTAATCGAGTGGGCACAGGAACGGTGCTTGCTCGATCAGTACAGGGGCCTGGCTGTATCCACCAGCATTACTAAAAACTCCAATATCAGCAGTTAACCCTTTTAGATACCACAGTCAATGCTGACTGTAGCATCTAAGGGGTTTACAGAGGGTGGGGGCTCCCTCTCTCAAGACATCGGTGTCAAGCAGTGCGATTGCTGGTTGCCGATGGTTGCCGATGGTTGCCATGGCATCTGGAATCCTTGCAAAGGCTTACTAGTCTCCCAGCAACAGATGACTATGATGCCCAGCTCCCAGACTGGCTCTCATAGGCAACTGTTAGTCTAATACTTAGGCCCCTTTCACACGGGCGTTGCGGGAAAATGTGCGGGAGCGTTGCGGGAACACCCCCGATTTTTTCCGTGTGAGTGCAAAACATTGTAATGCGTTTTGCACTCGCGTGAGAAAAATCGCGTGTGTTTGGTACCCAAACCCGAACTTCTTCACAGAAGTTCGGGCTTGGGATCGATGTTCTGTAGATTGTATTATTTCCCCTTATAACATGGTTATAAGGGAAAATAATAGCATTCTGAATACAGAATGCATAGTAAAATTGCGCTGGAAGAGTTTAAAAAAATAAAAAAAATAAAAAATAAAAATGTACTCACCTTAATCCACTTGATCGCGTAGCCCGGCATCTCCTTCTGTCTTCATCTGAGCTTTGTGCAGTAACAAGGACCTTTGGTGACATCACAGTCATCACATGATCCATCACCATGGTAAAGATCATGTGATGGATCATGTGATGACTGTGCCGTCACCAAAGGTCCTTGTTACTGCACAAAGCTCAGATGAAGACAGAAGGAGATGCCGGGCTACGCGAGCAAGTGGATTAAGGCGAGTTAAATTAGTTTTTTTTTTTTTTTTTTTTTTTATTAAACCCTTCCAGCGCAATTTTACTATGCATTCTGTATTCAGAATGCTATTATTTTCCCTTATAACCATGTTATAAAGGAAAATAATAATGATCGGGTCTCCATCCCGATCGTCTCCTAGCAACCGTGCGTGAAAATCGCACCGCATCTGCACTTGCTTGCGGAAGCTTGCGATTTTCACGCAACCCCATTCACTTCTATGGGGCCTGCGTTGCGTGGATTATCGCATAAGTGATGCGTGAAAATCACCGCTCATGTGAACAGCCCCATAGAAATGAATGGGTCGGTATTCAGTGCGGGTGCAATGCGTTCAACTCAAGCATCGCATCCGCGCGGAATACTCGCCCGTGTGAAAGGGGCCTTATGGTTTCAATAGAGCACATGACAGCATGTGTTGACTGCATTGAAACACGGAGTAGACTGAAAAATTGAAGTCCCATAGTGGGACTAAAATAAAAAGTAAAAATAAAATAATTGTTTTTATATAAAAAGTTTAAAAAAGTAAAAAAAAGCTATTTACTATTGTAACAATAGAGCTAAAAATAGACATATTTGGTTACAACCATTTTTAATCATGTCCCCTCCAATAAATGTACAAAATGGTAGCAATGAAAACATCAACTCATCCTATAATGCCCACTCTACCCCTTCATAAATAACGTGAGGGGTGTAGTTTCCAAAATGGGGTCACTTATTGGGGGTTTCCACTGCACTGTTACCTCACAGTCTTTGCAAATGTGATGTAGCACACAATAACTGTTCCCGCAAAATCCATGCTCCAAATGCATATTGGGCACCGAAAACTTTTTTTTTTTTTAAATACTGTCCGCTGTGCTTTGATTTCTGCCATATACTTGTGGCAACAAAATGCTCACTTCTCTCCTTTTAATACCTTCAGTGGTGCAGTTTCCAAAATGGGGTTACTTCTCAGGGGTTCCAGTAAATCACCATATTTGAGCTCAAATGCTCATAGTGCTCTTTTACCCCTAAGTCCTGATGTATGTCCAGGCAAAAGACTAAGGTCACTGGTAGAGTGTTTATAAAACCAGGAGGCACAACATTTTATTAGAGGGCTAACTTTTCACACTGGCATACACTGGTCATATTGGCATATCTGTGTAAAAATTGCAGTTTTTCACTTTGCACCATCTGCTGTGCATTAATTTCAAAACACCTGTGGGGTCAAAATTAGTGCTGAGCGAATGGAAGTTTGTGAAGTAGACTTCGATCCGAATTTCAAGGAAAATTTGATTTGCCACAAAGTCAAATTCCCTCGTGCTTCATGGTAACGAATAAAATTTCCTTCAAATGGCGGTAAAACAAAAGATCACGCACCGCACAAGATTTCGCACAGTCTGCAAGATGGCTGCAGCGGGCTCTTCACAATCAAATGATTAAGGTATTAAATTTTTTCTTACAGATTAACCCCTGAAAGCCCTCAATGGTCATCTCAGATGCTGCGTTCAGCGATGAAAACGGCATCTGAGGGATTCAATAATGGGGAGGTGCAATTGCTGTTCCCCGTCATTGTGCCCGCTACTCACAAAGAAATGGGTTTGTAGCAAAATAGTTTGTCACGGAGCAAATTTCTTTGTGAAATTCAGCGAAGCAGACTAATCGAAGTTTTGAAAACTTTGCTCATCTCTAGTCAAAATGCTCACTACATCCCTTTGGTAAATTTTGTGAGGGTTGTGGTTTCCAAAATTGGGTCACTTCTTGGGAGTTTCTTTTTGTGAGGGGTGCTTTTTCCCCTATTATCACTTGTGAATTTTTTTAAAGGTTTTGTTTCCAAAATGGGCTAACTTTTTAGGACTTTGCACTGTACTGGTACCTCATGGCTCTTCAAATGTGATCTGGTACCTGAGACACTTGGCACCTTCCAAAAGCTGAATGGCGCCCCTTCCTTTCTGAGCTCTGTGGTTTTACCATACAGAAGTTTTCGACCACATACAGGGTTGTTGTCGTATTCAGGAGAAAATGGGTAACCAATTGTAGGGTGCTTTTTCTCCTGTTACTCCTTGTTAAAATGTGGGGCTTATGCAATATTTTATTGTAAGAAATGTAGGGAGTCATTTATTTAACAAAAAATACACCTTAATTAGGGCTTTTTTGCTGCGATCTGTGACTTCTCCCTGCTCACACCAGGTCTAAAAAAAAAAAAAAAAGTAGGCGTGGTGGGGAAGGAGACCTGTTTTAGGCGTATAAAATGGTCTAAATGTATGACAGCTAGGAAGCTGTCTTACATTTAGAAGTGATAGTGGATCCATCGCCAGGTATAGGGCTTATTAAGATCAGGATCTAAAACGCTAGTCTTATTAATTGTGCCTGGTAATGTTTTATTTTTTTCAATAAAGTGTCTCTAAATAAAGTGAAATGCCCTCACAACACCCCTAAACAAAATCTATGAGGGGTTACTTTGTGGGTGTTTGTACTGTAGGGGTACCTCAGGGTCTCCTCAAATGTGATATGGTGCCCAAAAATCTGCCCTGTAAAAATCATATGGTGCTCCTTCTCTTCTTAGCCCTGCTGTGTGCCCATACATAAGTTTACAGCCACATACGTGGTGTTTCTGTAAATTACAGATTCGGGGTAATAAATATTGAGGTTGTTTTACTGTTTAACTCTTTCTCTGTTACAGGGAAAAATGGATAAAAATTGAAAATCTGCACAAAAGTGACATTTTTAAATTTTGCCTCCATTTGTTTTAATTCCTATGGATTTAATTCCTAAAGGGTTAACAAAGTTTCTAAAATGAGTTTTAAATAACTTGAGTGGTGTAGTTTCTAAAATGTCATCTATGGGTGGTTTATATTACGTAAACCTCTCAAAATCACTTCAGAACTAAATTGGTCCTTACATTTTCTTGAAAGTTTGAAAAATTGCTTCTAAAAATCTAAAGGAGCATTTACAAGTGCTGATGAGCAGCAGATTGTTGAGAAAGAAGTGTTCTTTACCTATAATTGACAATTTACATGCATCGATCACTTCCACAGTAGGCATTGTTTATGGGCAGCAGATTGTTGTTCAGACGGCACAATCTGCTGCCCAAAAACTATAATTTAGGTGCCTGCACTAATGATCATTTTACCCAAGTAAACAAGTATTTTACTTTACATTTACGCGAGCAGATTGTCCCAATTATCCGAACTATCATTGCAACCTGTAAATCCACCTTAAGGGCTTGTTCACATGACCATAATTGCTTTTTCAGTGTTTTGCGGGCCGTTTTTAATGGATCAGTTTTTTGTTTCAGTAGTGTTTCCGGTTCCATTTTGTTCCGTTTTTCCATATGGCATATACAGTATACAGTAATTACCATATTTTTCACCCTATAAGATGCACCTGCCCATAAGACGCACCTATATTTTGAGGAGGAAAATAAGGAAAAAATGAACCAAAAGGTGTGCTTTTGGTGGGTTTTGAACTAATGGTGGTCTGTGGAGGACGCACTGTTATGGGGGGGGGGGGGATCTGTGGAGGACGCACTGTTATGGGGGGGGGATCTGTGGAGGACGCACTGTTATGGGGGGGGGGGGGATCTGTGGAGGACGCACTGTTATGGGGGGGATCTGTGGAGGACGCACTGTTATGGGGGGGATCTGTGGAGGACACACTGTTATGGGGGGGATCTGTGGAGGACTCACTGTTATGGGGGGGGGATCTGTGGAGGACGTACTTATGGAGGGATCTGTGGAGGACACATTGTTATAGGGGATCTGTGGATGGCACTGTTATGGGGGGGGGGGGGATCTGTGGAGGACACATTGTTATAGGGGATCTGTGGATGGCACTGTTATGGGGGCATCTGTGGATGACACATATATAGCATCTTATGCTATATATTTGTCATCCACAGATATCCCCCATAACAGTATCCCTGTGTACAGTAAATATTGACCCTAATACAAGTGCGGGTTGGCAACTTGTGTTTAAAATCGCTACGGGGCCAGGCCCCGCACACACTAGTATTCAGATGTAAACTGTAGGCAATTATAATGTTAACTGTAGGCAATCCATATTTAAACTATGTATGTTATCTGCATGGCTTGTGAACTGATGTATATGGGCTGCACCATAGGGAAATTCAAGATCAGAATTTTGGAGCACCTCAACTACATTGATAATCCTGCAAGTGTGAACATATCCAATGTCGCTAGACACTTTATACAAAAACATGAATGACATGTGAAACACTTTAGAGCTTATGCTATCGAACAAGTGAGATTACCTAAGAGAGGAGGTGATTTAAAGCGTCTTGTAAGACTAAGGGAAGCTTTTTGGATTTTTAAATTGGATACCAGACATCCTAATGGTCTTAACTTGAGAAATGAGCTTATGCATTTTTATTGACCGTTTCTCGGAAGTTAAGTTGGGAATAAGATTTGTATATTGTATGTGGTATATTTGTATATTGTTATACATTTATATATGACAGTTTATTATGTGTGCATTTGAGTTTATTTTTATATGTCTATAATGGGAATTGTCACTATATATATATATATATATATATATATATATATATATATATATATATATATATATATATATATATTTCATCTATTTAGATAGATGCGATTTTGCAATTGCATTGCTTGACAATGTAAACAGTGCCTTTTATATGGGGAATGGAAGGTTCCTCCTTTTCTTCTTTTCCCATCCCCCACCTCTTCAGGTGAGGGCAGAACCATTTGTTTTAGTCCAGTATTTAATCCCTGGGAAAGACACTGCTCACAGTTAAGAAAAAGAGTTTTGTTCGAAACGCGTCAATGTTGCTACACTTGTGGGTGCATGTCTTGTACATTGTTTCTACTGCCTGAATAAAGACGAGGATTTTAAGCTACTAAAGAAAACGTGTGCTGGAACTTTTTCGTGTCGAATAGAAAAAATTGGGCTGGGCATAACATTTTCAATAGTTGGTTCCAGTCCATTGTATAAGATTTACCGCAGCGATTCCCAAAAAGTGAAGTGGGCACCAATCACAGTTCAGTCAATGCGTTATCTGGGACCGCACGTTCCCTATCCAGAAGAATGAAAACCTTTTCAAGCTCGACCCATCCAATTTTAGGAACATAGGCAATTTATCAGGTCCCACTATCGCCAATCCAAGGTTCCTGTGAGATGTCAGAAAATACGCCAATAGTGAAGTACTGTGTGTCAACAACAATCGTATTTACATAGTTGTACTCACAAGTGTAACTTGGTATATAGGAACATCACACAACCTCCAGGGCTTTGCTTCTTATCTCTTTTATTTAGCGGTGGTGGAAAAAAAACAAAAAAACATTGAATTGCTCCAATGGTAAAGCACCGCTTGAGAAATCAGTATAAAGAGGATTTAATATACTCACAAACACAAGACGGTAAAAAGCAATAAAAGAGAAATCTCCACAGTCCTGCCCAACCCAGGTTTCGCTCCAAGCTTCATCAGGGGCGTATCCCACATTTTACCCTCAAGCAGAGGTCGCAATAACGCCTGTACAAGCGTCATAGACTCCTGTTCAGGCCATTTTACTCCCTGGAAAAAGTCTAAGGCTTAGCGTGCCATTCATAAGTGCAGTGAATGCTGTGAATGCCGCCGGGCAGCGCAGCGATGCTGCTGCCTGAAACAACCAATAACAAGGCTCCTTACAGTGAGGAGCTTTGTTATTGGTCAGTGTGAGCCGGCTGCCGGAGCTTATGACACACCGCTCTGAAGGGAGGAAGGAGGCGCACGATCCTCACTGGCAGGGTAAGTGGCCTTGCTGTGAAATAGAGTGGGGGTCCCGGATCTGAGTGCCTTGTTTTTCTCTATAATGATGAGTCTGAAGCGCTAAGCCGAGCGCTGTCTCTCCTCCCTGCTGAGTGCGTTACTGAAGACAGCCTCAATAGAAGGTCTAGGGGGCCGTCTTTACCACCGCCTCAGCAGTGAGGAAAAGTGGCTGAGCGCTTCAGACTCCTGCTTATAGAAGTCAGTGAGGCTTCATGCACAAGGGCGCATCACGGCTCCATACAACCTCCATAGCGGACAGACCTGTCAGCTTTCCTATGAATCCATCAAGGGAAATTAGTTGCAGCATGTTCCATCGGACGCTGAACTAGAGATATTGTTTGCTATAAGGATTTCTTCTGTAATGCAGCGCCGCATGGTGGCACATGGTGCTACAAGGACTGCATGTGGCCATTTACAGCCTCCAGGACATACAGTCCCTCTGCCAAGTGCATGACGTCTTCGCTGCAAGACTGTATAATCCAATAACCACAGCGATGCTGGCAATTTTGTGGCATTATCTGGTGGCATTAGATATGGCAACCTGGTCATGGAAGACTAACTCCCCTTTGTAGCAAGATCAAGCACAACACAAAATGACAGCCTCTAGATCAGGGATCAGCAACCTCCGGCACTCCAGCTGTTCTGAAATTGCAACTCCCAGTATCCTCCTTTCACTTCTTTAGGAGTTACAAGAACAGCTGAGCAAGTGTGCATGCTGGGTGTTGTAGTTTTACGGCAGCTGGAGTGCCAAAGGTTTCTGCACCCTAGATCTACAGACGAGCCTGGTGGTTATCACTGCGTGATGAGGTCATCCAGATCAAGTGACTGTGGCGGTGCGAGCACCTGGCACCAGAGGTATGTGCCTAGGTCTTTCGCTTGTGCCCTTGGCACCAGCATGCACCACCATCCATTGTGCCTGTGTCCTGCTCTGCCAGTGCCTCAGGTCTCTTCAGAGTCTTCCAACAGCCCCAGTGGCACGACATACCCACCTGAGAGCTCATCTACAAGGACATAACTTTGGTGGGCAGCCATGGCCAAGTGATGGATGGCAAACCCCAATGACCAGCGGCACAGAAACAGCAAAAATGTAAGGGATTGTCCCAAGATCAACACTATTTACCTATCCATACTTGACCTAGAGAACACTAGAACATGGAAACCAAGGTGGGCCCCCCAGCGATCATGTACTTGAAGGGGAAATATCTGTTTTAGTAACGACTTGCGTTTCTCATGCAATAACAATTCTGGGGAATCAATTCTTGTGACTCTATATTGTACCATTCCTCTATTATTCCTACTAGAACTTATGAACAAATTGCTAGTAGTCTGCAATAAAGGTCCAGCGGAGGGGTTACCAGTTGACAGCACTGATTGAATAATCGGGTTGTGCAGTGAGACCCCCATCTGGACCTTCACTGCAAACTGCTACCAAGTCATTCATAACTAATAGCAGAAATAAGAGGAATGGTGCAACAAAGTCATAAGAATAGATGCTCCAGGATTGTTATTACATGGGTAGTTTCCAAAACAAACAAATCCGGAGAGGTTAAGGGTCCTCTTTAACGACAGGTGATAAATATCGATCTTAGGATAAACCCTTTAAACCGCATAACATCACTGCAACAGTGACCTCAGTGGTGCCGACCCCCTCAGAGCAACAGTGACCTCAGTGGTGCCGACCCCCTCAGAGCAACAGTGACCTCAGTGGTGCCGACCCCCTCAGAGCAAAATGACTTCAGTGGTGCCGACCCCCTCAGAGCAAAATGACCTCAGTGGTGCCGACCCCCTCAGAGCAAAATGACCTCAGTGGTGCCGACCCCCTCAGAGCAAAATGACCTCAGTGGTGCCGACCCCCTCAGTAGTACCGACCCCTGAGAGCAACAGTGACCTCAGTGGTGCCGACCCCCTGAGAGCAACAGTGACCTCAGCGGTGCCGACCCCCTGAGAGCAACAGTGACCTCAGCTAAATTTAAAATTGTCTAAATTTGCTATTTATGCATGGTAGACAGTTCTAGAGTGCTAGTAATGGTTTCCCTGCATAAATAGCAACCCCTTAATGTTATGTAGGCCTTAATATAAACTATTTAAATTACTGTAACTTTCGTACTCCTCATCGGCTGAAAATACTCCTCAAAAATGGTAAGAGGAGTATTTTTACTCTTCCAGAAAAAATGTAGCGCAACCTCTGCCCACAAGTACTAAATACCCTCATACCCCTCCCCCATAACCCAAAACAGACACATAAAAGGTTAAAACATAATCATAACAAGCGAAGTTACAATTCCCATTCACAACTTAAATAGATAACTTCCTCCAATAGTGGCTTCTTTTAATTTAAAAACTTTTACTCCAATTAATTTCTTACATCGGACTTCTTCATTCATAAATCTCCTACAACTCTTCCTCCAGCCTGTAGTCACTCCCCTAATACACACCCCCCTTATTTAATTGGTCAGTAGCAACTCATGCTCACTCCCACAGTACACACCTCCCTCCCCTGATTGGTCAACAATGACACACCTCCTTGGTACTAGGATCACCGTTATTTCACTAAGCACGGTTTCAAATCTAGTTCTACATTAAGCGCCTGCGGTTGAATAGTATCGAGCTCATAGATCCATTTGACCTCCCGCAGATCTATCTTCTGCACGTTATCTCCTTTCCGCCAGTCACTTTTCACCAGTTCTAATCCGACAAACACAAGTCCTCTGGGATCTTTCTGATGGACCTTTTTAAAGTGGATAGACACCCCATGGGTCTCCAGACCCTTTTTTTTTTTTTTTTTTAATATTCTTAATATGTTCTTTTATACGGACCTTCAGTTTTCTCATCGTTCGTCCTACATACTGGAGGCCACACGGGCACTCCAGCATGTAGACCACCCCCGAACTGTCACATTTAATTCGTCCTTTAATTTTGAAATCCTTATTTCTATTGACTGAATGTATCATCGTCGTTTTCATCAGTTTTTTTTTATCCCTACTCCTGTTCCTACATGGGGGACAAAAACCGCTCCAGGAGAAACGTTTTTTTCTTTTCCCTCTTCCTTACTTGGAATTGCACTGTGTACTAGATGATTTTTAAGGTTCCGAGCCTTTCTGAAAATAAAATCGGGGTGGCTGGGGATCTCTTTGCCTATAACTGGATCATTTTTAAGTACTGTCCAATTTTTTTTCGAATGGAATTTTTAATTAAGCCTGCCTGTGCCGTATACTGAGTAATAAACACAAATCTGAAATCCTTCCTCTTATATTCAGAAAAAAAAAGGGATGGAGACTGAATATAAGAAGAGCTAGGATTTCAGATTTGCGTTTCTTACTCTGTATACGGCACAGTGAACAGAGATTAGCCCCGGCCACGCTAGTTGATACTAGTCGTGACGTCACTGGGCCTGCACTAAACAGTGAGATGGCCGCGGCACTACTGCCAGCGCCGCTGCCTTCTCAAGCAGCTGATCGGCATGGGTCCTGGGTGTTGGACCCCTGCCGATCAGATGCTGATGATCTATCCAGAGGATAGATCAGGGATCAGCAACCTTCAGCACTCCAGCTGTGGTGAAACTACGACTCCCAGCATGCACACCTCCTTGGCTGTACTCAGAACTCCCAAAGGAGTGAATGGAGCATGCTGGGAGTCGTAGTTTCACAACAGCTGGAGTGCCGAAGGTTGCTGATCCCTGGGATAGATCATCAGTTTAAAAAAACTGCAGAACCCCTTTAAGCCTTCTACATTTACAAAATGATGCCAACCTAAAGTAGACATAAGATGAATGTTAATAACTATATTGAGAGGTATCCCTATATGTCTTAAAAGCAGAGGAAGTTTAGAAAATTGCTAATTTTTTCCAAATTTTCTGTAATTTTTGAAAAAATAAAGGTAAAACATATTGACCTAAATTTACTATTAAAGTAAAGTACAATGTATCACTAGAAAACTAAATAAATAATAGCATTCCAAAGTTATTACCACATAAAGTGACACTTCAGATTAGCAAAATTCGGTTCTGTCAGGAAGATGAGAACTGGCTATGTCTGGTAGGGGTTAATAGTCTACATGTAAGTGAGGAGTGAAAACTTTCTAACAAATAAATCTGCAGGTGGTCGAACATTGCCCAATGCTCAGTTAAATCTTCTAGTATACAGTAATTTGCTTTGTCTATGCTGATCATCCATCAGATAAATGATAATGCCGTTCTGAGCTTTCCCCGTTACGCACTGTGACAGGACTCCTCTTCTGTCAGTGATTGCTGATGATCACCGGCATCTCGGTCTTCAGCATACAAATCTGGCTAACAGCTCCCCATTCGAAGCCTCTGATGGAGTATACATATTTTATCTCAACAGCTTCCTCAGAAATCCATGTGAGGTTCTTATCTTCTGGAGTGTATGAAGTTTGATTTACACCAGAGTGAGGAAGTTGTATCATGATAATGTGGATGTTATTCATTTTAAACATAGAGACATTAGCAATTCTATGTGATTGGTGACGGCCATCTCTGAGCGTGGATATAAAATAGCATAATTTTATCAAATACAGCCGAGACCACCTCCGTTTTAGGAGAGGCTCGGGCTACAAATCTCTTCCTCTTGATAGCATTAGTTATTATGACTGCTACTTGAATAAACTCTTCTTGTATAAATTGATGGGAAGTTCTACCTAGGCCCTATAGAATTATTTAAATCATAGGTCTTTAGTGTTCATCTGTTTCCTCTTATCACATTATTACTGCCCGGCTGCATCACTGCAGTCTGCTGAGTTATTATATTACACTCAACTTTGTCCGTTTTGGTAGAGTAAACCCTATCAACCATCAAGACTCCATGGGTGTCATCTAGGAGAGTGCATTAATCTGAATACCATTTTCTTTAACAGGTACTTGCGTAGAGGTGGCATCTATTTTGAAAATGGCTCCCTGGAAATGGTTGCATTGAAATAACTGCACTCTACTTGTTGGATTTAGAAATAACTATTTTCCATCTGCCTTCTATTAAAAATAAAATGGATGCATCAAGCTGTCCGTGTTAAGGCTATGTCCACATGACAGATTTTTCTTTGTGAAAATTAGGCCGTGCGAACGTCCTCTTAGTTTGTGAGCAGACCTTTCCTATTTGGTTCATTGCAGTCGATTAAAAGGGAAGCATCTCTGCATTCTTCTGTTTAGGTCTAGGTTCACATCTGCAACCAAATTTCGAAATTCTGTTACAGCACAGGAAGAGAATACTGGAATCGTAGGATGCAGCCTATCTCGGACACCGCTGGGGCCTAATGGATCCCATTTAGTTTATTATACTATAAACAGTAAAATCTGTTTGGCCTGTTTCAGTTGAGTGATTCTCACACAGACACAAAAATTGACCTTTGTGTTTATTTAAGCCCCTACCAGAAGATCTGCATAAAGATTTCTAAAGATATAGGGGGTCATTTATCAAACTTGTGTAAAGTAGATCTGGCTTCGTTGCCCAAAGCAACCAATCAGATTCTACCTTTCATTTTGGACAGCAACTTTAGAAAATGAAAGGTGGAATCTGGATTGGATTGGTCGCTACGGTGGTGGATTGGTAGCTATGGGGAACTAAGCCAGTTGTACTTTACACCAGTTTGATAAATGACCACAATAGTGTACTATATAAAAAGTGGACATCCTATGTCTGTGTCCATGTCCCCATGACAACACTTTCTACTCCTGTACTCTTTCAGTGTTCTCATAGCACTGCCAGACATCCTAGCATCCTATCAAAACCCAGCTTTAATTTTTCTTGCAAAAATTAAAACCTTACTTGATTGTTATCAAGGCTCCAGTTATAGGCAGTTTTCTGCTGGAGGAGCTGAAAGTGTGGTGCACTGGGAGGATTAAATAGTGATTTTTACATACTAATGGGGCTTTGTTATAGATCGAGTTTTGCTGATTGCAATGCAGAGAGTGAATTCCATGGCAAATCCGGATGTAACCCATGTGGACATACCCTTAGGCTGGAATCAAGCATGCAGTTTTTTTGGTCCTTGCAGGCCGTTAATTTTCCAGACAGTGGTTGTCATGGACCACATAGGAACCTGTACTGCATAAAACTATCCCATTTCTGGTAGTTCTTGGGGTAAAGTAAGTCCCTCATTTAGCATTTTTTATTTTTTCATATTTAGAAATATTATTGACGGCCATAGTTCTGTTATACCTTTTCTTCACCTTTAAAGAATCACTCCGACCAAAATTTTTATTTTTCAGATTTTCTGTTTAGAAAGGTACATGATGTAAATTGCACTCAAAGTAATTTTCTTACCAGTGTCAGTTATAACCTCCCTTCTGATCCTTAGCTGTGTCATGTGACCAACTCTGCCTTTCCAACTGACACAGGACAGGAAGTCACTTTCTCTATTCATTCCTATGACTCTGACATTCAGGCTCCTATAGGAATACATAGATAATCTGTCTTCCTATCCATAAATGCTGGGCCAGTTGGAGAGTCAGAGTGTTGGACACGTGACACAGTTGAGGATCAGAAGGGATGTTATAACTCTCAAATACAGTCACTGATAAAAATAAAAAAAATTACTTTCACTACAGTTTACATCATGCATCTTTCTAACAGGCTAGAGAGTAAACATTTGTGGGAGTCCTTTAACTATTACCTCTTTTTCCAAAACCCATAGTTCCAATGAAGGCTCCTCGTCTCGTTCAGTAGGTTATTGAGCAGATGAAGAAGCATGTAATTAATTGCCAGACTGATAAATATGGCTGCAATGGTATGAGCTGGGGAGTCCTACTTTGCAGCTCTAGATGTATAAGTAGGTGTTCTTTGCTCCCCACTTGCTTTGTGGCATTTGATGTGATATCAGTTGGGGATCCTGGCACAAGAAACACTTCGGTCTCCTCTGTGACAACATATTTTCACAAACAAACTAAGGTTTCTGGACTTTTCTAGTCTGACAGCAGACGCTAGCTTTTTATTTGGAGCTTGTCATATTTTTTTTCCCCCCCTCTTACATCCTCTTTATGCAGCAGGAAGTCATTTATGCTAATTCCCTGCTATTTGCATATAGGTTATAGAGTTCTGTGGAGCAGAGCATTCTCAGAACTCCTTTTAAGTGTCTGCTTAGATCAAAGCAGGTCTGTGTGATAGCTGTTGTCTGACACCAAGCTGAGCGGTGTTGTTTTCATTAAACATTTATCAGACTTCCAATGCGACAGCAGGCAACTTTGTGCTTGGGTAACATGTTTTCATGCAAAATTTATTGAAAAAGACGAGACCTTGTAAAAAGATCTTGTTGCCTTTCACCAGTGGCGAAGAGTAAATGTTTGATTGGTGGGAATGAAGTATATATCTTTACGGTACCGTCGCTGTTTGCACACCCTGCATCAGACAAGCGGATGAAACGGTATTGCTAAAGATTACAAGAGTGTGATATTAGGCTTTACATCCCCTCCTTTTTTAATTTTTTTTATGTTACCACAATCCATTTGCTGCCATGTTTACATGAAAGTGGTGGATGCGCCACGGTTAGGAGAATTTAAAAGGGGAGGGGGGGATTGCTAGCTTTATCTTCAGTGGTCCACAGCTACTTGCAAGCAGATATTTAGCTAGTGTTTAATATGGTGTGGTAAAACTGGCTATTCTGCATGTTATCTGTTGGATGGGAGTGCGCCATATTTGTATAAGTGTTATTTCACACACACAGGATTTTTCCGCTGCAGAATCGGCAGCAGAAATCCAAGGCTGATGCTCAGATTTCTGCTGCAGATTTGCGATAAAGGGGTTGTGCAGCCGGTACACATTGATGACCTATCATCATATATATATATATATATATATATATATATCTATCTATCTCTATCCATACAGCGAATGGCGTAATGGGGGGGGGGGGGGGGAGAGTTAGGCCTCATGCACACGCCCGTATGTATTTTGCGGTCCGCAAAAAAATACAGATGACATCCGTGTGCATTCCTGCATTTTGCAGAACGGAACAGCTGGCCCCTAATAGAACAGAACTATTCTTGTCTGTCATGCAGACAATAGTAGGAAATGTTCTATTTTTTTGCGGAACGGACATACGGAAAGCACACAAAGTACCTTCCGTTTTTTTTCTTTTTTGCGGACCCATTGAAATGAAAGGTTCCGTATATGGTCCGCAAAAAAAACTAAACGGAAAGAAAATACGTTCGTGTGCATGAGGCCTTAAGGGTGCCTTAATTTTGTGATGCAAAGAAGATTTTTTTTTTTTTTCCCCCTAAAGTTTTTTTTTTTTTTTCAGTATTAAAATGCAAATTACCAGCAGTTTGTAAAGGTCCAGCTGGGTGTTGCCATTCTTGTAGAATCCTGCAGGTGTACTGCTGCGCCATTTTTGGTTGCGGAATGGCAGAGGGGTAGTGCTTAACAATCATTTTATTTACTTTGTTGTCAAGGACTGTGCACCCCTTGGACACTTGAAGTTAAATTATCTATAGCCATCTGTTTCTGAGTCCATTCCTCCCTGGTCTTATCATCGTTAGCCAGTCATTGGCCGCTGCAGTGGCGTCAGTATGGTGGGACATTAGTCTTGTGGCAGACCCTTTTGTGTAATTCCTGAAAAGCAATGTCTAATCACAGACATTTGCTGCACTCATCACTTCACTCCCACGGTTCCAGCCCTGGCGAACATTTTGGAAAAGCAGCCTCTACAGACTGGACTCGCACTCAATTTTTTTTATGTATTATTATTTTGTATTTTCTAAACTGAACACTGTAGTGGATATAAAAGAGATTCATTTTTAGTGTTGAGCGAAGCAAGCTTCGGTTCATAGATGCCAGGTCGCTTCGGTCACAACTTAGTTTGAATGCTGTATGGAGATCCGTACAGCATTCAAATGTATGGGCTTGGCGGAGGTGAAATTAGTTATCTCCAAAGTCGCGTGAGACTTCGGTGAATAACTTCCGCCATTGATCCTATTACTTGAAAACCATTTTAAAACTTGAATCTGAAGTCGGCTTTGGTACCAGCTGGTACCTCAGTACTGAAGCCAACTTCTGATTCTAGTTGAAAAATTTTGTTATTCGCCGAAGTCTCTCACAAAACTTCAGAGATGACAAATTTCACCACGGCGGAGCCCATACATTTGAATGCTGTATGGCAACGGACCTCCATACAGCATTCATATGAAGTTTTGACCAAAGCAACTTCGAATCTGTTATCTGAAGCTCGCTTTGCTCAGCTCTTTTCATTTTATTCCTTGTCTGCAAGGGGCCTTTAAGGGGTTCTCCGGGCATTTGGCCTAAATAGGGCATGGTGCTTACCATGGAAGCTTTTTTAGAATATGACTAAGGGCTCATGCACACGGCCGTGAGTGGTCCGTGTTTCACGGCCGTGAGCGGTCCGTGGAACCACAGGCTGGATTCCTGCTGAGAGCAGGAGCGCACGGCGTCATTGGTTGCTATGACGCCGTGCGCTCCCTGCTGCCGCCGCAATACAGTAATGCACTAGTATGATCTATACCAGTGTATTACTGTATTGCGGTGGCAGCAGGGAGCGCACTGCGTCATAGCAACCAATGGCGCCGTGTGCTCCTGCTCTCAGCAGAAATCCAGCCCGTGGTTCCACGGACCGCTCACGGCCGTGTGCATTCGGCCTAAGGTTACTTTCACACTTGCGGCAGGGGTAAAGGTACTTTCACACTAGCGGCAGGACGGATCCGACAAGCTGTTCACCCTGTCGGATCCGTCCTGCAGCTATTTCACCGTGCCGCTGGACTGCCGCTCAGTCCCCATTGACTATAATGGGGATTGGGGCGGAGCTCCGCCGCAGCACGGCAGTGCACGGCGAGAGGCAGCCTGACTTAAAGTGCTGCAGGTCCGACTTTTTAGTCCAACGGCCTCTCGCCATGCTGCGCCGGAGCTCCGCCCTCTTCCCCGTCCCCATTATAGTCCGGTGGCACAGCGAAATAGCGTCAGGACGGATCCGACAGGGTGAACAGCCTGTCGGATCCGTCCTACCTCTAGCGTGAAAATACCCTTCCTCACTCCCCCAATACCACGGTCTCCTGTGCATTGTCACACGCTGCGGGCTCTTCTGGTTGGGTCCCACTTTTTTTCTGTTCTGCTGCGTTATTGTCAACTTAACGATTGAAATATGTGAGCATTTATTTTAATTTTTTTCTGTGGACTAGTTTTAATTCATTTTTATATTTTCTTCACTGTAGAAGCTAGATGATTCTTAGCTCTGTTTTATTCATGACCTTTTTCCCTATAGGGAAAATGATGTCCTAAAAAAAAATAAAAAAAAATATTGCTTTTTGTCCTGTGTTTCATTTCGCTTTGACCTATAGCTGATATCTGGAGCTGGGGTTTATGCAGCAAAGAACTTAAAAAAAATCTAATGCAGAAGTGCAGAAAAAAACCTGAAAAAAAAACAGAAAAAAACCCTATGTGTGAAAACACCCTAATGGCGCTGATTGGAAAATATATACCTAATATCAGCACAGGGTAAGGGCTTATTCACACAACCGTATAGTCACCGTGCCCTTGCTGCGGCCTGCAAATAGCGGTCTGCAATGCACGACATTGGCCGTGTGAATCCCGTATTGTGGTGCGAACCAATTGACTGGAATGGGTCCGCAATCTGCAAAATATGGCAAAAGATAGAGCATGTCCTATATTTTGTGGACCCGAAAGCTCACTGGAGCGCTCCTAAGTGTTTATGGCCTTCTGATTCGTGCCACCGCTCCGCCAAAGATAGGACATGTTCTGTCTTTTGCCATGTTTTGCAGATCGAGGACGCATCCAAGTCAGTAGGTCTGGGCTTCCGCAGTACAGGCACGGAGCTCTTGCGGTCGTGTGAATGGGCCCTAAAGCCTGTCCTCTGCTTGAATTCTATTCCCCCCCCAGTATGTTTAATGCGCTTTACATGTTCAGTTCCATGTCTTGCATCTAATGGTAAATTCATCTTGAGCCAATACATTGAATTTAATATAAAACTTGAAGGGTGTAACATAATGAAAGACTTTACGATATGTGTCGCGTATCCATCTGAATTACTGCGCATCTGTTGCCCTGAATAACTTCTGTTTCATAATTAAAGATATGATAACTATACATTAATTCATTCATTAACACTGCATACCCTTGGGTATGGCAGGGTGGCATGGCTGCAGATCTGAAAGCGGAGTATGGTCACTGCACACCGCAAAGGTGTCTGTGTTACTGTTTTTTCTTTTATGCTGTCCCCCATTATCTGCTTGAATTAAACCAAGCTAACAAAAAGAATTACATTTCACTGTCAAATTTTGTTCATTTCATATGTTTTTATATATTCACATCCCAATAATGCAGGAGGTGTTTATTCTACACAACGGTTATACTAACATTCTGTTAGAAATATTAAGAGTAAAGCAATATTAAATTTCAATTATTAACCTTTTTTACAATATGAAAATAATTGAATACATTTATTAAAATCGTTTTACTAGCGTTTTGATCCAGTTTGTCTTTTTTCTCTTGATGGTAGCTGTTCCAGTGTGTCCATTTTCCCAACCACTTCACGTAAATCTACAGGTTAATGGGCTGGTCCATGCACGTCCGATCCTGTACTGTGCCAGGGAGCTGAAGTAATAATAATAATAATAATAATAATACTGGAAGTGCGGATGCCACATTCTGTCAGTTTCTAGGGAACCCCAGACATATTGCGCAGTGCTTAATGAAGCTCACAATCCAAGTTCCCTATCTGTATGTCTTTGGAGTGTGGGAGGTAACCCACGCAAACACGGAAAGAGCATACAAAGTTCATGCAGATGTTGTTCTTGGCCAGATTTGAATGTAGAACCCAGCGCTGCAAGGCACCAGTGCTAACTATGGGTTTTTATCATTTGATTCCAGTTATCAGGGGCAGCAGATAATTCTATAGTTCATTTGTGCCTTGCTAACTAGTGCCCATAGTGAAAAAAAAATTTTTTTAAAAATTAAAAAGAGCACCTCCACCCAATTTTAAACATTCTGCCTAACATAAATGCGTCTTGCATGGGCATGTGTACTTGGAGTATTGATCATGTACACAAGCTGTTTCTAAAGCTAAGGGCGGACAATACATGTAGAGCTAAAATAGGGTTGTTTCAGTTGCAACGTCTTATGTTACAAAATGTACACATTTGGCACGATTATGCACAGGAGAAGTCAAGGATTACTTTTCTGGTGAAATATTTTTTGAATAAACTACCTACATGACCCAGCAATGATAAATGATCGCTAGCTATTGAGCAGCTGCAGCGGCAAACGTGACTCTACTTACAGGAAGATCACTGAATGGAGTCAGGAAGCCGGAGCAGAGCGTCAGGGAGCAGTGTTTTTTGACTATTACCTTAATGGAACCTAGTGGTAATTATTTGATAGCAACTCCAATTTGAAATAATAATAAAACCCCACGTGTCTTGTAAAAAAAGATACAACGCATTTTTAGGTAGACTGATATGAAAAATAAGAATATTCTCCTTTACATTATGTTCACATGTGATGTGTACACTTGCGGACTTGTAGATTGTAAGCTCCTGCAGGCACGGTCCTCACCCCCTCTGTACCAGCCTTTTGGTAGGTTTGTGCTCATTGTACTTGTTTTGTGCTTATGTTTTATATCATGGAAGTATACCCCCTTTTAGATGTCCAGCGCATTGAAATTAGTGGCGCTTTAAAATAAATACAGGTGAAACTCAAAATTCAAATCTCGTGCAAAAGTCTATTTATTTCAGTAATGCAAATTAAAATTAATTGCATTAATGCAGCTTAAAATTAGAATTTTGTGAAAAGGTTCAATATTCTAGACTCAAAGGGTCACACTCTAGTCAGCTAATTAATCCATACCCCCTGAGCAAAGGGGACCTCAAAATTGTGACTTTGGGGTTTCATAAGTTATAAGCCATAATAATCCAAATTATACCAAATAAAGGCTTGAAATATCTCACTTTGCATGTAATGAGTCTATCTCATATATTAGTTTCACCTTTTAAGTTGGATTACTGAAATAAATGAACTTTGCACGATATTCAAATTTTTCGAGTTTCACCTGTAATTGTAAAAATTGGCATGTGGCAGTACATTACCAGCATCCAAACGGTGCAAAAACCATCTGCAGTGTAAATGGACCTGTGGTGAGAATTTTATCGTTTCTAAAAGTAAGAAAAATATATGCATTTGTGCCGTGTGAATCTTCAGACACTGTCTTAAAGGGCTTCTGTCACCCCACTAAAGTCTTTTTTTTTTTTTTTTTTTTTTTTTTTTGGGCTAGTTACATTCCTTATAGTGCGATATATGAGAATATAATGGTGTTACTTACTTTCATTCGGCCGTTTCTTATAAAAACGAAGTTTTATAATATGCAAATCAGGTCTCTACCAGCAAGTAGGGCGTCTACTTGCTGGTAGCCGCCGCAAAAAACTGCCCCCTCGTCGTGTTGATTGACAAGGCCAGCCGCGATCTCCTCCTCCGGTCGACCCTGTCAGCATTTTAAAAATCGCGCGCCTCTGTTCATTCAGCGCAGGCGCTCTGAGATGAGGAGGCTCGTCTCCTCAGAACTCCCTCAGTGCGCCTGCGCCGATGACGTCTTCTCTTTCGGTGATGTCATCGGCGCAGGCGCACTGAGGGAGTTCTGAGGAGACGAGCCTCCTCATCTCAGAGCGCCTGCGCCGAATGAACAGAGGCGCGCGATTTTTAAAATGCTGACAGGGCCGGCCGGAGGAGGAGATCACGGCTGGCCCTGTCAATCAACACGACGAGGGGGCAGTTTTTTGCGGCTACTACCAGCAAGTAGACGCCCTACTTGCTGGTAGAGACCTGATTTGCATATTATAAAACTTTGTTTTTATAAGAAACGGCCGAATGAAAGTAAGTAACACCATTATATTCTCATATATCGCACTATAAGGAATGTAACTAGCCCAAAAAAAAAAAAATGACTTTAGTGGGGTGACAGAAGCCCTTTAAGAGACGCCTGACGAAGAGGCCCAAGTAGCCTCAAAAGCATGCAACTTTGTCCCCATCTTTTCAGTTAGCCATTAAAAGGTATCAACCACTGAGGAATCTCAATCTTTTTTTCATCTTCTATTTTCTAAGGAATTTGTGCTCACAGCCGTATCAAGTCACTGATAACAATGTATAGGAAAGGAGAGTATACTGTCTATTTCGGTGTTCCGACACATTACCATGTCCGTTTCCACCCACTGTGCATTACAGAACTGAATTGTGAGCCTATTAGTTCCATTAGGGATGCTGCATCCCTGACCATGGACTAAAAGAGTGCTTCCAATATTTTTCATCTTATTTCGGATCCAGCCATGCCTTAGTCTGCTGGCTTTAATTATGCATGACCGCTATCCTCACGATGGTGTACTTGTCAGGGGTCATTACCACACTTTACGTTGTGTACATGTCATGTGCGAAGACCTCTACTTGTGATGTTTCCGCCACTAGTGTGTGCGCATAGTTTCCCTTTGCTAAAGAATAGAGCGAGGGCAGTTTATTTCCCAGCCAGGGCATTTTGTATCTATTAGGCTAGTATTGTCTGGCAGAGTCCTCCTAATCTGGGCATGTGGAATCCAAGGTGAACGATACGGAGCTGTGAAAATCCAGTTAGAGTGAGCTGTAATCTCTTTACTGGTTTTAAGTAGTTAGAGGGGCATTCAAACACCCTGCAGATACTGAACTACAGAGATACAGTAATCATCCAGCCATGCACACGACGTTCTGCTATCACCAGGCTGCTGCGAGAGCGCTTGCAATAATTGAGTGGCTAAACAGATAATCATATTGGCTTCAGCGTAACTTGCAACATCTCATGTGTTAATTACATTTCATAGCTTGATGTAAAGCAATATAAACAAAATTGCCTCCTCCGACCTGTAATTTCCTGTTGGTTTATCCAAAGTGCTAGTCTCCGCTGCTTACATTTATTGTTTGTGATGCCGATTACGAGGCTGTATTTTTTTTATTTATTTTTACTCATTTTAATGACTTTATAAATCTTTAAATATGCAATTATTGTTGGACCTAAAGACTGTACATGCAGCAGGGAAAACTCTGGGGCCACTATCGGTCCTGTGGATAGGGGTCCACAGCTCTTTACATCGGTACGGTCACCAATCTGGGCAGTGCTCCTATATTTCCCATGCAGTGTTGACAAATAAGGAAGAAGGGAGCGTGGCCCAGGACCTTGCCATTACTTCCACTGGAAGAGATGGAAAATATGTTGCTCTGGAACCTCCTGGTGACTTGAACCATCCCCAGGAGACACCCTGATGTTTGCTTCTGTCCCTCTCCTATGCACGCCTCATTTACATTTTTGGATGATCCTCCTAAGTTTTTATTACACAGGGGATGCAGTCATTGTCAGTCCACTTATTAGGAACTGGTGCCTTCACTGAAGCTGAGGGTACTCAAGTGCAGGCACTGTGTATACAGCCGTTATGCCTGCCAAACCTAATTTGTAGCTGCTCAGCCTATTACCAGGAGATATTGATTGTGTTGAGGTTCAGACAACACATTCTCATGAATAGTGGAGCGACTGTTAGTAGCCAGGATGTACAGAGTTAACTATTCTGTTATAGGCAGTACATTTTATTTCTAATGTAACTTATGTTTGATAGTTTTACAAGTCTGTAGCTTTTTCTGGTATTAAACCCCATAGGAACCCATTGATTGGCTGATGATGTTCATGCTGCTACAGATGCCTCAAGCCACGCCAATAATTCCACCAGTTTGCTGATCAATAGCTGTCCAAGAATGCAGCAAGTGGGGTTTGAATGTTTATCTGTGGAATAGATTTACATGTCCCTTTGAAGCCAGCAATTGGACACATTGTAATAAAAACCAACATACATATAATATACTGTATACTCCAAATTCTATCATTGTCAGCTGCTTTATTTATAGTTATTCCAGTCTTCTCTTGCTCTCATTCTATAGATAAATGAATAGATAGATGGATAAATATATAGCTAATAAATGGGCAAAATTGGAAACTGGTATCGGCACTGCTCCTCAAGACCTTTGATGCCAGTTCTGTTTAGTGATAGCAGTACTATGCATTTCACCCCCAGTATAGTCTTAATCAGGTAATCTCAAACATTACAATCCACACATAAGTATCAAAAGTGGGCGCCACAAATCACAATGAAACAAACGTACAAATCCATAAATACATCTGTTAGGGCTCATGCACACACACTTTTTTTTTGCGTTTCGTATACGGGACCATTCATTTCTATGGGTACGCAAAAGATGAAGACAGCTGTCCGCATCCGTTGCTCCATTCCGTGGCCCCGCAAAAATTATGAGGCATGTCCTATTCTTGTCCGTTTTGCAGACATGAATAGGCATTTCTATAATGGGCCTCCTGTTCTGTTCCGCAAATTGCGAAAGGCACACGGGCAGCATCTGTTTTTTTGAGGATTCACAATTTGCGGACCGCAAAAAACGTCATGGTCGTGTGCATGAGCCCTTAAAGCGATTCTATGGTTTCATGATGACATTTTTTTTATAAATCATTTAGTATCCCAAACACTGCATGTATATGCTCCAGGTACCTGTTCCTCGTGTCAGCACTTTTTCCCCCTTTTCTCATCATCACTGCATCCGGGCAGGATGTTTACACTTCCTGTTTTCCTCAGGCAAGCATGCTTTGCCTTGTAATTTTTCTTGCCTCACCTAACTAAAATGGAGAGGGATGTGTATACTGCAGAAGGAACAGTGTGGTAAGCGGAGCAAGCCCTGTGAAATGTTTACAGGGCAAAACATGCAGCGTTTGATTAGAATAACCAGCAGAAGGCTGAGGAAAATAGGGAGTTCTGTATGTAAACATCCTGCCAGGATGCAGTGATGCTGAGAACAGGGGAAAGAAAGTGCTAACATGAAAAACAGATATATGGAGCAAAAAATATGCAGCGTTTTGGGGTACTCTGGGCTGAGTAATGAAATCGAGGAACCCTTTAAGATGAAAACCAACACTACATGAGAAGACCTTTTTTTCCCAATATAAATATGCTGTTGGGCTTCATCCCTTTTAAAAAGTTTGTGCCTTTGCGGCAAACTATAAAATCTGTTTTACCAAACGATTACAATTAGGCCTCAGGCACACGACCGTTGTTCTGGTCCGCATCCAAACCGCAGCTTTTGCGGCTCAGGTGCACACTCGTTCACTTCAATGGGGGCACTCCATGTGCTGTCAGCATCTGTTGCTCCGTTACGTGGCCCCACAAAAAAAATATAACATGTCCTATTCTTGTTTGTTTTGCGGACAAGAATAGGCATTTTTACAATGGGCTGTCTGTTCCGTTCCGCAAATTGCCGAAGGCACACGGGCGGCTTCCATGTTTTTGTGAATCTGCAATTTGCGGACTGCAAAAAACTGAACGGTTCTGTGCATGAGGCCTTAGACTGTTTTTTTTTTTGTTTTTTTTTTAGATTTTTATCGATTTTCTAATGTGGATATGAAATGTTTCTAATGCTCATTGTGTTGTGAGTCAGATGCATCAAGATTTTATGGCTAGGAACAATATGCAAACTTAAGGTTTATGAAACTTTAATATAGACATGAATCATTAAGAGGGATGTGTCCTGCTTTACATGGCTAGGAACTCCCGATTATGGTGTTAAATGACTTCAGTGGGCATTGGATAACTGTTTAACTGAATTCTAAATAATCCATGAGGTTTGTAGAATATCGTTTTTGTGCCTTTTACACAATCGTGTGAGTTTGGGATTTATGCTGTTGCTTCTACAGAAGTCGATTCTAGTTATTTGAGTGATGAATTAAATATATTCGCAATTATAAACCCTGGTAATTACACCTTAAACCTCCCAAACTTTTACCCTAATACTTAAAGATGAAACGCTTGTAGTTTTCGCATTCTACACAGTTTGAGGAAAAATGAATGCAGAGAAAAATAGGATTCTGTTAATTAATGTGCCATGTCTTTCATTGTGGTTAAGAATCCACACTAGTGCTCCAGGGTAAGTCTTGCTTGCACAATGTCCACACACTGGCGGTTCGCAGCACTGTAGACAATATGAATACCAATTGTTCGCTGATACACTCTTCTATCCCGCTGTATAACCTGCAATCTATGGAGGCTGAATTAAGCAGCATATAGCTTTTGTCACCCCTTATCCGAGCTGTGCACTTGTAAAGAAGTGTACGGATAATCGCCTAAATCTAATTAGGGGTTAAAAGAGGCCATGACTGTGATGTGGCAGCAAGACACCTTACTGTATCAATCCTGTTTGCGTTTGAAAAATAAGGTTGTCATATTGATTATTCAAATGAGCTCCTATTAGCTTTGGCTCAGCGGCCCGTAACAGCTGAATCAGCTGAAGTCTTACTTTTTTTTTTAGGAGAAAACATGCTATGGGCTAATTTTGTCTTAATACAGTTTACATTCTGAAAACATGGGCTTGGCAAGGGCAAGACTGACTCCAACCTCCATTTGTTGTCGCAGTCTCCAGAAGTAGTTGAACAGTCTGTTTCAGATGTGCAAAGAAGACACTTGAGTAGTTAACATCATTGACATTACCAGTATATATCTTGCATTTGGAAGAGGTCATACATGTTTGAAATGTGAAAATTCTGTTATTTTAAAGGGTTTGTCCAGATCTTTTTTTTTCTTTAAAGGATTTCTCCAGGATATATTAATTGAGGACCTATCCCTAAAATAGATTGTCATTGCCCAAGTCGACTAAGCACTGCTTACAGGGGCTGGTGGCCCACTTCCCCCATCACTTTTGAGCCTTCTTTTGAGCCTTCTCTTTAAAGACGTCCACTTCCTTAGTTCCTGGCTGCAGTGTGGCACTCCGGTATTCTGATGAAGGCTTTTTAGGCCAAAAATGTTTAATGTACTTATACTGGGAGTCCACACAATAAAAGAAATAAGTACACGAAGTACAAAAGTATTTTTATGATTCATATCTTGCTTGGGGTCTATCTACTGCAAGCACACCTTTTAAGATGGTGGACCATTAAACCCAATATAAAAATTATCAGATTGGTGGGGGTCCTCACTAATCAGCTGTGTAGGAGTACCTCCAATGCCGGAACTGCACAGCTCCATGCACTGTGTAGTTACTGCAGCCCTAACTCCCTTTCACTTCAGTGGGAGCAGGACTGCAGTAACCAGCTCCATCCACTGTGTAGTTCCGGCGCCTTTTTCGAGCGCCAGAGGTACAGCTGATTGGCAGGGGTTTGTTTGATTTTGCAGTGATGGCCTATCCTAAGGATAGATAATCAATTACGAATTATTTAATTTAATTATTACAATAACAATACATAGCCACAAAAATAATGAAAATATAACCTACAAAAAAAAAACAAATCTGAGTCTCCAACCTGTTAATGGAGAGCAAGAGAAAGTGGAGGGGGTGAGAGAGATTTTTTCAGAATTCATATAATTGAATCAATAAAAGCATACAAAGCATATGCTCAGAATATTGATGCTTGCATGTTTTTTTTTTTTTTTTGGTTGCTAATGACAAATCTGACTTATAGGACTTTAACCTGACAAAAAGCTGTCTTTTTAAGAAGTAATTACTTATAATTGATGTAAACCTCTGGTACCTGCTCTTAATTATTGTGCCTTGTATGTAAAGAAGAATCACAGAGTCCATCTTTTTTCTGTCCTGAATGGTTATTTAATCAACTGCTGGACTTGCAAACTACGTAGGACGTCTTTTGTAATGAACCCTACCACAAATCTCAAGAATTGATGGAGGTGCCCTTTAATTCTAAATATGGAGAAGGACGCTCCTAACCTCTCTGTAACTGGTCTTGACATTTTTATTTTGAGAAACAAGCAATCAATTTTTCGTTTGACTCTAGGTTATTCCGGACTAGTAATCTTATTACCTATCAAACGTAGACATTTGTAGTAATGTAAGCAGGGAATACTTAATAAAATAGATTTAAAAAAATCTGTCAACAATAAGCAGTATAAAACATTCATATGCAGTGAATAAATGAATGAAGTTAAATGAAGTCATACTGCACACTACATTACATCTTTGCTAGAAATATATTATAGTATGGCATAACTGGGCAATTATGCCCATATACCTGGATACCACTGGGACTAGTAATGGCCACAGAATTGTTTTTTTTACCTGCTTTTCTGTAGGACAAATTTCTAAGGATCAACTGGATTACATTGTTATGGCTACTCAAGAACCTGTATGTATTGGCAGTTATGTTATTTAGATGGCAATGCTCTTTTACATTTACACTTTTTGGTATGGGTTGTACATCAAAATCAATGACATTTAGCATTCTTATGCACAAGCTTGATTTCATAAACTATAGACTTTTCAACCATTTCAAACATTATCCCATTTATTTAAAAAAATTGTAGTTAGGATACATTGCCGGGACTTAAAAAAACACCCCAAAAAAGAAAGGCTGTTAAAAACAGCAAAATAGTCCATTTTTAAAACGACCCCTTGCATTGTATGTGAAAGTGGACATGTCCTATTTTTGACAGCTGTTACTCACCGTTTATTAAAAAAACAAAACGCCATGCGAGTATATCCACAGACTTAAGTGGTGCTGAAAATGGCCATGTAAAGGCCGTTTAAATAATGGCTGTCACTCATCCGTTTTTCACTGTTCACTAGGGCACACCATTATTTTAACTATATTGGTGCAAAAAAACATGCTGCTCTCCAATGTCGTTTTTACCCTTTTTAGCTGGTTTACTCACTCCTCTCCGGCACTAGTCTTTTTGCCGTCTGTAGGTGGGCAGCAGCTTTTCCCATGTGATGGTCAAGCACCTGCATCTCCCAGGACTGCACCGCAGTGAGTCCTTGCTAACCCCCTTCTTCTTTCTTCCTCCCCTGCATAGATAGTCTCTCGAAGGCCCAGTGATTCCTCTAATTAACAGCACAATGGTGTAAAATGCCCCCTCAGTTTCCTTCTCCACTAGCAATAGACCTAGCTATGCATTTAGAAGTAAGGTGTCTGCGCCGCTTCACTATGAGATCAGGACCAAGGAAACCGGCAAGCTACTGAACTTGTGTCCACCACTGGAGACATGAAGTGGACTGGAGTTTTGAACCCAGGGCAAATGGCAGAAAGGAAAATGCTCCATATTGCGTGCCTATTGCAGTCATATTTTTTAAATATCCTATTCATGGCATAGTGATACTTTTTGTGGGATAAAACCTTTTCAACTTCGTTTTGTCGAGAATTCAATACAATCTGTTATATCTCGACTAGAAATCTAATGATCCCATGCTACAGTGCAAATTTGTGTCGATTTTAATAGTCCAATGGTTCATGTTTTTCGGCGTCTCGTGGGTTAATGCCCCTGCATTGTTTTCTTGTATCAAGTGCTTCTTATTTTACCACAACAGACTGCAGGCCTCAAGGAGTAGAGGAAGAATGGACACAGATGTATCCAAATATCTAATTTTGCCTAAAAGCAAGTGCCAGCAGATAAATGCCCATAAAGGGATTTCTTCCTTAAGCCCCGTGGATTTTCCTCTTTCCTCTCTTTTTTTTGGCAACTTTTTGTGCGAGTTTGAAATGAAAAGCATTCATCCAGTGCCCTAAAGAACAGCTCTGCTGAATGGAATATCAGCGTAATATAGCATTGAAGGCAGAATTGAAAGTGATTATCTAGTTAACTCTTGACAGTTACCTCCAGATTGAAAAAGAAGTGGCAGGCTTGATTTGCAAATGAATTAGGGCTTTTTCATTTGGTGCCAGGATCATCTTTTTATATTCTGATATGACAGATGCTGTGTTCCACGCTTTTGTCCCTCCTTAGTCTAACACTAGCAAATAAAAAACAAAGGATAATGGTGCTCGTTTTATTTGCATCTTTTCTCCAGGAGTTTACGCTTTGTGTGGAAGTTTTTAGCATTCGATAATCTTAAAAATAAAGTAAATTGTTCTGAATTCTTTTGTCTCGGCTAGAATGAGAATTTATTTTTTGTTTAGATAAACTAGAAATTGGGAGGAGATTGTTTTTTTTTTTTTTGGTTCTTATTCATTTGAGTGTCCAGTGAGAGAAAACATTCTCATTTTAACTGCTGTCTGAGTAATGGGAAATGAACTGGTGGAATTGTACAGAGGGGCATGTAAGTAGGAGATGTAAGTACGCGTTTTCTCTTTTTGTTCTCTGCAGAGATGTTTTACCATCTGCTTTCTATACCCTAGTTTATAGGATCAGATACAGGGGTAGGTTGATCTTTTTTGCACAAGCCCCGTTTTGTGCAAAAAGTTGTGACTTTTTGCCACTTTGTAAAAAGTGAACAGGAAGAAACAGAAAACTGTTGTAAAATTTACAGTATATTTCACCCTATAAGACGCACTTTTGCCTCCTCCAATGTTGGGGGGAAATGTCAGTGCGTCTTATGGGGCAAATATGAATGAGCACATCCTTTATGGTAGCGCTCATTATTAGAAGCAGACTGGGGAGCTGTGAATGCAGTGCTCCCCTGGCTCTGTACTCACAGCTTCCTGGGGTCTGGGAAGCTGTGAGTACAGCTGAGTTGAGGTCTGAGTAACATTGGGAATCGGATTGGATCTCTGAGCTGACGTCTGATGAAAAATATTTGGAGGATGAACATTTATTTTATAACACTTGGCAGCATAGAGGAATTTTTTATTATTTTTTTAGGTAATTTGGACATCCTCTATGAGAGGAGTGCATCTCTGAACCCAGGACATAGCCATAATTTCACCCAGGCAGCCCTCCTGATGTTGGCATCGGAGCATTTCATGCTCTGATGCTCTTCTTTGCCATGCGCTGGGCAAGGGCTCTTTTATTTACAGTAACACACTGCTGGGTGGAGGCTTCCGCCCAGCAGTGTGTTCGGTGACGTCACTGGCTCAGATGGGCGGGCTCTAGCGCTGCCCTAGCCGTTTTACAGCTCAGCTCTGAACCCGGACAACCCCTTTAATAATTTTGGAGCATGTGACGCCAGCGGACCATAGATTAACACTGACATGTAAAACGCTAGTTATAACAAATACTGGAAAAAAAAATACATAATATAGCATATGAAGTGCTTCTGAATAAAGCGTACCATATTTGTCACTCAGACCTGAGTGAAATCTGCGTATGCTTTGTATAAATTCTGAAGATCTAAACTAATCATTGTACACAGATTGTATAGGACATAGTAAAACATTGGTAAAATCTCTAGTTTTGTGTAGCTCCATGTAAAAACATTCCTGGGTAAAGGAGCAATACTTGGAGCAATTATTCATCCCATGTATATAGAAAGTCTGCTCCTCATAAGATGATAAAATGCCTGCTTGGTCATAGATGTGTGTAATAAAAATGAAATTCCATGGCTTAGTGTCATTATGTCTCATGTCTCTCACCAGTGACACATTAGAGGATAACCATGGTGTTTGGCATCTATTTCAGCATGATGGCATTTGAGCACGTCCACTTGTGAGCATTACCACCAGTCTAAAGTACATCTTTTCTCCAACCCAGTTCAAAAGCCCAATATATATTTTATAATGTTTGAAACTGATCATTTTCATAGTTGCATTGGGTTAAAATAATGTTAAGGCTAAATATTTTCTATCAGAAAATAAGTGTTAACAAACTACATTAGGCTGGAGCATCTGATCATTCCCCCCCCCCCCCCCCCTCTTAATGCGTTTAAGGCCTCATGCACACGGCCGTTGTTTTGGTCGGCATTCAAGCCGCAGTTTTGGCGGCTCGGATGCAGACCCGTTCACTTCAATGGAGCTGCAAAAGATTCGGACAGCACTCCGTGTGCTGTACGCATCCGTTGCTCCATTCCGTGGCCCGCAAAAAAATAAATAAATAACCTTTCCTATTCTTGTCCGCGCTTTGCGGACAAGAATAGGCAGTTATATTAAAGGCTGTCCATGCTGTTCCGCAAATTGCAGAACGTGCACGGATGCCATCCATGTTTCGTGGACCGTTGTGTGTTTTGCGGACCACAACATTTTTTTCAAATCTGTCTTTTTTCTGCTTACAGATTTTATTAATTCTATGTTCTGAAAATAATTATGGGCTGACCATCTTGCCCGTGTTCCTAACAGCATTTAGAAAGCATTAAGAAAAGTGCTTTATGGTAGCCACATGGGCCATAGACACAGTGGTCAGGAGGGGACCACATTGACTTGTATAGGAGAGTTTGCTAGGCATGCCCTGTGCCCCTGTACAAGGAAAGAGTAGATAAGCTGTTATATCACCTGTTGTGAATGGTGAATCCTGTCTTATCTGTTTTAATCCTGCCTGTAATGATATCACCTCTGTGTATAGATAAGCAGGTAACTGCAGTAAAGACATCTGTACAGACTAAGAAGTGGCGCCTATTATTTGGCTTAGTGGCCAGTGCGAAAACTGCAGGATTTTATGTTTTTTGTTTAAAGATATTGGTATGGAAAATTAAAAATAACATCACCAAAATTCTTTAAAAATATGTTAAACGTAAAAACATGATTTAAACAATAGGTCTTTTTCTGATGAGACATTTCCTTTAAAGCTTTTATTCTCCATTGCTCACTTTTGGCAAATCCTCTTCTCCTGTTTTTTAATTATACGTTTCCCATTCCCTGTGTTCTAATCACCATATTAGCTAATTTTTTGTATACATTGTATTGTCCTTTCCATCAATTACTTCTGTATCAGGTAAAGCATAACTATTAGAGGCAAGTATCTGACAGATTTGTAAACTTTAGTCCATCACTCTTAGGCCTCATGCACACGACCGTTGTTTGTCTCCTGCGTCTGTTCCGCCGATTTTAGCGTTTCGGATGCGGACCCATTCATTTCTATGGAGCCGTTGAAAATGCGGATAGTGCACCGATTGCCATCCGCATCCGTGGTTCCAGTCCGTCAAAAATATAACCTGTCCTATTGTTGTCCTGCGGAAAACGGTGTGCAGACCCATTCAAGTCAATGGGACCACTAAAAAACGCGGAGGCACACAAGATTGTCATCCGCGTCAGTTTTATTCCTATCATTTGCATGGCAAACCTGTCTTAGACTTTTTTTTTACCTTCCTTTATGTCTGGTGGTCCTCCAAAAATAAAGGAAGACACACGGAAACAAAAACGGATCACGGAACAACGGAACCCCATTTTGCGGAGGGGCCTTAAATGGGGACTTAAATGGGGTTTTCCCAATTACAGCATTTATTACTTATTCTCAGTATAGATGATAAATGTTTGATTGCTGGGAATCCAACTGCAAGGACCTTCACAATCACAAAAGCATGGATTCCCAGGTCCTGTGTGTGAATGGAGTGGTGGTGTGCAAGCTCTATTTACCTCTATGGGGCAGCCTACTACAGCACTTGGCCTTCTCGGTCAGTCCCTTAGATGTGCATTGAGAAATGGTCAACTCTGGATAGATGATAAACCTTGTTAATGAGAAAGCCCCTTTAAGTTGATATCAAGCAAAATGAGGGGTCCAAAAATGAATCTACTGCAGTAATACATCTGGCCCTTTTGTTGTGCTAAATATTGGGATTACAAGGTTAAAATATTTGATGCAAATTGGAACACCCATATAAAAAAAAAAGACAGCGTTCCTAGTGTTACAGCATCTCAAGCATATAATTCCTTCTTAAAGAGGACCTTTATCCACCCTTGACATGTCTGTTTAGGTATATAAATGTATTCCACGTGGATTGACAATTCTGGAGCACCTACTCTTTTGAATCTCTTATTATTGCTAGAATTTTACAGATAAAGGTACTGATGGAGGTTACCAGTTTGGGGTGTGTCCCTGCACAGTGTCACATTGTCCATTGAGAGGGGACACACATCTGTAACTTTATCCATAAACTTCTAGCAGGAATAAGAAAAGAACCGAACAACATAGTCATAAGAATAGATGCTCTGGAATTGTTATTACATGGGAAACGCAAGTGGTTACCAAAACAGACATGTCAGGAGAGGTGACAGGTCCTCTTTAAGAGCCGTGGAAGTACTTTCTGGGTATGTGGTCAGCGTGTGCATTTCCTGTCCGTATTGATGACACTTGCTGAGAAGGGCCTCATGTTTTTGCATGGTAATCGTGCTTCCTCCTTCCTGTTTTAATTGTCATCTCAGAGCGTCATGTCAGGCTGTCTCACCAAAAGGAGTAGAGTGACTACTACTCCCTTCTTATTCTTTGTTAATTCGACCACCTTTCAATGAGAACTTTCTTTTGAAGGCAAGAAATTAAAGGGTTTGTCCCACGAAAAATATTTTAAATCTATTTTCAAACCAGCACCTGGATCTGAATACTTTTGTAACTGCATGTAAGAAAAAATTTAGTATAGTCACTGAGGTACTGTATTTTTCGCCCTATAAGACGCACCAACCCATAAGACTCACCTAGGTTTTTGGGGAGGAAAATAAGAAAAAAAATATTTTTAACCAAAAGGTATGCTTTTGGTGGGTTTGGAACTAATGGTGGTCTGTGGATGAAGGACACTGTTATGGGGGGGTGTCTGGTGGATGAAGGACACTGTTATGGGGGGGATCTGTGGATGACTGACACTTATGGGGGGGATCTGTGGATGACGGACACTTATGGGGGGGATCTGTGGATGACGGACACTTATGGGGGAGATCTGTGGATGACGGACACTTATGGGGGGGATCTGTGGATGACGGACACTTATGGGGGGGATCTGTGGATGACGGACACTTATGGGGGGATCTGTGGATGACGGACACTTATGGGGGGATCTGTGGATGACGGACACTTATGGGGGGGATCTGTGGATGACGGACACTTATGGGGGGGGGATCTGTGGATGATGGACACTTATGGGGGGGGATCTGTGGATGACGGACACTTATGGGGGGGGATCTGTGGATGACGGACACTTATGGGGGGGATCTGTGGATGACGGACACTTATGGGGGGGATCTGTGGATGACGGACACTGTTACAGGGGGGGATCTGTGGATGGCACGGTTATATATGTGCCATCCACAGACCCCCCCCCCCCCAAAAGCCCATAACAGTGCCATCCACAGACCCCCACCCCTTAACTGTGCCATCCACAGATTCGGCGCGTCACTCACTGACTTCACTTGCCTGCGCCGCCTACTTCATTCATAAAGTAGGCGGCGCAGGCACATGACATCAGGGAATTATGCTGCCGCCCGCCCGGCCCGCCTGCCGGCATTATACAGAAGCAATTAGGATATACGGTACTATTAGGAGTGAGGAGGGAATGTTTAATAACTTTTAATTGAATAATACATTTTATATTTGTGCAGCACTGGAGCGGCGGGGCTATAGTACAGTGACTGCACCGCCCTGCTGCAATTGCCGGCCCCCAGCTCCTCCTCCCAGTCCCTCCTCCGCTCGCACATCGCAGCTAGTGATGTTAAACATGTCAGCATTCGCCCCATAAGACACAGGGGCATTTTCCGGCCATTTTTGGGGAGGAAAAAGTGCGTCTTATGGGGCGAAAAAATACGGTATTCAATGAAATGTATCTGTATAGCGCCACCTGCTGTTTTCTTTCTTTCTTATTTCTCTGGTTCACGGAGAAGGTCGCACATGCTCCGTTTCATCCTTCAACTGCCTCCAGAGCTGTGATGGGGAGAGCATGGACACGCCTCCAGAGCTGTGATGGGGAGAGCATGGACACGCCCCCTTAGCTGCAGCAGAGAAGACACTCCCTTGAGCTTTCAGCTTGATATAAATCTAGCAGAGCAATGAATGGATTCATGTGAGTACAGGGTTGGTTCTAGCTTTGTTAGAAAGAGATTGTCCTGTGCTTTTATGATTTTCTTTTTTTACATCATAACATAACCTCTTTAATGTACAGACATTTATGATCATCAGTGTCTTGTGCAGCTTGTGATGTGAACAATGGCCATTTAGGTTACTGTTGCCTGCTGTCTCTTGCTTAATAATCAATAGGCATCAGAGCATCGAGCCTTGACAGCTAATGAACAGCTCCTGCGATTGCCGGTGGGAGAACCGCTTCTGGGTTTTCAGCCCTCAGATGCAGTGGGGGACATTTGCCCATGGCATCTGAGAGGTCAAATGTCTATGATCATCGCTGACCCCTAATGGCCTAACCCCAAGCAATCATCAGATTGCTGTTTCTGTTTTTAGCAATACAATTATATTCATTGATAAATAGAAAATGCATTATATTCCAATGTAGTGCTGCTCCCTGCAGACCTGCAGACCTGCAATGGAGTATATCTCTGAAAGGCATCAGAGCCTCCAGCAGGCTCGGTCTTTCACAACAAATGAACGGCTTCCCCGATTGCCGGTGGGAGAACTGCTCCAGGTCCGGAAGCGCTTCAGGGTTTTCAGCCCTCAGATGGTGTGGTGACATTTGAGCATGGCATCTGAGGGGTTAAATGTCTGTGATCAGTGTTGTCGCCATCACAACCACAACAGTATATTTGATATACTATCAGGTGGGGGGGGTAAAACTTTAGCAGAAGGTTTTTTTTTTTTTTTTTTTTTTTACATTTGTTAATTTATTTATTTTTTGCCACTGATTAGCCATGCTTTCTTTCTTCACGTGGCTCCTCGCGCTTGTTTGACCACAACATTTACAGTAGACCAGCCTCATGTTACACCTCCATACTGCTGAGCTGTGCTGCCTCAACTCCAAATCGGATGAACACACCATGTCACTTTCTCAATATTATTACATTAAACCAAGTGGATTTTGATTGATAACCTAATATTGAACTAATGCAAAGCATCAATCATAGGCACTATATTAATTATTTAATATTGCAGTGTAATTGAAAAATCAATGTGCAGTATGAGCGGAAGGGAAACTCTTGGTTCCCCGAAGATTTAAAACAGAAGATGATTAAAAAAAAAAGCGAGAGCGAGACCTGCAGTGCTCGTGTGTTGTCTCGAT
The DNA here is from genome assembly GCF_014858855.1 of Bufo gargarizans. Classification (NCBI taxonomy): domain Eukaryota; kingdom Metazoa; phylum Chordata; class Amphibia; order Anura; family Bufonidae; genus Bufo; species Bufo gargarizans. The sequence continues at coordinate 156,160,782 of NC_058083.1, forward strand.
ACAAATCTTTATTCATTTGCCAATATTCTCTTCCCTCTCTGCACTTCAGGAGCATGTTATCAGTTCTGAGGCCTGTAATTGAATTAGGGCTGCTTTCAGAGGAGAGGCAAAGTTGTACAAATATTGATAAAGTCATGACAGGGATAGCACAGCGCACAGACCACTAAATAACCGCCAGACACCGCATCGGGGAGTTATCAACCAGTGATAGAAAGCCTCCCCTCTCCCTGGTAAATTAGCTTCATTAAGAAGGTTGCACTTAAATGTCTCATGAAATCCTCAGGACTTCATCCCTGTCTAGATAATGGACAGCTCAATGCCTTTTCCTTGTTAATGGATTCTCATCAGCTTTTCAGCAGCAGTTGTGCTTAAACCCTTGAAAATAATGACCTGTTGGCAAACATTCTTGACCTGGAATTATTTTTTTTTCCCTCCGCTAAATCCTTTCAGTTTTAATTCCAGCACAGACAATGCTGTCAAGAGACAACTTCTTCTTCTGCAAGAGCTTGTCTTTGGTGTACTTTTATTAGGAATGGTCAGGCTACATGCACACAAACGTTAAAAATGTCCGCATAATGGGCGTCACGCGGCTATGTTAAGCACCAAGTCAAGTCTATGGGGCTATTCACGTGACCATTTTTATTTTTATTTTTTTAACGAGGCCATCAAATATAGGACGTTTTAATGGCTAGACAGTCCCCATTGAAGTCAACAGGACTGGCTTTAAAGGCTGCTTGGGAGTGCACCTGCCTATGTCCTTTTAGGGGTTGTAAAGAATTACTCCCTTATCTACTTGTATGAGCAGAGGCAGTAACTCCGCTCTTGATTGTGAAGGACCTGCTCTCAACATGACACACAACACAATCGTGCTGGGAGCCCATAGTGACGTCATCGCTCTTAGCGCAGATCCTTTGACAGGTCCTTCACAATCAAGAGTGGAGCAACTGTCCCTGTGCATGTAAGTGGATGAGGGGAGTGATTTTTTTAATTAATTTTTTCTTCTGCTAAACAGCTGAGGACCACTATGGGGGACATTATTTACTGCTGTTATAGCTGGGGGCCACTGTGGGGGACATTTATACAGTTGAGGGCCACTATGGGGGACATTATTGCAGCTGAGGGCCACCGTGGTGGACATTATTGCAGCTGAGGGCCACCGTGGTGGACATTATTGCAGCTGAGGGCCACCGTGGGGGACATTATTGCAGCTGAGGGCCACCGTGGGGGACATTATTGCAGCTGAGGGCCGCCGTGGGGGACATTATTGCAGCTGAGGGCCACCGTGGGCGACATTATTGCAGCTGAGGGCCACCGTGGGTGACATTATTGCAGCTGAGGGCCACCGTGGGTGACATTATTGCAGCTGAGGGCCACCGTGGGTGACATTATTGCAGCTGAGGGCCACCGTGGGTGACATTATTGCAGCTGAGGGCCACCGTGGGTGACATTATTGCAGCTGAGGGCCACCATGGGCGACATTATTGCAGCTGAGGGCACTGTAGGGGTTGGGATTTTATTAATAAATTTTAAAAAAGCCAATTAAATTCAGCCATTTTTAATGGCCATGAAAAACTGTTACATAATGGGCATTAAAAATGGACAGACGGACAGAAAATGGATGCACATTTTTTTTTTTTATGTGAATTTTGGTGCAGATTTGCTGTATGAAAATCTCTCCATTCAATTCAATGGGAAATCTATTTTGCAGTGGAAATCCCATAAAATCCACAAGGATTTTTCTGCAGTGTTTTCCACTACAAAATCAATTTTCCATTGAATTGAATTCATACAGGAAATCAATAACACATTATGTACGCTGCAAAATGTAAATGCAGGGATAGATAATTTTCAGCTGCAGAGGATAACATGGGGGAAGTCTTGATGTTGCAGATTATGAGCGAGAAGTTTCCATGCATTTGAGGGCACCTGTAGTCCTTCTTTATAAGAAGAATAAAAATCGTGGTCAGGACTTGGGAGTTCCTCAAAGGGGTATTCCACTGTTACAATCATTTTTAACTGATATTTTCATGCAGTTTTCGTGTACATTTTCCACACGCCTTTAGGGTCTATTCACACGTCTGCAAAATGGGTCCGCATCTGTTCTGCAATTTTGCGGAACATGGTGCGGACCCATTCATTTTCAATGGGGCCAGAATGTGCTGTCCACATTTGCGGATCCGCACTTCCATTCTGCAAAAAAATTGAACATGTCGTATTCTTGTCCGCAATTGCGGACAAGAAAAGGCATTTTCTAGTGAGAGTGCCAGCGATGTGCTGTCAGCAAAATGTGGAACGCACGTTGCTGGGGTCCGTGTTTTGCGGATCCGCAAAACACATAAGGACGTGTGAATGGACCCTTATTTTCCAATTTGGCTCTGCTGACCATTTTTTACCATGAAAACGAATCCCTCTGGTTTATTACATCCTTTATGTAGCACTTTCTGTTGCTGTATCCAGCCAATCCCATGATGCACTTCTCCATTCTCTGCCACAGCTCCAGCACCGCACAGTTAGTTTATAGCTCCTCCCACCGAGTTACATAGACATTCCCCAATCACTGCCCCTGTTTCTGCTTTGACACGCCCATGGACATAACATCAGAGGAAATGAGAGTGCTGCATTGACATGGTCATGTGACCACAACCCAGAGCGGAAGATAGGAGCAAAAAGGTAAAAAAAATACATTGCAAAATTACGTCAATTTATGAAGATAATTATTTTAAAGTGACCCCTTCAAGACCAAGCTAGTTTTAACCTTCAGGCCAGACCATTTTTAGCAAATCTGACCAGTGTCACTTTATGTGGTAATAACTTTAAAGCGCTTTTACTTATCCAGGCCATTCTGAGATTGTTTTCTTGTCACATATTGTACTTCATGACAGTGGTGAAATGGAGTAAATAAAAAATCATATTTATTTATAAAAAAAATGCCTAATTTACCAATTTTTTTAAAATGAGCAAATTTCCATTTCTCTACATTTTATAATAGACAGTAATACCTCCAAAAATTATTACTTTACATTCCCTATATGTTACTTCATGCTTGGATCATTTTGTGAATCCAATTTTATTTTTTGGGGACGTTACAAGGCTTAGAAGTTTAGAAGCAAATCTTGAAATTTTTCAGAACATTTCCAAAACCCACTTTTTAAGGACCAGTTCAGGTCTGAAGTCACTTTGTGAGGCTTACATAATAGAAACCACCCAAAAATGACCCCATTTTAGAAACTACACCTCTCAAGGTATTGAAAACTGATTTTACTAACTTTGTTAACTCTTTAGGTGTTTCACAAGAATTAATGAAAAATGGAGATGACATTTCAGAATTTCACTTTTTGGGCAGATTTTCAATTTTAATCAATTTTTTCCAGTAACAAAGTAAGGGTTAACAGCTAAACAAAACTCAATATGTATTACCCTGATTCTGTAGATTACGATCACAAATGGGGTGTTTCTGTAAACTACTGTACGGGCACACGGCAGGGCACAGAAGGAAAGGAATGCCATATGGTTTTTGGAGGGCAATGTCATATTTGAAGACCCCTGATGCACCCCTAGAGTTGAAACTCCCAAAAATTACCCCATTTTGTAAATTACAGGATAAGGTGGCAGTTTTTTAGGTACTATTTTAGGGTCAAATCATATTATTCAAAAAGACAATCCTAAAACATAACATTTATTGGTAATGCAAATAAAATAAGTTGTGTCCACAGATAAAGTGCAAAACAAGATCAACGATTGGGATCAAGGGTGTGTAAACCCCCGATTACTATTTTATGGCACATATGATTTTTAGTTGCTCTTTATTACACTTTGTGAGGCAAGGTAACAAAAAATAGCTATTTTGGCACCATTATTATTTTTTTGTTATTTACAATGTTCATCTGACAGGTTAGATCATGTGATATTTTTGTAGAGCAGGTTGTTACGGACGTGACCATACCAAATATTATTTGTTTCAGTTTTACATAATAAAGCATTTTTTTAGTGTCTCCATATTCTGAAAGCCATAGTTTTTTATTTTTGGGCGACTGTAGGGTCTCATTTTTTTGTGGGATGAGATGACTGTTTTATTGGTACAATTTTGGAGTGTGTTTGACTTTTTGATCAGCTTGGTATTACACTTTTTGTGATGTAAGGTGACCTTGAGGGGTTAGTCCATGTGATATTTTTATACAGCAGGTGATTACGGACGTGGCGATACCTAATATGTATGCTTTTTTGTTTTGTTTATTAATGTTTTACACAAAAGCTGCATTTTTAAAACAAATAAAATCAAGTTTTAGTGTCTCCATATTCTGAGAGCCATAGTTTTTTATTTTTTGGGCGATTGTCTTAGGTAGGGTCTCATTTTTTGCGGGGTGAGATGACGGATAGATTGGTATGATTTTGGGGTGCATATGACTTTTTGATCACTTGCTATTACAACTTTTTGTGATGTAAGGTGACGATTACAGCTTTTTTTAATTTTTTATTACACTGTTCACCTGAGGAGTTAGGTCATGGGATATTTTTATAGAGCCGGTCGATACGGACGCGGCGATATGTAATATGTCTACTTTTTTTTTCTTTCTATTTTTTACATAGGTTTTTTTTTTTACTTTATTTTGGAAAAAGGATGCTTTTTTTAAAAACTTCTTTTTTATTATGCAAAAAAGCACTTTTTTTTCCCACCTCTATTTAACTTTTTATATTTGTCCCACTGTGGGACTTCATCTTTTCAGGGTTTGATCCCTGTTTCAATACAGTACAATACATTCTGTATTGTACTGAATTGAACTTTCAGAGTCTCACACAGTGAGATGCTGACAGTTGCTTAGGAGACCCACCACTCAGGCTGGATCTCCTGGGCTTCCGTAGGCTGGCAGCTCTGATGCCTGTGTAAGGCATCGAGGCTGCCATGGCAACCATCGACTCCCTGCCAGCGCAGTGGGGGGGCAATGGAGTCAGAGGGAGCCTGTATACCCTGCACATGCCGCGGTCGGCGCTGACAACCACAGGTTAATGTGCCGGCATCTGTGTGTGTGGAGATCAGTAACAAGCGGGCCCATGCTGCGGATCGGGCGGGTGCAGCTCCTGCACCTGCCTGATCCCATCATGTACATGTACGCGATAATGCGGGAAGGGGTTAAAAATGGTTATCTGGAGATTATCGCACCCTTCAACTCAATGTGACGGACAGAAACTTAAAGGGGTTATCCTCTGACTAATCTCCACATTCATTGCTCTGCTAGATGTCTATCAAGCTGACATCTCAAGGGGAGTGTCTTTTCTGCTAAAGCTAATGGGGCGTGTCCATGCTTTACCTAAGGCTGGGTTCACACCTGAGCGTATTCGATAAGCGTTTTTATCGGGCGTTTTTAAAGGCGGAAACAAGCAAACGCCCATTTAGGCGTGTTCCCGCTAAAGTCTATGGGCGCGACAATACGCCCCAAAGAAGCTCCTGTACTTTTTGGGGCGTAGGGCGCTTTACAGCGCGTTCGTACGCTCTGTAAAACGCTCAGGCGTTAGCTCAGCTTAACACAACTCTTTTCTTATTCAGCTCTCTCCCAATCACAGCTCAGGAGGTACTTGAAGGATGTAACTGAGCATGTGCGGCCATCTCAGTGAGCAGGACAAAGAAATAAGAAAAAGAATAAACAACAGGTGGCGCTATACAGATACATTTTATTGAATAACTCGGTGTCTATGCTAAATTTTTTATTAGATGCAATTACAAAAGTATTTAGATCCATGTGCTGGATCTTTAAGGGTCTGTTAGAGCAATTATCATTAGAATTTTTCATATAATTGAAATGGAGAAATTATCATTGCATGTATTGGTGTGTAAAAATCGAATGATGAACGATAAATTGTTCATTTTCTGTGGATTGGACAAATCCGCCTGACCAAAAGATTATCATTATTCACTGATACATTCCATCTTTTGATCAGTGTAAATGCTATTGTCTCTAGGGACAAGCGAGCAACAATCACAATAACAATTATTGTTTTGTGTAATTGAGCGACTTTTGAGCACAAACGACTCTGTAAATCGTTACTTGCAGCTCGTCAATGAGAAACTTCTGCCTATCTAATAGGACTTTTATACCATCTCATCATTTTAGTATTCAGGCTGAATATTCTGATCTCATTTTGAAATTTACATAATAAACTAACTTTTTCAGTTTTAAAAAAAATGTCTACATGAAATGTAGCTCAATGGTATCTGGTTGAGACATTCTATCTATGATGCCCTCATTACACCAAAGGCCTAATTTTAAGAAAAAGTGTCATAATTTGGGTGCAGAGCCTCAGATCAGCAAAAGGAAAACAGCAATCAGGTGAACCACAGGCTATGTGTCTATGCAGACAGGTGGATAGGGAGGTCACTGGTGACAGATTCCCTTTAAAAAGGGGTTGTCTCATCTCAGCAAATGGCATTTATCATGTAGATAAAGTTAATACAAGGCACTTACTAATGTATTGTGATTCTCCATATTGCCTCCTTTTCCGGCTTGATTAATTTTTGCATCGCATTATACACTGCTCATATCCAGGGGTTAGGGCCACCGCTGCAGCGCAGATACGAGGTTTCCCGGGATGGAAGCGGCTGTATATGCGTGTATTGTGCTCTCCCACGGTCCCGGCCACCGCTTTTTCCTATAGTGTGCAGGCACGACCATTGCTGATGGATTGCAGGGTGGTTATAACCCTTGGATACGAGCAGTGTATAATATGATGAAAAATGAATCCAGCCAGCAAAGGAAGCAATATAGGTAATAACAATACATTAGTAAGTGCCTTGTATTAACTTTGTCAACATGATAAATGCCATTTGTCAACCCCTTTACAGGACACCTGTCAGCAGATTTGTAGCTATGACACTGGCTGACCTGTTGTATGTGTGCTTGGCAGCTGAAGACATCTGTGTTAGTCTCACAGATGCCTTCATATGTTCATATATGCCAGAAAATATTTCAATATATGCAGATGATCCTTTATGAGCTTGCTGTAACTCCTAGAGGGTCATTTGCATACATTAAACATCATTTTTCTCAGCAATGCAGGCACATATGAACACGGGACCAACACAGATTCCCATTTGCCACTTCCTTTTCGAATGTCATGTCAATGGGAAAGCCATATTGAACAGAATGTAAAGGAGTTATCCAAATTCTAAAAGATCCCCTCCCCCCAATGCCCAGACCCCTTGTATGCATTATACTTGCCTGGCGGCTGTGCAGGGATCTGGAGGGACGCAGGTGCCAGGGAGCAGGTAAGCACAATGTATACAAGGGGTCCGGACATTGGGGGAATCATTTAGAATTTGAATAACCCCTTTAAGTCTGACCACCTAGAAGAAGAAGAAGTTGATAGAAATTGTAACTTGTATGAAGGAGACAGTATTGCTCGGTATTCTACAAAGCACTGGTACCGATGTGCTGTAGAATTAGAATGGATTTGAGAGCCTCTTGGCAGCGAAAGTTGATTTTAATCATTATGGTGCCATGCATATCATGTATTAGGTAATTGTTGATCCAACACCAAATATATTCCACTCAAGCAAAGCAGAGGAACTCCTTGTGATATGATGTGAGTGTAGGAAAATAAACAGCCTGAACATGTTAGACATAAACCATTTACATTGCCTCCGCAGCTTTTATCGCGGTGCTGACAGTATTCAGCACAAATACAGGATTTACACCCAAACATGGGTTCATGAAACATTTTTGTACCAACAGAATTTTTTTATTTTTGATTGATGTGCTTTACTTTCATAATTTGTCATACAAATTACTTCGCTACAAAGAAAGCATCCAGTGAAATTATTTGTGTTCTGGGGTATCGCTGAGACAAAAAAACCTTTACACTAGGAAGGGTGTTTGTTATTGCGTGCCATTGGATACTTACAGTCCGTCGTTCTGTACCATTTACCATATAGTTTGTCATTTTAACTAAGTTGGTTTACATCAATGGAGATTAGCCTACTATTGCTATATCAAAGGAACGTCACTCAGTTGTATGAGGTTACCAAAAAGGTTCTGCTTTTTAACGGGTTCACTCGTACACGTGGCCTAAACTAGACCCGTTATTCTAATCTTACACTGTAAATGACTAGAAAAAAATGGGTGGAATTTACTGAGTCTGGCACTTCTGATTCCAGTCTCAATAAGAAAACGTGCAGGCTCCAAAATGATTGAGACCCTCGAGTGGTCTGTACAGCAGTTTTCTGGCACACACATTGTTAAAGTTGCTGCCCACACTCTGCCCGCATTTTACAAAAGCGACGAGTGCCTGAAAGAGGAAAAATCAGTAATTTTTTTGTGCAAAATAGGACTTGTGCCAGAAATTGCTGCTTTTTTTTATACACCAGAAAACTGACACTTTAGGCTGTATGCACGTCTGCGTTTGGTAAATCCAGTAATATGTTCGGGCTGAGGTGCAGACTACCTAATTATATCAGGCGTAGCCGGACCCCACCGTGCCCCGCCGGATCCCTATTCACTATAATGGGATCCGTCAGGTGTCAAACAAAAATATCAGCTTTCTGCCAGAGAACAAATTCTGCGTGCGGCGATATTTTGCTGACAGAAAGCCAAAACTTGACAGATCCCGTTATAGTGATAGAATACCAGAGGGCCCTGCCGAGGCCTGGCTGTCCCGAATTTGGTCATTCCAGTAGTCTGAACAGACTACCACACTTGCTGAACACTGATGTGAACCTAGAGGAAGATTTATCTCACTTGCGGCACAAGAGTGGCTTTAAAAAGTCACCAGCTTTGTGGTGTTTTTTTTTTTTTTACTTTTTTAATGTGACTTTGATGGGTAAAAAAATTCAAGTGCCTCTTTAAAAAGAGTGCGTGCTAAGAATGGGGAAGGGGCATAGCTAACAGCAGAGGCAAATTTATCTTCATTTATACCACGTCCTCGGGCAGTGCGTCGGATATTAAGACCAGCGCAGAAAGCATCCATCTTAATAAATCTCCCCCTTAGTCTTAATTCCCCCCCCCCCCCCCCTGTGTTTTTATGTGTTTATTGTAAAAATGGAAATACAGATACCAATGATAAGTCATTTTTATTTTATTTTTTTCAGATATTTGATTATACACAAAACATTTTTTTGTGGGACTGTCTCTTTAACGTCATTCTGAAGATATTTCAGTCTTCATTGGGGATACGAAATAGATTTTATGTAGCTGTTTTTTTAACTTCTCTCTTGTTTTAGCTCTTATAAATCTTTTATATCCCGGTGCTACTACAGATAACGCGATACAATGCTGGTCAATATTTAAACGTCTGGGAGCTGTGGGCGATCTTGAATAAATTGTGTTGGACAAGGATTTAGCAAGTATTTAGAACTTTTGTTCTTCTCTTTCAGGGTTTCGGTAAACATCAAAGCTGGATTAGAACATCTGGTAAGTTCTACATTTCTCTTGAACATTTGCATCATCTTTGATATCTGCATTCCAAATGAACACTTTTCAATGAGCTTTGAATACCTTGAATTGAGAAAGTCAACGATTTCCCAAAGGGTTCGCTTGCCATTATTATGTGATGGGACTTACTCTTTCATTTAGCTTATCATCTCAAGGGAATATTAATTTTTTTTAAATTCTTTTTTATTTTGATGTGGAGAAGAAATGAAAGAGGGGACACAGTCATTGGATTGATGATTGTTTTAATTATCAGCAATAAGAAAAAAAAACTTGTAGATTTTTGGCACGGCAGGATCTGAAAAGAACAAATGTGCTCTACACACACATATTGCATGCATAAATAAATACGGCACGTTAAGATATGGGTTCTTCATGTGTTTTCGGTTTTATTTATGTGCTTTATATTACTTCATTTATAGAGCTCTGTTTTAGTGAATACCTGCATTCCCCATTAAAAAAATTCTGCAGCATATTTTCTTAGGACTCCACTGTACCATTCCTCTGTTATTCCTGCAAGAAGTGTAAGCATTTCTTCACAGTGCTCGTTATGATTGTCTTTGTCAATGCATTCCTTATGAGAATGATCTGATAAGAAATGCAAACATTTCCTCCATCTGACAGGTTTCTAATTGTGCAAACAAATACCAATTTACAATTTGCCTGATTGTGGAGTAGGTTATGTTGGTTGGTCATGGAGTGACACACACTAGCAACTGGACCGGTATCATTTAAAGGGGTTGTCTCACTTCAGCAAATAGCATTCATTATGTAAAGGAAGTTAATACAAGGCACTTACTAATGTATTGTTATTATCCATACTGCTTCCTTTGCTGGCTGGATTTATTTTTCCATCACACTATACAATGCTTGTTTCCGTGGTTATGACCACCCTGCAATCCATCAGTGGTGATCATGCTTGCTCACTACAGAAAAAAGCACCAACCTGTGTGTGCTCCCACAGTCCCGGCCACTAGACTAGCAGTTTTTCCTATAGCGTACAAGCACGGCCTCTGCAGTGTAAAAGTCAATGGCCTCAGCAGTGCAGGAAACTGGTACAAAAAAAAAAATAAGATATTAAAGTTACATTCCTGCACACTCCAATCCCATTCCCTGACCTGCAGCTGACGGCATATTGTTCGACAGCAGTGATATGAGTCATGACTTTTACGCTAACACGTCACTGACTTCAGCCTAGGTGAAGAGGATAGAGCAAGAAGGTACGTTGAAGTGTTTTTATTATTTTACCACTCTCCGAGCACTTTAAATAAAATTTATAATTCAGAAAATACCTTTTAAGATTAAAAATTCCTCATACAATAACACCCATTACTTTCAGTAGTTGGCTTGATGACCAGTCCATGGCTATTTTATTTGGAAGTTTATTTATTTTTATTTAAATATATACGGTAATTAGTGAAGCTTTTCCGTGTCAAAAAAGAGTACGTGTTTCATCTGTGAAGATGCCCGTGGTTGGTCCGTGTGTCCGTTTTTACCATCCGCGTGTCATCCGTAATTCACTGACGTTGCTAAGCTGAAAATTAATTTCCAAAGGATCTCCTATTAGTCGCAACTAGAGATAAGCGAATTTCTTTTAAAAATTTTATTCGGTATGTTCGCTGAACTTTCTGAAAAGATTTGATCTGAATTAATTTGTGGCGAATCGCGTTAAAAAAACTGCTATTTTCTGGCTGCAGAGAGCCTGTATAGTTGTGTATAACACTGTGCCTTGCAGTAACACACATAGGGAGTCTGCTGTGGTAGTGAAACAATACTATGAGTCAGTATGACACGCAGAAGACAGGTGTCTCTCTTTTAGGATCGCTGCACACTTCACTTCTTTGGGCAGTTACGGGGCCAAAACTAACCAAATAACTCAAGTGTGCACTCAGCCTTACAGATCCATGTTATCATCAGGTATAAAGAACCGTGCAGAAGCCCAAGATCCTACCATAGTGTGAAAGAGCGCACTTCTTTTACATCGTCGTCAGCTGATTCCACATAGATGTCTACAGAACCTGTTCTATTAAATGCTTATACAAGTAAAGCCCCCCCCCCTGACAGAGTGGAGAGGGTGTCAGCAGTAAGTTTGTGTTGACGTCACTGATTATTTTGCCCTTCCTCTCATCCGACAGAACAATAACCCCCAAAAAACTGATCCTGTCTGTGGAGCATCCGCCTTCACTCGGTCAGCATTTGGTCAGTAATTCATCAGTATTGCTAATGCCCCCCAAAAAAACAGGAGTGAATCCAAAACAGAAATGATACTTGAATGGAATATTTGCATGTCTTCTGTGTTTTGTACCCACTCCTGCTATTGGCTACCAAGTCATAAGACAATTTTGATGGGACCATACAGGTGCTACAGACAGGATCCGTTGTGTGTCTCATTTTTCCTTCCTTCTGACAGATCATAAGAAGGGTCAAATAAATTATGATGTCAACCAGGCAAAAAAGGTAAAAATTGTGGCCCAGTCCTGAAGTGGGGAGGGTGGGAACAGCATGAGAAGTCCACAGAGTGGCCAAATGACATAGTGTGGAAGTGAGACCACAGTGCAAGGTGGCATAGTGTGGAGGTGGCAGCAGCAGCGTCAGGAGACCACAGAGTGACCCGGTGACGGAGTAGGGAAGTGGGTGGCACTAACAGTAACCGCTGATGATGATGGGTGTAAGAAGTAGCACTTGTCATCAGCTGTGTGGCATCAGGTGGGTGGCAGCATCAGAATAGTAGCTGAGGCGGGTAGCCAGAGGAAACCGGTCTCTTTTGTCAAGGTTTGGGTGAGGCACCATGGATGATCTAATCTGATGCATCAGGCATTGGTGGGTGGAAATCCTGGCTGATCCACACCTGATTCATCTTGACAAAGGTCAGTCTCTCCACATTTTGGGTGGACAGGCGAGTTCTACTTGGGGTAACTATGGCTCCTGCCGCACTAAACACCTGCTCTGATGCCCAACTACTGCCCAGGCAGGACAGCTTTTCCAGGGCAAACTCGGCCAGTTACGGCCACAAATCCAGTTTAGCTGCCCAGTAGTACAGCGGATCTTCAATGACTGCTGGCAGGGTGTTCTCAAAGTATGCCACCACCTGCTGGTTCAGGTTCTGCTCTGTCTAGCTGCTGGTGAGTAGTTTCTTTACTATGTGGGTGAAGGAAGCTGCTAATCAGCGAATTTAGACTCTGGATGCTGCTGATGGAGCTAATTCTGCTCCTGCCACCACGCCAGCAGCCATGGCAGTGGAACGTGAGCACAGAGGGCCCCCACCCTGGTCAGACCTGCGAGAGGATGGGCAGTGGCCAACTGACTACATAGGATGTCATGTCTCTATAGTAGTTCAGTTTGTCCTCCCTCTCAGCAGGTGTAAAAAAAATAAAAAAGACCCCCATTTCCGACCGGTAGCGAGGGTCTAGCATGGTGTAGAGCCAGTAGTCATCCCTCTGCTGAATGGTGACAATTTGGCTGTCATTGCACAAGCAAGTGAGCATGTATCGGGCCATCTGCGCAAGTGACTCGGAGGGACTCCCTACCTCAATCTTCACTGCATACTGCATCTGTGTGTCTGGGTCATCTGCCTCATTTTCCACATCTCCCTCTTGCTGCTCCTGCTCCTCCTCTCCTGTCACCTGTGTAGAAAAACCACCCATTTCGCTACACATTGCTTGTGATCCAATGTCGTCCTCCTCCTCCAGTTCAGCCCCCACAGTGCTCGTGTGGCCGTAAGATGTAGGCGCCAGGTCTCCAGTCCCCCGACCATCCAGATTTACCAGCATCTTTTCCAGGATATGAATCAGTGGAATGACGTTGTTTATCCTGTAGTCCTGGCGACTAACAAATAACGTGGTCTCCTCAAAGGGTACGAGCAAACGGCAGGTGTCACGCATGAGCTGCCACTTTCTAACATCGAAATTACACATAGGAGTACCTTTGTCCGCCTGTATGATCAAGAAATCGTTTATGGCCTTTCTCTGTTCGTACAGTCAGTCCAACATATGGAGGGTGGAATTCCAATGGGTGGAAACGTTGCATATCAGCCTATGTTGGGGGACACCGTTCTTCCGCTGTAGCTCAAGGGGGAGTGCTTGGCGATGTATGAGGGGCTGAAGTGCATGCAAAGTTTCCTGGCCATTTTTAGGATGTCTTGCAGATGGGTGGAAGACTTCAGGAAACGCTTGACAACCAGATTAACCGCCTCCGGACCGCCTAACGCAGAATCGCGTTCCGGAGGCGGCAGCGCTGCGCAGAGTCACGCATATACGCGTCATCTCGCGAGGTGCGAGATGACGCGCTTAACCGGCCCACGCATGCGCATCGCGGGCCGGCAAAAGTTAGAGGGGGGTCACGTCACCAGCCTGCCAGCCAATGATCGTGGCTGGCAGGCTGGCGATTTTTAAAAAAACGAATCACAAGCCAGTTAACACATCATATTAGTAAATATGATGTGTTAAATGGCTTCCCTTCTCCTCTGCTGGTCCTTTTCGTCGGTTGGTCTCAGCAGAGGAGCAGGCTTCACAGTAAGTAGCACCAAACACCACACTTTAGCCCCAGATCACCCCCCTGCACCCCAATTAACCCCTTGATCACCCCTTCTTGCCCCTGTAAATCACTAGTGAAAGGGAAAAAAGTGATCAGTGTAAACTGTATTGACTGTTAGGTTTTAGGGATAGTTTAGGCCCCTTGGTTTGGTAGTTTAGCGATCAGTTAGCGCCCAGCCCACCGCAGTCACTTATTCGCTGATTAGCGTATCGCTAATCAGCTTTTGTACTTTTATAGTAGCTGTAAGTGATAAAAACTGATCACAGTCAGATCTATAATTGTATTAGTGTCACCTTAGCTCGCCCTCCACCCAAAACAGTGTTTGCCCGATCAGGCCTGATCGGTCGCCCACATGTGCGTTCACCCACGCCCGCTCCGCCGCAGTGACAAAAAATATATATATTTTTTGATCACTGCACAATCACTTTACATGCGCTGCGGCAATAAAAAAAAAATCAGTTTTGATATTTATCAACCGCAGCGGCCTCCGGTACTTCGCTAGCCTCCCATTTGTAAGACAGGCTTGCTTTTTTTCTTGGGTAGTCTCAGGGAATACCCCTAAATCTAGTTGCCCAAATGTCAAACAGGGGGTATTCTTCTGAAGAGGCCTACAGGCTTCTGACCCAGTCGGATGAGGAATGGGAACCCTCATCTGATGAATCTAGCGGGTCAGAATATGAACCTGTAGAAAGCAGTGGCAGTCTGACCCAAAGTTCGGACGAGGAGGTTGAGGTCCCTGATACCACCAGGCGTACCCGGCCCCGTGTCGCTAGACCACAGGTTGTGCAGGATCCGCTTCAAGGGCAGCAGAGTGGGGCTGGCGCTGTCGGATTATGTGGTGAGGCATACACCAGCAGCACAGCCCTCCCTGGACCTAGTACCAGCACTGCCGTACAACATGGTGAAGTGGCGAGCACCAGAAGGGCAGTTGAAGCTGGTACGGTGGCACGTTCATTAGTTACCCCGTCGCAGCCACCGCACAGACGGGCCCGTAGACCCCCTAGAATCCCTGAGGTGCTGGCAAATCCTGATTGGCAGTCCCCAACTTCAGCCGCACCTGTAGTTCCCCCTTTCACCGCCCAGTCTGGAGTTCGGGTTGAGACAGTTCAGATCGGTTCGGCCCTGGGAATTTTTGAGCTGTTCTTGACTGCGGAGCTCTTGGACTTAGTTGTGGCAGAAGCAAATCGGTATGCCACTCAATTTATATCCGCTAACCCGGGAAGCTATTATGCCCAGCCTTTCCGGTGGAAACCAGTCCAAGTTTCCGAAATTAAAATTTTTCTGGGCCTTCTCCTCAACATGGGTCTAACCAAAAAGCATAAATTGCGGTCATATTGGTCCACGAACCCAATTCATCACATGCCCATGTTCTCTGCTGCTATGTCCAGGGCACGTTTTGAGGCCATCTTGCGTTTCCTGCACTTTAGTGACAACATCACCGTGACACCGCCATGCCCTGCACATGTGGTATGCTGGTGGGGCACTGTGAATTGTCCCTGCAGTGGAAGCTGAGGTCAAGGTGAAGGATGAGGAGGCAGAGGCAGACATTATTGCTGGACCAACGGCGTGAGAACGTGGAGGCGGAAGCGGTGTCACCTGGCCAAGTTGCTGGTTTGGCTGGGCAGGAACCACATTTACCCAGTGGGCCGTAAAGGACATATATTGTCCTTGACCGTAGTTACAGTTTCACATGTCGACACTGCCATGCACTTTGGCAGACACTGACAGGCTCAAGGACGGGCTTACCTTCTGTTCTACATATGTGTGCAGGGCTGGTACTGCCTTTTTGGCAAAGAAATGATGGCTTGGGACTCTCCACCTCGGCTCGGCACAAGCCATCAGTTCTCTGAAAGGTCCAGAGCCCCCCTGGAAAGGGAGGGACTGCAGTACCAGCAATTTGGCCAGGAGCACGTTCAGCTTCTGCGCCGTTGGATGAGTTTGCGCATACTGTTGTCTCTTGGCAATCGCTTCGGTGATCGATTGCTGACGGAATGACTGACTAGGAGGAGGAGGAGCAGGAGCATCAGGACCAGCAAATGATGGGAAGGACAGACAGCTTCATTCGGCTGAGGTGGTGGAGCCTTGACTACCTGAAATCGGGTGTGTGCCACTGGGTGATGCAGCTGTTGCTGCGGCAGGCTGGACCACCACATGGGAGCCGTGGTTCTCCCAGGCCACTTTATGTTGACGCTGCATATGTTGATGCAGGGCCGTGGTGCCAACATTGTCACCCTGGCCATGCTTCACATTCTGTCCACAGATTCTACAAATGGCCATGTTCACCTCCTCCTCCGGTGGCTTAACAAAAAGTAGGTGATTTTACACCCAACACTGCACTGACTGACTGCTACCGCCCCTGCACCACCACTTTCCGGGCTGATAGGCTCCTGTGAGGCGGGTGGTCTACCCCGGGCACGTTAGACTCCCGACCTCCCACTGCTGCCACCCTGCTGACTTCTGGCCACACCACCGACTTAGTGGCTCCACCGCTGCCTCATGCACAAGCTGCCACTTTCTTCTCCCGATGATAATGAAGCCCCTTCATCTCCCGGCTCCCAATTGCGATCGGCTACATCATCATCAAATACTGTCTGCACATCACTGATGTCCTCCTCAACAGTCTCTAAGCCAGGAGCCTGACCACTCGCAACACCAGCTCCCACGCCACTCTCCTCATCACTACTTGTCCGCCTACCGGAGGAAGCGGCGGATGTCTCCTCCGGATCTTGGCTGGGCAGTAGCTGCTGACTGTCTTCTAGTAGCTCGTCCTCGCTGTATAGTGGAGCTGAGCCCACAGCATATAATACTTCTCTGGCTGAGGGAACAGAAAAGGACAGATGCAGGTTATGAACAGATGAGGGCACAGGGCCTGCTCCCGGGCCATGCCAACTAAGGGTTGTGTTTGACAAACCCACGACTCTTGGCTGGGGGTGTCTGATGTCACTTGCGACGGAGTCGAAGATTGAGTCAACCATTCAAGACCCGCTGGGTTGCTTGTCAAGACACTAGCTGACATTGGAAGCTTAGGCCTCTTGCTGTGACTCCAGTTCCACGCCCCCTTACTCTACTGCGACCTGTGCCTGCACCAGAAACCTTTTTAGGCCTCTGCCCCTCCCCTGTGCAGGGCCTGTCACTTCTTTCTGACATACTGTTAGATCAAATTAATAAATAAAAAGGGCTGCGATTTTCCCACTTCACCATACAACGGCTAATAAGCCCTTTTTCTTTTTCCCCACTAATACACGCCCAAAAAAAAGGCTTTAGAACATATAACTGCGGCCGTGAACGGCAATATTTTTTATTTTTGCCACTAATACACAATCAAGTGGATAAGGTGATTTTTTTTTTTTTTTTTTTTTTTTACCCCTCAATTTACATTTTAGTAAGCATTCTGTATTAAGAATGCTATTATTTTCCCTTTATAACCCTGTTATAAGGGAAAATTAATAACATCTACAGAACACCAAACTCAAACCTCTGTGAAGAATTCCGGGTTCGGGTCTGGGTACCACTAACAGTTTTTTATCACGCACGGGCAAAACGCATTGCACCCGCGCGATAAAAACTGAACAACACAATCGCAGTCAAAATTGACTGAAATTGCGTGCGCACTCGCGCAGGTTTCCCGCAATGCACACTGGACGCATCTGGACCAAATCCGGGATCCCCATCTGAAAGAGGCCTAAGGCTTTGTTCACATCACCGTTCAGCCTTTCCGTTTGTCTGTTTGTTTAAAAGGGCGCATAAGTGTAGATGATTGCGATGGGATTGCTGCACTTCTTTCCATATAAAACATAATCTAAATGAAAGGATGAAGTCCAGACCCACGCTGAATCATTTCTGCTTCGTACAAAGCAAATGAGAAATGAGTTTTTACATGATCTTGTAAGAGATTTGCTGGAACGGTTAAAAATTTGTAAGTGCTGAATGTAATTGGTTGTCATTTAATATATGGCGGCTATGAAGACCGGTATGGAAATGTAATCATTTCAGATGAATCCGGCAGATACCATTCAGTAGTTTTGTGCATAATTCTAGCCTACATTGAAATGCACAATTAATGCAGTGATTCCTATATTTGATCTAACACGTGGATGGAGGAACTGCTGTGGGTGGTTTAGGATATTTGCTAATATATAGTTTTATGACAGTCTAGACTGATATTAACAGCAGTGTGTGGCACTATGCTTAGTGTTACACTGATTTATCTTAATGAGAATTTTATTTATTTTTATATTTTTTGAGTTTGCATATTACAGATATAATTTACATAAGCAGTAGCACAAGCTTACATATACGTCACACTGCATTCATTATCTTGTACTGTTCTTGTATTATAGTCCGCAGCTGAATACACGTCTACTGAATGCCGCCAAGCCATGGCCACCTGTAGCATCCAATGGCCGTATGATTTTGCGGTACAATCGTGCGACCAATGGCTGCCGTGGGTTGTGTGGCTTGACTGAAGGGTCGTACGCTCTTAGCTACTTCTTTCAGCAATTGAGAGACATACCCTATGGAAATGTGCTAAAATTTCAAAGGAATATCGGTGGCAAAATCCTGCAATGATGACTTTAACTGCCTTATCAAATGCACAATACACAATATACCGTATTTGTGCAGATTGTTTCCAGCACATCATGTGTATAAGGCTACATGCATACGACCGTATGTGTTTTGCCTTCCGCAAATTGTGGATCCGTAAAAGAAAACCGATGACCTCCGTATGCCATAGTTTTTGTTTTGCGGATCCATTGTAACAATGCCTAAAACGGACAAGAATAGGACATGTTATTTTTTTTGCTGGGCTACAGAACGGACATACTGATGCGGACAGCACACGGTGTTCTCGTTTTTTGCGGACCCATTGAAAGGAATGGGTCTGCATCCTAGCCGCAAAAAAAAAACAAACGGAACTGACACGGAAACAAACAACGTTCGTTTGCATGTAGCCTAAGGTGTTGTAAAACCCCTTTTACTAGCGCTGTACTGAGTTTTGTTGCATATGTTCAGTGCACAATCCAAGGGAAAATCTGGGACGAAATCCACCAAATCTGAATGTGGCTTTCTATGGTACAATGTTATGTCGTAGAGCGCATTTCTTTTCTGTTCTATACCAGATTATTAAAGCTGCAATAAAAGGCAGCAGCAGTTAGCATGCAGCTCTGAATGAAAATGGAATATAATATAGGATATAGGCAGTGATCGAGGATCAGCTCAGTATAATTTGTGTGTGTATATATGTGTATGTGTGTGTGTATATAGGATGCAGCACACTATATAGAAGAGGGGTGCACGTCCGGCCAGTGTGGACCAGCACCTAGGTCCATTGAACTAGAAATGGAAAAACGGCCAGCAGAACCTCCAAAATATCAAAGAAAGCGTGTGGTTTATTAACCCAAAGTCAAGCTTGACTTTGGGTTAATAAACCACACGTTTTCTTTGATATTTTGGAGGTGCTGCTGGCCGTTTTTCTATATATATATATATACGCTTGAGAAAGGCTCATGTGAGAGCCGAAACGTCGCTTGTGCCACCTATGGGTGAATAAACCTTTTTCACTGAAGATTCTTGGGAGTGCAGTCCGTTTCTCTGTTTTATATATATATATATATATATATATATATTTCATTCATTCATTCATGTGTACTTAGAGTTAGACTGTAAGCAGAAGTACTTCTACCCATGTGAGAAAAAGAATACAAAAGACATCTGTTTAGTGCAGATTCATTTAAAGTGCAGTTCTCTTATGTACTTAAAATATGGATATTAATATGACAAAAATGCCAACTCGCCTAAACAAAAGCTGGGCAGCAGAACAGAGGTATTAAAAAAAATAAAAATCTGTTACAATGCACAATATTAAACATTCTGTTACAGCGCAGTTTAACTGTTATGATTGCTAAACCCGTATATTTGAAAGGAGACAAAAAAAAAAAGGATAAAAAGAAACCTTTTTTTCCCGTCTTATGGAACCTATGCCAATGTCTCTTGCTCAGACATATTAAACTTTAAACATTAAATAAACTACCCATCTGGATCCAGACGCCAGTGTCTTTAACTTGGGGTAGACGTAACGGGAGTTCAAGGAAGCATTGTTTCTGTGTTTACAGACGTTTGACTCCTATTTATTTCTCTTACAGTTTTGGATGTGTATGTCAAATGCAATGAGCATACAATGAAATCCATTTCATAGTTCTGTTACATGGTTGAAAATGCTAGAAATTCAAGCTGTGTTCCTGTCCTGTTACTTAAGCATTTCTTCACATATTTATGTCTTTGTGCGTTGCCTCACAAATCACGTTACTTGCTCTTTTAACAACTTTGCTTTGTCCGTGATTATTTCTAATATTTATTAAAGGGGTATTCCCATCACAATGATCACTGTTAAATCTGTTAATGATTTGACAGTGATCATTTTTCTAAATACATTTTTTTACCCAATTCCCACCCTTTTTGAGAAAATAAGTCCCCTCCTTACCTGATTGTTGTCTTTCGTCTCCCCTGGTTACGGCTACCTCTCCTGCCGAATCCCGCCGGGCCGCGCTTGCGCAGAAGACTGAAGTTTCTCTCCCGGCTGGGCCGCGCAATGTCCTGAACGGGCGCCGCAATGACTTTTTCCTGGCCAGTATAGTACAGAGCCGCGAACGTGCACGCCGGCTCTGTACTATACAGGCCAGGAATAAGTCACCATGGCGCATGCGCGGCGGCGTGCGCGTTCAGGACATTGCCCGGCCGGGAGAAAAAATTCAGCCTGGCCGGGAGAAGACGTCACTCAAGCCCAGCCGAATTCAGGAAGTGGACGTCGCGCTGGACGAAGGTATGTATGAAAACTGAAGATGGGAATACCCCTTTAAGTAACAAGGAACAAAATGATGGCAAAAGTGTGTTTCCACCGTTAGTTACCAAATAAAGTTCCTGTGCTATGCTGCTATTAAGAATTCAGTTTCTTTGATCTGGAACATCCAGGCAAGGTCTGTAGATAGGAGATAGTTTGTCTAAGATCTCTCTAAGGCTGGGTTCACACCTGAGCGTTTAACAGCGCATTTCTACGTGCTTTAAAACGCTCAACAGGCAAAAACCAATTCTTCCCTATGGGCATGGTTCTCACCTGAGCGCTGTAAAACGCCCTACGCCCCACGAAGTACAGGAGCTTCTTTGGGGCGCATTGTCACGTGTTCCCGCACATAGACCTAGCGGGAACGCACGACAATGGGCGTTTGCTTGTTTCCTCGCACGTATGTAAACACCCGATAAGCACACTTGTAAACAGCGCTTATCGGGTACGCTTATGTGTAAACCCGGCCTAACAGACTTATCCAATCTGTCTATCTCTTATCTATCCTATCTATCTATTTATCTCATGTCCATCCTATCTATCTCATGTCTATCTAGATATTTATCTCATATCTGCCTGTCGCTTGTCCATCTGTGATGGTTAGAGGGAATAGATGTATAGAGCTATAGATATTTATAGCTATAGTCATTTCAGCATTCTGACAGATATAGTGTAATAGGATGAAATTGCATTTAATCCATGTGTTATGTGGGCCACTGAAAAAGATTTTCATTTCCGAATTGGACATAGAGGTTAATGGGATTTGATATTCACCAAACCTGTAAATATAACCATAGGTAATAATGCGGTGGTAGTCTTGATAGTTAGATGGTCTTCAGTCTCAAAGTCATCCCTTTTCCCTTAACCCACACATCTTTTAATTCTGCTAGCCTAGGCTTAGACTGGGGCCATGATTTCACGTCTGTGTGAATTTATTTTAAGGACAAATGGGGACTTTTATCAAATCTGCTTTGCCAGTTTTGTGTTGTAAAAATGTCGCAAGTGATGCCTGTGTGCAACATTTGCTTCATATGTTTGCAACATTGTGTCACATTTGGTGATCCTTGAGTGAAAAGCAGTCACCCCACCCCCACCTGAAGTCTCTCCAGGACAACGTTGCTTCCTAAAAGAAAATGTTAAAATGTAAAATCTCTACTGGATCACAATTTAACCAGCAGAGAATTCAACCAGCAAAGTCCATATATAGACCATCAGTAATCCTAGATGCTGGGGTTGGTCCATGACAACATCTGAGAGGATATACAGACGTGGACAAAATTGTTGGTACCCTTTGGTCAATGAAAGAAAAAGTCACAATGGTCACAGAAATAACTTTAATCTGACAAAAGTAATAATAAATTAAAATTCTATAAATGTTAACCAATGAAAGTCAGACATTGTTTTTCAACCATGCTTCAACAGAATTATGTAAAAAAATAAACTCATGAAACAGGCATGGACAAAAATGATGGTACCCCTAGAAAACACAGAACATAATGTGACCAAAGGGACATGTTAATTCAAGGTGTGTCCACTAATTAGCATCACAGGTGTCTACAACCTTGTAATCAGCCATTGGGCCTATATATATGGCTCCAGGTAATCACTGTGTTGTTTGGTGATATGGTGTGTACCACACTCGACATGGACCAGAGGAAGCAAAGGAAAGAGCTGTCTCAAGAGATCAGAAAGAAAATTATAGACAAGCATGTTAAAGGTAAAGGCTATAAGACCATCTCCAAGCAACTAGATGTTCCTGTGAGTACAGTTGCACATATTATTCATAAGTTTAAGATCCATGGGACTGTAGCCAACCTCCCTGGACGTGGCCGCAGGAGGAAAATTGATGACAAATCTAAGAGACGGATAATCCGAATGGTAACAAAAGAGCCTAGAAAGACTTCTAAAGAGATTCAAGGTGAACTTCATGCTCAAGGAACATCAGTGTCAGATCGCACCATCCGTCGTTGTTTGAGCCAAAGTGGACTACATGGGAGACGACCAAGGAGGACACCATTGTTGAAAACGAATCATAAAAAAGCAAGACTGGAATATGCCAAACTACATGTTGACAAGCCACAAAGCTTCTGGGAGAATGTCCTGTGGACAGATGAGACAAAAATCGAAGTTTTTGCCAAGGCACATCAGCTGTATGTTCACAGACGAAAAAATGAAGCATATCAAGAAAAGAACACTGTCCCTACTGTGAAACATGGAGGAGGCTCTGTTATGTTCTGGGGCTGCTTTGCTGCGTCTGGCACAGGGTGTCTTGAATCTGTGCAGGGTACAATGAAATCTCAAGACTATCAAGGAATTCTAGAGAGAAATGTACTAGCCAGTGTCAGAAAGCTTGGTCTCAGTCGCAGGTCATGGGTCTTGCAACAGGACAATGACCCAAAACACACCGCTAAAAACACCCAAGAATGGCTAAGAGGAAAAAATTGGACTATTCTAAAGTGGCCTTCTATGAGCCCTGACCTCAATCCTATTGAGCATCTTTGGAAGGAGCTGAAACATGCAGTCTGGAAAAGGCACCCTTCAAACCGGACACAACTGGAGCAGTTTGCTCATGAGGAGTGGGCCAAAATACCTGCTGAGAGGTGCAGATGTCTCATTGACAGTTACAGGAAGCGTTTGATTGCAGTGATTGCCTCAAAAGGTTGCGCAACAAAATATTAAGTTAGGGGTACCATCATTTTTGTCCATGCCTGTTTCATGAGTTTATTTTTTTACATAATTCTGTTGAAGCATGGTTGAAAAACAATGTCTGACTTTCATTGGTTAACATTTATAGAATTTTAATTTATTATTACTTTTGTCAGATTAAAGTTATTTCTGTGACCATTGTGACTTTTTCTTTCATTGACCAAAGGGTACCAACAATTTTGTCCACGTCTGTAGG
Organism: Bufo gargarizans; assembly: GCF_014858855.1. NCBI lineage: Eukaryota > Metazoa > Chordata > Amphibia > Anura > Bufonidae > Bufo > Bufo gargarizans. Next base: position 156,184,471 of record NC_058083.1, read on the forward strand.
CATAGTAGCTTAGTCTTATGCATTCACATTGACACCATGGCACCATTTTGGTTGACAATAATGGTGAGCCTGGCAGCATTCTTTTATGCTGCGCTGATTATACTAGGGTAAGCCTATCAGATAATCTATAAATATATAATAAAATAATACAGTATAGTACCTCAAGTTACAATATTAATAGGCTTCAGGACGACCATTATAACTTTGTTCCAGTGCCTCGAAATGTCATCTAAGATGAGAGAAAATGAAGATTTAAGAAAAATAAACAGATAACTAAGACCTTACGTATAGCAATCCAGAACAGCTGCTAACTACTATACCAACTAATACATCTATTTTACCAAAGAAGTGATCGTTTGAGGCTTTGTATGTTGAGTCTAGTTTCAACTTACGATGGGTCAGAAAAGACCATTGTATATTGAAAATATTGTATCCTAAGGCCATTGTTTCTTGAGGGATCACTGTATATAATAACATTATTTCAGGTTTTTTTAGAACAGGAATCAGAACCTTCCTTTTTCTTTATTAAAGTTGTAATTGTTTAGGGATTAAGAAAATAAAATGTGTGTGTATATATGTGTGTGTGTGTGTGTGTGTGTATATATATATATATATATATATATATATATATATATTTATTTTATATCTTTACATACTTATCTATTTATATGTAGACAGTGCATTCGGAAAGCCTTCAGACTCCTTCACTTTTTCACATTATGTTGCTGTTTGCAGCGTTCAGCTGTCCGCCTGGCCGTGCGGATCCGTCCAGACTTACAATGTAAGTCAATGGGGACGGATCCGCTTGAAGATGACACCATATGGCTCAATCTTCAAGCGGATCCGTCCCCCATTGACTTTACATTGAAAGTCTGAACGGATCCGCTCAGGCTACTCTCGCACTTAGAAATTTTTCTAAGTTATTAATGCAGACGGATCCGTACTGAACGGAGCCTCCGTCTGCATTAATATGATCGGATCCGTTCAGAACGGATCCGATCAAGCCAGGGGCGTAACTAGAAGTGACTGGGCCCCACAGCAAATATTTGTAAGGGCCCCCCTCAGCGCGCTTCGCACCTCCCTCCTCCTGTGTAAACCCCACTCCTTTGGCACAGTGTAGCGGTATACTGTATATTGTGTGGCACAGTATAGAGGTATACTGTATATTGTGTGGCACAGTGTAGCGGTATACTGTATATTGTGTGGCACAGTGTAGAGGTATACTGTATATTGTGGGGCACAGTGTAGCGGTATACTGTATATTGTGTGGCACAGTATAGAGGTATACTGTATATTGTGTGGCACAGTGTAGCGGTATACTGTATATTGTGTGGCACAGTGTAGAGGTATATTGTGAGGCACAGTGTAGCGGTATACTGTATATTGTGTGGCACAGTGTTGAGGTATATTGTGAGGCACAGTGTAGCGGTATACTGTATATTGTGTGGCACAGTGTAGCGGTATATTGTGAGGCACAGTGTAGAGGTATACTGTATATTGTGTGGCACAGTAGCGGTATACTGTATATTGTGTGGCACAGTGTAGAGGTATACTGTATATTGTGTGGCACAGTAGCAGTATACTGTATATTGTGAGGCACAGTGTAGAGGTATACTGTATATTGTGGGGCACAGTATAGAGGTATACTGTACATTGTGTGGCACAGTGTAGCGGTATACTGTATATTGTGGGGCACAGTGTAGCAGTATACTGTACATTGTGGGGCACAGTATAGAGGTATACTGTACATTGTGGGGCACAGTATAGAGGTATACTGTACATTGTGGGGCACAGTGTAGCGGTATACTGTATATTGTGGGGCACAGTGTAGCGGTATACTGTATATTGTGGGGCACAGTGTAGGCTATATGTGCATAACATAAACATACTCCACATGAACACTTACAGTTACTTGGCTCGGCCCTTGGGGATCTCGGACGCCACTTCCACACTTTGGCCGGGGGCTCGGCGGAGCTGATGTTGTGTTTTATCCTAATGAGAAAGATTTTATAATAAGGATTTGGAGAAGGGGCAGTGGGATAGCAAAGCAGGGAGAGGCCGGTGCTGCTACTAGGGGGTCATACCATGGGGCAGTAATAAAACCCACCATAATGCCCCCCCCCCCCCAGTAGTAATAATTCTCCTTATAATGTGACAGTGCAAAAAATACACCCTTGTAATGCCCCCAGTTGAGCTAATGTCCCCATAGTTCCCCCATAATGTGCCAGTATAAAATACCCCTATATAGTGCCCCCAGTAAATTCCCCCATAGTGCTCCTCTCCCCCCTTCCTGCTAGTGCCCCCCAAAATGTACCAGTATAAAATGCCCCATATATAGTGCCCCAGTAGATGCCCCTCAGTGTCCGGCCTCTGATAGGCTGCCAGCCTAGTGTCCCCCATAATGCCCCCCAATAATGTGCCAGTATCAAGTGCCTCTCCCCCCCCCACATGTCCCAGTATCATAGTGCCATCTCCCCCCATGTGCCAGTATCAAGTGCCTCTCTCCTTCCCACCCCCCATGTGCCAGTATCAAGTGCCTCTCTCTTCCCCCCATGTGCCAGTATCATAGTGCCATCTCCCCCGCAAAAAAGTGCCAGTATTAAGTGCCTCTCCCCCCATGTGCCAGTATCATAGTGCCAACCCCCCCCCCCACATGCCAGTATCAAGTGCCTCTCTCCTCCCCCCCATGTCCCAGTATCATAGTGCCATCTCCCCCCCCCCCCACTAAAAAGTGCCAATATCAAGTGCCTCTCTCCCTCCCCCCTCCCCATGTGCCAGTATCAGGTGCCAACCCCCCCTCTCCCCTCCAGGTGCCAGTATCAGGTGCCTCCCCCCCCCCCCATGTCCCAGTATCATAGTGCCATCTTCCCCCCCCCCCCCACCACCACCACAAAAAAAGTGCCAGTATCAAGTGCCTCTCTCCCTCCCCCCCCCCCCATGCCAGTATCAGGTGCCTCTCTCCCCCCCCCCAATGCCAGTATCAGGTGCCAACCCCACTCCCCCCCATGTGCCAGTATCAGGTGCCTTCCGCTCCCCCCATGGCAGTAACAGTCGGGTATTAAAAAAAAATAAATAAACACTTCTACTTACCTCCATGTCAGCGATGCGATGCAGCCTCTTCCTGTGTCCCGCCTTGTATTGTGTCCCGCCCTGTATGTCCTTATATGGACTCAGTGCTTGTATTTCAGAAAAGAGTCTGCTGGGATTCGAACCCACGACCTTCTGCTTCAGAGGCAGAACAGCTAACCACTAGACCATAGGAGCTGCCTTGATGCTGGCTGAAAAAATATGAGACTTCTACTGTTATAGCTGGCTAAGTGTACATCTATACACATGGCAGCTGCTCATATATAGAGATGTAGCAGAGCTGAATGTGCTGAGACAGCTGTCATATACAGATATAGCAGTATCTCAGATATATCTCTATATGACAGCTGTTCCAGCACACTCAGCTCTGCTATATTTCTATATATGATAGCTGTCATGTGTATAGATGTAGCAGAGCTGGGTGTGTTTAGGCATCTGTCATGTGTATAGATGTAGTAGAGCTGGGTTTGCTGGGGCAACTGTCATATATAGAGATATAGCAGAGCTGAGCGTGCTGGGACAGCTGTCATATAGATATATAGCAGTGCTGGTGTGTTGGGGGCAGCTGTCATGTGTATAGATGTAGCAGAGCTGGCTGTGTTTCGGCAGCTGTCATGTGTATAGATGTAGTAGAGCTGGGTTTGCTGGGGCAGCTGTCATATATAGAGATATAGCAGGCTGAGTGTGCTGGGACAGCTGTCATATAGAGATATAGCAGTGCCTGGTATGTTGGGGGCAGCTGTCATGTGTATAGATGTAGCAGTGCTGGCTGTGTTTTGGCAGCTGTCATGTGTATAGATGTAGTAGAGCTGGGTTTGCTGGGGCAGCTGTCATATATAGAGATATAGCAGAGCTGAGTGTGCAGGGACAGCTGTCATATACAGATATAGCAGTGCTAGGTGTGTTTTGGCAGCTGTCATGTGTATAGATGTATTTTTTTTTTTTTTTTTACAGTCAGTTGTAATGCAGCCTTTATGGCTGTGAGGGTAAATGCTTTGCCACTGATTCACTAATAGATTGGAGGTTGTGGGTTCGAATCCCAGACCAGGAGACTTTAGCAGACAGTAAAATTAGATCACACTAGCGGCTGCTGTGAAGGGGCCCCTGAACACGATATTTAACTAACATGAAAATGAACACGATATTTAAGCCGGGGCGCCGGGCCCCCTTGGCAGCCCGGGCCCCGAAGCAGCTGCTTCCCCTGCTTCCCCGGTAGTTACGCCACTGGATCAAGCGCAAGTGTGAAAGTAGCCTTATTCATGGTAGCAAAATTACAGCATGTGGATCAAACCTCGCACTCCAACACCAGTTGACGAGTTTCAGACACTTAGTCCTTAGTCATAACTTAGGACTAAGTGTCTGAAACGCGTCAACTGGTGGTGGAGTGTGAGGTTTGATCCACATGCTGTAATTTTGCTATCGTGTATAAAGAGACAAGCGACACAACACTTACTTTGCCGTGCTAGAACTTTATTTATTATTATATAAAATCACCTATTTTGGCTCTAGTTTGCAGCTTTGAACACGTATAACATTATTTCCCACCTTGTCTATAGTAACCTTCTCTGATGTTTCATATGCTGTTGAGAAACCGATACGGGGCAGACACGCGGGGAGGAAAAAACGTGATTGAAGCAACATTTCTCTGTTGTCAGATATTTTGAATATCGTCCTTTTTTTATTTATTTTGTGACCTTTCTGAATTATTTGGTGCCATCCCGGTTCTGCTTATTGCTCTTTCTGCCTTAATTTACTTTGACTTCAGACTTCCATCCTTAACAAGCAGATATGTACATGAGGCGCCTCATAAACCAAGCGGTTATGCGAGCAAACGGCTATAATACAAAAACATGTCAGAAAGAAAGTGTATTATTTTCTTTGGCACCAGCAAAAAAGAATTGCACTTGGAAATGTTGTTCCCCATTGCACCAGTGGTTTGTACGTAATTTCAGTAATTTGATCGTGGCTGATGAAAAGCTGACAAGATTTCCACAGCGCCCCATTAGATAAAAGCAGCATGAAACCACAGGTTAATCTGCAAACAGATTTCCATGCTTATTACTCTAATGATTCCATCATATTTGATGTCGCAGGCAGCAAGCCGCTGCTCGGCAGCAACAGTGTGTGCTCCATTTTGATCTTTCTACTCATTAAATGATGTAGTAATTTGACTGACCTCTGACCAGGTGCATATCTATTCATAATTGCATGTCATTCTGATGGGGAAATTACTTTAGAGAAACCAAAGTATTCATCCCTGCTTCCCAAGTCAAAAAACTAACAAAAGAAATATTGCATTAATTTTCAAATGATGATATTACATTTAGTGCCTGGGCCCCATATATCAAAATCTGAAAACTGCTCAGTTACTATATGCGCTTAATCTTAATGGTATCTCTGGATGTCAAGGGCATGCAGGAAATTAAATCGGAAAGTGCAGATAGACCTAAGAAGACATTATCTCTTGATGATTGCAGTTTTGATAGGTATTTCAGTGAATTTCATTTTCACAGAATGGTAGAAGACGAGTTAGCCAGCAGATTTTCTCATTTTTCTTCCACATGATTTATGTGAGTTGAGTATAAAACTTTTTATGGGGAAGCAGTTACTGAAGATGAGAGGTAAATTAATGCACTGGGTTTCCATCTCGGCTCCATACACAAATGTCAGAGCTGTACGTCCGTAATGGCTGCCATCATTATTCAGAGTTGTTTACATTCAAAATATGTAATGAAATCTGTTCAGAATAATGAGGGAAATAAAAGTTTAGAAAATTGTAAAGGTCATGAAGTTTGAGAAATGATGCAATGCTTCCCAAATAACATTTAGGCAATATAAATTACATTATTATGCACCAAGTCTGCATTATGGAGACATGAAGATGAAGTGCTTTGGACTAGTAAAATGCTGTTAGCGCTCTCTGAAGTATGAGAATGTGTAAAATATTTCTGATTTTCATATTCTCTGGATTTTTATTTTTTTGTGTGCAGAGAAGTTGATCTCCTAGCAGCTACAGTGTCTTCCGGTTTAAATCTCGCCCAGAATGATTTGGCTAAGATGTCGGTGTAATCTAATTTCCTCCACTAATTGACGTGCCCTGACGAGGCTTTCCCTACTGGCCGCTACGTTTATTTGGCTTCATAGTGCAGGTTTTTTTTTTCATTTGTTTGGAGATGAGTGGCATAATAATTCTCGTCCTCGGTAAGGATTCCTTATGAATTAGGACAGATAATCTTTTGGTTTGTGGACTGATGGAGCATCAGCTATTAGGCTGAGGACATGCTGACCCTCATACAAAGGAGTAGATGCTAGGAGCAGAGCCATGTCCTTATGTTACATCAGTTTTTTGTTTTTTTTCCAGCTTTTTGGCTGAATTATGTGCAATCTGTATTGAATGGGGAATGGGACAATTTATCTTAATTGCGATGAACTAGGCTTGGAAGATTCCCTGCAGAAAAGGTTGGTTTGTCTCTCCTACGGGGTAGACACTTAAGTCTTTCCACACTAATAGTTTTCGTTGATTATCTCTGACATGTGTCATTTTGTCAAGCTCTGTAATCCAGGTTGATTAATCGAGGATGATGCATAGCAGGACAGGCCTTACTGAAAGCATGTGCAACATCCTTAATGAAAAGTAAGAAAGCATGCAGCCATATAACATGCCATTAGGGCTGAAACGATTCATCGATTTAATCGATGCAGACTCCACGTTTCGGCACACTCTGCACTGAAAGGTAAGTATAAAGTTAGCAGAGGCAGCAGCAGAGGGGGGGGGGGGGGGAATGGTGGCACCTGTGATTATTTATTTTTTGGGGCATGGGGAAATGGGGGCACCTATGATTTGGCATGTATAAACTTATTGGGGGGAGGGGGCACCTGTGATTTGGGATGTATAACGTTATTGGCGGGAGTAGAGGAGTTAATGAGGGCACCTCTGATTTGGCATGTATAAACTTATTGGGGGGGGAGGGGTTAATGGGGGCACCTGTGATTTGGCACATGTAGGGGCTGATCTGGGGGAGTCGGGTACATGGATGGCATGGAGGCACTGGGGAAGGGGGACATCATGGCAATCTGGATGGAGGGGCTGATGGCAGTACCATCATGGGGGGAACTGGGGGGCATGGCATGGAGGGGCTGCTGCTAATCTGATGGCACTGGGGGACATGGTGGATGGCATGGAGGCACTGGGGAAGGGGGACATCATGGCAATCTGGATGGAGGGGCTGATGGCAGTGCCATCATGGGGGCACTGGGGGACATGGCATGGAGGAGCTGCTGGTCTGATGGCAGTGGGGGACATCGTGGATGGCATAGGAGGCACTGGGAAAGGGGGCATTTTTATAAAGCAATACATTATTTTAAGAAGGTTTTTCTTATTAGATTACTCGATTTAATCGTAAGCAATAATCGATAGAATACTCGATTACCTAAATAATCGTTTACTGCAACACTACATGCGATAAGTATATTTTACCCATTGGCTCTTTTTCTTGCGAGAGCATAAAATAACCTCTGTAACTTATTGCTGTGGGGAATCAAAAAGATGCAATGAAGCCAAAATTCTGGTTCTCCAAGCCATTACTGTTTGTGCAGTGATTTACTGAACATAAGATTACAAGCTTATCCATATATCCAGGATACATAAATTTCCCAGACTTTTCCTCACTTGCATTCGTCTTCATATTACAAACAGCATTACTTTTAGCCCTCAGAAATCTAGATTAAAGCTGCTATTTATCTTCAGGACCTCGTTCCATATAAATATGTCTTACTGTATCCTAACAAACAGTACTACTGTATAAAGCAACAATTTAATATGAACGCTGACTGCTTTATTGACTTCAGCTGCCTATTCATAATTGGTTTTCCTTTGTCTTGGCCCATTATGCTGGGTGAAGCCTTTTGCACATGAGCATATATGAGAACCATGTTCTGATACCTTCAATGGCCATATTATAGCCCGCTGGGCACTTTGTGGTGTCTCTATGTACCTCCATGTGCCCCACTGTTCTTCCTTAGAAGAAATGTTCACTGTGTGCCTGGCTGATGGATTTATGGATTGGATTATATAAGCTACCTAGTAGAAGTAAAAGGGTTATCCCATGATTAAAGGGGTCTTCTCACTTCAGCAAATGGCATTTATCATGTATATAAAGTTATTATGGTCGTGGCTATAGATACTGGTGCTAGCGTGGTGAGCCCAGGAACCTAGACATACCATTAAACTAAGTAGGCCTGGATTGTGCCCATAGCCGTGAAACGTGGGTAGCCTATAAGGGGGCATACCCTGAGGAAGCCCTTGAAAAAGGGGAGAGGGTGGGGCACGAGATGACGCCAGCGTCGGATGACCGTGGGAGGGGAGCTTATAAAGCCTACGCCCCTCCCACAATCACAGGCTGCAACAGCCTTGACAATTATGGTCGTGGCTACGGATACTGGTGCTAGCGTGGTGAGCCCAGGAACCTAGACATGCCATTAAACTAAGTAGGCCTGGATTGTGCCCATAGCCGTGAAACGTGGGTAGCCTATAAGGGGCCAAAAAGCAAGGCAAGGTAGATTTAGTATTTAATTGAAGGGTACATGGTTTACGATGCCCGTTTGCGGAAAACGTCTGATATTTTTCTGATGCTGATTGGGAAGGAAGCTGGTAAGGCAAGATGACTCCCAACGTCCCATCTTGCAGATGTTATGACTGGGAACGTTGTGCTTGGAGGCTGCGGAAGCCACCCCGATCTGAAACGAGTGACCTGAAATGGTTTTGAGATCGAAACCTAGGCTGGCGACTAGAAGGCGAATGTGGGAAATGATTTGCGCGGTCGTGAGGTGCTTGGATTTGAAGGGCAGCAGCGGGCTGTCTAGGGGAGGAATGACCCAAGGAGCTTATTGATTGGTTGAAAACCGGGACTGGACACCATTTGTTGAAGGACCTGAAATACTTGACTTGGACTGGGGGCCCTGATTGCGACGTTTGGTGGAAGGTAGTAGCAGGATGAAATGGTCGTGACTCCAAGCTAACTGGCTCTTGGTCAGACCCTTAGATTTTGGGGAGAAACCTGTGAATTCCCCTGGCCGCAAGACTCATAGAAACCTGAATACATGGCCGCTTTTAGATGGTGCTGGGATGGAGCCCGAAGGGTTGCTGTCTAGGAAATTGGAAGCTTCTCAACAGATCCCCTGAGACTGGTTGCCTGGTGTGAGTGCATGGCAGGCTGTTTTTTGAATCCCCCTAGGGACTGCCCTGATGGCGGGGGACGCAAATATGGCCTTGCTACCTGGATGATTGAGAGGGAAGTAGTATTGCACCCCTGCCATGTACAATCTGATGGAGTTGTGACCAAGCTTGAGGTGATGGTGATTTTTTTTTTTTGATTTTTTTTTTAGGGATTTGGCGTACGAAAAAGTTTGCGCTAGTCCATGCGTAGGGTGTTGAACTCTGGAGGGGACAATCCTGCTGGATCCGCCTCTGGCATGACCTGAGGATGTGGATTGGGACCTGGAAGCGACTGGGAGAGGAGGGACGGGGAGGCGGATCTCTGGACTCCACTGCCGACAGCCTGGTCTGAATGACTGAAACGGAAGTGTCTAGGGTGTTGATGGACAACTGGATTGTTGACATTGACATCTGTTCTTTGAAGTGAGAGGAATCGGATACCGGGAGTCGATAAAGCTCAGCCTTCCTGGCCGAAGCTGTGTAACGAATCCCTCTTTTGGTTAACTCATCTATGATTTTGGGGATCGTCCAGCTCCGAAGTGACCCTATGCTGGCGTGGCTGGATGTCAGGGAATCTGGAAAGGAAGCGGAGTCCTCGATTTCAGAACGATGTGACATGTTGGAAAGCTGAAAGAGAGAGCAAGATTTAGTGTTCTTTTGGGGTTAGCCGAGACGTAGCCTCGGAATCATTAGGGCCCTGGATCTGAGGAGGTGCGTTGCGTTTTCTGCCCCTCAGATGAACGTTTTTGGAGTGACCTGGTCTAACGAAGCCTCGGGTCCTGAAGGTTTGTGGCGGCGTAGACGAGATCGGGTCTTTGACTGAGATAAAAGTAAAAGTTTTAGCGGAGGGGCCTATGGCCAGTGAGCAAGATTGCAAATTAATTTAACCTGATGCCTGGGTGGGCCGCCGTGGAGACAGATTAACATGGATGAGGGACCGAAATGACCTGCCTGACGTGGCAGGTGTGAGACCAAGAGTGACAGGGGCGAAAAGATGAAACCAGGGCGTGTGTGTGAAAGGGAGTGGCCTGACGGAAGTTGAGGATGGAATACATGGAAGGAACGAGAAGAGATGTGGCTTGACACGTGAACAGGAGGGGGACACGAGAAGACAAGACATGGCCTGAATAACGAAAACAGGCGTGAGACGTAGGAAGACAGACGTGGCCTGAATAACGAAAAACAGGTGTGAAACATAAATGACAGACGTGGCCTGAATAATAACGAAAACAGGCGTGAGACGTAGATGACAGAAGTGGCCTGAATAACTAACACAGGGGTGGGACATAGATGACAGACGTGGCCTGAATAACGAACACAGGCGTGAGACGTAGATGACGGATGTGGCCTGAATAACAAAAACAGGTGTGAGACGTAGATGACGGACGTGGCCTGAATAACAAAAACAGGTGTGAGACGTGGATGACAGATGAGGCCTGAATAATGAAACAGGCGAAAGACGTAACTGACAGCTGGGTTAGATGAAGAAAAAGAGGCGTGAGACATGGAAGACAGATGAGGCAGAATGATGTGGACAGGCATGATAATGAAATTATTATTTTTTTTTTGTGTGAACCGACGCGGAGCGTAGAATGATGAAAACAACCGGGAGACGTAAATGACCTGCGAGGCCTGAATAACGGAAACAGGCACGAGACGTAAATGACAGACTTGGTCTGAAATGAAACAGGCTGGGACGTGAATGACTGACAGACGTGGCCTGAATAACGAAAAACAGGCGTGAGACGTAGAAGACAGACGTGGTCTGAAAATGAAACTGGCTGGGACGTGAATGACAGATGTGGCCTGAATAACAAAACGGGCGTGGGACGTGGGTGACAGGCATGGCCTGAATAACGAAAACAGGCGTGAGACGTAGAAGACAAACGTGATCTGAAAATGAAAACAGTCTGGGACGTGAATGACAGACGTGGCCAGAATAATGAAAACAGGCGTGGGACGTGAATCACAGACGTGGCCTGAATAACGAAAACAGGCGTGAGACGTAAATGACAGACGAGTCCTGAATAATGAAAACAGGTGTGAGACATAGAAGACAGACGTGGTCTGAAAACGAAACAGGCTGGGACGTGGAGACACAGGAGACATAACAGACGTGAATCGTGGAATGTAAAATTGGCATGGCAACGTGAACAACCATGGCTAGATGACACAAATGTAGAGAGACGTGACTGACAACCGAATGTTGTGGTAATTAGAACAGGCGTGGACGTGGACGAGCAGACGTGTCCAGACTACCATACCCAGAGCGCGCAGGAGACTGGTGAGAGTAATGCAACAAATATACCAACCTGCTGATTAAGTTTTTAGTGTGAAAAAAAAAAAGGGTCAGGTAAACCTCGTAATAAAACGATTGGCGTACCATGGCTCTGTCAGAAGGAACTGTAAGGGTAGGTCTGTAACGTAGAACGGGGGACATTGAGGTGTTTATACAAAGATCAGTTGAATGGCAGTAATTTTTTAAATTTTTAATTAATTTTTTTTTTATTATTATTTTTTTTTTAACATTGCTGGCCCCTGACATGAATGGATTGTATTACTGTGCAAAATGAATGTGCTCTTGTGGCTTGATCCTGTATGCCTGCCGGGGAGCATGCGCAGAGCGGCGCCGCCTGGTTTGAGGCAGGTGTCGGAGAGAAGGGGGTGTGTACAGGGAGGAGCCGGCCCCGCCGCCGGGGATTGCAAGGACACTGGAACAGTGGTGGAGGGGCCGAGGCACGCCGTCTGCCGGGCCGACCCTTGGAACGCATCGGGGCGAGGTGAGATTTAGAGAGGGGCGCCGGGCTTGGGATGGTGCAGAGCAGTGACCGGGTAGTGAAGGCGGGAGGCGCTGGGTGATTGGGGGTGGGCGGTAGGAGGGACGTGGGGTGGCACCGAACCACCCTCCCCTTGGCAACATAGGAAGCGACCGTGGCAACCGGGACGGGGCTTGTAACGAGACATGCAGCTGGGACCCTGAGCCTGGCCGGCGGGTGACGTGGGTAGCCTAAGCTGCCGGCAATGTTAGGGGAAAATTGGGGGACGTGATCCAATTGAGGCCGGACGGCCTGCTGGGTCAGACGAGGTGGTGAGGAAGCGGCGTGGCGGAGACTGTACATACTTACCTGGCCGGAATCTCGTACATGCAGGACTAGCGAATCCACAGAATAACGCCGGCCTCTGGAATGAAAATTTATAGTAACATAGTAACATGTGGCGTTTTTTTTATTTTTTTTTTTAGTTTTTTAGCAAACATGTGGCGGGTTTATAGTGATTTATTTATTTACTTCTATTTCACATTTAGTAGCTGTTTATGTGCTGATTATCCTAGCTGGCCCCCTGACGTGCATGGGTATGCTTGTGGGGTGGGAAGACTGTTACTGTGACTCCCTCCAGCAGCCTGCCGGGGAGCATGCGCAGGGAGGCATCGCCGGAGAGAAGGGGCGTGGATGAGGAGGAGCCGGCCCCGCCCCCGCCGTGATTGCGAGGAAGCCAGACTGTGGAGGGGCCGACCACGCAGTCTACCGGGCAGCCCCAGGAGCACACCGGGCGAGGTGAGGGAGGAAATGGAGGGGCGCCGGACTTGGGGTGGCTGGGTGGTGCCGATGAGCAGCGCTAGGTGAAGGAGGGCGGAGAGAAGGGGCGTGCATGAGGAGGAGCCGGCCCCACCCCCCTCCGGGACTGCGAGGAAGCCGGATGGTGGAGAGGCCGACTGCGCCATCTGCCGGGCGGCCCCTGGAGCGCTCAGGTCGAGGCGAGAGCTGGAAGTGTGGAGGGGGGCCGGTGTGCTGAGGACAGGAGGCGCTGGGTGAAGGAGGGCGGAAACGGGGGCCGGTGCCGGACGACCCTCCCCTGGAGACCGTGGAGCAGCAGTGGCAGCGAGGTTGGGGGTGGGACGACGGTGTCCGTGGCCGGCAGGAGGTAGCGGAAGCAGCCGGCAATGTTGTGTGGAGCGTGGGTGGCGCGTGTACTTGAGGCCGGACGGCCTACAGAATTAGCCCCAATGGCGAGGAGCGCGTGGATGAGGCCAAACATACTTACCTGGCCCGAGCAGCGTTCGTACGGGACTGGCGAAACCAAAGTGGGTTGCACGAGATGACGCCAGCGTCGGATCACCGTGGGAGGGGAGCTTATAAAGCCTACGCCCCTGCCACAATCACAGGCTGCAAAAGCCTTCACAAATAGAAGGCACTTACTAATGTATTGTGATTTTCCATGTTGCCTCCTTTGCATTATATACTGCTCATTTCCAGGGGGTTACGACCACCCTGCAATCCAGCAGCAGTGTTCATTCTTGCACACTAAAGGAAAAAGTACCTGCCTCTGTGGTGGCTAGGACCGTGGGACCGCACAAAGGCTAGTGCTTTTTCCTATAGTGTGCAAGCACGACCACCACTGCTGGATATACAGGGTGATCATAACTAGAGATGAGCGAATCGAAGTTGATGAAGTGGAATTCGATCTGAATTTCATGAAAAATTCGGTTCGCACCAAATACGAATTTCCTCGCGCTTCGTAGTAACGAATCACATTTTTTCCTAAAATGGCTGCTGCATGTGTGAGGACATGGACCAAGGAACTCTGGGAAGGCGGGATCACCCACAATGCCATGCATGCAGCCAATCAGCAGCCAGCCAGCCCTGTGATGTCACAGCCCTATAAATAGCCTCAGCCATCTTAGATTCTGCCATTTTCCAGTGTACTTAGTGCAGGGAAAGACGTCAGCAGGCGCTAGGGACAGTGTTAGAAAAAACTTCATTGTGCTAAAAAAAACAATTTACAAGTGCAGGGAAATATTATTCAAGGTGTAGGGTAAGGATAGGGAGGAATCCTTCCACAGTATTGAAGCAGAACAGGGTTCAGTAGGGGAGGTTACAGCCTTGGTAATAGGAACAATACTATTACACCTGGCTGCACTGACTGGGGATCCAAATTGCCATTATACTGCTCTGTAATTCCAGAAAACCGTTCTTGTTATTAGGGTGTTACAGCCATTAACAGGGTTTATTACATGAAATATTTCTACGTCTTATTTGCCCTTGTGCGGTCCAGTTATATGTTCTAAAGCATTTTTGGCTTGTATTAGTGGGAAAAAAGGGCTTATTAGCTGTTTTGTGGTGAAGTGCTAAAATTACAGCCCTTTTTGTCGTGTATTAGTGGCAGCGGTGTAGTTATATGCTCTAAAGCCTTTTGTGGTGTGTATTAGTGGCAAAAGAAAAATATATTTGCCTTTCAGCGGTGCAGTTATATGTTCTAAAGCCCTTTTTTGCGTGTATTAGAGGCACAAAAAAAGTATTTGCCGTTGTGTAGTGAAGTGAGAATTTTTTGGGACATTAGCAATACTGGCCAAATGCTGACCGAGTGAAGGTGGTTGCTCAACAGACAGGATCCGTTTTTTTGGGGGTTATTGTTCTGATTTATCAGAGGAAGGGCAAAATAACTTTCTGCTGACACCCTCTCCACTCTGTCGGGGGGCTCTACCTGTATAAGCGTTTAGTAGAACAGGTTCTGTAGACATCTATGTGGAATCAACTGCCGACGGTGTAAAAGGAGTGCGCTTTTTCTTGCCGCTAACATCGACCTGTAAGGTTGAGTTCACACTTGAGTCAGTTTTGGCCCCGTGACTAGAGTAACACCTACTTACTCACAGTATTATTTCACTACCAAAGCAGACTCCCTATGCATGTTACTGCAAGGCACTGCGTTCTACACCACTATAAAGGCTCTCTGCAGCTAGGAAATAGGTGTTTTTTTTTTTAACGTGATTCGCCGCAAATAAATTTGGATCGAAGCAAATGTTTTCCAAAAAATCGTCAAATCGGCCAAATCAAAATTTAGTTTTTATTCACTCATCTCTAGTATTAACCATGGAAACAAGCTGTGTATAATGTGATGGAAAAATGAGCCAGCAGAGGAAACAATATGGACAATCACAATACATTAGTAAGTGCCTTGTATTAACTTTACATGATAAATGCCTTTTGCTGAAGGGAGACAACCCCTTTAAAGTAAAACAGAAATTATGTAGTGCATGACCATCTCTTTCTAACAAAGCTATAACCTAATTTGGGTCCAAAGCTCTCTGCATTCATTGCTCCAATTCTTCATCTAGATCTAGTTCAAGCTAGTAATTCAGGAGGCATGTCCTTTCTCAGGGGCGTGTCCTTTTAAGAGTGTTTTCTTTCTCAGGAGGCTCATCCTTTCTGCTGCAGCTCTCTTTGTAATGGTCACAACGCTATACAAATACATTTTACTGAATAACTCCGTGACTATACTACATTTTAATTACAAGCAATTACAAAACTATTGAGATTCAGGTGCTGGTTTGAAAAACGTAGAATATTTTGTGAGGCAGCCGTTTGAACGGTGTGTACGTGTGCTAAAACCTGGGGACCCGCCATCTGCTATATGTTAAACAGGCAATTGTATAGTGCTCTAAGGGTCCATTCACACATCAGTTTATGTTTAGGGGATCCGCACATCGCCGGCACTATAATAGAATATGCCTAATCTTGTCCACAATTGCAGGACAAGAATAGGACATGTTCTATTTTTTTCGGGATCGGAACTGCAGACTCGGACGTGCGGGTCCGCATTTCCGGATCCGAGCAGCACATCGTGCGGCCCAATAGAAATGAATGGTTCCGCAATTCCGTTCCGCAATATGCGGAACATAATTTTGGATGTGAGAATGGACCCTTATATTGAGATTGACAAAGGCTCCATTAGATGAGCTGAAACGTTGCATTTGGTGTAATAAAGGATCCACTTTTTTTATTCAAATCCGGAGTGCTGCCTTGTTACTTAATTTTATATATATATATATATATATATATATATATATATATATAATATAAATATCCTCTGGTACAATAAGACTTCATATTAAAAATTACAACAAAACAACCTTTCCTATCATTCTAACATAAAATGGCAAAAAGGGCCCTTTAGCACATAGCATGGTATGTACCTGTATGGAGACACACAAAATCCCAAAGTACTAAATGCCCTTATAGAGCCTTTACACTATATTACAGTCTCTCCCCCCCCCCCCCCAAAAAAAAAGCTATGTATCTAGATTACCTATGTTAGTGATGCCCAACCTACGGCCCACGTACCAAATCTGTCCCGCAAAGCTGTTTCATGCGGCCTGTGCGACTCCCTAGAAAAAGTCTAAGGTGTACCAATATGCCTTAGACTTTTCCCCCACATTCATCAGCACAGTGAGTGCTGTGAACGGCACAGACAGCTCAGTGATGCTGCCTGTGCCTGAAATAACCAATAGCAAAGCTCCTTACAGCAAGGAGCTTTATTATTGGTTGATATAGGCGTGCGCCGCAGCGATACAGGTCCTCAAGGAGAAGGGGACCTTGGGAAACTTGACAGTGCCACTGAGAGGTAAGGAGCCGTGGACTCATGTGACTGGTCCCCGGTGACCCTGCTCCCCCCTCCTCCTATCACCCCACTAGAGAGACCCTGCTCCTCCTGTCACCTGTATATGAGGGGGGGGGGGGTGTGACAGGAGCCTGTATATGAGGCGGAGATGTGACGGGAGCCTGTATATGAGGCGGAGATGTGACGGGAGCCTGTATATGAGGCGGAGATGTGACGGGAGCCTGTATATGAGGCGGAGATGTGACTGGAGCCTGTATATGAGGCGGAGATGTGACGGGAGCCTCTATATGAGGCGGAGATGTGACGGGAGCCTGCATATGAGGGGGAGATGTGACGGGAGCCTGCATATGAGGGGGAGATGTGACGGGAGCCTGCATATGAGGGGGAGATGTGACGGGAGCCTGCATATGAGGGGGAGATGTGACGGGAGCCTGCATATGAGGGGGAGATGTGACGGGACCCTGCATATGAGGGGGAGATGTGACGGGACCCTGCATATGAGGGGGAGATGTGACGGGACCCTGCATATGAGGGGGAGATGTGACGGGACCTGCATATGAGGGGGAGATGTGACTGGACCCTGCATATGAGGGGGAGATGTGACGGGAGCCTGTATATGAGGGGGAGATGTGACGGGAGCCTGTATATGAGAGGGAGATGTGACGGGAGCCTGTATATGAGAGGGAGATGTGACGGGAGCCTGTATATGAGGCGGAGATGTGACGGGAGCCTGTATATGAGGCGGAGATGTGACGGGAGCCTGTATATGAGGGGGAGATGTGACGGGAGCCTGTATATGAGGGGGAGATGTGACGGGAGCCTGTATATGAGGGGGAGATGTGACGGGAGCCTGTATATGAGGGGAGATGTGACGGGAGCCTGTATATGAGGGGGAGATGTGACGGGAGCCTGTATATGAGGGGGAGATGTGACGGGAGCCTGTATATGAGGGGGAGATGTGACGGGAGCCTGTATATGAGGGGGAGATGTGACGGGAGCCTGTATATGAGGGGGAGATGTGACGGGAGCCTGTATATGAGGGGGAGATGTGACGGGAGCCTGTATATGAGGGGGAGATGTGACGGGAGCCTGTATATGAGGGGGAGATGTGACGGGAGCCTGTATATGAGGCGGAGATGTGACGGGAGCCTGTATATGAGGGGGAGATGTGACGGGAGCCTGTATATGAGGGGGAGATGTGACGGGAGCCTGTATATGAGGGGGAGATGTGACGGGAGCCTGTATATGAGGGGGAGATGTGACGGGAGCCTGTATATGAGGGGGAGATGTGACGGGAGCCTGTATATGAGGGGGAGATGTGACGGGAGCCTGTATATGAGGGGGAGATGTGACGGGAGCCTGTATATGAGGGGGAGATGTGACGGGAGCCTGTATATGAGGCGGAGATGTGACAGGAGCCTGTATATGAGGCGGAGATGTGACAGGAGCCTGTATATGAGGCGGAGATGTGACAGGAGCCTGTATATGAGGCGGAGATGTGACGGGAGCCTGTATATGAGGCGGAGATGTGACGGGAGCCTGTATATGAGGCGGAGATGTGACTGGAGCCTGTATATGAGGGGGAGATGTGACGGGAGGCTGTATATGAGGGGGAGATGTGACTGGAGCCTGTATATGAGGGGGAGATGTGACTGGAGCCTGTATATGAGGGGGAGATGTGACGGGAGCCTGTATATGAGGCGGAGATGTGACGGGAGCCTGTATATGAGGCGGAGATGTGACGGGAGCCTGTATATGAGGCGGAGATGTGACGGGAGCCTGTATATGAGGGGGAGATGTGACGGGAGCCTGTATATGAGGGGGAGATGTGACGGGAGCCTGTATATGAGGGGGAGATGTGACGGGAGCCTGTATATGAGGCGGAGATGTGACGGGAGCCTGTATATGAGGGGGAGATGTGACGGGAGCCTGTATATGAGGGGGAGATGTGACGGGAGCCTGTATATGAGGCGGAGATGTGACAGGAGCCTGTATATGAGGCGGAGATGTGACGGGAGCCTGTATATGAGGCGGAGATGTGACGGGAGCCTGTATATGAGGCGGAGATGTGACGGGAGCCTGTATATGAGGCGGAGATGTGACGGGAGCCTGTATATGAGGCGGAGATGTGACGGGAGCCTGTATATGAGGCGGAGATGTGACGGGAGCCTGTATATGAGGCGGAGATGTGACGGGAGCCTGTATATGAGGGGGAGATGTGACGGGAGCCTGCATATGAGGGGGAGATGTGACGGGAGCCTGCATATGAGGGGGAGATGTGACGGGAGCCTGCATATGAGGGGGAGATGTGACGGGAGCCTGCATATGAGGGGGAGATGTGACGGGAGCCTGCATATGAGGGGGAGATGTGACGGGAGCCTGCATATGAGGGGGAGATGTGACGGGAGCCTGCATATGAGGGGGAGATGTGACGGGAGCCTGTATATGAGGGGGAGATGTGACGGGAGCCTGTATATGAGGGGGAGATGTGACGGGAGCCTGTATATGAGGCGGAGATGTGACGGGAGCCTGTATATGAGGCGGAGATGTGACGGGAGGCTGTATATGAGGGGGAGATGTGACGGGAGGCTGTATATGAGGGGGAGATGTGACTGGAGCCTGTATATGAGGGGGAGATGTGACTGGAGCCTGTATATGAGGGGGAGATGTGACTGGAGCCTGTATATGAGGGGGAGATGTGGCGAGAGCCTGTATATGAGGGGGAGATGTGACGGGAGCATGTATATGAGGGGGAGATGTGACGGGAGCCTGTATATGAGGGGGAGATGTGACCCTGCTCCACCTTCCTCCTGTCACCCCACTAGTGACCCTGCTACCCTCTCCTTCTGTCACCCCACAGGGAACAAGCTGAGCAGAGTCCACCATCTATGATGGGATCCATTTAGTTTCCGTTCGGGATCCTGTCTTTTTACCGGACACAAAAGTGCTGCATATGAGGCTTTTTTGTCTGGTCTTTCGACAGAATCTGCAACAGAGGCTCCAAACGCAGCCTCTAACGCAGATTTCAACAAGTGGTAGGCCTACGTATTATGTATTTTAGTAATGCTCACAAATGCCCCCTCACAGTGTTTGCATTTCTTTCTGGCAAAGCTACCTGGTTCTGGCCGGCAAAATTTATACTATGTCTAGTGCGGCCCTCAGACGAAAAATGGTTGGGCACCACTGACCTATGTAATATGGCTTCCGATGGAGAATAAGGAAAAAAATACCTGTGCACTTTCATTTCAAATCTGAGACATAGGATGGTACATTAAAGCCGCATAGACTTGTATGACTGCCATATTACATCAAAGGGCCACAATGCATTTCTTCTCTGCTTTGTCTAGGGTTATTCACAGTAAAGATTTCCCAGCAGAGCAGGACAGTCTTTTCCTTCAAATATAGCGCTGTATATATTTTTATATTGCTTTTATTAACTTCAATAATGGCTTCAACCCTTAAAGTGTAACTGTCACTCCTTTTTTTTTTTTTTTGTAATGTATAGTGGCAGTGATACTAACCATTTTTATAATATACGTTAATTACTGAAATCATACAATTCTATTTGGAAATTAGCTCTAAAGTGGCCCATTTTGAGCATTATCAACGCTCCTATGTTTACAGAACAGTCATTGTTAGTAAGTCTCCACAGTTATGTAAACAGAAGACAGAGGAGCGTTGCTAAGGCTAGTTTTCGAATAGAAATGTATGATTTCACTAATTAAAGTAGATTACAAAAATTGTATCACTGCCCCTACACATTACAAAAATCAAAATGGAATGGCAGTTACACTTTAAAGGGGTTTTCTGAGATTTTAATACTAGTGACCTATCTTCAGGATAGGTCATCAGTATCTGATTGGCAAGGGTCCTGGGTGTTGGACCCCCACCAATCAGCTGTTCAAGAAGGCAGAAGTGCTTGCTTTAACTCCAGGGCCTTCTTTCTGATTTCCCTAGGCTGCATGACAACACATTTAACGGTCATGTGGCCTAGACGCAGCTCAGCCCTATAGAAGTGAATGGGGCTGAGCTGTGATACCAAGCACAGCCATTATACAATTTACAGCGCTGTGCTTGGTGAGCAAGAAGAAGACAGCAGTACTACTGCAAGCACTAGTGCCTGATCGACACGGTTCCTGGGTGTCGGGCACCCACCAATCGGATACTGATTATCTATACAGAGGATAGGTCATCAGTATAAAAATCTCAAAAAACCCGTGTAATGACCTGTTTACTTTTCATTTTTTCCTTTTAGTTTATTCCGCCCTTTCTTCCAAGACCCAAAATTTTTTAATTTTTTATTTTTTACTTATGAGGGCTTTTTTTGTGGGACAACATGTATTTTTTTAATGACACAATTTAATTCACTTTATCTTGTATTGAAAATGAGAAAATCTTTGTTGGGTGAAATATTTTTATTTTTTATTTTTATGGTTTTTACTATGTGACAAGATTATTCTGGGGTTCTGTTCAAATACGGCACTATCAAATTTCTATAGTTTTTATTTTGTTTTACTACTATTAAAATAAATCCTTTGAAAAAATACAAAATTTCTTTGCAGTGCCATACTCTGACACCCATAACTTTATTATGTTTTGGTCTACAGAGCTGTTTGGGACTTGCTTTTTTCAGAGTATGCTCTCATTTTTATTGGTGAAAATGTTGGTTTAAATGTTGGACTTTTCATGCAAATTTTTAGGAAGGGAAAATGGCAAATCACCATGCTTTAACTGGGCAAGAATAATATTTTTATATTTTAATAGTTCAGACATACTTTTACATGTAAAATTGGTAAGGGGGTATGATTTAAATTTCTAATATTTTTGTAATGTTTTAAGAAATGGTTAAAAAAAATATTTCACTGGGATTTTTAGTGCCCTTAGGGAACCACTGATCACTGGCGGCACAATAATACTGGCCTGGGAGCCTTTGCTTGGCCAAATTCTGTAATAGCAACTGATCAGAGTCCCCTCCCTCTGTCTAACGACTCGGATTCCTCATTTGATATTGACTGCGGCATCTGGGGTTATTAAAAGACTGAGACTGCATTGATCATTCACTCCCAAATTGACTGCTAAAATCTGCCTTGAGAGATCAGGTTGTGGCTGCTGCCAATAGAAGTCTATGGAGAAGGGTTAACCTACAATTTGAAAAAAAAAACAATCACAAAAAGATATGTTGCTGGTTCTAGTGTGTGTTCTACCTCATCCTAGTGTTGGATTCAAAGCAACACTGCTGTACAGTGTCCTTTATGCTGCTGCTTCTGAGCTAAAAAGAGAGGTAAGAGAGCAGAATCACTACTCTCTGTGCTGTGCATGGTAAACATCACAGCAGCTAGTCTCAATTCATTCAGGAGCTGAGCTCAGGGAAAATTGACAATTAAAGATGGAGCCTGTAGAGGCACAAACTCATGATAAATGCAGGATACAGGTGATATAATATAGAGTCATTGGTCATGTACACAAAACTTAGTCTGAAAAGTACAGGTACTCTTTAAAATATGAAAGTGGTTGTGCAGGGGGTGATATTGATCGTGTGTTTTATATTAATGACCTATCCTCAGGATAGGTCATCAGCCTCAGATCGGCAGTAGGCTGACTCCCAGCACCTCCAGCGATCAGCTGTTTGAAGAGGAGGCAGCACTGTGCGAGTGCTGTGTCCTCGTCATGATTACACCGTGTCATCTTATTTGCATTGGCGGCACAGTGTAATTACAAGTGCTGGTCCCATTCAAGCATGAGCATCACCTCCTATGTAAGGAACTTTCTGGTACTATTGTTAATGGTGACAGTCTGGAAGAGTTTATGGGGGAGCTCTGATGGTTAGACTTCCTGAGCCTGACAGTAAATGACATGACAGGTTTTTCAGTAAAGAAACATTTATCCAGTATGCATCTTTCTCCTTGTCACTGAACAAGACACAACAGCGAAGAAGTCAGCACTCGATAACAATGCTTAATTCACCCTCAATTAGTTTTTTAATAGTATCTGTTTATTACATTTTCAAAAAGAAAAACAAAGCTTTCAAGACAATCACATTTGGATAAGTAAACTAGTGGTTTCCACTGAGCAAGGTCCATGTCCTTATTCAGAACTAAATGTACAGGTAATTTCTGTCCAAAAAGAAATTGGTTGTGAAACCTCAATAGTAAATGCAAAAAGTTCCATCACAGTCACACGGACGCACATTCAAACCAAGCAGTCACTCCCCCATGGGACCAAACAAGGAAATATTACTCATTTAAGGTGTTACTGTTTGTGCATTAATCCAAGAATCCCATATTTTAGGGAAACGGTCAGGGGTTCCCCTATGTTCGTAAACGAGCTTGATTAGCCCTAGATCAGAGTTGACTAACTGCATCCAGGGTTGTTTAGTGGCAGGGGCGGACTGAGAACCCTCGGGGCCCCCGGGCAAAATAAATCAAGGGCCCCCTTACAGGCCCCAACCATGTTCTGCTACAAGCCCCACCCTTGTCCCGCCTCCATGCCCCGCCTCCAGCCACACCCTACACAATCTTTAATAAGATTTCAAAGTTAAAGTGACACAAAAGGCACCCAGACCACTTCAGCTCATTGAAGTGGTCTGGGTACAGTGTCCGTTTTGCAAATCGAGCTGCAATGTTATAGAGAAACTGCATTGTTTACGTTCCAGCAATAAGTCAGCCTCTAGTGGCTGGCAGCCACCTGAGGGCTTCCTGGATTAAAACAGACCTTTTTGTCCGATATCTGACGCTGGACGTCCTCACACCCTGCATGATGACCTCCAGGGTCGAATTTTTCCCCATAGGAAAGCATTGATTCAATGCTCTTGTATGGGGTGATCTAATCTCAGCGTCCATTAGTGAGCCTCTGTTAGAAGCAGTGTGGGCATAACTACTGTGAAGGGGGCACATATCTGGGCATAACTACTGTGAAGGGGGCACATATCTGGGCATAACTACTGTGAAGGGGGCACATATCTGGGCATAACTACTGTGAAAGGGGGGGAGGCCCTTCACAGTAGTTATTAATCCCTTTCAGAGGTCCCCCCTTCAGTGAATAGGGGACTGCTGAAAAGGGTTAATAACTACTGTGAAGGGCCTAGCCATCTGGGCAACCCCACAGATCATCCCCCCCCCCCACCCACCTTGTTCCACTGATCTGCTACTTGCGGGCTACATGGGCATGAGTTCAGTCACTTCGGCCTAGTGTCCCCCATAATGCCCCCCAATAATGTGCCAGTAAGTGTCCCCATAGATGCCCCCCATCATGTGCCAGTATCAAGTGCCTCGCTCCCCCCCCCCTACATGTCCCAGTATCATAGTGCCATCTCCCCCCCCCCCCCATGTGCTAATATCAAGTGCCTCTCTCCTTCCCACCCCCCATGTACCAGTATCATAGTGCCATCTCCCCCCCCAAAAAAGTGGCAGTATCAAGTGCCTCTCCCCCCCCCCCCCATGTGCCAGTATCATAGTGCCAAACCCACCCATGTGCCAGTATCATAGTGCCAAACCCACCCATGTGCCAGTATCATTGTGCCAACCCCCCACATGCCAGTATCAAGTGCCTCTCTCCTCCCCCCCCCATGTCCCAGTATCATAGTGCCATCTCCCCCCCACAAAAAAAGTGCCAGTATCAAGTGCCTCTCTCCCCCCATGTGCCAGTATCATAGTGCCAAACCCACCCATGTGCCAGTATCAAGTGCCTCTCTCCTTTCCCCCATGTCCCAGTATCATAGTGCCATCTCCCCCCCCCCCCCTCCACAAAAAAAGTGCCAGTATCAAGTGCCATGCCAGTATCAGGTGCCAACCCCTCTCCCCTCCATGTGCCAGTATCAGGTGCCTTTCTCCCCCCCATGTGCCAGTATCAGGTGCCTCTCTCCCCCCCCCCCCATGTGCCAGTATCAGGTGCCAACCCCCCTTCCTCCCCCCCCAGGTGCCAGTATCAAGTGCCTCTCTCCTCCCCCCCATGTCCCAGTATAATAGTGCCATCTCCCCCCCCCCACACACACAAAAAAAGTGCCAGTATCAGGTGCCAACCCCTCTCCCCCCCATGTGCCAATCCCCCTCCCCCCCAGGTGCCAGTATCAGGTGCCAACCCCCCTCTCCCCAGGTGCCAGTATCAAGTGCCGCCCGCTCCCCCTCTGTTCATTCGGCGCAGGCGCTCTGAGATGAGGAGGCTCGTCTCCTCAGAACTCCCTCAGTGCGCCTGCTCCGATGACGTCTTCTCTTTCGGTGATGTCATCGGCGCAGGCGCACTGAGGGAGTTCTGAGGAGACGAGCCTCCTCATCTCAGAGCGCCTGCGCCGAATGAACAGAGGCGCGCGATTTTTAAAATGCTGACAGGGCCGGCCGGAGGAGGAGATCGCGGCTGGCCCTGTCAATCAACACGACGAGGGGGCGGTTTTTTGCGGCGGCTACCAGCAAGTAGACGCCCTACTTGCTGGTAGAGACCTTATTTGCAAATTATAAAACTTCGTTTTTATATGAAACGGCCGAATGAAAGTAAGTAACAACATTATATTCTCATATATCGCACTATAAGGAATGTAACTAGCCCAAAAAAAAAAAATGACTTTAGTGGGGTGACAGAAGCCCTTTAAGTAACTTGAAAATAAACTGTCACACACGCTGCCGGGGCGCCAGGAGCGCCCCGAAGCAGCTGCTTCCCCAGTCAGAGGGAGAGGATCTCAGAGGATTTCAAGTTGTTCACATATGAATATTAGTATTACAGTGAGCGGGGCCCGATGTTATGTTATTCTGCGGCGGGCCCTCGGACCATGTCAGAAGTGCCTGACCGGTCAGTCCGCCCCTGTTTAGTGGGTATTTTAGGGCGTTTTCCAGTTCAGAAAGATGGTTTTCCTTGTGTAGTATAGAAGAAGCTTGTATAGTTTCCTACCATATTTTGTGGGGATAACATCATTGACTATTCCCAACAGACTCGTCTTTGCCATGTAAATATCTGGAAATCCTAGTTCAGTGTTTATGTAGGCATGTACCTCTACCCAAAATTTTGGGATAATCTCGCATTGCCAGACCATGTGAAAGAAGTAGCGATCATCACATCCACAGCGGGTGCATTGAGGGCTAGCCAATATGCGTATCTTAAAGGGAATCTGTCACCTGGTTTGAGCATATTAAAGTTTTATTACTGCCATGTGCAATAAAATACCTAATTTCTTGCTGTAGTCTTTATTTTTGTTTCATGGTTTCATTAGCGATAAAACTAGTCACTGGGCTCGGTGCATGCCTAGTGACACATTTGAAGCTATTGTCCTCAGGAGCTTCTACATTGCGCAGGCAGTCCGCGGTACTGCGCCTGTGTGAGATTTCACATAGCGGAGGGGGGCGGCGGCAAAGAGTTTGGTGTGGGCAGTTACTTATGCTGGAAGAGGCGTGCTTGGGCTCTAAAGGAAAGCGGGCTGGGCACTGTAGCGGGAGTTACTGGCACCTTGGACACTCGTTTGCATAACATAAAAAATTGATTTTATCGCTAATGAAACTATGAAACAAAAAATGAAGACTACAGCTGGAAATAAGGCTTAATATTATGACAAATTTCCTTTAAATAATCTACCAGGTGTATAGTTCACTCTATGTAACCATTTCAACTGTATAAGTATCTTGCTCAGTCATTAGTTCTACATGCAAAGTGGATACTGGTTTATCTAATTGAGCCCTTCTTATTACTACCTCCACCGGGTTACAGTCCAACCTCAGTGGACCAGTACCGAACTAAGCACTACAGGCATGCATGAGCTTGGAAGTACCTGTACAGAGAGTGCTGGGGTAATTTGAACTCTAGTTTTAGGCTATTGAAGGATCTGAATAAACCTTTATCATAGAGTTGTGTGATATACCGCAAACCCCTCTGAGGCAAAAATTCTAAATCTGTCAGAGAAAATAGTTCAGGCAGAACCATGTTCCTCCATAACGGCACACATGGTGACCATCTCTCTTCACCATCCTGAACTGTGTGCACACTTACCCACTTAAATAAGACTGCCATCGTCGCAGCCTTAGTGGGGGTAAAGTGACATGCTGCAAAGGTCCCTTTCCTATATACTAAATTTGTAAGCGCTTCATGCGACCCCAATAGAGCAGCTTCCAACACTACCGCTGGGTTGCTTGTATCTGCTCTGATCCACTATGCCACATACCTCAGATGTACCGCCTCATAATAAAGAGAGAGATTCGGCAGCGTTAATCCCCCTTGCCCATATGGCGCCTGAAGGGTTTCTCCCCCTATCCTAGGACACCTTCTGTGCCACAGAAATGGGGTAAACATCCTATCCATAAGAACAAAATGTCTCTTTGGTAGTGCCAATGGTGCCGCCCTATATAGATATAACATTTTTGGCAGAAGGATCATTTTTATGATCATATCACGACCTATCGGGGTCAGTGGTAGGTTTTCCCATGCCTCAATTTTCCTAGTGATATAGGTCATTGTAGGGACTACGTTTAGCTGGTAGAACTTTGCAGCTTCTCTATGTATAACAATTCCCAAATACTTGAACTGTTCTACTACTTGGAGCTTGGACTGCAATGAAATATGAATGGGATCAATGTCCTCTATCAAGCAGAGGCTCGACTTAGCCCAATTTACCCATAAACCAGAGAAATTTCCAAATGTATCCACAGTATCTAAGAGGGCATTCAGAGAGCTACCTGGGTCCGCCAAATATACCAGCATGTCATCCGCATAAAGGGGAAGTTTCTCAGTTATTCCCGCCACCTCCCAGCCTTCTATAACTGAGTTGGACGAACTAAGTAGTGACAAAGGCTCCATTATCGGTGCAAAAAGTAGGGGGGAAAGAGGGCAACCCTGCCTGGTGCCCCTTCCAATGGGAAAGGGCTCAGAAACATACCATTTACCTTGACCCTGGCTGTTGGAGTTTTATAAAGTATTTGCAACATCGTAGGAAAGTCTGAGGGAAACACATTTGTTTAAGTGTAGCCCACATAAAGTCCCACTCTACTGAGTCAAACGCTTTTTCATTGTCTAATGATGCCAGGACTCTCATGCCCCTGTTTTCATGTTTGACCTGAAGATTAGTATATAGGCATCTCAAGTTTATATCCGTAGTTCTCCCCGACATAAACCCTGACTGGTCCACTCCCACTACTAAAAGGATCACCTCCCTTAGTCTCAGTGCCAGTACCGTCACTAAAATTTTAGCGTCTAGGTTCAGGAGTGAGATAGGCCTGTAAGAGCTACACTGATCCGGCGGTCTCCCCGGCATGTGTATCACCACAATAGTACCCTCTTAGAAGGAAGGGGGTAAAGCGCCTTGTTCAAAAGCATGGTCAAAAAGCTTCTGAAGTCTGCCGCTGTGTACCTTTGAATGGAGTTTATACCATTCAGCCGGGAAGCCATCTGGACCAGGAGCTTTCCTTTGATAGCTAGTTCAATCTCCGTAACGGTGATTTGTGTCACCAATGCCTCTCTGTCCTCCCGTGCAAGAGTGGAGATTGGAATTCCAGCTAGAAAGTCAGTTATATCTGTTGTAGTATAAGTAGTTGTAAAGGTATATAAGGAAGAGTAGTAAGAGGCAAATTGACGACACACATCTCGGGGCTCAATCACAAGATCATCTTGGTCAGGGATAACATCTGCAATGGCTTGCGCTAGAATCAAGAGAAGGGGAGCATGATCAGAGATACCTCTAGGTAAATAATCACTGGTTCTAATATAGGGTAATAAATCTCTGCTGACAAATGCTAAATCTATGCAAGACATAGATCCAGTGAAGGCAGAGTAGCATGAGAATTGTGTAAGAGTGGGATTAAGTGGTCTCCAAGCCTCCATAAGCCCATGTGCCTCTGCCCAATATGAAAAAGCTTTGTGTGAAGCCTGAGGATGTAGCCTATCTCTAATTGGATCCAAGGTGGCATTATAATCACCCATAATTATAATAGGGGGGTTGCTACAAACATCGCAACTTTACTCATAATGAGTTCTAAGATTTCCCTACTGAAAGGGGGTGGCACATATAAACCTATAATCAGATATTGCAGCCCTCTGATATTGGCATGTAATGGCACGTTTCTTCCAGAGATATCTATTTGAACTGACATTAACTGGAAGGGAAAGTTTTTCGCAATTAAAATTGGAGTACACCGCATGATAGATAGACTCCACCCATGGGTGTTTAAGAGCCCAAACTTTCTGACCTCGTAAGTGCGTTTCCTGTAGTATTACTAGATCAGGGCTGTATCCTTTCAAGTAATTGAAAACTAGTGAACGTTTGACCTTGTCATTAAGACCCCTGACATTCCAAGATATCCATGTAACTGACGCCATACAGCCACCATATAAATGTAGCTGCATCCTTAAGTCCCGTGGAGGAGCAAACATTCATACTCATGCATACCGACACAGACAAGCAAAAACCCAAATCCCCCACCCATCCACCCCGCCCAATCCGTCCCAACATGGTTGAGCCTGTGACCCTTAACTTGAAACACTAGGGTGTTTCCTATCCCTTGCTAACTGGGCGCGTGCTCACTTCACACAAACCTCACATAAACCATGACAAGAAAAGAGAGGAACAAAAAAGAAAACTTAAACTTCTCATCAACTAGTGCCCCTCTTAAAAAGTGTCATCACCCAGCAACCTGTGTATGTATGTTGCTCCAATCAGGAGCTCAAAAACATTAAGAGGATTGGAAGGTTTTATAAATCCTCACATATCTACTCAGAATCTGTGTGTCGGGTCAGCGACGAGGCCTCACATCTGGACGCCTGTCAATCCAATCTTTGGCTGCCTCTGGGGTTTCAAAGAAGCGGACGGTCTCACCATCTTGCACTCTGATCCGGGAGGGGTATAACATGGCATACTTTTATATTTTTGCTCCCGCAGAGGAGCCCGAACGTTATTAAACTACCTCCTCCGCTTTTGAACCTCCTAAGTGAAGTCTGGATAGAACGATAACCGCACATTTTCATAGGTAACATTGCCTTTCTGTCGGGCTGTCAGCAGGATAGCGTCTCTAACTCTATAATTCAGGACCTTCATAATAAATGGTTTGGCAGGGGCTCCTACGGGTAGCGGCTTGGTGGGGACTCTATGAGCTCTCTGAATTACAAAGCAGCTAGATAGGACAATGTGTTGCAGAATGTCTCTGATCAGTTGTTCCGCAAAGATTTCTGGTTTGGACCCTTCAGCTCTTTCTAGCAGTCCCAAAATGTGGATATTTCTTTTATTTTGGTTTTCGGCGTCTTCAGGCCCTAGCTTGTAACATCTTAACTTGTTGCTGCAGTTGTCTAGTATCGTTCTCTCCTATCCGGGCCGTATCTTCTACATCACTTATTCTGCGTTCCACCTCGGTGGTTCTTTCACATATTTTGTCAAACTCATGTCGCAGACAGCTAAGATCAGATTGAACATGGTCGATTTTAGCTATGAGAGCTGCTTGGCACGTTGCAATTGCCTTTATGATTTGGGAGGTCTTTGTTGATGTGACCACAGGACCAGACTCTCCATCTCCCTGCTCAGTTTGACACATGGTGTCCATATATATTTTTATAGCAGGAGGAGCAACAGTAGCAGCGTTTTTGCGGCCCATATGACTCACAGAGCTGCTTGTTTAGTGAATTATGAGCAAATGTGACTTTTGCAGTACAAGAAGTGACTTATAAGGTAACTTTCAAATTGTGAACAAGAGAGGATGGATTATCAAACTGCCTTAAGTAGTAGAGAAATAGGGAAAATGTAGCAGAAGTAGTAGGGAGATCACTCTGACTGTTACTGCCTTGGCTCTTCAGGGGTTAATATGCCACACAGATAGTGGAAAAACTTCTCACAGTTGTAAATCAGAGTGGGGACTGCGTTCCTAAAAGAACAGTGTGGCTCTTCTCTGAGCTAAGGAGGCTGAAGCTTAACGATCGATCGCTAACCAAAGGGTCACAGCAGGAGCTCTCCTCTCTTATGTGTCTCCGCTCCTCTCCCCCACCAGCAAGCACAGACGCGCGACTTCTGTTAATCAAGATGGCATCTGCCAAGTGTTTCAGCCTCGGCCTTCGTCTTCTCCACTCCTCTGCCGACCACACCGGACCCGGGCCGAGTTCTTGGAGGTACCTCTTCCTGGGTGATCTCTGTGAATACCTTTACGTGTTCCTTGATCTCTGTTCTGCAGCGGTTCCAGCCGTGTCACTTCTCTCCTCCACTGCACCCTCTCCAAGGCAGAGATCCGCGCTTCACAATGCTGCACTGTGTACGCCTCGCTTTTCTGGTGTCTTGGAGTCAGGACACTTGAGATGTAAGGATCCAGTTAGATAGGTAGGGATGGTTGCTGGGTTTAGCAGGAGTTTTCTAGGATTTTTACGGAGCTCTGTACTAACTCGACCTCACACCATGCGAGCTAGGCCCCCCATTCACCCTCAATGTGGAGCTTTTTCTCAGTTTTAGTGTTTGTTTTGCCAGGCATTTTCTTTTTAATAAAGGCATAAAGTCTGTTTTTATGAGGCCTATACTTGTGGACAGCTTTACACGGTGAAAAAAAGGTGGTCACAAATAGTGCAATCTTTCTTTAAGGTACTAATGCTGCCGAGCTAAACTTGATGGTTAACACTTTAAGTAAAAAATGCCACAAAAAGGTTAACTAACCTTTTCAATGTATTTCAATGGTTTTTGTCATAATATGACATGAGATAACACTGTGATGTGTTATTAGACTCAATTTTAGCTCGGCTACATCTGTATGTCCACACGTGCCTGAAAGTCATCTTATATTCGCCCCTTTCTCAAGCGCCATTCTCTAAAGCGTTGACCCAGTCGTCCTGGCACTGCTTGTTTGTAAAGTTAGTGGCTGCAGCGACGATATGTGGTTCACCGGCATGGTACAGTGCCACGTAGGGATAAGGTATCTCATTGCTGCAGCCAATTACTGTCCTCATTGGAAGGAAAGTGGTTGGCTGCATCGGTCATATAACATATAGCGGCAGTTTGTAAACAAGCAGCGGCAGGAGGACCATGCAATCTTCAAAGAGAATGGAGCTGGAGAAAGGGGCGAGTATAAAATAATTTTTATTTTAGGCTATTGCAGGGTTTTTCTGAGATTTGTAATTATCTCAGAAAACCCCTTTAAAGGTAGGCAAGTGTGGAATAAATGTTCCCTAAGATTTGTGCTCTGTGTGTCAGTTTTTTATCGCTGTATTTTGTTTCCCTTGGCTGTCAAGAGATTGCTGTATTACATCTATTGTGCTGTTTATATTAATGGAATATGTATGTTACAGGAAAATGTACTACTATTGTATTTCATGTTAATATTCCGATTGCATTGTGATTCTGCGTACACTAGTAGAACAATTAGGAAAAGAATCCTAGACCGCAAGTCTCTACCTTGTAAGAATAACACACAAGCTTAATCTTTATAGTGTTCTTTTAAGGAAACCTGAGGATAAAACAATAGACTGCAAAGCATGCGGTGTTCACTTGTCCAAATTTAGAATAGTTAAAATGCTCTGAAATGAAAATTCTGCTAAAAAAATATGCATTCTTTCCCCATGTCTGGAAGAGGAAACAGGATTTGCTCGGGCTGAGATAAGTAGTTGTTGACTTGAGCTCTCAAGAAGTTAAGGGCTGTTGATAGATCAGCAACAAGTGCCTGTTTACTTAGGGAAACTGTGTGAGTGAGAGCTCTCACTTTACCATGTTAATTGTTAAGAAAACATGTCAAGAAGAGTTGCGCCATTCAACACATTTAGGGCCCATGCACACGGGTGCACGCGAGTGCAGGAAAATGCTTCTATCTAATCCTTTTTCATTTTTTACGTATACTTTTATAATGCATTACTGTTCACATACAGCAACTGTGTTTTAAATGTGTAAATCTCAACTTCTCAACATATAGAACAGTGATTCCTCAGGGTCCAGTATTGATGGCTTTTTGGATGGGCATTGCAAGTTGAAACCGTTGTAACCATAACTTTATGTAAAATTAGAAACTAGTTACAAAGCTCCAAAATTTCATCACAAAATAAGAAAATGTAAATGAATACATAAAGATAACACACATCTTTACATATTAGGTGAGAAAGATCTGCTGGAAGCTGTAGAGCACAGGAGCTTCTTCAGGGTCTTCTATATTGGAAATAACAGAGCTGTCCTGGTGTCTAAAGGAGCAGCTCAACCCAGCACAGGTAAAAGGCAGTTTAGGACATGTAATACTGCGCTGTACTGCTGAGAGGTGCTAGCCATGCATCGCATGCCCTTTAGTCATACAGGTAGTTTCCCAGGGAAATGCCCATGCTAAGTGGCTGGATTTTCCTTTCAATCACATTCACACAGATTGGCCTGGTACAGTGACCCAGGAAAGACTATTGTAGGTTGCATATATTGTGACCTGAGGCTGTTGTAAACCATTCACCACTTCACTAAATTCCTGAAACTTTGAATAAGCATATTACATTACAGCAAAAGGGGCATTTTAATTCCAAAAGCCCCTAACAAAAGTTGCGGAATCCCAATTAGAATATATCCACTCAGCTTTTTTTTTTTTTTACATTGAAAATACGCAAATTACACAAAATCACATACATGACACAAAATAGTGCTTGTTTTCAATGCCGTACTGCAATGAGGGGCCCAGATGAAATGCTAAAAAGAGAGCGCCCTCTGCTGCCACTTCCTGAGGCTTCCCACTGCTTGCACTAAAGTCAATATGTCATTATATTCATGCCTCATTCCCCTGCAATAGGACCCTGGTACAATTATGGGAGCCCACCCCGCCTTCAAGCATACAAGTACTGACTAGCGGCTGGAGCAGAGTCTAAGTTGCAGAGCAGTGGTGGCCCTTACAGGAGCTGAGGCCATCGGTTTTACAGGGAATGACCTAAAGCGGGCATGCTCAACCTGCGGCCCTCCAGCTGTTGCAAAACTACAACTCCCAACATGCCCGAACAGCTATCAGTCTACAGCAGGGCATTGTGGGAGTTGTAGTTTTGCAACAGCTGGAGGGCCGCAGGTTGAGCATGCCTGACCTAAAGGTGGGCCACTGGTAGAGGAGGTCAGAGACTTCTGACACAGTAAGTATAATTCTGTGTTAGTCAACTTGCCAGTGACAGACAGACTGGCAGGCTGCTGGTGCCAGCAAGCAAAATAAGTGCTGTATGTTCAACTGGCAAGTGAGAATCTGTCAGGAGAGACAAAAATTTTTAGAAAAAATGGTTTATCCTTGGAAGCTGCAGCTTCTGCGGATTATATATTTATTTATTATTTAATTTTTTGCTGAATGTTCTTTGCCCACTCCCATTCCCAAGCAAGACTAATTGCTTCCCTACTCCTTGCCCCCTCCTCTTAATAGAGGCCCTGTTTACATGAATCTGAACTCCAGTTTTTTTTTTTCTGCTCTGCCCTTTTTCCCTTTAGAGATCCTGTGATGCTCCCCATGTCGTTGCTCTCCAAGCAACGCAGATTCCAACAAGACTGGGAAACACGGCGCATGGACAAAAAGACAGGGCTCAGAGCTTGCTCAGTTGGAGTTTTCGCTGCTTGGTGAGCAAGTGCCGACATCGGGAGGCACAGCGCAGGAATACAGAGATGGACACAATGTCTAAGCCCTGTCAATCCAGAGGAAAGGTCTAAAGCTGTAGGGGTGTTACCAACTGATGCTCCAAGGGCTCTGGCCAGCCACTCTGTGCTCCAGTAAGCTCATATACATACCAATAAAAACATGCTTTAATGGGGAATTGGACCACAGAAATACGTAATCAGGGTATTGTTTTTGTTAGCATGATCAACCCTACCAGGCAGCTTGACTGGCTTAATAAGGTTGATCATGCTGACAGATGCTGTTTAAATGAATAGGTGAGAAAACCCTCAAGTGACTTGTATACAACTGAGACACATAACGGTACAGTATGAGTTTACAGATTTCTATTAGCTCCATAGTGTGGATCCTTACTATTAGGATCAACAAAGCTAAATTTAATAGTAGGTACTTCCCAACCATCCTGGATTTGGGCAGCTATCCTGCTGCCCTGGAATGGCTGAGGTACAACCCGCTTTCAACTGTCTTCACTAGACTATTCACCGGCCTGAGCGCTCCACGGCAGGCAGGCTTGATGTGGTGACATCATCATGACTACCGGGCTGGATAAGAAAGCGCACAGGCAGTGATTGATAATCATTCCACAGCCTGTGCACTCTTTTGCTCAGCCCAGCAGGTGTAATGAGGTCAGTGCATCGCGCCTGCCGCTGGGGAGGGTGTGATGTGCTCCATTTGCTGGGCAACAAGGCAAGGTGAGTTTTAGTTTTTATTTATTAGTTTTATTATTATTAATTAATTAATTTAGTATTAGTAATTTTATTAACAGTACATGTAGAATATGCTTCATGACACAACACCTTTAATAATTAAAACATGCAGTTTTGCAGCACTCACTGACTGTAAGCAAAAATTGCACGGAAATTCAGATTTGATGTTTTTCTTCAGGTTGTGTTAGCAGATCTGTCTAAATTATTTTCAGCCACTTTTTCATCAAACTGTACAAAGGAGGAATGAGCAGCAATTACCTCCCTGAGAGATGATTCTTCAATTATAATTAGACCTTCTGACAAAGGGGAAATACAGTAATCATGAACTCTAATGATTACAAAATTATGTGTGAACAAATATTACGGGATAGGGCAAGTTATGACATACCTCTAATCCCACTGAATCTTACTTGATTGAACTTGGAGACATTCTTTTGAATGCCAAGTCTAAAAAAACTCATCTCTCAGGAGGAATACGGTTTTCTGTATCCTAACAGTTTGCCCAAAATTCATAAAGGTATCAGTCCTTTGAAGGGAAGGGCGATTGTTTCTGGCATTGGCAGTATTGGTCAAAATCTTGGGATGTATATAGATCGTATCCTCATGCCATTCGTGGTGTCAGTCCCTTCATATACAAGGGACACCATGGACCTCCTTAAGCGACTAGATGTTATCACAATTGACAGCCAGTCTATCTTGGGAAGTATAGATGTAGAAGCGCTCTACTCTTCTATTCCCCACGAGGTTGGGCTACATGCTGTGCAACACTATTTAATCATGAGGGGACGACCATTTTAGGAGCATAATAACTTCGTTCTGAAGCTCCTCCATTACTTACTGACCCACAACTTTTTTTCTTTTTAATGGTAGACTGTACCACGAGCTCAGGGGTAGGGGTGGGCGATATGGCCTAAAATCTATATTGCGATATAATTTTAAGCATGTGCGATATGCGATATATATTGCGATATATTGTTTTCTAGATTGGGGGGGGGGGGGTGTTTAAATTTTATTTATTTTTTACTTTTTATTTATTAACTATTGGCCTCCTTAAGGGCTAGAACCCTTGTCATATTCACCCTAATAGAGCTCTATAGAGGACTTTACACTCTCCCTGCTGCCCTGTGCATAGTGCACACAACAGCAGGGAGCTGACCATGGCGGCAGCCTCTGATCTGCCCCCCTTCCCCAGCCTCTGATCTGCCCACCTTCCCCAGCCTCTGAACTGCCCCCCTTCCCCAGCCTCTGATCTGCCCCCCTTCCCCAGCCTCTGATCTGCCCCCCTTCCCCAGCCTCTGATCTGCCCCCTTCCCCAGCCTCTGATCTGCCCCCTTCCCCAGCCTCTGATCTGCCCCCTTCCCCAGCCTCTGATCTTCTCCCCAGCCTCTGATCTTTTCCCCAGCCTCTGATCTTTTCCCCAGCCTCTGATCTTTTCCCCAGCCTCTGATCTTTTCCCCAGCCTCTGATCTTTTCCCCAGCCTCTGATCTTTTCCCCAGCCTCTGATCTTTTCCCCAGCCTCTGATCTTTTCCCCAGCCTCTGATCTTTTCCCCAGCCTCTGATCTTTTCCCCAGCCTCTGATCTTTTCCCCAGCCTCTGATCTTTTCCCCAGCCTCTGATCTTTTCCCCAGCCTCTGATCTTTTCCCCAGCCTCTGATCTTTTCCCCAGCCTCTGATCTTTTCCCCAGCCTCTGATCTTTTCCCCAGCCTCTGATCTTTTCCCCAGCCTCTGATCTTTTCCCCAGCCTCTGATCTTTTCCCCAGCCTCTGATCTTTTCCCCAGCCTCTGATCTTTTCCCCAGCCTCTGATCTTTTCCCCAGCCTCTGATCTTTTCCCCAGCCTCTGATCTTTTCCCAGCCTCTGATCTTTTCCCCAGCCTCTGATCTTTTCCCCAGCCTCTGATCTTTTCCCCAGCCTCTGATTTTCCCAGCCTTGATCTTTTCCCCAGCCTCTGCTCTTTTCCCCAGCCTCTGATCTTTTCCCAGCTCTGACTTTTCCCCAGCCTCTGATCTTCTCCCCAGGCCCTCTGATCTTCTCCCCAGCCTCTGATCTTCTCCCCAGCCTCTGATCTTCTCCCCCGCCTCTGATCTTCTCCCACGCCTTCGATCTGCCCCCTTCCCCAGCCTCTGATCTGCCCCCCCTTCCCCAGCCTCTGATCTTCTCCCCAGCCTATGATCTGCCCCCCTTCCCAGCCTATGATCTGTCCCCCCTTCCCCAGCCTCTGATCTTCTCCCCCCCAGCCTCTGATCTGCCCCCCTTCCCCAAGCCTCTGATCTTCTCCCCAGCTCTGATCTTATCCCCAGCCTTGATCTTCTCCCCAAGCCTCTGATCTGCCCCCCTCCCCAGCCTCTGATCTGCCCCCCGTCCCCAGCCTCTGATCTGCCCCCCTTCCCAGCCTCTGATCTGCCCCCTTCCCCAGCCTCTGATCTGCCCCCCTTCCCCAGCCTCTGATCTGCCTTCCCAGCCTCTGATCTCCCCTTCCCCAGCCTCTGATCTGCCCCCCTTCCCCAGCCTCTGATCTTTCCCCAGCCTCTGATCTTTTCCCCAGCCTCTGATCTTTTCCCCAGCCTCTGATCTTTTCCCCAGCCTCTGATCTTTTCCCCAGCCTCTGATCTTTTCCCCAGCCTCTGATCTTTTCCCCAGCCTCTGATCTTTTCCCCAGCCTCTGATCTTTTCCCCAGCCTCTGATCTTTTCCCCAGCCTCTGATCTTTTCCCCAGCCTCTGATCTTTTCCCCAGCCTCTGATCTTTTCCCCAGCCTCTGATCTTTTCCCCAGCCTCTGATCTGCCTCCCTTCCCCAGCCTCTGATCTGCCCCCTCTGGTAACGCAAACCCCCCCTCCCCAGTATTAATCATTGGTGGCAGTGGCCACAGGGTCCCCCTCCTCCCCCCCATCATTGGTGGCAGTTTGCAGTTCCGATCGGAGCCCCAGCAGTGTAATGCTGGGGCTCCGATCGGTTACCATGGCAGCCAGGAGTCACGCTGCTGAAGTCCTGGCTGCCATGGTATGTTAGTGAGCAGAGAGCAGCGCATTATACTCACGTGCGCTGTGGCCGCCGGTCGCTCCTTCTTCTCATAGGTCTGTGCGGCGCATTGCTAATGCTGTAAGCATTAGCTATCCGCCGCACAGACAGAAGAAGGAGCGACCGGCAGCCACAGCGCACGTGAGTATAATGCGCTGCTCTCTGCTCACTAACATACCATGACAGCCAGGACTTCAGCAGCGTGACTCCTGGCTGCCATGGTAACCGATCGGAGCCCCCAGCATTACACTGCTGGGGCTCCGATCGGAACTGCAAACTGCCACCAATGATGGGGGGGAGGAGGGGGACCCTGAGGGATATGGCCGGCACATTCATTGGTAGTGCAGTGGCCACAGTCCCTCCCCTCCTCCTCCTACTCTGTCCTCATTGGTGTTCAGCGGCAGCCGCGCACAGTGGGGAGGGAGAGACTCCCTCCTCCCCCCTCCTCCTCCCTCCACTGTGCCGGCCGGCTCAGAACATGGTGCGCGCGATCATATCGCGGTCCGGCGATATAGGCGATATGGCGAAAATCCATATCGTGGCCCAAATTCATATCGCATATCGCCTATATCGCCTATACCGCCCACCCCTACTCAGGGGCACAGCCATGGGCTGTTATTGTGCACCATCTTGCACAAATCTGCTCCTGGGTGGTGGAAGTCTACCATTGTTAAAGGAGATGGTTGGTCATTAGATACCGGGGCCATTGCTGCCAACCTCAACACTAACAACAAGGATTGAGGTTTACACACGAGTCCAGCACCGAAACTCTTCCTTTCTTGGATGTATGCATCTCTAGGAAGGGTGGAGAGGAACTTTCTACTACTACGGTATCTATAGAAAACCAACCTCAACCAATTCAGTCCTCTACTGGAATAGTAGTCATCAGTTTCCCCTTCAGAGGGGCATTCTACGTGAACAATATTTGCGTCTGTCGGAATTGTTCTGAAAAGCTGTAGTTTGTCAAACGGGCTAAGGACCTTAGGGTGAGGTTTCAATCCAGAGGCTATACTGACCACGTACTGAGGACAGTCTATCAGACAGCTATACAAAAGGATTGTACAGAATTGCTGGTACCCAAAGAGAAGAATACTGTTGATCAAAAAATACGTTTGATTGCCACTTTTGACAGCGCTTCAGGCCAGCCCAGGGGAATCCTAAACAGATACTGGCCCATCCTTCTTATGGACCCTGACATTAGGGACATAATCCATGAATATCCACAGATTACATTTTGCAAGGGCAGTAGTCTTAAGGCAGGGTTTGACAAATTTCCTTGGAATCTAGGAGCCAGCTAAAAAAGTTAGGAGCCGTTTTTTTTTATTTTTTTTTTACCTTTTTATAAAACCTTTTTTTTTTTTCAGCGACAAAAATAACACCTCTTAAATTAACATATAAAGAAGTCTAGACCCAAACATGGGCATTGTTTAATATCAGTGTGCTATGACGTCACTGTGTGTGTAATCCCTGCGCTGTGACGTCACTGTGTATAATCCCTGCGCTGCAGCTGACTGAACTGAGATCCCTTCCCCAGGATGTTTGGTCCGGACTCCTTCATCTCATAGAACTGCAGCTATGAAATCCACAGCGTATTGCAGCCAATACCAGCAAAATTGATAAAATTTTACCAAAAATCCTCACACTTCATAAAATCCACACGGAAATGAACCTACTGTGCACAATTCAAATCTGCACCGTGGTAATATAGGATTTTACCACGTGTAACTGAATTCCACAGAAAATCCACACGCTACATGTAGAGTTTGATATAAATTGAGTTTGATATATCAGATGATTTAGCCATTTTGGAGTCTTATGGCAGCTCCTAGGAGACCTGTGTGGTATACAGCCTGTCACCCAGCTTTCCTGAGGAGAACATATCTCAGTATGGGAACATATAGAGAAGTCATCAGATGATTTGGCCATTCAGCATTCTTAGTTCTCATAGGAGCTGCAACCCGGCTTTCCAAGACTCCTGAATGGGTAAATCATACGATAACGTATCTAAATGTTCCTATACGGAGATATATTCTCTTCAGGAGACCAGGAAAGCTGGGTGACAGACAGCCTGTATACCACACAGCTCTCCTAGGAGCTGCCACCCGGCTTTCTGTGTGGTATACAGGCTGTCACCCAGCTTTCCTAGAAAGGGACAGAACTAAGAAGTGGCCGAATGGTAACTGCAGGGATGAAGGACGGTGCAGGAATGCCCACCAGTTGTGGCTAGCAGGAGCTCCGGCCTAATGACGGCAGCATGTGTGCAGCTCCACCCTGGGTTCATGGCCGTAGCAGGCAGACATTACAAACTTAGTGCAGAGCGCCTCATTTACAGCAGCAGAGCCGGCCGGATTGTCTTACCTCCACTTGTCCGCGAGTGCAGCGCCGCTAACTGTGCTCCCGCTCTGCCTCCCCTGCACTAACTCCTCTCTCCCCGCCGAGGCTCTCTGACCGGCACACGGGCTCTGATGATAAGTATCGGCCGGGCTCCTGTAAGGGCTTCGCCATTTTTAACTGCCCTGGAGATGACGCATGCTGCGACCGATAGATGGCGAGAGAGAGTGGCCAAACCACGATGGAGCCGAAAGCTGAGGGGTCCGCGCAGGGTGGCAGTCCGAACCTGGGCGCGCCGCGCAAGTGATAAAAAAAAAAAAAAAGAATTCATTTTGCTAGCGGTCCTAACCCTCCAGTGTCTGCGCCCGGCTGCTGGGCCTATTTTCAAGCAGAGGCAAATACCCAGGCGCCAGGGCAAAATTCCTAGTCGCCATCGCCATGGCGACCTAGCGCCTGGGAATTGTTGAGCCCTGTCTTAAGGATCTCCTAGTTCATAGCCACTACACTTCCGTTAGCGGAACTTGGTTAGACCATAAACCCGAGGGCTGTTTTTAGTTGAAGTGGCCTTACAATGTGGTAAATCCTTTTATAGCACTAATTTACAACGTACTTTCCCCATTCGGGACTTTATCAACTGCCGTGCCAGGGGATTAATTTATAAAATTACCTGTGAGTGCCAAAAGGAATATATAGGCAAGACCAGACGGGAATTTCGCCAACATATAGGTGAACACCTGGGAAACTTAAAAATGCTAGGGACACGGCTGTGTCAAGACCTGTACATGATTGCCATCAGGGTTACCCCAAGTGTATTAAGGTGACTGGCATAGAGGTGGTCCAACCCCCAATTCGAGGTGGGGATTGGGACCGCACCTTACTACAGCATGAGGCCCGTTGGATGAACAGCTGAATCTTAGCTGTTTCATTTAACCTATATAATTGTACACCCTCTTTGAATCTCCCTCCCCTTCCCTCTCTCTTTTTTTATTTTTAATTTATCCTTTTATTTACATGTCTTTCTACTTTGCCTGAATCCCCTCATTTGCCATATCATAATTAGGTGCCATGGTAGATTATCTTTTTATTTTCTGTAATTGCATCACAGCGATGCCTTGGTAACAGTTAAGGCTACTTTCACACTTGCGTTCGTCGGTCCGCTCGTGAGCTCCGTTTGAAGGAGCTCACGAGCGGACCCGAACGCCTCCGTCCAGCCCTGATGCAGTCTGAATGGAGTGGATCCGCTCAGACTGCATCAGTCTGGCGGCGTTCAGCCTCCGCTCCGCTCGCCTCCGCACGGCCAGGCGGACAGCTGAACGCTGCTTGCAGCGTTCAGCTGTCCGCCTGTCCGTGCGGAGGCGAGCGGATCCGTTCAGACTTACAATGTAAGTCAATGGGAACAGATCCGCTTGAAGATGACACCATATGGCTCAATCTTCAAGCGGATCCGTCCCCCATTGACTTTACATTGAAAGTCCGCTCAGGCTACTTTCAGACTTAGAATTTTTTTTTAAAGTTATTAATGCAGACGGATCCGTACTGAACGGAGCCTCCGTCTGCATTAATATGATCGGATCCGTTCAGAACGGATCCGATCAAGCGCAAGTGTGAAAGTAGCCTAAGAACGCGAACGCTACACATTCCAACATATGAGTAGCGCGGCCCCTTATCTAGTACCGTGCATCCAACTTGAGCCGAGGACTCGTACCGGTTGCTCAGCAACAGAGTTGGATCAGACCGCACATGTCTTTATGCTGCTTGATGCGGTGCCGTCATTACTACACCACCCGCGTCGTTAATGCACGGAGCCAGGCCTCGTTTTGAGACCGCTTCGTGTTCAAATACCGGCAGACTCTGAGGCCCTTCCAGGCTAAATATCGCCCGCGATTTATACCAAGTCCCTGTCGATGGAGGAGTGGGGCCCTAATCTATGGCCATCCTCGCTCCTATTACTTTTTTTCTGAACATTAGCCATATTATAGGTTAAGTTCCATCTTTAATCGAGCATACCTGTGTGCAGATAATACATCAATGCCTGCACGGTTGTTCATTAGTACCTATCCCTATACTTTTTGTTTATCCCCATTCCCCAGATGTTTCCTCTGATGATTTTTTTTTCCCTCATCTGAAAGCGAAACATGCATGTAGGGAAAGGATAGGATAGGGCTAACTAGGGCCAGTTTATTCAGGGAAAGGTTCTGGACAGTGTCGCCCTTGACAGGGTGGGTGCTCTGTGGTTAGGCTATCAGGGCCAGCATAGCATCCACTCTGCAGGGCAATTCTAGGGACAATTCATCCCACACCCCGTCATTTGTGCAGATTCTCATCTATCTCGGGGACAGTGTCTTTTTATTTTCCTGGGATCATGGATGCACCACTGAACCCACCAACGGAGTGGTAGGGCAAATGGTTTAATTTTGTGTGCCGCCCTGCACCTATGTCCCTACCATTAACTTTTGTGTCATTGTATGTTTGTTTCATTTTCATCTTTTGATTTATCTTAAGGGCTATCTGTTTTATAGATAATAGTATTAAAAGTTATGTTTTATCCACTTCTAATTGATTTTGGATCACTTTTCTAGTGTAAGTTTTGTTAAATTCAGATTTGTGACAAAAATCCGTAATTTGGTACAGTACTTATGCAAATAAACTACCCCCTATAAGACGCACCTAGGTTTTAAAGGATGAAAATAATTAGACCTCAGATCAGACTACCAATCAGACCTCAGATAAGACCCCCATGTTAATTAGCAAAAAAAAAAAAAAACTCTCCTGCTCTGGATGTCGGCACTTCTGCGATCCAGCTCTCTTCTTTCTGCGTGTTTCTGCCATGCTGTGACCCGACGTTGCACAGCGTGTGGTCACAGACCACACCAATGTCACTTTACAGCATGCAGAACCCTGCAGAAGAAGACCAGGAAGAGGTGAGTACAGAGCCCACACAGAGAGCGCTGCATTCGCCTCTTATTGGTCCTCCTGGACTAATGAGCATTTCCATCAGGCCCCTGTGACGCCTGTATTATGGCCACAATACCTGATCTTTCTGTTGTCCATCAGAATTAGAGCTAGAGCGCCAAAACTCTGGTTCTCATGAACCACGGGAGGTCTGAATTCTGTATCCATAATATGCATTTTTTTTATTTTATTTTTTACATGTAAGTGTATATATATATAAATTTTTGTGCCCTTTTCAGTGATCCATGGTGCTTTGTTTTATTTTAGCATTTTTTTGGCTTTTACCTTTATACCCAGGATCATAAAAAAAAGGAAAAAAATGGTCTGTTTTTCACATTTTTTATTATTTTTTTTAAATGGCACAATATGAAACTAAAGTACTTTTATAAATAATGTCTTCTTTCCGTAACGGTTCTTTTGTTAAAGGGGGATATATAGTTTATGGATGCTGGGGCCGGGACTCTAAGCTGTAATGTGTTCTGTTTTAGCATGCCTTTCAGCTTGTGCTGATACAAAGCCCTCAGTGATGGCCTGGTCACTTAGATCTGTATACACAGTGCTCATTGAGCGATGGAGAATGCCGGGATGATAAAAACAAAACATCCCTGCATTCTCTAAGGGGTTCCCCTAGGACAGTGATGGCGCACCTTTTACAGACAGAGTGCCCAAACTGCAAAAAAAAACCACGTATTTATCGCAAAGTGCCAACACAGCAATTTACCTTGAATACTACAGTCCAATATAGAATATCTTCCATGTACTTTATCATTTATCTACAATAGCCTGCCTACATTCAGTGCGCTGCCTGTGCCTTTCATAGTGCGCCCTGCGCTGCTGAATGGCAGGAAAAGTCTAAGGCATATTGGTACACCATAGACTTTTTCCAGGATGTGGGTGCCCACAGGGAGGGCTCTGAGTGCCGTCTTTGGCACCCGTGCTATAGGTTCGCCATCACTGCCCTAGGAGAACAGTGTAATGTGTAGGTGTTCTAATACTTTTGTACATGTGGGGGCACATTTATTAAGACCGGCGTTTTAGACGTCGGTATTAATAACCCCTATACCTGGCGGTGGATCCACTGGAGTTATAAAGAGGCACAGATCTCTACATAACTTTGGTGGATCCTCTGCCACTTCTAAATGCTTCCTAGCTGTCTTACATTTAGACCATTTTCTATGCCTAAAACAGGCGTAGAAAATGTTAAGTGAAACGCCCCCTTCCCCGCCCACACCACACCCACTTTTTTAGACCTGGGGTGAGTGGAGAGAAGTTG
Organism: Bufo gargarizans; assembly: GCF_014858855.1. NCBI lineage: Eukaryota > Metazoa > Chordata > Amphibia > Anura > Bufonidae > Bufo > Bufo gargarizans. The sequence goes on from NC_058083.1 coordinate 156,228,986, forward strand.
CAGATTGCAGTGCAAAGGACCTTTGCACCGCAGTTTGCCCCAGAAATACACCAAATCTAAGCATATTTCTGTTTGTTAAATGACCCCCTGTAGTGTATATGTGTATGTTTTCTTAATCTGAAGTTAGTGTTTGAACAGCTTAATCATCTGTAGATAAAATAGTAATAATCCTGAGCATTACACAGCATTTTTACACGTCTTTTGGCAGGTTATGAGAGCACTGTTTTAATCATTTAGGTGTATATGCAAATGTGTGACATGGCTTTTGGTTTTCACAATAAGATGATCTGTGCTCCATCGGATTTGTGTGCGCATATGTAAAATATATGTGGCATTTTAACAGGGTAATCATTTCCAGTGAACAGGATTTGCCTCTGGTGCATTTTTATATATAAAATAGAATTTATATCCCTTTTATTGGATTTTATTTTACACACTCTGTGACCCTTGCACCATGTTAAAGATTTTCTGAAACTGCATGTGATGTGCAGATATAACTGATTTTATTAAATCGCTAAGGTTTGTGGCTTTCTAAATTGTGTTTTCCAGCTTTACTGTATTTTTTTTTTCTCCACAAATCTGGTACCCGGTTGAAGCAGCTAGTAATGAAGGTATATGCTGCTTAGCATTGTGAAATTATGTTTTATGGTAGAAGTTTTTATTCATTTCAACATCCTAAATGGTGACCCAAAGAATTTAGCAATTCTCATTAATTTAATTGGAGAAATGAATGTACAGAACAGATTACTAGTACATTAAAATGAATTCTGAACTGGAATCTTCAAGGTAATTGGTTGGTTCCCAGCTACTGGATCATTTCACTTGTCTAAATGATTATACAAATTTTGGTGTGGCAGCACACAATTTACTAGATACACTATATCTGCACGACCTTAAGGACCCCAAATGGGCAATGAGCCTGTTTGAAACATCTTTTAGGGTACTTTGAAGCACAAGTTTTTGGTGTCATTTTTCTTCACGTTATGTTTTTGGACCTGCTTTTTTGTGGTAAAAACACAAGTTCTAGCTGAAAGTCTGGTAACTATGAAAGGCAGGACACAAGGTTTTTTTGCTACTGATGCTTTTGTTTATTAGGTGACGTGTTTGTCTTTCTGCCTTCCTGAAAAATACTCACCATACTGTAGCTATCATTTTTTTCAGGCATATTTAAATTTATTTCACTATTGGGTGAAAAAAGCCAGAAAAAGATGCAGTCCACACAGCTGTTTAGAAAAAATAAATAAATAAAAAAGACCACAAAAATACAGGTGCCTTAAAAAATACCTTTGCAAAATTGATGTTTGTAAGGACACCTTGTATCTCTTCAACCTGGTCATGTTACACCTTATCCACTCATAACACTTTCTGGGTATTAAAAGAGAAACTCAACATGAAAATGCAGTGCAAAGTAACCTGTTATAGAGTAGGAGGAGCTGAGCAGATTGATACATAGTTTTATGGAAAAAGATTTAGTATATATATATATATATATATATATATATATATTCATTTAAAGAGGACCTTTCATGGGTCCAGACATTTTGAAATAAGTAGGGGTTGTGTAGGGCATAATTTATGGATGTAATATAGCTTACTTGTGTGTCTGTCCGGCGCTTTGTTCCCCCGCTGTGGCCCCTGTTCACTTTGTCCCATTCAGTATTCGGCCCAGGCGCAAGATTTACACGGCAGACAGGGCCAGCAGGAGAACCAACGCTGGCCTGACCCTTTCAATCAAGACAGAAGGGCATGGAAATGAAGTGGGCGAATGGAGCCTCTAGGAGCACGTGCAACCCCCCCCCCCCTCCTCTGCTCCTAGAAGCTCATTTGCATATAATAAAAGTTAAAATTACACAAAAAAACGGGGGCATACTTAAATAAAAGAAATTCAGGTGACATTTTCACATCTATAATGTCAGCCTGTAACTTCTGTCAGCTGCAGGGGTGGGAGACTGACTGTGACTTTTTTCCTGCAGCTCACACTCAGACAGCACAGTGCTGCTGTCTGAGAGTGAGCTGTTCTAAAGGAGATCCTTGTGTCCATCCAGGCCTTGCACCAGACGGAGGACAGAGAGTGTGAAAGCCACACTGTACAGCCTAAAACTGGACCTCTGGCCACCCTAGGGGCAGGCTGCTTTAGAGGTCACAGTTAAGGGGATGGTCTGCTATGGAGGTCAGTGTTAAGAGGCAGATTGCTGTAAAGGCCACTGTCAAGGGGGTGGTGTACTGTGAAACTCATTGTTAAAGGGGAAGGCTGCTGTAAAGGTCAAAGTTAAGGGGGTGGGCTGCTGAGGAGGTCCAATTTTAAGGGACAGGGCACTGTGGGGGGGGGGGGGGTCAGGTCAGTGTTAAGGGGAGGGGGGCTGTGAAGGTCACTGTTAAGGAGGCAGGGTGCTGTAGATGTCACTGTTATAGTGGATATTGTCGATATCTTTTAACGACACACAAACATTAAATGAAATGGATTCGAGCGTAGCGGCCTGACATGAGCATGTAGGGGTGCCGTGGCCCCTCCTTCGTCATCCCTTCTCCTCTTCGCTGGTGCGTGCTTCACGCTCCCCCATCGCTTGCCTCCAGTGCGGGGGAAATTTTGGCGGTCTGGTGAGTGCACGAGCGGGATGGCCTTATGAGAGATGTGGCGTACCTGCCAGAGCCCCTCTTCACCGCTCTTCAGTATGGAAGTAAAGGCGGCCGTGTAATTGGAGAGGAATGCTTATATGAGTGGCAATAACTAGGAGTTATCCGAAGCCAGAAAAAAACAGAGCTCCGTCTTGTGGACCCTATGTCCAGCTTCCGAGGTTGGCTGTGGATTCAGTTTGTCTTACCTGACTCCTTGGCGAGCCTATACACTGGTCGGAGCCCCGTGAGTTCTGTAATTTGGTCTACTGCAGTAAAGTCCTGGCATTGAGACACTCTGGCTTTTCTATCCATCCAAGTTGCACACTAGGAGTCTCTGCAAGGTGCGGAGATTAAATGTTAACCACGGGAGGAGAATCCAGAGTGGCGTCTTAATAGTTGCGGCTACTGCACAGTCATCTGGAGCCTGAGTCCATTCTTTAATAATTTCACTATCGCTTTGCACCCGTATGACTCCCTCTCTATTGTATAAGAACTAAGTGTATACAGTCGCATTGCAGTTTCCGGGTGGCAAAGCCTGTGGTATCTGGAACTTTTTGTCCTTCTTTATGTGAGCTGAGATTACGGACGTACTTCTATTTATCCTCTATTTCAAAAAGAGTTCATAAACTTCTCCTACGTATCATAACTCTACTTTCTTCTATAAGAGTGTGCAAAGCAGTAATCAAAGCAAAAGGTGGCTACTTTGAAGAACCTAGAATAGGACATATTTTCAGTTGTTTCACACTTTTTTTGTTATGTATATAATTCCACATTTGTTAATTCATAGTTTTGATGCCTTCAGTGTGAATATACAATTTTCATAGTCATGAAAATAAAGAAAACTCTTTGAATGAGAAGGCGTGTCCAAACTTTTGGTCTGTACTGTATATATGTATGTGTGTGTATGTATATGTATATGTGTGTGTGTGTGTGTGTGTATATATATATATATATATATATATATATATATATATCTATATCTATCTATCATATAATATATAATGCCTGGAGGGGATTAGCTTTGAATTTATTTTCCCAGATTATGGTACCTCGGTCTGACTACTGTATGTCAAAGGAAACGGTGTGCTTCAGTAATTGTTGACTAATTTGTTCATCGGTATTCTAGTTTGATATCCATCACTCCTTGGCATGTGGATTTTAGATACCTTTGGAATATCCAAAGATTTGATCCGGGGCAGAGGTCTATATATTCAGGACAGCGGCTTATATACATTGACCTGCTCTGTCTGGACGTTTCGTTTTATAAAAACTACCTATATATTGTGTCATATATATATATAAAAAAAAAAAAAAGTATGCCACCAAAGTCCCATATTAGAAAATCTACTGGTCCAGCTTCGCCCAAGAGGGGTGGTTTGAGTATTCCCATAACAAAGATTGGATACATTTTTTAAATCCCCCCCCCCCCCCCCGCCCCAGTCAAGGACGAGGTTGGCCCAGAAGCTGCAAGGGAGTACGTATACTAGGATACCTGATAAAGAACGTCTCGCGGACAGAACTGATGACTCGGGGAAATGTGATACTAGACAACAAAATAGAACTGATTGATTTGAAATTGGTGGATATATTAGATGCAGTCCGCCTTTCCAATCAATCTTTAGGAGATCTGTCGACAAGGAAAGCATCTGTACAATCAGACATCACATTAATAAAAGATGAGATGAACAAAATTCGCAAAAAGGTTAAAGGTCTCCAGGAGCTCTCAGTAGATATGAAAAAAAGAGCTGGATTAGGCAACTAAGAATTGACGCCTCAGACTTAGAGAGGAAATTATTATGGGAGAAACTCAGAGTTGGAAGACAGGTCTAGAAGATCTAACCTTCGTCTGTTAGGCTTCCCTGAGGGGTCGGAAAAGGAGGACCCTGCAGGCTTTATTCAAAATTGGCTACTAAAGGTATTTGGTCCTGAGAATTTTTCTCCCTTGCCTGTTGTAGAGCGGGCACACAGTATTCCAGGAAAAAAAACCTCCACCGGGCAGTGTCCCTAGAGCTATATTGGTTAGGATACTGTCCCAGAAGGATAGAGATTTGATTTTGAGAAGAATGAGAGAGGTTCAGGACTTAGATTATAATGGCGATAGAATAGAGATATACCCTGACTTCTCAAGAGATGCTCCGTTTAAAAGAAGGGAGTTCTGAGAGGCAAATAAAAGTCTTGCCCACGCTAAGATTAAATACTCTATGATCTATCCTGCCAAATTGAGGGTTGTTTATCAGGAGAAAGTTTATTTTTTATGAAACCCGATGATATATTGGAATGACTTGATCGTAAGGGGAGATATGTATGTGATCTATTAAAACTATGAATTGTTACAGCGGAGGGGGGTGAGGGGAGGACTTGGTGTGGGGATGGGCAGAGATAGTAAGAGGTTTGTAAGGTTGCTTTCCCTTGCGGGGGGGGGGGGGGGAGTTCAGTTATAGATTGTTTCGGGGGCCAACGGAAATGGATAATTATCAGGGATTGACGTTTTGTTATAGTAGTGCTTTTTTCACAGTCTGATTTGAAGGGATGATGCATACAGTTCTTGTCTGGAATGTCCGGGGATTGGCTGATAGAACGAAAAGGATAATTGTATCTGACTTAATTAATAAACATCTCCCCGTGATAGTAGGACTTATAGAAACACATTTAACACTGGAGAAATTGGCCTGTATGAAAAAAAAAAATGGGCTCAGTTTGAGTACCATTCCTGTCTGCCCTCTTTCTGTGTGTGTATATACACAGAAAGGGGGAGTATGAGCCCATCGGACAAAGAATCGATAGAGAGTGTAGGTTTGTCATCCTCCAATTGTCGTTGGAATGGAGTCGTTTGCGTGTTGGCTTTTGTGTACATCTCTCCTCCCTTTTCTCTTTATTATGTCCTGCCTTGTTGAATTTGTTAACCAAAGGGGTAAATGTCCGATTTTAATTATGGGTGTCTTCAACAATGTAATGAAGCAGGAGAATGATAGCATCTCAATGGTGTCTGAGTCGAGGGCTAAAACAGGTGGGTACACTTTACTGTACAAAGCATGTCAAGAATTGGCATTAATTGACATCTGCCTCCATTTGTATGGTGATAAAAAGTATTATTCTGTTGTCATATAACCGCTCATACACCGTTATGTCAAGAATTGACCTTGCGCTAACTGAAGCCCTGACTTCATTGATAAAATCGCTCGAATGAAGTATGAAGCACATAGTATATCTGACCATTCCCCTATTTTAGTGTTGATAAAGGAATTTGATGGGTTTTATCAGCCTAGAAGTTTTAGAATGAACCCTCATTGGTTCAACCTTATTAAGGAACATGGAAAAATTAGTAATGAGATTAAAGATTTCTGAGCCATAAATCTCGGCTCTGCGCATGTACACTTCATATGGGACACCTTAACCACTTCAGCCCCGCTAGCTGAAACCCCCTTCATGACCAGAGCACTTTTTACACTTCGGCATTACACTCCTTTCACCGTTTATCGCTCGGTCATGCAACTTGCCACCCAAATGAATTTTACCTCCTTTTCTTCTCACTAATAGAGCTTTCATTTGGTGGTATTTTATTGCTGCTGACATTTTTACTTTTTTTGTTATTAATCAAAATGTAACGATTTTTTTGCAAAAAAATGACATTTTTCACTTTCAGCTGTAAAATTTTGCAAAAAAAACGACATCCATATATAAATTTTTCGCCAAATTTATTGTTCTACATGTCTTTGATAAAAAAAAAATGTTTGGGCAAAAAAAAAAATGGTTTGGGTAAAAGTTATAGCGTTTACACACTATGGTACAAAAATGTGAATTTCCGCTTTTTGAAACCGCTCTGATTTTCTGAGCACCTGTCATGATTCCTGAGGTTCTACAATGCCCAAACAGTAGAAAAACCCCACAAATGACCCCATTTCGGAAAGTAGACACCCTAAGGTATTCGCTGATGGGCATAGTGAGTTCATAGAACTTTTTATTTTTTGTCACAAGTTAGCGGAAAATGATGATGATTTTTTATTCATTTTTTTCCTTACAAAGTCTCATATTCAACTAACTTGCGACAAAAAATAAAAAATTCTAGGAACTCGCCATGCCCCTCACGGAATACCTTGGGGTGTCTTCTTTCCAAAATGGGGTCACTTGTGGCGTAGTTATACTGCCCTGGCAATTTAGGGGCCCATATGTGTGAGAAGTACTTTGCAATCAAAATCTGTAAAAAATGACCGGTGAAATCCGAAAGGTGCACTTTGGAATATGTGCCCCTTTGCCCACCTTGGCATCAAAAAAGTGTCACACATCTGGTATCGCCGTACTCAGGAGAAGTTGGGGAATGTGTTTTGGGGTGTCATTTTACATATACCCATGCTGGGTGAGAGAAATATCTTGGCAAAAGACAACTTTTCCCATTTTTTTTATACAAAGTTGGCATTTGACCAAGATATTTTTCTCACCCAGCATGGGTATATGTAAAATGACACCCCAAAACACATTGCCCAACTTCTCCTGAGTACGGCAATACCAGATGTGTCACACTTTTTTGCTGCCAAGGTGGGCAAAGGGGCACATATTCCAAAGTGCACCTTTCGGATTTTGCAGGCCATTTTATATACATTTTGATTGCAAGGTACTTCTCACACATTTGGGCCCCTAGATTGCCAGGGCAGTATAACTACCCCACAAGTGACCCCATTTTGGAAAGAAGACACCCCAAGGTATTCCGTGAGGGGCATGGCGAGTTCCTAGAATTTTTTATTTTTTGTCGCAAGTTAGTGGAATATGAGACTTTGTAAGGAAAAAAGAGAGAAAAAAAAAATCATCATTTTCCGCTAACTTGTGACAAAAATAAATAAATTCTAGGAACTCGCAGTGCCCCTCACGGAATACCTTGGGGTGTCTTCTTTCCAAAATGGGGTCACTTGTGGGGTAGTTATACTGCCCTGGCAATCTTACTGCCCTGGCAATCTAGGGGCCCAAATGTGTGAGAAGTACCTTGCAATCAAAATGTGTAAAAAATGGCCTGCAAAATCCGAAAGGTGCACTTTGGAATATGTGCCCCTTTGCCCACCTTGGCTGCAAAAAAGTGTCACACATCTGGTATCGCCGTACTCAGGAGAAGTTGGGGAATGTGTTTTGGGGTGTCATTTTACATATACCCATGCTGGGTGAGAGAAATATCCTGGCAAAAGACAACTTTTCCAATTTTTTTTATACAAAGTTGGCATTTGATCAAGATGTTTATCTCACCCAGCATGGGTATATGTAAAATGACACCCCAAAACACATTCCCCAACTTCTCCTGAGTACGGCGATACCAGATGTGTGACACTTTTTTGCAGCCTAGATGCGCAAAGGTGCCCAAATTCCTTTTAGGAGGGCATTTTTAGACATTTGGATCCCAGGCTTCTTCTCACGCTTTAGGGCCCCTAAAAAGCCAGGGCAGTATAAATACCCCACATGTGACCCCACTTTGGAAAGAAGACACCCCAAGGTATCCAATGAGGGGCCTGGCAAGTTCATAGAAATTTTATTTTTTTCGCATAAGTTAGCGGAAATTGATTTTTTATTTTTTTTCCTCACAAAGTCTCACTTTCCGCTAACTTAGGACAAAAATTTAAATCTTTCATGGACTCCATATGCCCCTCAGCAAATACCTTGGGGTGTCTTCTTTCCAAAATGGGGTCAGTTGTGGGGTGTTTGTACTGCCCTGGCATTTGAGGGTCTCTGCAATCATTACATGTATGGCCAGCATTAGGAGTTTCTGCTATTCTCCTTATATTGAGCATACAGGTAATGAGATTTTTTTTTCCGTTCAGCCTCTGGGCTGAAAGAAAAAAATGAACGGCACAGATTTCTTCATTCGCATCGATCAATGTGGATGAAAAAATCTCTGCCAAAAAAAAAAATGGAGGGGAAAGGCGTCTGCCAGGACATAGGAGCTCCGCCCAACATCCATACCCACTTAGCTCGTATGCCCTGGCAAACCAGATTTCTCCATTCACATCAATCGATGTGGATGAATAAATCATTGCCGGGATTTTATTTTTATTTTTTTAATATATATACAAAGTGTTTGCCAAAGCATAGGAACGCCGCCTCCTCCTCAGCTCGTATGCCTCGGCAAACATATCTGTTACTGCAGAGGAGAAAATCCCGTCTTGCAGCGCCGCATACACCGACTTGCGTGTAATCTGACAGCAGCGCAATGCTTCTGTCAGAATGCACATCGGTGCTGCAGCTGGTCGATCGGTTGGTCCACCTGGAAGGTAAAAAAACAAAAAAAAAAAAACAAAAGAAAAAACCAGGCCGCAACGCAATAATTTTATTACCTTTGCAACAGAACATATAAACTTTAACTTTTTTAACTGAACATTAACCTTTTTGCTTACTGGTGTGTTTTTTTTTTTGTTTTTTTTTTACCTTTATAGAACAAACCTCTCCTTCCCCATGGGTCAATGTGCAAAGCGCAAATCGCCCAAAGATGTGGCGAAGTGCGTTATGCATTTTGTCCCATGTGAAAGGAGACATTTGCAGCAGCAGTGAGTGAATGGGCCCTAATAGCCCTGTGTGCCTATCCTGGTGAGATGATCCCTATGCTAATAGTGTACCTGTGAGTGGTACTTCCGGAAACACTCTCCAAAGCATAGGGCAGGGTGGTCAGGACAGTCAGGACAGAAATAGCGGGTGTCACGCCTTATTCCACTCCTGCTACAGACACAACATCTTTTTCGGGGTGACGGTTGGGTTGAGGTACCAGGAACGACACTGGGGAAATGTCGCTCGTGTAGACGGCTAACTACACTGGTGGATGGGGCCACGGAACCTCCTGGGTACAGGAGGTTCTCAATGATCTCTTCCTGAAATTTAGGAAGGATCCAGTTCTCCCAGCCTTACTGTAGAGAACAAAACTATTGTACAGAGCCAATTGAATTAAATATACAGACACCTTCTTATACCAGCATCTGGTTCTGCGGGAAACTAAATACGGAGACAACATCTGGTCATTGAAGTCCACCCCTCCCATGTGAAGGTTATAGTCGTGGACTGAGAGGGGCTTTTCAATGACACGGGTTGCTCGCTCAATTTGTATTGTCGTGTCTGCGTGAATGGAGGAGAGCATGTAAACGTCACGCTTGTCTCTCCATTTCACCGCGAGCAGTTCTTCGTTACACAGTGCGGCCCTCTGCCCCCTTGCAAGACGGGTGGTAACGAGCCGTTGGGGGAAGCCCGCGCGACTAGTTCGCGCGGTACCACAGGCGCCAATCCGTTCTAGAAACAAATGCCTAAAGAGGGCCACACTTGTGTAAAAATTGTCCACATAAAGATGGTACCCCTTGCCGAATAAGGGTGACACCAAGTCCCAAACTGTCTTCCCACTGCTCCCCAGGTAGTCAGGGCAACCGACCGGCTCCAGGGTCTGATCTTTTCCCTCATAGATCCGAAATTTGTGGGTATAGCCTGTGGCCCTTTCACAGAGCTTATACAATTTGACCCCATACCGGGTGCGCTTGCTTGGGATGTATTGTTTGAAGCCAAGGCGCCCGGTAAAATGTATCAGGGACTCGTCTACGCAGATGTTTTGCTCTGGGGTATACAAATCTGCAAATTTCTGGTTGAAATGGTCTATGAGGGGCCGAATTTTGTGGAGACGGTCAAAAGCAGGGTGGCCCCTGGGACGGGAGGCGGTGTTGTCACTAAAGTGCAGGAAACGCAGGATGGCCTCAAAACGTGCCCTGGACATAGCAGCAGAGAACATGGGCATGTGATGAATCGGGTTCGTGGACCAATATGACCGCAATTCATGCTTTTTTGTCAGGCCCATGTTGAGGAGGAGGCCCAGAAAAGTTTTAATTTCGGAAACTTGGACTGGTTTCCACCGGAAAGGCTGGGCATAAAAGCTTCCCGGGTTAGCGGTGATAAATTGTGTGGCATACCTGTTTGTTTCGGCCACAACTATGTCTAAGAGCTCCGCAGTCAAGAACAGCTCAAAAAATCCCAGGGCCGAACCGATCTGAGCTGTCTCAACCCGAACTCCAGACTGGGCAGTGAAAGGGAAAACTATGGGTGCGGCTGAAGTTGGGGACTGCCAATCAGGGTTTGCCAGCACCTCTGGGATTCTAGGGGCTCTACAGGCACGACTTTGCGGTGGCTGCGACGGGGTCACTACTGCACGTGCCACCGTACCAGCTTCAACTGCCCTTCTGGTGCTCGCTTACTTCACCAGGTTGTACGGCAGTGCTGGTACTAGGTCCAGGGAGGGCTGGGCTGCTGGTGTATGCCTCACCACGTAATCCGACAGCACCAGCCCCACTCTGCTGCTCTTGACGCGGATCCTGCGCAACCTGTGGTCTAGCGACACGGGGCCGGGTACGCCTGGTGGTATCAGGGACCTCAGCCTCCTCGTCCGAACTTTGGGTCAGAGAGCCACTGATTTCTACAGGTTCGTATTCTGACCCGCTGGATTCATCAGATGAGGGTTCCCACTCCTCATCCGACTGGGTCAGAAGCCTGTAGGCCTCTTCAGAGGAATACCCCCTGTTTGACATTTTGGGCAACTAAATTTAGGGGTATTCCCTGAGACTACCCAAGAAAAAAAAAGCAAGCCTGTCTTACAAAGGGGAGGCTAGCGAAGTACCGGAGGCCGCTGCGGTTGATAAAAAATATCAAAACTGATTTTTTTTATCGCCGCAGTGCGTGTAAAGTGATTGTGCAGTGATCAAAAAAAATTTTTTTTTTGTCACTGCGGTGGGGCGGGCGTGGGCAAACGTCACAGAGCTGGAGCGCCGAAATCTCGCGATGCGCGAGCTAGCGCATGCGTAGTTCGTTCCCTGTGCTGATGCCAGTACAGTGAATGAACATGATGCCGACACTGCGCATGCGCTAGCTCGCGCATCGCGAGATTTCGGCGCTCCAGCTCTGTGACGTCAGCCAGCAAGGAGGAGATTCGGAGGACGCGTGGCGGTGCTGGGCTCCTTTCCGCTTGACTCATCTCCGGATACAGGACTCATATCAGGTCATTTGCATATCAATCAAAACTGTTTTTTAACACAATAAAAGCGCAGAGAGCTATGGGACCTGGGTATTGCAGATGTGCTAGTGGCCATCTAGCAGCCCATGTCCCCAGCTCTATGGCCAAAATCCTGGTGACAGGTTTCCTTTAAAAGCATTTATCTGGGGAATATTTTACAGTAAAATAAAGACAATCCACCTTTGCGGAAAAGGAGAAGCAGCTCAAACGGAGAGTTGCTGATCTGCAGATTGAGATCAGCAATACTAAGAGCATAGAAACCCAACAACAATTAATGAAAGCAATAGAGGAACACAAACTATACCTTCAAGATAAATCCCAACAGAGTTTTTTTTTTTTTTTTAATAGGCCAGAAACAGTAAGCGAGGCAGGTAAGACTGGCAGGTTTCTGGCCATGATAATACAAAATCAAAAGGGATTCAATAAAATTAAATTAAGAAACGGTAATCTTTCGCTATGGAGGATATCGTGCAAGAATTCACTGACCACTTCTCCTCTTTATATAAAACCGAGATGAATGGGGAAGGCTGAGACCTTTAGGTATTTTTGATAGTTCTGCCCTCCCTGTGTTGTCAGAGGAGGACAGGGCTTCGCTGAATCTTCCTGTCCAGTTAAGTGAATTTCAAAAAGCTCTAAATACTATCCGTGGGAACACAGCCCCGGGTTCTGATGGTCTCCCCTTTGAGTTATATAGAAGGTTCTGTGAGGTCCTGCTTCCCTGTCTAGTACAGGTCCTTAATGTATCCTGGGATGATGGTGATTTCCCCCATCCCTTTCTGAGGCAATTATCACTTTGGTATTAAAGAAGAGTAAGGATAAACAGGAGATGGGGGTCCTACAGACCTATATCACTACTTAATCCGGATTATAAAATCTGTGCTAGAGTTTTACCTAATAGACTTAAGAGGGTAGTTGGGAAAATCATACACCCTGACCAAACTGGCTTCATCCTTAAGCGATTTGCTCAATCTAACATTCGTAGAGCTATTGCCAATATCTCTTTGGGAAATGGGGAGGACCGCTCCATCCTGTCACTTGATGCCGCTAAGGGGTTTGATAGGGGGGAGTGGAGCTTCCTATGGCGGACAATGGAGGAAATGAACATAGGTAGTAACTTCATTAGATGGGTCAATCTTCTATACAATCAGCCTACGGCTAGAATAAATATTGATGGAGTATGCTTGGATTCTTTTGTACTACATCGGGGTACCAGACAGGGTTGCCCTTTATCTCCTCTTTTGTTGCCATTTTCTTAGAACCTTTGGCATGTAAGATAAGATCGGACTGGAACGTGCAGGGATTCAGGGGAGGGGATGTACACGATAAAATAAGTCTATACGCAGACATCCTCATTTTCGTAAAAGATGACTATTTAGCATTACCGTACCTTATGTGATGAAAGTAATAAAGGAATTTGGTTTCATCTCAGGATATGAGGTGAATTGGTCGAAATCCATAATGCTCCTTCTAATTCGATCTCCCCAATTTAATGTAGCTGAGGTCAGGACTCTTACCGCAACAGACTCATTAGACTACCTGGGTATCAGGATTAGCCCAACCATTCAGGATGGGCTAATCTAAGCTTGTTCTCAGCCAATCAGACCGAATTGCTTTGACCAAAATGGTTCTACTCCCTTAAATATTATACAAAACAACAACTTGCCCTGTCTAGATTGAGGATAGTTTTTTTTTTAAAACTATTGGAAAGCCTTCTCAATGGTTTAATTTGGGGCAGGAAGAGAGTCCAGATCAAACAAAAATATCTGTGGCTTTCAGAGGAGGATGGGGGCCTATCAATTCCCTCTTTTTTCAAGGTTACTATCTGGCGGCCCAGATCCAGTGGTATATGGGTGGTGTGAATGGTATTTTTTACCATCTCACCAGGGATTTTTCAGGCTCTCAACGAGATATTTTTAGTATCTTAGAAACAGGATATATGGGAATCCGAAGAAAACACTGCCCTATCAGCAGAGCAATCCATATGGTTTGGGAAAAAAGTCAAACTAACATTCGGGATCACATACATTCTTAATTTCACTCCCTTATGGCAAAATATTAATCCTAGGGAATTTATGTTGATTGAAGATTTTAGGTTTTGGGAAAAGCTGGGTATCACTTGGGTTTCACATATAGTTTCCTTTGGGAACATAATTCCTCCACCCTTTTTATGTGGGGGAAAAAGTAGTTCACTATTCAGTTTTCGATACGCTCGATTAAACACGCCTTTTTTTATGCACAAAGAACAAAAAAATTTTTATTGTTAATTCACACAGTTTTACAGATTTTTTTTATAATTCCCCAAATTATAAAGTCTCAATAGCACAAATCTATAGAGAAATTAAGAAAGTTCTATGTATGGTAATAAAGTTTAAAAGTGAATTAAAATGGAGACAAGAGAATGGCACCAACAATACACTTAAGTGGGAGATTATATACAAGAACATTAAAAAAGCTTCTGTATCCAGCAACCATAGGTTAATTCAGTTCAACATTGTACATCGTTTATACCAGTGATGCCCAACCTATGGCCCGCGGGCCAAATGCGGCCCACGCAGTAACGGGACTTTATCAGCGCAGGGCGTGCTGCGAACAGCACAGGCAGCAAATCGATGGTGCCTGTGCCCGCAATCTCCCCGCCCAGCGCCGCCTCCTAGCTAATTTATCCACTGCACTTTCCTCTGTGAAATTGAAGAGAAGCGCCGTAATCTCGCACAGGCGCACTGGCAGAGGCATCGAAGTGCGCATACATCGTCTTCCTGGCCTCTGCCAGTGCGCCTGTGAGAGATTACAGCGCTTCTCTTTAATTATACAGAGGCAAGTGCAGTGAATAAAATAGCTAGGAAGCGGCTCTGGGTGGGGAGGATGTCTGTGGATGACACTGAGGGGGATATCTGTGGATGACACTGAGGGGGATGTCTGTGGATGACGCTGAGGGGGGATATCTGTGGATGACGCTGAGGGGGGATATCTGTGGATGACGCTGAGGGGGGATATCTGTGGATGACGCTGAGGGGGGATATCTGTGGATGACGCTGAGGGGGGATATCTGTGGATGACGCTGAGGGGGGATATCTGTGGATGACGCTGAGGGGGGATATCTGTGGATGACGCTGAGGGGGGATATCTGTGGATGACGCTGAGGGGGGATATCTGTGGATGACGCTGAGGGGGGATATCTGTGGATGACGCTGAGGGGGGATATCTGTGGATGACGCTGAGGGGGGATATCTGTGGATGACGCTGAGGGGGGATATCTGTGGATGACGCTGAGGGGGGATATCTGTGGATGACGCTGGGGGGGGATATCTGTGGATGACGCTGGGGGGGGATATCGGTGGATGACGCTGGGGGGGGATATCGGTGGATGACGCTGGGGGGGATATCGGTGGATGACGCTGGGGGGGGATATCGGTGGATGACGCTGGGGGGGGATAGCGGTGGATGACGCTGGGGGGGGATAGCGGTGGATGACGCTGGGGGGGGATAGCGGTGGATGACGCTGGGGGGGGATAGCGGTGGATGACGCTGGGGGGGGGATAGCGGTGGATGACACTGGGGGGGGGATAGCGGTGGATGACACTGGGGGGGATAGCGGTGGATGACACTGGGGGGGGATAGCGGTGGATGACGCGGGGATCTAGGGAGGGGTGTGGGGATGTTTGGGTGGGAGCTCTGGAAGGGGTGGGAGGTCAAATAGGTATGTGGGGGTGGGAGATCCGGGAGGGGGGGGGGCCATAAATTTTTTTTGCTATGGGGTCCAGTCATTTCTAGCTACGCCCCTGATTGGTAAGATTGGGTGGGCACTGGAGCGATAGAGCGCTCTGTTGTAGGAGAAGCCAGCGGGAGATAAATGGAGGAGGGGCCAGCTCCTGGTGGTGTCGGGCACACGGCGCAAGCATGGCGGTGGAGGATCTGACTGAAGCCTAAAGACCAGACATCAAGGTAGACCTGCAGAAGAAGGTGACAGCACAGTATGTGATGTATACATGTGTGTAATGTATGTAGTGCAGTGTGTGATCATCACATACTGCACTACATAACATTACATGCATGTATACATCACATGCCCCCTCACAGTAATAATGCCAAGATATGTGCCCTCTTCACAGACTTAATGCTCACACATGCCCCCTCACAGTAGTTATGCCCAGATATGTGTCCCCTCACAGTAATAATGCCAAGATATGTGCCCTCTTCACAGACATAATGCTCACACATGCCCCCTCACAGTAGTTATGCCCAGATATGTTCCCCCTCACAGTTATGCCCAGATATGTGCCCTCTTCACAGTAGGTATGCCCTTATATGTGCCCTCCTCACAGTAGTTATACCCTAATATGTGCCCCCTCACAGTAGTTATCCCCAGATGTGCCCACTTACAGTAGTTATGTCAGATATGTGCCCTCTTCACAGTAGTAATGCTCACACGTGCCCCCTCACAGCGTTTGCATTTCTTTCTGGCAAAGCTACCTGGTTCCGGCCCGCGAAATTTATACCAAGTCTAGTGCGGTCCTCAGACGAAAAATGGTTGGGCACCACTGGTTTATACTATACCCAGGTAATGCTTTCTAAGATATATAAAAAAAATCGTGTCACAGATGCCCAAAGTGTAAAAGTGATCAAGCAGATTTTTTGCATATGACTTCGTCCTGTCCTATTATCCAGTCTTTTTGGGATAAGGTCTTTGATGAACTGGATAGAAGGACCCGTTCAAAACCTGTAATCGGTATTGCTTAATAATAATTGTTAAATATTGGGGCTCTAATAACCTGATATTGAGGAGGGGAAACATCTAATAAGAACGATCAAGAATTATGAGAGATCAGATTTGCTATTTAGGGAAATCGTCAGAAAATAAAAATGGGGAAAAAACCTGGGCATACTGGACTTAGTTGACTACTTTCTTGGTTGTTTTGTCAATCATTGAATATAGGGGAAGACTGTGCGATCTAAATGCACTACTGAAAGCCCTGTTTAGGGAAATATATAACCGTTTTGTGGCCTCCGAGACATTGGCGGGGATACGGGGTGGGGGTGGAGTTTTAATGAGGGTATGTCTATATATTGATGCCAATAATGTTCTGGATTTGTCTGCTTGTACTATATATATTAATGTACAGTCTGGCTGTTTATGTATTAACCCTGATTTAACTTCTATTTTTTTTCAATTGTATTTTGTAAACAATTTAAAATAAAATAAGTAAATAAAAAATTAAATAGATTAAATATACCCAAGCGAAACCGGGTCCTTCAGCTAGTATATAATATTAGACGTTATATATGTCCAGGGCCAAGACACTAATATAAAGACATTATTAGCATTTACTGTGAACTGTAAAAATTATCAAAATTACACAAGCTCCTGCAGTTTACAAAAAATACCAGGCACTTTATTTAATTTTTTTGTGTGGACACTGGAAACAATTGTCTTATTTTTTTTTTTTTTACTAACTTGCCAAGAAGTTACAGATGGTTGGCAACCCTGTCCTGAAGTTGCAAGAAAAAAAAATTAAGGGATTATAAAAAAGCAAATGGAAGGTTAAAGGGTTAAACTGAATATGCTTTGCTTTTTAATCCTTGGAAAAGGAAAGAAAAAAAATGGAGCACAAAATGAGAGTATGAGGCCCCTTTCACACGGGCGCAATGCGTGAGGTGAACGCATTGCACCCACACTGAATCCGGACCCATTCCCTTCAATGGGGCTGTTCAGATGACCGGTGATTTCGCAGCATGTTCTTAATACAGAATGCTTGCTAAAATGTGGCTTAAGGGGTAAAAAAATAAAAATTACCTCATCTCATCCTCTTTTTCGTGCAGCCGGCATTGTGTTCTTTCTTTTTCTTTCAGGACCTGCAAAATGACCTTTGACATAATCTTCTGTCTTCATTCAGAAGGACCTGCGCTGATGTCACTGTGCTCACCACGTGGTGAGCGCGATTACGTCATTCTGTATATTCTGTATTAAGAATGCTATGATTTTCCTTTATAAACACTTAACCCAAACCTGAACTTCAGTGAAGAAGTTCGGGTCTGGGTACCACATTCAGTTTTTTCTCACGCGCGTTTTTTTTTCAGAAAAAACTGAACATCGGAGTGCAATCGCAGTCAAAACTGACTCAAATTGCGTGCCTACTCGCGCTGTTTTCCCGCATTGCACACGCGATGCATCCTGGGCAAATCCGGGACGCCCGTGTGAAAGAGGCCTAACTGAGTGCAAAAATGAGTATTGGTATGTGAGTCTTAGTAAGCGTATGTACGAGTTATTGAACTGTGGTTGGAAAAAAAAAATACATGTAAAAGTGTCCCCCAGTTAAAAAACCTAAATACGAATATCATGTTTTGAAGAATCAAGCAAGTAATTGGCAAGTGGCGAACTCTTTTACAGCAAGATGCAGTTTCGCGATACCCGCTTTGAAGGCAAGTGGATGTAGTTAGTAGGATTGTCCCATCCCCTTTTTATTTTGCTGCTTCCCAGTGGGTGTTACTGGTGTAGTAACTGCAGAGGTAGATTATGGCTCCGAAAACTGCCATGAGTGGCATATTGGGGCAGTTTCTGACTCGGGGTGTGTATGACGGCTAATTGATGCACTAATAATTTTTATCATCATGCATTTGTCTCTTTTTGTCTAGTTGTGACAAATATACAGTAATAGCAGACTTCTGGAAAGGGCGCAGATATGTTATGTATCACATCACTTTATTGCAAACCTTTTATTGTGAAGTATGCTGTAATTTTATTTATTTTTTTTGTATCTCTTTGCTTGGAAAAGGTGTTAGAGTTTTAAATATTTCTTCGTTTTATTTGTTTATATTGCGGTCTTCAGTTTAATATAGTATTTCATTTTTGGTTAACTACTTTAACATTTTTATACTGAAGACGAAGATAAGCTTTAGATTAAAGCCAGGAACAAGGTACGTTCTGCTGGCCGTATTTTACACAAATGAAGAACATGTACTATCATATCGTTTTGTGGGCTTTTGAAGTTTAACTTTAAAATGGTTTATATGCGGATGGCAATATATATATTTATGTAAAAAGATATAATATTTTCTGGAGCTTTTATAACATAAGACTTCTTGAACGTCTCACGGACTCTGTAATATTTCAAAACCATCTCAAGGCTAAAGGAAATTTGTTTTTTAGACATTATTTCACCGTCATTGTGTTCACCAGCTTTTCTTTATATCCAGTATTTTTTTTTTTTTTTTAAAGGCATCACATTGGTGAAAATAGAGAACCATAAACTAGTTCTGTTTATATGAAGGCTATTTGTATGCCTTTAATGGCCTCTTTCAGATCTGCAAATAGCCCAGTCTTTTATTTCTACAGCCATAGCTGTATTTGCAGGGATGTACCATCACTGAAGCTGTGACCAATCATAAATATTAAATAGCAGCAGCTCTAAGAACTTTCTGCCTCAGAGCACTGCTCTTTTTTTCAGAGGCTGCATAGTTGCTCATTGACCATAATTGGCCAGCTCTGTGGCCTTAGAAAAAATTAGAGCGACTAGGAGACCACCACCAGTTGGACATTGATGCCTTTTTTTAGTGGTATGTCATGATATAATTCTGTCTACCAGAAGGTTCCACTAGGGGGAGTATATGATTTATACAGTCGGCATTAGGTTCAGTGGCACCGACATACAGACCTCACTCTAATGGTTTCTCTTAGAATTTTATCCATGAAAGTGGTTGTCGAGCTTTGGGACATTTGTAACTGTGGGCAGAAGTGTGGTCTAACAGTTGAAAAAATCAAGCTCATCTGTTTCCCTGGCCCCCTTCTGTGTCCCTGAGGTCCATATTCTGCAAACTTCCAAATGTATGGGCTTGCCCTGCTGCAACCAATGACTACCCTCAAGCCTAAAATGTTTATGCCCCTATTGTGGTATAATAAAAACTCGCAAATTATGACGCATGCCATATTTGCGCCATAATTTGTGACTGAGATTCTCTCCACATTTTTAAAGTGGTGAGAAAAGGGGGAAGGGTTTAGCAGGGCCGCCAGATTTACTGTAACTTGCGCGAGAATCTGATGCCACCTGGATTTAGGGATTCTCTGCTATTATTCTCGGCAGATCCTCTTAAGCTCTGTCAGGTTGAATGGGGACCATTAGTGGACAGCCATTTTCAGGTGTCTCCAGAGATCCTTGATTGGGTTCAAGTCAGGGCTATGGTTGGACCACTCAAAGACATTCATAGCGTTGTCCCCAAGCCATTCCTGTGTTTTCTTGGCTGTGTACTTAGGGTCATTGTCTTGTTGGGAGGTGAACCTTCAGCCCAGTCTGAGGTCTAGAACACTCTGGATCAGGTTTTCATTAAGGCTATCTCTTTATTTTGCTCCATTCAGCTTTCTCTCAATCCTTACCAGTCTCTCTGTCCCATTCGCTGAAAAACACTTCACAGAATGATGCTGCCACTACCATGCTTCACTGTAGGGAATGGTGTTGTGCAGAACTAAATGTCAAGTGTCATAGCAAAAGGCTTGAATACTTATGTCCTTGTGAAATTTTACTTTTTATTGTCACATATCTGTTCTCCGGCAAGTCCGCCTGCAATATGGTAGCTTCTCTCTGTTGCTATGGCAACATCACTGCTAACTGTGGGTCTTTTTGTCTGACATTGCTTCTGATCAGGGTGGGTTAACACTAGCGTTACGGATTCCGTAATGGCTTTCCGGTGTAACATGGTTATAACGGAATGCCGAGACAGAATGCAAAACAGAAGCCTTTAAAAGGCATTCCGTTTGCTTTCCGTCCTAATAGAAGTCTATGGGAAAGCATAACGGATCCGTCTTGGTCCCGTTATGCAAGACGGAAAACAAAGTCCTGTCGACAGGACTTTGTTTTCCGTCTTGAATAACGGGAACCAGACTGATCCGTTTTGATTCCCATAGACTTCTATTAGGATGGAAAGCAAACGGAATGCCTGTTGACTCTGTTAGCTTGTGACCTCTCCTTTGTCTGCTGACAAGTTTCACTTTGCTGTGTAAGTGTATCAGATTTTGGATTCTAATCTGGTCCTGGTTTTGCCTGTCTGCTTTTTACCCCTTTCTTTCTGACTACTCTTTTTGTTTAGGCTCCTGCACTTAGCTAAGAGGGAATTGACGTCCAGTTGTGGGCCATCACTTAGGGCGGATTGTGCAAATAGGTATCGACGGTGGTGCGAATGGAATACAGGGCTGCACTGTTTACTACCCTTTCATGACATTTAATAAATTAGTAAAAATTTCTAAAATTACGTTTTCACACTGTTGGGGTACTGAGTGCAGCAGGGCTGTGGAGTCGGAGTCGAGGAGTCAGAGTCAGAGTCAATTTTGGGTACCTGGAGTCGGTAAAAAATGAACCGACTCCGACTGATACTAAATTTCAATTGGAATAAAAAAAATTAAAAAAGCAAGTTTAAATGTCCGAATTCATAAACAGTTATAATTAATGACTTCTCTACTGTAAGAATAAAGGCCAATGCATGCAGTGCCTCACGTAACCGCAAAACAAACGCGTTCAGTGATGTGAAGAAGCATGCTTTTCATATGCTTCACTGTATGGCACGCAATGCGCAATTAGGAGTGGCAATACATATACTTTCCATTGTGTTGTGTTCTGATGTTACAGGGAACACAACGCCCATGGTTTACCTCGCCTCTCACTGATAAGGGATTAAGTAAATATGTGTTTTGCAGGACTAGAGACACTTGTATAAGTGAAGGGAATGGAGGGTCAATAGTTCAAGACTGAAGCTGTAAACCATTGGAAAAACTGCTGTCATTCAGCTAAGGCTATAAAACGTGTAAACTCAGAATGTTATCTTAAACTTTAAACATGACTATGGGATTCTTCTAGGGAAATCATGTTTTAAAATAAATGTCCCTTCCTGGATCCTCCCACTGCCCTGTCTTCAGCAGAAGATCAGCACACAAAGGAGAAGGCAGCAGCTTCTGCCCAACTACCTCTCTGTGCTAGAAGAGCTTAGAAGAACTTCTTTCTTTCCTTCAAGGAATGTATAAAATACATTTGCATATTAAATACATAGGAGTCGGAGTCGGAAGTACAAAAAACTGAGGAGTCTGAGTCGGAGCATTTATCTACCGACTCCACAGCCCTGGAGTGCAGACTGAGGGGGGAACTCGTAATTTTTTTTTTTTTTTATTGTAGCACAATGCCCCAACATAACAAAATGTAAAAACAGTGAAAGGGTCTGAAAACTTTCCAAATGCATTGTATATTATTGACACTAAAGGAAAGCTTAGACCACCACTTTTGCAGAAGTAGATAAATGTCAGTTTTCTTTCTGAATTCCAAATATCTGAATTAAAAATGTATTTACTTATTTTATTATCTAATGAGATCATTCTGCTCCATTTTAATAATATGTACCGGGTACACACTGTGTGCAAGACGTAAAAAACACAAGTAACATTCTCAGCGTGTAACCAAAATATTTTCCAACAAATGTCCTTTTTTTTCTTACAGTTTTTTTTTTTTTATTGGCCATTTTGTTGTTTAATATACTGTCGCTGTCGACTCTTTATCGACTCTTCCAAAGAGTTTAGAATTACGTAAAATGTTTCCTAATTTCAAGAATTACAAATTGTAGTTTCAAAAGTACAAAATCACTTACCGGTAAATTAAAATACTGCCTTATTTTCTTTTTATTCTGCTTGATGTATTGACTTTCTTTTTAGCAGATAAATACTAGTAAGAGAGGCGTGCAGTCATTTACATTGCATAGAAGTAAGAGCAACCTAACAATTACATGTAATAGTGACAGCATAGGTCGGGGCTAAAAAATAGGGAGGTTGCCTAATAGGGAATGTCTTTTCAAATAATGGATATTGCATAGAAATTAGGAGGGATATGTTCTTTTATGGCTGTTTTGGTCTTTCTCAGTGCGGTGTCTTCTGTATAAAACACTATGCCTTTGATTAGTACCATAATGTATGGTAAATATGCTTTTTGTCTTTGTTTTTAGTCTCCTGCTGAACAGGCCAAAGCAACGCTGCAGATGGTTCTCCAAGCTGCTGGTGAGTGATGGTAGATGAAGGTTTACATTTGTGAGACTGAAATAATTACCAACTAGAAACTACATTCTGTAACGCACCTCATTATAAGGCTGTCTTATGCACTGGCACTGCTGCAAAGTCTATTTGTATCATTATTTTAAAGAGAAAAGAAACTCATTTGCAAGAACAATGACAGCAGAAAGTGACTATTATTTGCATTCTTTTTTTGGTATAGCAATTAAATAGGCTGAAATATAGAAAACAAATTCCAAATGAGTAGATGATCATTTTCACAACTTGAAAGAGTAAGTAACTTGCATGGGGTGACTGTTGGGAGACATTAGGTACTTTTCATTATTAGCATCTACTGTCTGCCCAAAGTGTCACCGAAAGGGTAATGTAGAAATGTATTTTTTTATAAAGAAGGGAATAGATATTTATAAAAATACTTACAATGGATCGGCAGAGGAGATTTTTTCAGCATCGTTGTAACCTCTAGGAAGCAGGTGGCTGCCCTGAACATAGGTATAGGGCTGCAGAGATAGCAGTTGCACCTGGGCCCCTCTGTCACATAAGTCTTCAGTATTATAAATGGCACTTGGCAGGTGGGGCCTGTTACTCAATTTGCTTGTTAAATAGGTATTCCAACTTAAAATAAAATTTGAAAATAGCTGCAAATGTTATCAGGCATGCCACTTACAAGCTGTCTGCATGTGACTGCTGCAGTCAGTCAGTGGCTGCAGTGGTTGCGCACTGTATTTTACCAGCATCACCCGTCAACCAGGGGCGGATTGGGATCCTAAACGGGCCATGGAAAAAAATAAAATAAAAGTGGCCCCATATTGTAGGAGGGTCTAAATGGACAGGAGGTGGAGCAACAAAAATCCACAGTGCCGCACAATATATTGCCCCAAAAGCTGTCCCTCTGAGTTGGCCATCGATAGAGGCCATTTTCTCTCCTCCTCTTCCCGTTGTCTCAGATTAAGATATGGAGCAGAGTGCTTAGGAGGTGAGATGCTTTACATAGTTGAATTCAGGAGGGCATGTCAATGGCCGGGTACATGATTCTCACAGAGTTAATTACCACTGATGGCTTATTATGTACCTGGACAGCGGTAGAGAGGAGCGCTTGGGCAGCCCCCTGGGCATCAGCCCACCAGAAAATTTCCCTGTAAGGTCTATAGCCTATCCGCCCCTGCCCTCAACCCTGCATCATTAGTATAGTAAACAAGCTTCAGTGCCTGAATTTCCAAAGGAAAGTAGAGGTGAGTATTGTGTTTTTATTTATTTATTATTGTTTAATAACAATTACAGCTCTTTTTAATCTTTTTCTGAATTGGATAACCCCTTAATGTGTTTGGCACTGACTTTCAAAGGTTCTTTTACATAGTTCAGTGTAGTAATAATAATAATATCATCAGTTAATATATGTCCTTGGTTTGATATAAATTCCCATTGCTAAAATATCCTTTCATTAGAAAGTTAAGTGAAACTCATTATGGTTGCTTTTACAACTTTCGCACCCAGCTTTCCCAGACCTGTAAATAGCAGATCTGTATATGCCCTTATATATGCACTGTATTTAGTATTTGGGTTCTTATTTCAAATCTAAAGTCACATATCTCTAAAATATATATGATTTCATTTTCTAAAGGCGTTCTGAAAGGTGGATTCTGATTGGTTGCTATGGGCAATTAAGCAAGTTCTACTTTACACCAGTTTTGAAAAATCTACATGCTATTCTCCTCCACATTGCAAATTCAGCTTTTAGCATCTGCACTAAACAGTCTGTTCTAATGATTTTACTCTTCCATGGTTAAAAGGGTTGTCGAGGAGTAGAAAAACATGGCTGCTTTCTTCCAAAAACAGCGTCACACCTGTCCATGGGTTGTGGTGGGTATTGCAGCAAAATCTTATTCCCTTTAATAGAGCTGAACTGCAATACTGGACACAACTCATGAACAGAAGTCGCACTGTTTTTGAAAAAAGCATCCATATTTTTCTACTCCAGGGTAATCCCTTTAATTCAATTGTTTTATTTTATTACATTGTATTTGTTTTATTGAATTTCCATGTACCTTATTGTATATCATAACCTGTCTATTGGTGGGAGCTTTATTCTTGACACGTTGCTGCCTCTATTTTTCCCTACTAATTGAACTGTTAGTTTATTCATCAACATCCTTTGCATTCAGTTATGCTATAATTAACTAAGGTCTTATGTACGCTCGGTATACACCGATCCAAATTACAGCTGTAATGTATTTTATGTGACCATGCATGCCACTGTAAAAAAACTAAATATACAACAAACTTTTGTCCGAGAGAGTGCACCTCACTCACTGTATTACACTGCCCACAGTTCAGCAGAATATGGTTCCAAGTTGTACATCATATTATGGCCCAAAATTCACATTTTTGCTGTTTTTGTTTTTTTATGTACTCTGTTATGATTCTGTTTCCTCAGGTCAAAATTTACTCTTTACATTGTATAGTCAAATGTCTCTAGGTTACCTACATTTTTTGTGGTTGCAGATTGACGCTTTGTACATACAGATGTGTTCACACTTAAAGGGACGTCTAACCTAGTGATATGTCTCCAATGTCTAAAGTGAGTCAACCCATTTAAGGGTTTTCTGGTTTCATCATATTGATGGCCTATCAATATCAAATTGGTCCTCAGGTGTCCTTTTTGAATTAGGTTATACAGTTTGTCAAGATACCAATGCAATATAATCTTGAACCATTTAGTAAAAAAAATGTTTTAAAAAAACATTAAATGTACGGTATACTTTTTTTTTTTTAACACGGGAATCTATGGATGGCAAATGGCATTAATCGGGCATATCCCTTATTTTCAGGTTAGTTTAACACTTTACAATACATACCTCTAAAGATTGTCAGGTTTAAAGTTGACAAGTTAAAGATTTCCACATATAATTTTTCAAAAGGAAAAATCAGCCGGCCATTGTTCAAGATGAAAAAGAAAAAGCAACCCTCCACAGATTCCTCCAACCCGTTCTGAGACTACTGTGGTCCCTGTCTCTCTCCACTTCCTGTCCCCAATTAACACAACAGAGTTGCCTGTGATTGGCTGAGCACTGACTTTTCCGGCTCGTCGGACTAGGACAGGAAGCTGAGAGCAGCGAGGATCGGAGTAGCATCTGAACTGCAGTAGTGGGTGACTGCAGAGGTGAGCAGTGCTTCTTTTTTAGATTTTGCATAGTCTGACATTTATTTTTTTATTCTCCCTAGAAAACCCTTTCAAGAAAGGACACATTTGTATGTGACGTACCAAAAAAATAAAAAATAAATATATGCTTGTTTTAAAACTGTAGTACATTCCAGTTTAACCATGTTCCCAGTTCTTCTAGTATGCTTTCAAAGAGAAAACCACAAATAGATAATTTCTGCTATTATCTCTTCACTTACACTGTAGTCTCTTCCTCCGTTTACTTCCTTCATACCTTGGAACATTAGTATATTATAGTTGAATATACCAATTTTATTTTTTATTTTTAATCCTTGTTAAAGTGAGATTGTATATTTGGTAGCTCTAGAAAATATTCCTATCTTTTCCAATAAAGTTTCCAAATAGCGTTAGATTTCTCAGTTTCAAATATATGCATTATTCTCCATATCTTTAATATGCTTTTGAAGCGTATAATTATAAAATAGATGTGACAGCCCGGCCCTCAAAAAGAACAATTTGTTTATTCTTCACATAGCTGTCACCCCTGATTTCTCTAATTTAACACCTTGAAATGTATTAAAAATACAATGAGATATATATCATTTTGGCCTTACTGCTTTGATTTTAAGCAATGTTTAAAAATATTTCAACACCTTAATGCTTCGAAACAATCTGAAGTTAAGGCTGCAAATTTATTTATCAAGGTTTTAAAATGTGCGTGTTCATATAGGTACATACTGTATTATACATTCTCTCTCTCTTCTAGTGTATGTGTAAAATATATGTGTATGTATGTATGTATATATATATATATATATATATATATATATATTATATTCTACACTACAATGTAAAAGGGTGGCATATATTACATACAGCAAGTGAAAAACATGTTCTTGAAACCAGGAAAAATGGACAGACAAAAGAATCTAAGCGAATTTAATTAGGGCCAAATTGTGATGGCTAGTTGACTGGGTCAGAGCATCTCCAAAGCAGCAAATCTTGTGGGGTGTTCCTAGTATGCCGCCATTAAGAACAACTGAAATTGGTTCAAGGGAGGTCAAGAAGTAGAATGGTGACACATTCAAGGGTGCTCAAGGTTGACTGATACGCGTTGGAAGCCAAAGCTTGATCAGTTGGTCCAAGCCTATAGAAGGGCTACTGTGGCACAGACTGCTGTGACACGGTACACGGTACCTCACAGCTTGCTGCATGTGTGGTTACATAACCACAAACTAGTTAGTCACGGCATCCGGGATTGCAATAGACACACAAGCATGAGAAATGGATGATGAAGCAATGGAAGAAGGCGGTCTGGTCTGACGTACATATCATACTTTCTTCCACGTCATGTGGATGGCCCAGTGCATGTACATTGCTTACCTGGAATGTAGTATAAAAAGCCAAGCCAGCAGAAGCAATGTGATATTCTGGGCAATGTTCTGCTGGGAAACCTTGAGTTCAGTTGATCATAGCATCTACCTAAACATTGCTGCAGACCAAGTACACTCCTTCATGGCAAATGCTTTCCCTAATAGAAGTGTTCTCTTTCAGCAAAATATCTGCTCCTGTCACACTGCAGAAATTGCTCGAAAATGGTTTGATGAACATGATAGAAAGTTCAAGGTGTATGTTCTGTCAGTAGTTATACGGAGAGTGTCAGTACTAGGTAAGAATGGCTACTGATCCACAGATTAATTTGGGATACTCTTACTTTACTTCTATCTTTCCAGCTTCACATGGTCAGTTCCCCCATCTCTGACCATTAACCATCTAACATAAAACAGACTACAAAAGAACAAGACATATTTTTCTCACATATTTTATAAAACTTTTGCATTGTTATTTTTTTTTTAAAAAGTACAGTTAAAGGATCACTACCTGATGAGAGGGGCTTGGAGGGGAAAAAAAATCTCACATGAACTGGGATATCAGAAGTGTGGCTGACATGTTTTCCCATGACTTTGTCTACAGACTGACACTTCTGTGCATGTGAGCTAACATGGCTTAATTGGGGATTCACACTAGACTTCAGTTGCTTTAAGAGTAGTCAAAGGCTCAGCCGCAAATTACTGCACGTTTACTCAGATCTGCGAATATTTATATAGAAGAATAGCTTCTTCTGCTTAGGCTAACAATATCACAGCTACTTCCCATGTTTGAGCAGATGTTAAGCAAGCCGTGGCTGAATGTTAATTTTGAGAGGGTTGCATGTTTTAAGCCCATCTGAAGTGGGCTGGTTTCCCTGCCCGCGTACAATGCTGCATCCCTGGGGGGAATTTTCTGCTAAACCTCTTTATTTCTCTCCCTCTATATGGACTCTCTCAAGTCAGTATAAAGCAGATCATCCCTCGACTAAATCTCTTCAGCCTTTGTTATTAGGCTCTGTAGACCTGTAATTAGGCCTCCTGGCAGGCCTTGCAGGCCAGTTAATGGTCATATGGAGATTCTATGAGGCAGACTGGCTTTGAATAAATCCTTGGTTAGGATAGGTTTATGGGTCACTTCCTACCTGGACTAAGCTTTGTCTCTGTGCCCTACGGGCTGACAGGGAGCAGGTTCCCTTGACCATGGACAGCTCAGTTTGCTTCTCAAGCCCTACCCTGCTAATCTCTAGTGTAAACAGAGGATTTAGCTGAGCTTCTGTCACTTGCCAATCCACTTGGGTGTTAGTAAAGCTGTTCATGAGACTTCATTATAGAACAGCACATTCTGAGAATCAATCACTCACGACCGCTGATGGTGGAATACTGCCATTTTGTACAGTAGCATTGTAATACTGTATTATTCATATATTACCATCTTACTGACTAGTAAAAGAAGAAACTTTCTTGTTATGAAACATTTTTACATTTGCTACAACTTTAAAAGACAGGAAAAAATAAAGATTACCTAAACTGTTTGGGGCAATATGTATACTTTCAGCCATGTTGCTTGTTTTTTTCCCCCAATGTATTATTTGCCGAGGGGAATGATCGAAATGTGTTCTGTTTATTCTTGGTAGAGTTTGTAGAAGCAGAAGACTCTGCCGTGTTCTGGTTTAATGTGAATAATGTACTTGGACCTGATCACTAGAGAGTATTCAAATGTATTCAGCTAACTAATATATAAAGGAAAGGAGACTGCTTACTACAGAATCAAAATGGATGATGACAGATGTGTGTGGAGGGACCACATACGTCGAGCCTCTGATTTAAGTCTGCTGGAACTAATAGGATCATTGGTTTACTTTCTTGCATGCCATTTTTTTTGTCTAAGGACGGCTCAGTTAAGCAGGTTATTTTGTCTCCAGATATGCAAAATGATCAAGTCAGCAGCTGGTACTGAATATGAAATGGAGACTGACAGCAGAACACTGACCAGCTTTGTATATTTTTTGTGACACTTTTCATTGGTACAGTACAAAAGGTTTAGACGTGCATCCCGTGTAGCTGATTTATGTGCAAGCGATTCATCTGGGAGATGTCAGGATTTTATATATTTCAAAGTGTGTTTTTAACATTTGTAACTGGTAATAATCTCCAAAAATACCAACTGAAAAGTGCCCACATGAAGTCATATAGTAACATACATAGTAATATAATGCAGCGCACAAGAGTCTGGAATCTACATAGTCACTAGCCAGACTCTATAAACTACAAATCTCCTATAGAAGAAAATGAGTCTTTGTAGCCCCCTATTCACAAAAATATATTAATCTTTATTAAACACAGTAATATAGGAATTAAAAATGACTCTGCCATGGATAGAGCGGTAACACTGGGGCTACCACAACAGAATGGTAATGGCGTTACAACAGTGCCATGACCACACAATACCAACTGGGAAATATTGGTCCAAAGATGATAAAGTGCATTCTGCAGCAACAAAAAGCTAACAAGAAAGTATTAGTAGATAAAGCAATTCACTGCTGTACAATTTAAAGTTCTAGAACAAAGCCCTAGAAGGCCATAGGTCAAGAAATTCAAGAAATGTAAATCTGAGATGTGCCCATCAGGTCTGTGCACCAGACGGGATGACACCTGCCTTGACGCGTGTTTCGGTGAAGCCTACATCTACATTGTGTAGTGGACAGAACCCTTAACCACAGCGCTTCTAGGTAGTTCCAGGGCTACAGCTACTCTAGAACACCTGATCAGCAGGGGTGTGGGGTGTCGAACCCCCACCGATCAGATATTCATAGCCTATCCTGGCCATCAATATGAAAATCCTGGAAAAATCCTTTAATTTCAATAGTAATGCAAATTAATACTAATATCTTAAAGTACTAAACTTTCTGCAGTGGTTAACAGCAGGGCATGTAAAGGGCATGATTCAGATATAGTTCAAGTGTAAACTCGGAAATGGCTTTGCACTTTATAGATTATGGGTGTAGTTTTACATATGTTTAGGATCTGAAAATATTTTATTTTTTGTAAGTGCAGTACAGGTGAATATAGAGAGCCTTTATTTCATTCATATTTTGCATATTACATTTTATGCACTAAACTTCAAATAGTATTCATTACCAGCCAAGAAGCTGATGGCTGAAGATAATCAATTGGGCCTCCTAGTTTTTAATAATTTGAACTGGATAGAATATGCTGTTAGACAGAAATCTTTTCATGTGGTGATTACTAAATGGGGCCAGAATCTAGACTTGTGTATCATCTCTGGACAGTGTTCAATGGTTGCTATTCAGAGGACATATACGAGATAAGATAGTGTAGGAGAGAGGAACATGGGAGTCAACCATACACATTACATAGAAGTGGGTTGATGGTTGAACAGCAGTTGAACAGACGATCATCTGGTGAATGTTCCTTTCACAGACACGGCCATATACATTTTAGTCTACATTGGCATTACAGTTGTTTAAACTGCCAATACACATTTAAAGAGTATTCAACCAGACGGTGGATGGAAGATCCTTTTGTTTACGTTCTTTCAAAGACAGATCTTTCTTCCGACTATAGCATGAAAATATTAAACACGGTCGACTTTGTTTGAAATGATAATGGTCTGTCATTGGTCGACTAAAACGATAGATCATTATTAAATTTCACCCGACAAACATTCTTTTTGGTTGAAATTGTCAATTTTGATAAATTTTGGACTTGTGTATGGCCATCTTAAAGGTGGCCATACATAGTCACAATAGGTGTCACCTGGATGATTGCTTGGCTGACAACTATCTCTCCCTGCTGACTCACATAGGGTTAAGCGATATACCGGTATCCACGATATACCGCGATATTAAAACACGACGATATCACAGTTTCCGAAAAACCGCTGTATTTAATGACGTCATAGGAGTGGTTGCATGGGTGCTGACCTGCTTCTAAAATGTCCGATTCCACCTGCTTATGTTCCCCGGTCACTGGCCTCTGCCTCCTGCATTACTACTAGCACACGGAGGGCTGAACCTGGCTGCAGGGACGAGCAGGCTTTTTTTTTTTTCACTTTATATAAACCTGTGATGGCAACTTTACCAAGACTTTGTACAAACATTAAAGAGGACCTTTTTATGGGTCCAAAGAATATGAATTTAGCAGCAGCCTACATAGAGCGGCGCCCAGGGATCTAAGTGCACTTACTATTATTCCTGGGCGCCGCTCCGTTCGTCCGCTGTGGCCCCCGGTAATTTCTCAACATTCAGTGCAAGTAGGAGGAGACGCCAGTGTCAATCCTTCGCCCTGACAGCAGCGCTGTCTAATCACAGTGCAGAGCTCAGAGCCAGGGAGAAAAAAACCTCCCTGGCTCTGAGCCATGTGGAGCCCTGTCCTCTTCTTTAAAAATCTCCCAAAGAAGACTTCCTCCACAAATTATTCTAATAGTATTTTAAGAGGCGTCCCTACACTACCACACACCGCCCCATACAGTATTGTCTCCTTGTGGCCCACCGCCTCATACAGTAACACATCTCCTTGTGGCTGCCCCAGTGCCCCATACAGTATAATGTCTTCTTATGGCCTACCGCCCCATACAGTGTAACGTCTCCTTGTGGCTGCCCCATACAGTGTAACGTCTCCTTGTGGCTGCCCCATACAGTGTAACGTCTCCTTGTGGCTGCCCCATACAGTGCAACGTCTCCTTGTGGCTGCCCCATACAGTGCAACGTCTCCTTGTGGCTGCCCCATACAGTGCAACGTCTCCTTGTGGCTGCCCCATACAGTGCAACGTCTCCTTGTGGCTGCCCCATACAGTGCAACGTCTCCTTGTGGCTGCCCCATACAGTGCAACGTCTCCTTGTGGCTGCCCCATACAGTGCAACGTCTCCTTGTGGCTGCCCCATACAGATACATTTCTTAATATCCTTATCGTGGGAATATTTTTGATATCGCCCAACCCTAGACTCACATAATATAAACATTTGGCTTGGCTGAGCGTTTTTATGTTACATTGAGTAGAGAGTCATTGGCAGGCACTTCAGGCTGTGACTTATCTTCTGGGAGATCAAATATGTAAAGAGGTATCTCCCAAGGAAGAGAACCATATAGCTAGTGTCACCTCTTGGAAGTTGGTCCCTATGAGTCAAAATAGGATTTTTAAATAAGCCTTGGAAGTTGATAAGGGAATATAGCCAAGCCAGATATCCATCCTGGGAGAACAAAACGGGGACAAAATCAGTTCACCCGAATCTTCTGTCTCCCAACATCTGTTGCAGGAGAGTAGAGAATTCCCCCTATGCAGATTGTTGTCCGAAGCCACCATTCTTGCTGGGTTCGGTTGCCTATACACTAATGTGTATGTGGACCTTTTAGGCTTTATGTATTATTGACCCTTGTGGTTTGGATCTGTAATCCATACTAATCTGTGTTGTGGCGCGCTACCGAATTGCTTCTTGGGGAGAATATAGTGTTTGAATTAGGCACTATACAGGTCCTTCTCAAAAAATTAGCATATTGTGATAAAGTTCATTATTTTCTGTAATGTACTGATAAACATTAGACTTTCATATATTTTAGATTCATTACACACCAACTGAAGTAGTTCAAGCCTTTTATTGTTTTAATATTGATGATTTTGGCATACAGCTCATGAAAACCCAAATTTCCTATCTCAAAAAATTAGCATATTTAATCCGACCAATAAAAGAAAAGTGTTTTTAATACAAAAAAAGTCAACCTTCAAATAATTATGTTCAGTTATGCACTCAATACTTGGTCGGGAATCCTTTTGCAGAAATGACTGCTTCAATGCGGCGTGGCATGGAGGCAATCAGCCTGTGGCACTGCTGAGGTGTTATGGAGGCCCAGGATGCTTCGATAGCGGCCTTAAGCTCATCCAGAGTGTTGGGTCTTGCGTCTCTCAACTTTCTCTTCCCAATATCCCACAGATTCTCTATGGGGTTCAGGTCAGGAGAGTTGGCAGGCCAATTGAGCACAGTAATATCATGGTCAGTAAACCATTTACCAGTGGTTTTGGCACTGTGAGCAGGTGCCAGGTCGTGCTGAAAAATGAAATCTTCATCTCCATAAAGCTTTTCAGCAGATGGAAGCATGAAGTGCTCCAAAATCTCCTGATAGCTAGCTGCATTGACCCTGCCCTTGATAAAACACAGTGGACCAACACCAGCAGCTGACATGGCACCCCAGACCATCACTGACTGTGGGTACTTGACACTGGACTTCAGGCATTTTGGCATTTCCCTCTTCCCAGTCTTCCTCCAGACTCTGGCACCTTGATTTCCGAATGACATGCAACAGTCCAGTGCTGCTTCTCTGTAGCCCAGGTCAGGCGCTTCTGCCGCTGTTTCTGGTTCAAAAGTGGCTTGACCTGGGGAATGCGGCACCTGTAGCCCATTTCCTGCACACGCCTGTACACGGTGGCTCTGGATGTTTCTACTCCAGACTCAGTCCACTGCTTCCGCAGGTCCCCCAAGGTCTGGAATCGGTCCTTCTCCACAATCTTCCTCAGGGTCCGGTCACCTCTTCTCGTTGTGCAGCGTTTTCTGCCACACTTTTTCCTTCCCACAGACTTCCCACTGAGGTGCCTTGATACAGCACTCTGGGAACAGCCTATTCGTTCAGAAATTTATTTCTGTGTCTTACCCTCTTGCTTGAGGGTGTCAATGATGGCCTTCTGGACAGCAGTCAGGTCGGCAGTCTT
The DNA here is from genome assembly GCF_014858855.1 of Bufo gargarizans. Classification (NCBI taxonomy): domain Eukaryota; kingdom Metazoa; phylum Chordata; class Amphibia; order Anura; family Bufonidae; genus Bufo; species Bufo gargarizans. The sequence continues at coordinate 156,262,895 of NC_058083.1, forward strand.
ACCCATGATTGCGGTTTTGAGTAATGAACCTACTGGGAGTTTTTAAAAGCCTCAGGAATCTTTTGCAGGTGTTTAGAGTTAATTAGTTGATTCAGATGATTAGGTTAATAGCTTGTTTAGAGAACCTTTTCATGATATGCTAATTTTTTGAGATAGGAATTTTGGGTTTTCATGAGCTGTATGCCAAAATCATCAATATTAAAACAATAAAAGGCTTGAACTACTTCAGTTGGTGTGTAATGAATCTAAAATATATGAAAGTCTAATGTTTATCAGTACATTACAGAAAATAATGAACTTTATCACAATATGCTAATTTTTTTAGAAGGACCTGTACATCAGCACATATATTGAGCAGTTGGAGTCCATGCTACTGTGCATGGTAATTTCCTTCTTCAAGATGACTTTAATCCTTTCCATGCCAAGGACATCTCGTACATCCTCACATTGGATGTATGAGAGACATCTTGCTACTTTACTGGCTGTACTTCAGGCTGTATAGCAGCTAGAAATATGAGCAAGGTCTACAAAGCAGTGCAAGCAACAATGCAGGCTGATATTCAGCTGAAGTGGGAGCTGCCGTTCCCAACTTGGTTTCTAAAGGCTCCACCCCCAACTGTATCGTGGTTAACACTGTGATCTCAGTCTTTGTATAAAGTTTACATTAGTTTTAAAGGGGGTTTCTGGTCTGCATCAAAATCCTTTATTGAGGTAGCTGTAATTTTGTAATGTATAACTTTTACGTTTATTGCTTCTGTTTTGGGCTGTGGTCACATAACCATGTCTATTTAGCTCCTTCTTACTTCCTGTCATATTATGGGAGGGAGCTTCAAACTAGCTAGAGCTGTGGCGGAGACAAGAGGAGAGCTTTAAGGTTTTGGTTGGATAAAACAACAGGAAGTACTACATACAAGATGTAAACCAAAGTGATTTGTTCACTTGGTGAAAATAGGTCCAAACTATAAAAAGAAAGCATGGATAAGAATTACATAAGGTAAGCAATTACATGAGCATATCTGTTAGGAACCCACAGTAATCCTGGAAAACCCCTTTAAAACAGGACCTGTCATACCTGTAACTTCTATACAACCAGAGATGGAGGGGACTGCTTAAACCTACTCTATCTTCAGCTGGTTATGATATCAGCCAGCAAGGAGGGGGCAGTGGGCACAGGCAGATGTCCTTGTATAACTGTACAATAACTGTATAATTTCAGACAAATTGAAAAGATATCCGTCAGTGAGAAAATACATTTTCAGTAACTATCAATAGTTTTCAAATATTTAAAACAAAACAGTATGGAGGTTTTCCAGATAGATGTAATACAGGTGCTTTTTGTGCCCATATTTTGATGCAACACCCGAACTTACCGTGGATCATCATCACCAGAGTTATGGCATTATGATTTTAGTTCTGATGGACAACAGGAATTTAGCTGTTATGTCCATAATACATCAGCCATACTTGGTGCTAGACACAGCCCATAAACGCTCAGTAGGTTGTGCTCCTGGATGGACAGGGTTTACTGTATATAGACAAGGAGACTAGTAATGACCAGTTGTCAATTTATTTTTCCAGGAAGAGTAGCGCAGGAATAGCAGAAACTAAGAAAAGATGGTCTAGAATTGTTATTTTAAGTTAAATGAAAGTATCCAGTACCAGGAGTACATTCTAATGGTATACACCAGGGATGCTCAACCTGCGGCACTCCAGCTGTTGTAAAACTACAACTCTCACCATGCCCTGCTATAGGCTGTCCGAGCATGCTGGGAGTTGTAGTTTTGCAACAGCTGAAGGGCCGCAGGTTGGGCATCCCTGATATAGAGGAAGAAAGGGATTAGTGTGGTATGGTCAGTCCACATATCTCCTAATTAACAGCGTCAGAAGCAATACAATGTGTTCCTTGCATGTGTCTGAATCATTTTCTTACTGCTATTTTCAGTACCAAAAATAGATGAAGCTTGGGAAGTATTTTGGTGCAAATATTCAATTTTCTGCCCACTAGCATCCTTCCCATTTTATTTGCACAATAGATGATTCTGGTCTTTGGTAGATATTTGCAACTTTTCATTCCTTGTGTTTGAAATTTCTGATGGGATTTAAGTGAAGGCGAAGCATATGGCTTAACTGATTTTGATGCAAATACGCACACTAATTATGGATGGCTAAATATCCGTTTTTCCTCTTGATCTTTATCACACAGAAGTTTTAGGACTTAAACTTCTTCCGTTTTGACTCTGGACCGATGGTAAATGGGGTGCACGTTGTCATCTGTGATTATGAAGGAGCGTGGCTTAATCACCTTGTCATCCCAATCACGTGCCTTGATAATTACTCTGCGCTCTCTGTATACATGTGTATGATGAAGCAGGGCTGTCTGTTGTTTGCTGTATGTATGGAACTACATGGAGCTGCGATGTGTTCTGATATTGATGCATACTTTGATTCATCTCATTTTTACAAACGCCTCAAGCAACTTCTCTCCTCGTGTGTCTGGAATCAGTCCCTAGCTTGACGAGCAGCAAAACACACAACCTGTAGGCAATTTTCAGCTATTTCTATTTTCTTCTACTGTTTTTTTCCTCTATTGACTATACCTGGCAGCTGTGTCACCTCAATATCCTGTCCTAACACAAAGTCATAAAGGTAAAAAAAAAGTTTTAGTAGTTAATCATGACATTTTCTTTATTTGTGGCATATATTAATCATGCTGCATTCTTATATACTGTGGGTGTGTAAAGTATATTATAGTGCATATCATCATATAGTACAGTACATTAGTAATGCCTTCATGATCAATAAAAATTAGAGATCACATAACCACCATGGAACTTCACAGATTTTTACAGGTCTGGTATCAGGAGGCCCCATGAATGGCTTGTCTGCCAGAGTGGGAGCAGTCTTAGGGCTCATGCACAAAAACATAAGGGCTCCGTGTCCCTATTGCGGACTACAAATGACCCATTGACTTGAATGGGTCTGCGATCCACAAGATACATCAAAACATGAGACATGTCATCTTTTGTGGAGCACAGGCACAGATCAGAAGCCCACGGAAACTCTCTGCAACACTACCGTGGGCTTTTAGGTCTGTGCCTTCGCACCGCAAAAATAAGACATGTCTTATTTCGTCGTATGTTGTGAATTGCGGACCCATTCGAGTCATTGGGGCCGCATCCGCAGCACGGAGAGCACACACCCGGGCACGAAGCCCTTACATTCGCGTGCATGAGCCCTAACTTGGGGTTTTCCACTCTGATTTATGAGGGATGTCTTAAGTCTGAGGCCTCCATTAGCTCTATTTGAGGTTGCTACAATGTTTTAGTACAGTCTATACTTTCGCTTTGACTTCATGTTTGCTGACTATGGTCAGCTTTTATCGGATTGTGATTGACTAAGCAAAGGTCAGCACAAACATAGTGATTAGTTTAAAAGGGAATGTGTCACTTATTCATTTATTTTTTCATAATTAAAGCTTGTTACTAAAGCAAATTTAATATTTTTTCAGATCAGTTTTTATTTTCTGATACAAATTTTCTCTGCCTTGATATGGGAGCAGCCATCTTTCTAAGTTTCTCTGCTACATTTCCAGCAGCCATATGGACCATAAGAACCTGTGTTCTGGAGATGAACCACAGGTTCTTATGTGTATTTCTCTGGACACACAAAGCTGGTTATGGCGAAAACCCGTCAGATCCCATTATAGTCAATGAGGATATGGCGGTGCTGGAACAACCAGAGTACACATTGGAGATGTGAATGTAGCCTTACTACTATGGAAGAATGTTGAGGATCTTTTTTTAATCTAGATATTGACATCTAAAATTATAAAACAATTGCTTTTTATTTTTTATATGTTTAAGTTAAAAACTTTATTTAAACAATCATTCGGTGGGATTTATCAACACTGGTGTCAGGGAAAACTGGCTTAGTTGCCCATAGCATCAGAGTCCACCTTGTCATGTTTCAGAGCTCTTTTGGAAAATGAAAGGTGTAATCTGATTGGTTGCCATGTCCAGATAAGCCACTTTTCCTTTACACTAGTTATGATAAATCTCCCCTTAGATCTTTTTCTGGTGATACATGCCCTTTAACAAAAATATAGAAGCTCTGTATGGGCATGTAATTTAAGCTATTGTAGTAAAAGGGTTGAGCTTTTTTGCCCTGAAACAGCACCATTCTTTAACCATGTCTGGAACTGCAGCGTAGTCCCATTCAGATTTCAGGCAGTACCAGTCACAGCCCATAAATAAGCGTTCGTTTAGATGTCTGTAAGTGTTTTGTGGTCCGCAGATTGCAGATCCGCAAAACAGTGATACAGTCTGTGTGCGTTCCGCATTTTGCGGTCCGCACATGGCCGGCCCTGTGATAGAAATGCCTATTCTTGATTGCGGACAGGAATAGGACATGCTCTATCTTTTTTGCGGGGCCGTGGAACAGAACTACCACACAGTGGGCTGTCCGCATCGTTTGCGGCCCCATTGAAATGAATGGGTCAGCCCCCCTTGTGCAAAATTGCAAAACAAATGTGGACCCAGAACTACAGATGCCTGAATGGACCCTAAGGGCTCTTTCACACAAGCGGATGCCGTGCGGGTAATCTTCTGTGTGAAAGAGTGCCAACCCCCGCTCTGGACAGCAGAGACACGGAGCATTAACATGATTGTTATTGCTCTCTGCCCTTCTTGAGATAAAGTGATCACCGTGATTTTGTAGTTAAAAGATCAGAGAGGCACGGAGCATTATCAATCATGTTAATGTTCCATGTCTCTGCTGTCCGGAACGGGGCTTGGCTGTCTTTCACGCAGCGGATGACACGCACGGCATCCGCTAATGTGAAAGAGCCCTAAGAGTTGCACTGTTTCAGGAAAAATAAGCTGTTCATTTTTGCCAATTTCATACCTCTTTCGAGTGACCATACTTGTCTTGTGTCTTATACTTGTACCTAAGATGTTTTTCGGCTCAAACTTTAATTGCTGGAATCCTGATGTAATCCGTTTCCATATTGGCTTATTTGAATTTCTAAGCCAGGAATATGACCTGATGCGTGGAGTGTTTTTATTTAATCCGCGGCCCGCTAACTCTAGCATTTTGTTATTAATGAGCGTATTTGTCATTGTCTTATTAAATACGGTGCAATAACTGTGCCATCTTTTCCAGCTAGTTTCATTTGCCCATGTTTTCTTTGTTGGGCCAAATGAATGAAATTAGAATAAACAATCTCGAAGTCATTTGTAATCATTGGCTGATTAATGGAGTTTGGTTTCGCAGCCATTATTCATTCACTAGCACCTGATATCTTTTCCATAAACAAATTATGTTTGGCCAAATTATGAAATTAAATGAAGCATTTGATGGGTTTATGATTGACCCTTCCAGCTCAGTGGCCATTAGTCAATGTCGTTGCCGCACTTAACCGCTTGACAAATGCGCTGTCTAAAGAAGCACACGGATTTATTATGATTTCTGATTAATGCATACTGTTAGGCAAACTAGATTCTAATCATTTCTTGACTCTCGTTTTAGCAGTCAAGGAAGAATTTCATCGCTGATGAAATACATTTATGTCTCTGTAGATTTAAGGATGATTATGAAATGCTGACTGGATAAATCTTGTGATGTTCCAAAGGATTTTACGAAGAGCATATTTTATTTAACATCAGCCAGTTTTAGGTTCGTCTTCCTTCCTATGGGCTTGTTATTATTTGCCCTCCATAATTAATGGAAGCAATTAAGTGGAAGAATGGACATTTATGAACTTTTTTTTTTTTCTTAATATTCGCATCATGTTCATCATGTTAATGTTATGCACATGTTACTGAGTAGGTGCAAAAGCATCTCCCATTCATGTGGGACTTATCAAAATCCTGTTTACACCTAGCAAAGGGAAAAGATGATTTACAACATACATCTCCCCTGTGGAATTCTTCTAGGCCAGTGGTAACTGATTTTTGTGGACAAATCAGTATGTCAGTGTTTTTAAGCATTACACCCCATCATTAACAACATTGCTTGTAATGCTGTGCTGCCTCAATCAGTGCCTAATGTTCTTGGCTTCATTCCTCTTTGCAAGTAGGAGTGGTGCGTATTAGGCTCATTAATAAGCACATTTTTCAGGTGTCTCCTTAACATTTCCAGCCAGAACACAGTTGCAGCATTCACTTAGCCATCAAGTTATCCCCTAGAGTGGTCACATTGCAATGTCAGCCATGGCACTTCCAGATCAAAATGTCTGAGAATGGAAAATCTACCTTGGCCGCACTATCCTGATCCTCACTCGCAGTAATTGTTTCATCACAACTGGATGTTACATCAGAACGATCTTTGGCCTATTGCCTTTGTGAAGACAGAGGCACCACTTGGGAGATAACTTGCAATGTGTGTATCAAGGGTTGAGGACCTGTCCCTAATCAGGATGTCATTCTTATGTCACTGTAAGTGAAGCAGGTGGAGATACTTCAGAGAGAGGACAAACTGGTTGTACTCTAATCATAGCCAATCTGGCCCTTTAGATCTATGGTGCTGATGAAGCTGTAGCGGGATTAGAGGATAACAGCACATGCACAAGATTTTGGATGAGCTTGTGATAGGCTAGCCCTCTCCTCAGGGGGTGACAATCAAGCCAAATAGGGTGGCCACATTGACTTCTGTCTCGAGTGTCTCCACCGCTTTACTACAAAAAAGGTAATTGGTAGGGATGAGCGAATAGACTCTGGATGCTTCATCCAAAGTCCATTCGCATAAAACTTTGTTAGAATACTGTACGGAGCGAGCGCGCCATACAGTATTAGAATGTATTGTCTCCGATGAGCCGAAGTTTAGTTTGCAAAGTCTTACCAGACTTTCTGAGGGGGCATGTCCTTTTTATTCTGCAAATCTTTCCCTGTAAATGTCACAGCTCCTCAAAGAAAATTTGGCTGATTTTGAAGGATGTAACTGAGCATGTGCGTCGTCCTCTGCAATGGTATTGAGGTGGATGGAGAGATGAGGAAAAGAACAAACACTAGGTGGTGCTATAAAAATAGATTTTATTGAATAACTCAGTGACTATACTAAATTTTTAATACCCTGCAATTACAGACGTATTGAAATGCACATGCTGGTTTGAAACAAAATCCCACATGTAGCTAATAAGGGACACTTTTAGAAAGCAAAAGTGCAGAACAGTCAGCCAGTGGTGGTGGTGGTTTGGTGAGTTCCTGACAGGTTCACCGTAATATACAGTATTTCTATTGTTTCTGGGTTCTGAATCTGGGAAGTATGGTCATAATTGTCCATTGAAGATTGTAGATATTCAAAAAGTTGGTGCAAATGTTTATAACAAAGATTTGCTGCTTAGAGCATCAGGTTGTAAATGATGATGATGTTGACTCATTTTGCTTAAATTAGAAATATTGTTTAATTAAGCATTAGCCGTGTCTCAAATTTGGATATTTTAAGGTGAGATTTGCTGTGATTTTTATATTTTTTATATATCTTTATTAGCCATTTTGTCATGTTGCTGTTGCATCTGCTTTAATCATATTAGACATACGGTAGAGCTTCTTCAGATGAGTCTAATGGGTGTAACTGGAGAGAACGTCTAGTTACCAATTTTGTCTCGCCTAACAGCAAACATATTCACTCATCTTGTAAAAAACAAAAGCAATTGTAATGGAGTATATATAAAAAAATCCCAAACTTGGACATAAACAAGTATTTTATCTGTAGTGTTTCCCCCTTAGAGTATGCTTGAGAAAGTTAATACGGAGGAAAGGTAGAGAAGAGAAAGATGAAAACATTTTTTGACCCTTCACGATGACGAAACTGTCCCCCCATTCCTCTTGTCTCCTATACATACTTCCATACCAGCTGTGGCCTCTTTCACATCAGCATTTATTTCCCGTATTCTGCTCTGTTATTACGAAAATAACAGTAGTGCTGGATTCGGCACGTAACTGAAGCAAAAGAAGCCGAAAGAGACCACAGGGACAATAATGTGATCTGTTTGGGAGAATGCTTTTTTTTTTCTCATCTATTTTTACCTAATTGTGTGACAGATGCCCCCGAATGGATGTGATTGTAGTGTATCTGCTTGGTGGCCACAGGAGTTCACATGAGTACTGTTTCAGACGGTATGCAGTTTCCTGCTGGCGCGCCCACTGACTCTATTTTAGCTAGTCATGATATAGATACCCTAAGACATAGAAAACTAGAAGTTATTCATTTCTGTACTTCTAATTTATTAAACATATAGACATTATTCATTGGTCTTTGTAGTCTAAAACAGATTTCTGTTATCCTTATTGCTTTGTCACCAAGTTAAAGGGGTATCCCATGACTGATGTAAAAAATAAAAATCAGACATCATATAATACATGACAATCTTTTTCTAACAAAGCTAGAACCAGCCCTGTACCTCACATGGATCCAGAGATCTCCCCATTCATTGCTAGATTGATAGCAATCGGACAGCCTAAGATAAGTGTCTTCTCTGCTGCAGCTAAGGGGGTGTGTTCTTTCTGCTGCAGCTAAGGGGGTGTGTTCTTTCTGCTGCAGCTAAGGGGGGGTGTTCTTTCTGCTGCAGCTAAGGGGGGGTGTTCTTTCTGCTGCAGCTAAGGGGGGATGTTCTTTCTGCTGCAGCTAAGGGGGGGTGTTCTTTCTGCTGCAGCTAAGGGGGGGTGTTCTTTCTGCTGCAGCTAAGGGGGGTGTTCTTTCTGCTGCAGCTAAGGGGGGTGTTCTTTCTGCTGCAGCTAAGGGGGGGTGTTCTTTCTGCTGCAGCTAAGGGGGGGTGTTCTTTCTGCTGCAGCTAAGGGGGGATGTTCTTTCTGCTGCAGCTAAGGGGGGGTGTTCTTTCTGCTGCAGCTAAGGGGGGGGTGTTCTTTCTGCTGCAGCTAAGGGGGGGGTGTTCTTTCTGCTGCAGCTAAGGGGGGTGTTCTTTCTGCTGCAGCTAAGGGGGGGTGTTCTTTAGGGGGGGTGTTCTTTCTGCTGCAGCTAAGGGGGGGTGTTCTTAAGGGGGGGTGTTCTTTCTGCTGCAGCTAAGGGGGGGTGTTCTTTCTGCTGCAGCTAAGGGGGGGTGTTCTTTCTGCTGCAGCTAAGGGGGGGGGGGGGGTTTCTGCTGCAGCTAAGGGGGGTGTTCTTTCTGCTGCAGCTAAGGGGGGGGGTGTTTTTTTCTGCTGCAGCTAGGGGGGGGGTGTTTTTTCTGCTGCAGCTAAGGGGGGGTGTTCTTTCTGCTGCAGCTAAGGGGGGGGTGTTCTTTCTGCTGCAGCTAAGGGGGGGTGTTCTTTCTGCTGCAGCTAAGGGGGGGGGGTGTTCTTTCTGCTGCAGCTAAGGGGGGGGGGGTGTTCTTTCTGCTGCAGCTAAGGGGGGGTGTTCTTTCTGCTGCAGCTAAGGGGGGGTGTTCTTTCTGCTGCAGCTAAGGGGGGGTGTTCTTTCTGCTGCAGCTAAGGGGGGGGGTCTTTCTGCTGCAGCTAAGGGGGGGTGTTCTGCTGCAGCTAAGGGGGCATGTTCTTTCTGCTGCAGCTCGCTGCCTATCACAGCTCAGGAGGCATTTGAAGAATGGAACTGAGCATGTGTGTCCACCTGAGCGAGGTGAACAGAGAAATAAGAAAAAGAACACACGGCTGGTGGTGCTATACAGATACATTTTAGTAAATAACTCAGGCTTTACTAAATTTGTAATTAAATGCAATTACAAAAGTATTTGGATCTAGGTGCTGGTTTGAGAACTGCAGAATTTTTTTCATGGGAAACGGAAGCGTCTGCCTAGCTTACCCATGTAAAGCCAGGTATGTCACTAGATACTCCAATGCTCATGTTAGAGGGGCTGAGGGGGGGGGGGGGGGGGGAAGAAGGGAATATGTCCAGGTTCAGCTCGGGCCATAACACACGTGAGAACTACGGATAGATAATATGTCCAGCAGATACTCATGTGAATCCAGCCTAAAGTGGGCTGCCTGGGGTTAACCATTTTGGACTGGCAGAGTTGGTCTGTCAGCCAATTATTAAGTATGTTGTTTATATGGTGCTAATACATCTTCAATTACTAAGCACTTTGTAGCTTTAATAATAATTTAAGTAGCTTCTTGATCCAGTTCTCACAGAGCTACATGACAACCGTTGGATTTGCCTTTGGCAAGCAAAACCTCATTTTGCCGCTGTATTAAGTATTTACTCTTCGGACAGCTGGCAACACAATTTACGTGAATGAGATTTTCTTGGGAAAACGTTAAGTGATTCGATAACTTTTTTAATGGACTGTAAAAGCTTGTGGTAACACTTTATGGGTGATTTGCCTATAATGTTCAGTTTATTCATTCTCCTGTACATGACTATGCGCTAGTCATTCATACTGCTAGGGTCACACACTGTATTTAAGGTCTTATGATTATTATAATGTATTAGTTTTTATATTAACCCTTTTCCGCCCATAGTTGTACATATATAGTGCTAGGTGGGTCTTTCAAGATGGCGTCCGCTCACGAGTGCAGTGGGCGCCGTAGCCGCTGAATGCCTGCCATTTTAAACAGAAGCCAACCAGGGCTAATGTATGGGATCGACAATAACTGCACACATTTAACCCCTCATATGCCATGGTTAAATGTGACCACGGCATCTGGAAGCTAAAAAACCTGGAAGCACGTGCTCTCGGGCCTTCAACGGCTCTCGGGCCTACTACAGCCACCAATGCTAACAATTGCTTGCTCAAGTTTCCTATGAGAACGTTTGGAAAGTGTAAAGAAAAATAAAATGTATTAAAAACATTTAAAGAAATTTAAAAACAATAAAGAAAAATATCAAATCACCCCTTCCCCAAAAGCAAAATAAAAATAGATAATAAACATCATGGGCATCACTGTGTGTGAAAATGCCCATACCATTAAAATATCAAAATATTTATCCCTTTTTATTTTTCGTTCTTCCCCAAATAATTTAATACAAAGTGATCAAACAATCATATGCACGCTGAAATGTTAGGAAAAGTACAGATCGCCCGGGAAAAAATGAGCCATTACACAGCTCCGTACACATAACTACAAAAAGGTTATAGAGGTCAGAATATGGCGATGACGAGAAAAAAATATTTTTATTTTTCAGTATTAAAACACAAGAAAAACTATACAAATGTGGTATTGCTGTAATTGTATGGACCTGGAGAATGAAAGTAACAGGTCAGTTTTACTGCATAGTGAACCCAGTATAAAAAAAAACCTGATAAGTGACAGAATTGAATTTTTTTCCCCAATTCAACCCCATTGGGAATTATTTTCCAGCTTCCCACTACATTGTTTAGAATATAAAATGGTGCCATTATAAAGTACAACGTATTGATAAATCTCCTGACATCTCTGTTGTAGTAACTACTTGCAATCCCCATGTAAAAACAATTCTGGAGCATCTATTCTTAGGACTCTGTGATTTGCCATTTCTTTATTTTTCCTCCTAGAAGTTTATGAATGAATAAAGTATAAAATAAAAAATAAAAATATAAATAAAATAAATAATCATAAAATAAATAATTTATATAAATAAAATATAAAGAAAAGAAAAAATGAATAAGCAGCTTGCAGTAAAGGTACAGATGGGTGTTACCATTACCACACATGCCCAGCACAGTCTTACACCAGAAGCACTGCTTGGACAGGGTCGCACCCAGCAGTACCTGTACTGCAAACTGCTGGCAATTTATTTGTAATCTTCTAGCAGCAATAATATAGGCATGGTTCAACATAGTCATAAGGATAGATGCTCCAGAATTGTTATTACATGGGGAATGCAAGTAGTTACTACAACAGACATGTCAGGAGAGGTGACAGGCCCTCTTTAACAGTCTTCTTTTCTATTTACATATCTTGTAATGGAATGTGTGATTATTGTGGCCAGACCTATGTTTGGGAAGCTGATGAACGAGCATTTGCAGGTCCTTAAGATTGGTGGTTTTGTTTTTGATTTTTGCGTCTCAATTTATCTGCCTGCTTCTGTATGGCATTTCTGATAAAGCGTGCTACAATTATTTACTTTTATTTCTAATACAGTATATATCATTGTTGCATAGGTTGAAAAAGACACATATATCCAGGTAAAACTTTCTCAATTATACCGCATTAATTGTTAAATTAAAGGGGTTGTCTCACGTCACACATTGGTGGCATATCACATGCCCCTAGTGTCAGGTGCGGTTCCCACCTCTGGGACCCACACCTATCTCTAGAATGGAGCCCCCAAAGTGAAAGAGCGCACTCCAGACATGCACAGGTGCCCTCCCTTCATTTACATCGCAGTCCCGTAGAAGTGAATGGAGCTGTGGCCATGCTTACATCGTGCACTTTCCATTCATTTCCATTGGCTCTCCGAAAAAGCAGAGCATGCGTGATGTGGTCTCATTTAGTTTGGTGGCTCCGTTCTATCTGGCATTGGTGGCATATTCTAGAGATATACCACCAATGTGTGAGGTCACAACCCCTTTAATTATGACCCTCAATGGCATGTGCTATTAGATAATCATCTAGCCCTTTTTAAATGCTTTCACAGTATCTGCCATTACTACATCTTGGGGTAGGACATCCCGTACTATAACTCTAGAGAACCATTCTTCTATATTGATGTCTAAATTGCCTTTCATCCACATGCACCTACCTTTTTCTAAGTGGATTTCATTTTTACATTTTCTATTGAGCTCTTTGTAAGCATGTAATGCTTTTTTGTGAAGCCTCAGCCTTCAATAATTTTAATGATTTCTTGAAATGGAAAAAAATATCTTTTGTGGTTCCATAATAAATTGGAGGCATACCGGGGATCATACACATATGTATTATGAATTATGGAAACATACAACTCCCTGCAATGCAGCTGTGTTTGGCTTAATTTTATTGTATCTGAATATTTTATAATAGCATCAATGGGGCACAAAAATCCTCAATTAAAATTTTTGTGGCTAGAATTAGATTCTAAACATTGTAGTGCCCCTAAGCTTTCTTCTCTCCATGATGTGTCTGCACGTTACTCTTTTCCGTATTCAGTCACATTTTAATTTTCTTCAGTCTTTATTTGCCCAGCCACATATCCAGTTCACAAATATATCAAGACCTAATATTAACCAAAATGCTAAATCTATTTGTGTTTCGTTTGCCCATTTCCAATTCCTCGTACAATGTTCCAACCCCAGACAGTCGTCACATGAACACCATTAGGCATGAAATCTGATTGTGAATTGCTTTTTACTTTGAATTATCGGTTCTTTGATGTCGAATTTACATTTGACATGAGCTTCGATATAATGGTAACTGCATTTAAAACAAAACAAAGTAACAGATTGAAGTGGTTTCAGGGCTTTAATCCCTTGGTAAATTAGCCAGAAGGCTCGCCTTTTCATGGTCTTCTCCACAACAGGTTGAAATCGTTTGGGCATAAGCAGAGAGATCCACCACAGGGAGTAGTTTGTGAAAGAGACCAGGTTGGAAGTAGTGTCTTACTTCAGCAGTTCCTGTCTCATGGATCCGAGTATAATGAAATACTGCCTTCACAAGCAGTTGGTATTATTTCTGGTGGTATGGAGGGAAGTGTTCCATTAGCCAGATGGAAGTACTTTTATGTTTATACCTAGAAGTTATGGAAAACAAGTTTTCTTTGGAATTTATGTAGAATGTGAGTTGTATGTAAAGAGGACTTGTTAGGCTACTTTCACGTGAGCATTAATATTTTCCGGTATTGAGATCCGTCATAAGGTCTCAATACCGGAAAAAAAAACGCTTCCGTTTTATCCCCTTTCATTGTCAATGGTAACAAAACATAACAGAACGGAATGCTCCAAAATGCTTTCCGTTCCGTTCTCATGCCGGAGAGCAAACCGCAGCATGCTGCGGTTTGCTTTCCATCCTGGGATGCGAAGCAAAACAGATCAGTCTCTGACACAAGAGAAACCGGATCCGTCCCTTATTGATTTTCAATGGAGTTCAGATAATACAACCGGATCCGTTCATAACGGATGCAGACGGTTGTTTTATCAGTAATGGAAGTGTTTTTGCTGAACCCTGCTGGATCCAGCAAAAACACTAGTGTGAAAGTAGCCTCATTTCACCTTTATAATAGAAAACTTTGTCGTAGATGAAATCATATTGTCTCCACTCTATTTGTGAACATTAATATCAGCTAATTTTTACTATGCTGCACTTAAAAAAAATATTTGGTGTTTTTGCGGAGATTGCTACATCACCAAGGGAATCCTATGTATACCCCCATCAAGTCAATCCGTGTGGCTCTTTTCTATAGTAGGGGTGGTGATGTGTTGGTGGGTATACTGAAAGATGGAGTCAATTTTCACATTACATTTGTGGATTGTGTTTTGTATACAGTATGTCTTGGGCATACTTGAAGCATGCCAAACTGTTCATACGTCTGCCATTGAGTTCCATTGAAAGAAACCGCTACGTAGTCTCCTTTTTATGCTTATCAGTAATAATGTAGCATCAAAGAATGAAAAATACCTGACCAAAAAATGAAGTAAAGTAGCAAAAGAGCCTGGACTAGTTAGGTGAGCCTATGTTTATGGCAATGTGGCTGGTCGGATTCATTTTCAAAATGGCCACTAGCCTACCATTCCAAATGTTTGCATGCAGGTGTTTTTTTTCCAGTAAGATTAAGGTACTTTAACTTTGTGTTAATTTTTTGGAGTCTGTGGGCCATAAATAAAAATTGCTATAAAAAGAAATGTCCTTGTGTTTCATGATGCATGAAATTTTGTAGAATTAAATAGTCAATTGACGTGTTTTTTTGAATATTTTAATCCCTTTAGTGAGTGACCATCAATGTGCCTTTTTAGGGCAGTCACTAAGGCTGGGTTCACACCTGAGCGTTTTACAGCGCGTTCCTACGTGCTGTAAAACGCTCAACAAGGAGAAACCAATGATTCCCTATGGGAATGGTTCACACTTGGGCGTTTTACAGCGCGTACGATCGCGCTGTAAAACGCCCGACGCTCCAAAAAGTACATGAGCGACTTTTGGGGCGTTTGTGGCCATAGGACACTGTAGTGAATCACACAAACGCGCGTCAAACGCGCGTTTACTATTACAAAAACGTGCATAAAAATGCGCGTCAAAAACGCGCGTAAAACGCGCGTTTGCGCAACGCTCAAGTGTGAACCCAGCCTAAGGGATCTTAGGCTAGACTGCTGCCTGTTTACAATGGCCTAATATAAGCACTGCGCGGATCTTCCATGCAGGGAAGAGCAGGAGCTTAACTGTCTTGACCGCCGAGCTTCTGCTTGGACAGCCAAGATGTCAGAATTGCAGATCCTGGCCTTTTAACCCCTTAGATGCCACAGTCAATAGTGACTGTGACCTCTTAGTGGCTTCAGAGGGAGGGGACTCTTCTGTCACCCCCAGGTCAGAGGCACAGCCTAATAGGTTGCCTGTCAGTATCCTACTGACAGCACAATACACTGCACTACATAAGTAGTAGAGTGTACTATGGAAGTGATCAGAGGATCACATGTCAAAGTTCCCTTTTGTCACTAATAAGTGTATAATAATAAAAACAGACTCTACAAATTAAACAAGCCCACACCTTTTTTCCATTGAAAGAATGCTTTTTAATGAAAACATTTATAAAAATAACCCCTGCACATATTTGGTATCACCATATCAGTAATGACCCAAAATGCACAATTATCATGTGACGGTAATTTATCCCAGTGTTTCCCAACCAGTGTGCCTCCAGCTGTTGTTAAACTACAACTCCCAGCATGCCTGGACAGCATTTGGCTGTGCGGGCATGCTGGGAGTTGTAGTTTTGTAACAGCTGGAGGCACACTGGTTGGAAAACACTGATTTATCCCACATGGTTGGCGCAATAAAAATAAATGTGACGGTTGCTGTTTTTTGCTTATCCGCCACAAAAAAAAAACGATCAAACCGTTGTATGTACCCCAAAATGATACTAATGAAAACTACAAGTCGTCCCACAAAAACCAAGCCCCCACTCAGATCAGTAGAAAGAAAAGAAAATGGTTATGGTTCTTGGTATGCACAATGCAAAAACCTTTTTCTTTTCTTTTAACATGGGTTTTTATTGTGTAAAAGTAGTAAAACATAAAAACAAAGTATGGGGGAGACTTATCAAACTGGTATAAAGTAGAACTGGCTTAGTTACCCAAAGCAACCAATCAGATTCCACCTTTCATTTCCCAATGGAGCTGTGAAAAATGAATAGTGAAATCTGATTGGTTGCTATGGGCAACTAAGGCTACTTTCACACTTGCGTTCGGAGCGGATCCATCTGGTGTCTGCACAGACGGATCCGCTCCTATAATGCAGACGATGGGATCTGTTCAGAACGGATCTGTCTGCATTATATTTTAGAAGAAATTCTAAGTGTGAAAGTAGCTCAGACGGATCCGTCCAGACTTTACATTGAAAGTCAATGGGGGACGAATCCCTTTGAAATTGAGCCATATTGTGTCAACTTCAAACGGATCCGTCCCCATAGACTTACATTGTAAGTCTGGACGGATTTGTTTGCCTCCGCACGGCCAGGCGGACACCCGATCGCTGCAAGCTGCGTTCAGGTGTCCGCCTGCTGAGCGGAGCGGAGGCCAAACTCTGCCAGACTGATGCATTCTGAGCGGATCCGCATCCACTCAGAATGCATTAGGGCTGGACGGATCCGTTCGGGGCCGCTTGTGAGAGCCTTCAAACGGAACTCACAAGCGGAGCCCCGAACGCTAGTGTGAAAGTAGCCTAAGCCAGTTCTACGTTACACCAGTTTGATAAATTTCCCCCTATATGTATTTGGTATCGCTGTAATTGTACAGACGCAAATAATAAATATCATGTTATTTATGCCACAAAAGGAACTTTGCAAGATTTCCAATATAAAAAAATTACTGTATTGGTGTTTTTTTTTTTTTTTTTCCCAGAAAGTGGTAATAAAAGTTAAATGGGTTGTCTGGGTTCAGAGCTGAACCCGGACAGTATCCCTTTCTTCACCCATTCAGCCCTTAAGAGTGGCGCATTGGAGCATTTCATGCTGAGATGCTCCCCTTGCCTCGTGCTGCATCGTGCAGGACAAGGGCTTTTTTGTTGACATTTTTACACTGCTCGGGGGAGGCTTTCGCCTAGAAGTGATCCTGGTGACATCACCGGCACTAATGGCCGCTTGACAAAGGCGATCACCAAGCCGAAACATTGCATCTGGAATAAAAATCCACCTTTTGGACGTGCTGTCTCCATTTTTTTTATTTTTTGGACATCTACAAGTTGTTAATATTGGGGGGCCTTTTACCACCTCCCTTGGAGACTAGCACTCGCAGCATTTTTACTTCGGAGTGCTGTCCACCCGTGTTTTTTCTACTGGACTCACTGCTGGGCGGAAGTCTCCATCTAGCATTCCCATTAAGAGACCCGGTACATCACCGGATATAAAGAAAAAGCCTTTGCCAATACAGCACAGGGCAAGGGGGAGCATTGGAGCTCCGCTAATTCACGCTGCATGAGGTAAGAAGGGGTTATGTCTGGGTTCAGCTCTGAACCTGGACAACCCCTTTAATAAGTTGTGCAGACCAAAATGGTGCACAAAAAAATAAATAAATAAATAGAAAAATCTACGGAAAAATAAAAAAGTTATGGCTCTTGGATTGTGATGCTGAAAAAATTGCTTGGTCACGAAGGTGCAAAACAGGGTGGTCACTAAGCGGCTAATGAACATGCATTTGGTTTGCAATGTTATAGTTAGTAAATAGGCTGTTTTTTTTTTTGTTGTTTTTTTTTTTAAAGTAAGTTCTATTATAGGCTATTATATGCCATGAACCTTCGTTGGCATTCTATCTCTAGTGTGATTTTGTGCAAGCTTTTTGAAGTTTACATTCGTTTGACAATATGGTCATAAAGTGTGAAAATGTGCCCCATATCATTCACAACACAGAAACCTCAATGATATTTTGTTATTGATATCTGTCAACAAGACCCGAGATTGAGAGCAAATCGGATGTATTATTGAATGTGTTCAAGCTGATCTGTGGCCCCTCAGTACTATTCTCTTGGGCTTTCATATTCTATTTAGCACCGGCTTTAGGGATCAATATAAAATTCAGTTGCTGATAATATATTTAATTACACCAAGCTAAATTCCTGCTTCAAGCATGACACCTGCTAGAGAGCTCTGCTCAGGGCAGCGTGCAATGATATGGCTGCATTTCAATGTCCAAGAGTGCAAATCTTCTGAGGGTCCCAAATGGGGCCACTGAGGCAAGCCATCTCATAGTCTTTGATACAGTTTTGGGGGTGGTTTAATTTCCCATAATGCCATTGATCAATGATTTCCTTTCAGCACTGATGTAATTAAAGGGATTAAGCCTGCGTGTGCTGTGTTGTCTAGAAATATATTATTCCGGAGATTTAGAGAAAATCGATAGAAGCAAGAGAGGCCAGTGTTCAGAATAGAACAGCAGGAGAGTGTTGAAAGACGGAGCGGAGAGTGAAACACCGCTTTAGGACAAACGTATAGTGGAAATCTACCTGGGAATTTCTGCTGACCTACGCAGGCCAGATTCTCTGTAACCACGAGCATTTCACCGCTTTTTATCAATTTACTGTACATATAGTCTAACAGCCTTGTGCTGGAAGTTTTTATTCCCTCTTTGGAGGCACTGAAAAAAACATGGGCACGTTGCATTGTCTAGGAGCTGCAATCATTCATGCATCCCTATTGAAATAACACTAGTATTGGAAGTTTGTATGAAAGGAATGTTAAATATGTTTGTACAGTAGTAACTTGTCGTAACTGAGTAAAGTTGATTTATCTGATATTCTCTGTTCTATAATTCATTGGTTACCAGCTATGGTAGTGGAGTTTCCTAACTGATCTATTTGCTCTCATGTTTTCTGCTACAATTAAAGAAAATAATGCATATTTGTTTCTATTTTGGATCCAAATGTTTCTTAGGCTACATGCACACGACAGTTGTTTTTTGTGTCCGCAAATTGTGTGTCCGCCAAACAAAACAGATGCGACATCCGTTTTATTTTTTTTTTGGGAGGATCCGTTTTTTCCCACAGATCCCTTGTAATAAATGCATATCCTTGTCCGCAAATGTGAAAAAAGTAGGACATGCACTATTTTTATATTTTTTTGCTGAAGGGAAATGCGGACAACGGACGCGGAACACAAACGGATGAACTATCATAATTTTTTTCCTGACCCATTGAAATGAATGGGTCCCCATCCTATCCGGAACGGAGGCCGAGAAAAACAACTGTCATGTGCATTGAGGCCTTATTTCGACACTTGTCCCGAACGTCTTCCTTCCTATGTATTCAGATAACCAGTCATGATGATGTTGATCTGTCATAGATTTTCCAGGACCCCCATCGATCAGCGGTTTGACAAGGCACAGGCACCATTAGCGCCACGGCCTCCTCGCAGCTTTCCCTTATCCATGTGACGTCACATTCATCAGTCATATGGCCTAGGCACAGCTCAGCCCCATTGAAGTGAATTGGCTGAGCTGCGATACCAAGCCTAGCCGCTATCAAATGGATGGCTCTGTGTTTGGTGAGCAGAGAGAAGGCCACTGTGCTACCGCGAACGCTGATGCCTTCTCAAACAGCTGATCAATGTGGGTCCCCAGTGTCTGACCGCCACCAGAAAGAATATCTTGGAAAACTCTTTTAATTTAGTATAAATCAAGCAGGGTAACACAGGTATGAGAGTTATAATGTGACCATTTCTTGTGCATTTGTGGACAGATATGTGGTACTTTAACCCCTTAAGCACGCAGGGCGTACCTATACGCCCTATTTCCCGAGTCCTTAAGGACTCAGGGCATACCGGTACGCCCTAACTTTAAATGCAGATTCCGGCGCCGCGGGGGTTAATGGGAACGGGATGCCAGCTGAAATCATTCAGCCGGCATCCTGTGACAACGCCAGGGGGCATCCTGTGACCCCCCCCTTATCGGCGATCGCCGCAAACCGCAGGTCAATTCAGACCTGCGGTTTGCTGTGCTTTTTGCAGTTTCTGATCCCCGCAGTCCCTGACCGCGGGGATCAGAAACTTTAGTGTCCCTCAAACATAGATTTTACACGCACCCCTGCATGATTTTTTGCCGGCGGGTGGTGCAGGGGGGGCTGTGGGCGGTGGAGGGGGAGTAGTGGGCGGTGGGGGGGGGGGGGGGGAGTTGTGGGCGGTGCGACAGATGGGATCGCGATCTCAGGCATCCTGCTGTCCATGGTGCTGAACAGATCTGTGCTGAAGGCAGAGATCTGTTTAGACAAAGTGTAAGTAAAATACAGTACAGTACAATATATATTGTACTGTACTGTATTATACAGACATCAGACCCACTGGATCTTCAAGAACCAAGTGGGTCTGGGTAAAAAAAAAAGTAAAAATCAAAAAATACATTTATCACTGATTAAAAAAAATTATAATCCCTACACATGTTTGGTATCGCCGCATCCGTAACGACCTGATCTATAAAACTGTCATGTTACTTTCCCCGCATGGTGAACGCCATCAAAATAAAAAAATAAAAACTATTAGGAAATTGAAATTTTGCCCACCTTACTTCCCCAAAAAGGTAATAAAAGTGATCAAAAAAGTCGCATGTACACCAAAATAGTACCAATCAAACCGTCATCTCATCCCGCAAAAATCATACCCTACCCAAGATAATCGCCCAAAAACTGAAAAAACTATGGCTCTTAGACTATGGAGACACTAAAACATTTTTTTTGTTTTAAAAATGAAATCATTGTGTAAAACTTACATAAATAAAAAAAATTGTATACATATTAGGTATCGCCGCGTCCGTGACAACCTGCTCTATAAAATTACCACATGATCTAACCTGTCAGATGAATGTTGTAAATAACAAAAAAAGTGCCAAAAAATCTATTTCTTGTTACCTTGCCGCACAAAAAAGTGTAATATAGAGCAACCAAAAATCATATGTACCCTAAACTAGTACCAACAAAACTGCCACCCTATGCCGTAGTTTCTAAAATGGGGTCACTTTTTTGGAGTTTATACTCTGGGGGTGCATCAGGGGGGCTTCAAATGGGACATGGTGTCAAAAAAAAACAGTCCAGCAAAATCTGCCTTACAAAAACCGTATGGCATTCCTTTCCTTCTGCGCCCTGCCGTGTGCCCGTACAGTGGTTTACGACCACATATCGGGTGTTTCTGTAAACTACAGAATCAGGGCCATAAATAATGAGTTTTGTTTGGCTGTTAACCCTTGCTTTGTATTTGGAAAAAAAATATTAAAATGGAAAATCTGCCAAAATGTATCTCTATTTTCCATTAAATCTTGTGCAACACCTAAAGGGTTAACAAAGTTTGTAAAATCAGTTTTGAATACCTTGAGCGGTGTAGTTTATAGAATGGGGTCATTTTTGGGCGGTTTCTATTATGTAAGCCTCGCAAAGTTACTTCAGACCTGAACTGGTCCCCAAAAGATTTGCTTCTAAACTTCTAAGCCTTGTAACATCCCCAGAAAATTAAATATCATTCCCAAAATGCTACAAACATGAAGTAGACATATGGGGAATGTAAAGTCATCACAATTTTGGGGGGTATTACTATGTATTACAGAAGTAGAGAAACTGAAACTTTGAAATTTGCAAATTTTTCAGCATTTTTGGTAAATATGGTATTTTTTTATGCAAAAAAATTTACTTTTTTGACCCAATTTTAGCAGTGTCATGAAGTACAATATGTGCCGAAAAAACAATCTCAGAACGGCCTGGGTAAGTCAAACCGTTTTAAAGTTATCAGCACTTAAAGTGACACTGGTCAGATTTGCAAAAAATGGCCAAGTCCTTAAGGTGAAATAGGGCATTTGGAAGACTGATCAGGATCCGTCTTACAAATGCATTGAAATGCCGGATCCGTCTTTCCAGTGTAATCCGAAAAAACTGATCCGGCATTTATTTTTTTCACATTTTTTTCGATTTGCGCATGCGCAGACCGGAAGGACTGATCCGTCATTGCGGTATTTTGAATGCCGGCACTAATACATTCCTATGGAAAAAAAATGCCGGCATTCCGGCAAGTGTTCCGGATTTTTGGCCGGAGATAAAACCGTAGCATGCTGTGGTATTATCTCCGTCCTGAACAGTCAAAAAGACTGAACTGAAGACATCCTGATGCATCCTGAACGGATTGCTCTCCATTCAGAATGCATTAGGATAAAACTCATCAGTTCTTTTCCGGTATTGAGCCCCAAGGATGGAACTCTATGCCACAAAAGAAAAACACTAGTGTGAAAGTACCCTTAGAGTACTTAAAGTATGCAGGACAAAGTAAAAATCATTCTGTATATAGTAATCTTTTCAATTTCCCACGTAATTACTCACTACTTACTGGTTCATTAATGTGAAGTTTTGTAGCTCACTGCCTAAGGTTATGACTTGGAGTTCACCTTCAGATTGCTGGTCGGACATTTTCCTTTCCAGCACTAGGTTGCTGTAACTGGGAACTAAAGTGAGGGGCTCTGTAGTGAGGGAGCACAATATGAAGTGCACAAGACGGGAAGCCTTGCTCTTCAGCAGCCAGCGGAATACAGGGAGAGAACAGCCTGGAAGAGCGGTCAGCAATGGAAGATGGAAACTGCAGTCTGTTTCTCATATGGGTTGCTGAAGCCACACCTACTCCTGCTGCAACAGGGAGGAGCCCATAGGGGGTAGGAGTGTGACAAAGAAAGTTATTGTACATTTTTAGGGTGTAGCATTAGTGTTGCACTGTTCTCTGTGTATAATGATCCTGCAAGTTTCTTGTTCAAATGTCAGAATAGCCCTTTTAAGCACTGATTGAAGTTACTGTTTTAGGACCATATAATGGCATTATTTGAACCCAGTGTGGTGGTATTATTACATGGTAGAATAGCAAATGTACTCCAGTGTGACTCTGAGACAGCACAACACTTTATAGGCTTTCATGCAATGAGCTCCTATCACAGTAATGGCATGAGGAACCAAATAAAAAAAATACCAGCTGCATTTTTGTGCAGATTATTTAGATCCAAAGTAGTTTTTATCATCAACCCATCATACAATACATAAATATTTTTGTACATTCTCTGAAGTGGTGTTGTCTTAACCTCCTGCCATTGCCATGCTTATTAGTGAAATGTTAGCCTAAATTGTGGCTTCATAATGAACAATTTAAGCTACTCACTGTTTCATCAAAATGTTTGTGGTTTTTTTTCTTTTACTTTTTTTGTATTTTTTTATTGTTATTTGTTAGATGGGCTCAAAGTGCACTAAGCAGTATAGAAACTTTATGTCACTGACTACTCCACCAGATTCCTGCTCCAATAGTTTTCTTGTGATTGCTACTCCCTCCTTTTAAAGCAATGTTACCCCACAGCCACATTGTGTTGCCTACTTTTTGTAACTTTAAAGTAAGAATGATGGCTATCTAACCTTAGTATAGTCCCTTTGGATTGGAGAGTTAGAAAGCTTTCAGTTGATGATGTCTGGAACGGATATGTCCACTTTAACTACATACCGTATAAATTAGAAGTCCAAATAACATAAAGATACCAGGCTCATTGTAAATTATTCAGCCTGATGACCCCAAAGTGTTGTCTTGGCTGTCAAACGGCCCTCACCCAGGGCTTCAGCTTTGCTGTGGGAAGCTGATTCTTTCTAGGTTATCAGGAAAACTAACCAGACACTCCAGTACATTTCTGGAATAGCTTACAATGCTAGAAAACAATTCTGCCTGGTTGTGTAGGTCATCTAAAATGAAATCATGTAACTAGGACTTTTAAATCTTTTGTGTCAAGTATTAAATGTTTCATGTAGGGCACAACACTCATTTTTTAAACAAAATAAAAGCACACAGCCCTATAGGACCGGTATATTGCGGACATGCTAGCGGCGATCTAGCCGTGCATGTCCGCAGCTCTATAACCGAAAACGAGGTGACAGAATCCCTTTAATATCTTTGCACTGCATAACCCCTTAAATTTCATGAGTCCGCCATCAGGAGGATGATTGTGTGCATTGCAGGATAGCAAGGAGAAAGCCACTGCTCCAAAAAGAACATTGCTGTTCATGTGCACTTTATGAGGTCATCTGAAGCAGAAGGCTTTTGAAACAATGTTTTGTGTATGGATGAGACCAAAATAGAACTTTTTGATTTAACCCCAAGGACCAGGCCATTTTTTCAAATCTGACGTGTCACTTTATGTGGTGATAACTTTAAAACGCTTTTACTTATCCAGGCCATTCTGAGATTATTTTCTCGTCACATATTGTACTTTGACAGTAGTAAAAATTGAGTAAAAAGAATTTATTTTTATTTATTAAAAAAATTCCAAATTAACAAAAAATTTGGGAGAAATAGCACATTTCTATTTCTCTACTTTTATAATAGATAGTAATACCTCCAAAAATAGTTATTACTTTACATTCCCCATATGTCTACTTCATGTTCGGATCATTTTGTGAATGCCATTTTTTTATTTTTTGGGGACGTTAGAAGGCTTAGAATTTTAGAAGCAAATCTTGAAATTTTTCAGAAAATTTCAAAAACCCACTTTTTAAGGACCAGTTCAGGTCTTTAAGTCACTTTGTGAGGCTTACATAATAGAAACCACCCAAAAATGACCTGATTTTAGAAACTACATCCCTCAAGGTGTTCAAAACTGATTTTACA
The DNA here is from genome assembly GCF_014858855.1 of Bufo gargarizans. Taxonomy (NCBI): domain Eukaryota; kingdom Metazoa; phylum Chordata; class Amphibia; order Anura; family Bufonidae; genus Bufo; species Bufo gargarizans. Next base: position 156,287,537 of record NC_058083.1, read on the forward strand.
AACTTTAACCCTTTCGGGGTTCCACAAGAATTAATGGAAAATAGAGAGAAAATTTCACTTTTTTGGCAGATTTTCCATTTTTATATATTTTTTTTTTTACACTAACTAAGCAAGGGTTAACAGCCAAATAAAGCTCAATATTTATTGCCTTGATTGTAAACTGCTGTACGGGCACACGGCAGGGCGCAGAAGGAAAGGAACACTATATGGTTTTTGAAAAGTAGATTTCACTGGCATAATTTTAAGCTGCCATGTCACATTTGAAGCCCCCCTAGAGCACCCCTAGAGTAGAAACTCCAAAAAAGTAACCCCATTTTAGAAACTAGACCCCTCAAGGTATACAAAACTTATTTTACAAACATTGCTAACCCTTTAGGTGTATCACAAGAATTAATGGAAAATAGAGAGAAAATTTCACTTTTTTGGCAGATTTTCCATTTTAATCCATTTTTTCCAGTTACAAAGCAAGGGTTAAAAGCCAAACAAAACTCAATATTTATGACCCTGATTCTGTAGTTTACAGAAACACCCCATATGTGGTCGTAAACTGCTGTACGGGCACACAGCAGGGTGCAGAAGGAAAGGAATGCCATATAGGTTTTGGGAGGCAGATTTTGCTGCACTAGTTTTTTGACCCCATGTTCCATTTGAAGCCCCCCTGATGCACGCCTAGAGTAGAAACTCAAAAAAATGACCCCATTTTGGAAACTACGGAATAAGTTGGCAGTTTTGTTGGTACTCTAAGGGTACATATGATTTTTGGTTGCTCTATATTACACTTTTTGTGTAATATAGAGGTAACATAAAATAGCTGTTTTGGCACTGTTTATCTTTTGTTATTTACAACATTCATCTGACAGCTTAGATCATGTGGTACAAATATGACTACTTTTTTGGTTGGTTGTTTCAGTTTTACCTAATAAAGCATTTTTGAAAAAAAAAAAGATGTTTTTTTTTAGTGTCTCCACATTCTGAAAGGCGTATTTATTTTTATTTTTTGGGGAACTGTCTTGTGTAGGGGCTAATTTTTTCCGGGATTAGATGACGGTTTGATTGGTACTATTTTAGGGTGTATGTGACTTTTTGATTGCTTGCTATTACACTTTATGTGATGCAAGGTGACCAAAAATGTTTTTTTTTAACTTTTTTTTATGGTGTTCACCTGAGGGTCATGTGATATTTTTTATAGAGAAGGTTCTTACGGACGCGGCGATACCTAATATGTCTACTTTTTATTTATTTATGTAAGTTTTACACAATTATAAAAAATTTTAAACAAAAAAAATGGTGTTTTAGTTTCATCTGAGAGCCATTGTTTTTTCAGTTTTTGGGCGATTGTCTTAGGGCATCATTTTTTGTGGGATCAGATGAATGTTTGACACTATTTTGGGGTGCATATGATTCTTTGATCGCTTGCTATTGCACTTTTTGTGATGTAAGGTGACAAAAAATAGCTTTTTGGACCAGTTTTTTTTTTTGCGGTGTTCATCTGAGGGGTTAGGTCATGTGATGATTTTATAGAGCAGGTTGTAACGGAAGGCAGCCACGATGCCTAAGAAAGCCTTCCATGCCATCGGGTCCCCGTCACAGCAGCACGGAGACCCGATGACAGCTCGGATACCCGCAAGGACATCGCATGTGCCGTGGTCAGCGCTGACCGCTGCACATCAAGGGTTAATGCACCGGCATCAGTGAGTTCACTGATGCCGGCGCGTGCAGCAGGGTTCCGACTATCAGTGACCAGTGCCCGCCGCCCGATCACAGCGCCGTACATGTACGGCGCTAGTCCTTAAGTCACGGACATCTGCTCTGTACATGTACGGTGCGGATCCTCTACTGGTTAAGTGAGAAGTGTTATTTTTGGAGAAAGGAAAACACTGCTTTACAGCATAAAAAAAACTCTTCTCATCTGTATCTGTAAATAATAAATCAAGGCAACTGGACGTACTGTTGATTTCTAGAAAACGTTTCACTCGTTCTTCCAGCGAGCTTTCTCAATTCTGAGTGACTGTACAAGAATTCTCAGGGAATAAATATGTAACTGAATCAACATCTGGTAATTATACCCAGCATGGGGTTAGAGGTCATTATACCGAGCATGAGGTCAAAGGTGTTGATCCCATTATCCTAATTGGAGTCAGTAGGTGATAAAGACTTCCCAGAAAAAGGTGTCAAGACAGCATTGTATGTGGGAGACAAAAGATGTCTAACCCCCCGCCTCTATTCAAGCTTGGCTTCTCCATTTTTACATAGATGGCTTCCTTCACACCTCGTTTGTACCAATCAGCCTTCTTATCCAAAACACGTACTTGACTGTCTTCAAAGGTGTGACCTGTTTCTTTTGGATGTAAGTACACGGCTGAATCTTGACCAGAGGTTTTGGCTCTTCTATGCTGAGCCATACGCTGATGTAGTTGTTGTTTTGTTTCGCCTCTTCTCATCTGTGAAACACGGTGGTGGTAATATCATGGTTTGGGCTTGGTTTGCTGCAACTGAGCCAGGAGGCCTTGTCATCATTGATGGAATAATGAATTCTGAATAATACCAGCAAATTTTTAAATGTCAGGGCATCTGGCCATTAGCTAAATCTCAAGACACAGTGTGTCATGCAGAAAGACAACAGAAGAATAAAGAATAACCTTAAAGGGGTTATTCAATAATTGATAATGATGGCCTGTCCTCGGGACAGATCAGCATTTATCAAATCAGTAGGGGTCCGAGTCCCGGCACCTCCGCCGATTAACTGTTGCACTGGAGCTCTGGTGAGATCAGCCAGCTCCCAGCAGCTCTTCAAGCACAGCACCATATGTGGTACTGCAGCTCAGCCCCACTCACTTCAATAAGACTGAGCAGCAACTAGACCATGTGACCAATGTACATTGACATCACATGGCCTAGGAAAAGGAGTTGATGCTCACGGAGCACCAGTCTCTTCTAACGACTGATTGGTGGGGGTCCCCAGTGTCGGACCCACACCAATCTGATATTGATGACCTCTCTAGAGAGAGGTCATTAACATTAATTACCGGATAACCGCTTTAAAGTTTTGGAATGGCTAAGTCAATGTCCTATCCTTAATCCAATAGAAATGTTATGAAAGCACTTGAAGTGAGCAGTTCATGGGAGGAAACCCACCAACATAACAGAGTTGAAGCTGTTTTGTACGGAGCTGATGAGCAGGACTAATCAACAATTACTGGAAACATTTAGTTGCAGTTATTTCTGCACAAGGGGATCAAACCAGATACTGAGAGGAAAGGTTCACATACTTTTGCCACTCACAGGCATGTGATATTAGACCATTATCCACGATAAATAAATGACCCAAGTCTAATATTTAGGCCCCTTTTTGATTTGGTTATAGTTATCTACTTTTAGGACTTGTCTGAAAATTCTGAAGGCTTCACAAATTTTTAAGCAGCACTGTAGTTATTGTGAGAGGAGATAACCACCTGTCCTTGCTGCAAATTCAAAGTGAAAATGCCCAAAGGTATAGAAGTCAGACAGAATATCACTTCTCCTTTTTGCCTCCATTTTAAATGTTTTTTGTTTTCCTACTTTATCCATGATCCTATTGCTTACAGGAATCACGCTTGATCTGGGCATGTTTGACATTTTTAAAATGGCATATTAAAGTTCCTTTCATTCTGTTTACCAGCTTCATGGTAGAATCTTTCAGCTTTGCTGACGAGCTGTCATGCGTTTTTCTTTTTTTTTGTGCCATCAACCTAGTCTAAAAGCGTCTGCTGTCACGTATAATAATTTCATTGCACACCTGTGCTCTTCTCCTGTTGATACCTCCTCGCTCCATTCAATTCCCAGTAAACAAGGATTCATGAGATTTAACAGGTGCAGTGGTTTATTTACCCCTTGTAATTGGTTGATACATCCTGAAGATGATCTCCATGGGAGCTGCTTCTCTAATCTCTGGGGATCTCTGTTATGGAGGAGTCCTCCTTTATTGATGCCCTAATGGAGCATATGGATATTATCTGTCTTGGGTATTGGACCCTTTGCTTAGTTTACAAGTAAAAATGTTTTTGTACTACTGTTTGGTCAAGAGGGCTTCTGGAAGGTGTCTAATATATATATATGATGTGGGTGATAAGGAAAAACGGCATTTCATGCATTTGATAGATGTTCTAGTCTAAAGTACTACTTCCAGGTGATAGGATGATAGGAACTTTTTTTTTTTTGAGGCTTTTTATTTTTTTTTGTTTCTTAAAAATGTTATGGGATTCATTTCTTCCTTTTTTTTTTTTTTTAATGTACGTGTGTAAATGCCTGTTGGTAGGGTGTGTAATTTCCTAGTAGCCAATATGTGAACTATATGTACGCTAAAGGAAAACAAGAATGTGTGGAAGGACCCTAAAAGTTTTGACATAGACGTTGTGTTGTAGATGTCCTTCACATTAGAATACTCTATGGTATTGCATTTATAGCAGTATAATGTGCGTATATATAACTCCATACTGTTACCCGAACACACAAGATTTCATTGGATAATTCCTTCCTGAGAAATTTTCCTTTAGTGAAAATGGGGGTGAAAGGTGTGTGAAGCACATCCAACAAAACATCTGAGGCCTGTATCCCCAGAGATGGCCTGCTGGCTTACGTCTATGAATTAAATTACCTCATTGCCATTTGGAAGATGTTTGGTTCTTAGTTGAACATAGGTGACCATTAAAGGGGTTTTCTGAGACTTTGGATAGGGCATCAGTATCTGATCGGTGGGGGTCCAACACCTGGGACCCCCGCCGATCCGCTATTTGAGAAGACAGCAGTACTCACAGTAGTACCACAGCCTTCAGGCTTTTCCTAGGTCTCTGACAAAACGTTCATCGGTCACATGGCCTAGGAGCAGCTCAGCCTCATAGAAGGGAATGGGGCTGACTGTGATACCAAGCACAACTAGTATACAATGTACGGTGCTGTGCTTGGTAAGCCCAGAGAAGGCCGTGGCACTCACAGGAGCGACTGTGCCTTCTCAAACAGCTGATCAGCAGGGGACCTGGGTGTAGGACCCCCACTGATCAAATACTGATAACCTATACAGAGCATGGGTTCTCGGTTATAAAATTTTGGAAAACCCTTTTAATGCATAAGTAGTCACCAGTGCATTTCCACTTTTTTGAGACGTTTTAAAACCACGTAGGTATCTTACTGTGTATGTTCTCACTTCTGCTTAATCCTTTTAAGACTGCAAGTTATATATTCTTAAAGGGGTTTTCCACTCCTTTGTTATTGATGACCCATGCTTAGAATAGGTCATCAATATCAGATCGATGGGGATCTGACACCCAACATAACATTCCAACTGGTCAGTCGCTTTTGGCAGCCACCAAGCACGGCTCTCATTCACTTGAATGGGAGCTGAGATGCACATGCATGCCAAGTTTTTCCTGAGATGCAGTGGCTACATATTTGTTATCATTGTACTCAGGAGAATTAGAGGCATATGTACTGAACTTTGTAATCGTTGCTCATAATTATTTCATTTTTTGTTAATTCTTAAATGTTATACATGAAAAAAGACTGTTAACTAAAGAAAATAAACGGTCACTTCTCTTTACATCAGTTTTAGTAGATTTCCATGAAATAGCAATAGTGGAGCATGATTTCCGATGAGTTTTCAATGTGCCATTCATCTGTTATTCCTCCTTTTAAGGGTACTTTCACACTTGCGTTGCTTGATTCCGGCAGGCAGTTCCGTTGCCTGAACTGACTGCCTGATCAGGCAAACTGTATGCAAACGGATGTCATTTTTTCTGACTGATCAGGCATTTTTCAGACTGATCAGGATCCTGATCAGTCAGAAAAATGCCTGATCAGTCAGAAAAATGCATTGCAATACCGGATCCGTTTTTTCTGTGTCATCAGGCAAAACGGATCAGTTTTTTTTTTTTTTTTTTTTCATTTTTAAAGGTCTGCGCATGCGCAGACCGGAAGGACGGATCCGGCATTCCGGTATTTTGAATGCCGGATCCGGCACTAATACATTCCTATGGAAAGAAATGCAGGATCCGGCATTCAGGCAAGTCTTCAGTTTTTTTCGCCGGAGATAAAACCGTAGCATGCTACGGTTTTCTCTTTTGCCTGATCAGTCAAAACGACTGAACTGAAGACATCCTGATGCAAACTGAACGGATTACTCTCCAACACTCAGATTTAACCGCTTGCCGCCGCGCTAACGCCGAAAGGCGTCATCGCGGCGGCTCTCCCAGGTCACACTAACGCCAATAGGCGTCATCTCGCGAGACGCGAGATTTCCTGTGAACGCGCGCACACAGGCGCGCGCGCTCACAGGAACGGAAGGTAAGCGAGTGGATCTCCAGCCTGCCAGCGGCGATCGCTCGCTGGCAGGCTGGAGATCTGAATTTTTTAACCCCTAACAGGTATATTAGACGCTGTTTTCATAACAGCGTCTAATATACCTCCTACCTGGTCCTCTGGTGGTCCCTTTTGTTAGGATCGACCACCAGAGGACTCAGGTAGGTCAGTACAGTCGCACCAAACACTACACTACACTACACCCCCCCCCCGTCACTTATTAACCCCTTATAAACCCCTGATCACCCATGATCACCCCATATAAACTCCCTGATCACCCCCCTGTCATTGATCACCGCCCTGTCATTGATCACCCCCCTGTCAGGCTCCGTTCAGACGTCCGTATGATTTTTACGGATCCACGGATACATGGATCGGATCCGCAAAAAGCATACGGACGTCTGAATGGAGCCTTACAGGGGGGTGATCAATGACAGGTGGGTGATCACCCATATACACTCCCTGATCACCCCCTGTCATTGATCACCGCCCTGTCAGGCTCCATTCAGACGTCCGCATGATTTTTACGGATCCGATCCATGTATCCATGGATCCGTAAAAATCATGCGGACGTCTGAATGGAGCCTTACAGGGGGGTGATCAATGACAGGCGGGTGATCACCCATATACACTCCCTGATCACCCCCCTGTCATTGATCACCGCCCTGTCAGGCTCCATTCAGACGTCCGCATGATTTTTACGGATCCGATCCATGTATCCATGGATCCGTAAAAATCATGCGGACGTCTGAATGGAGCCTTACAGGGGGGTGATCAATGACAGGCGGGTGATCACCCATATACACTCCCTGATCACCCCCTGTCATTGATCACCCCCCTGTCATTGATCACCCCCCTGTCATTGATCACCCCCCTGTCAGGCTCCATTCAGACATCCGCATGATTTTTACGGATCCGATCCATGTATCCATGGATCCGTAAAAATTATGCAGACGTCTGAATGGAGCCTTACAGGGGGGGTGATCAGTGACAGGGGGGTGATCAACCTGATCACCCCCTGTCATTGATAACCCCCCTGTAAGGCTCCATTCAGACGTCCGCATGTGTTCTGTGGATCCGATCCATGTATCCATGGATCCGTAAAAAATCATGCGGATGTCTGAATGGAGCCTTACAGGGGGGGTGATCAGTGACAGGGGGGTGATTACCCTGATCACCCCCTGTCATTGATAACCCCCCTGTAAGGCTCCATTCAGACGTCCGCATGCGTTTTGTGGATCCGATCCATGTATCCATGGATCCGTAAAAAATCATGCGGATGTCTGAATGGAGCCTTACAGGGGGGGTGATCAGTGACAGGGGGGTGATTACCCTGATCACCCCCTGTCATTGATAACCCCCCTGTAAGGCTCCATTCAGACGTCCGCATGCGTTTTGTGGATCCGATCCATGTATCCATGGATCCGTAAAAAATCATGCGGATGTCTGAATGGAGCCTTACAGGGGGGGTGATCAGTGACAGGGGGGTGATTACCCTGATCACCCCCTGTCATTGATAACCCCCCTGTAAGGCTCCATTCAGACGTCCGCATGCGTTTTGTGGATCCGATCCATGTATCCATGGATCCGTAAAAAATCATGCGGATGTCTGAATGGAGCCTTACAGGGGGGGTGATCAGTGACAGGCGGGTGATCACCCTGATTACCCTGATCACCCCCTGTCATTGATAACCCCCCTGTAAGGCTCCATTCAGACGTCCGCATGCGTTCTGTGGATCCGATCCATGTATCCATGGATCCGTAAAAATCATGCGGACGTCTGAATGAAGCCTTACAGGGGGGGTGATCAATGACAGGGGGGTGATCAGGGAGTCTATATGGGTGATCACCCCCCTGTCATTGATCACCCCCCCTGTCATTGATCACCCCCCCCTGGTAAGGCTCCATTCAGCCATTTTTTTTGGCACAAGTTAGCAGACATTTTTTGTTTGTTTTTGTTTTTGTTTTTTCTTACTAAGTCTCATATTCCACTAACTTGTGTCAAAAAATAAAATCTCACATGAACTCACCATACCCCTCACGGAATCCAAATGCGTAAACATTTTTAGACATTTATATTCCAGACTTCTCACGCTTTAGGGCCCCTAAAAAGCCAGGGCAGTATAAATACCCCACATGTGACCCCATTTCGGAAAGAAGACACCCCAAGGTATTCCGTGAGGGGCATATTGAGTCCATGAAAGATTGAAATTTTTGTCCTAAGTTAGCGGAAAGTGAGACTTTGTGAGAAAAAAAACAAAAAAAAATCAATATCCGCTAACTTATGCAAAAAAAAAAAAAATTCTAGGAACTCGCCAGGCCCCTCATTGGATACCTTGGGGTGTCTTCTTTCCAAAGTGGGGTCACATGTGGGGTATTTATACTGCCCTGGCTTTTTAGGGGCCCGAAAGTGTGAGAAGAAGTCTGGGATCCAAATGTCTAAAAATGCCCTCCTAAAAGGAATTTGGGCCCCTTTGCGCATCTAGGCTGCAAAAAAGTGTGACACATCTGGTATCGCCGTACTCAGGAGAAGTTGGGGAATGTGTTTTGGGGTGTCATTTTACATATACCCATGCTGGGTGAGAGAAATATCTTGGTCAAATGCCAACTTTGTATAAAAAAATGGGAAAAGTTGTCTTTTGCCAAGATATTTCTCTCACCCAGCATGGGTATATGTAAAATGACACCCCAAAACACATTCCCCAACTTCTCCTGAGTACGGCGATACCAGATGTGTCACACTTTTTTGCAGCCAAGGTGGGCAAAGGGGCACCTTTCGGATTTCGCAGGCCATTTTTTACACATTTTGATTTCAAGGTACTTCTTACACATTTGGGCCCCTAAATTGCCAGGGCAGTATAACTACGCCACAAGTGACAACCATTTTGGAAAGAAGACACCCCAAGGTATTCCGTGGGGGGCACGGCGAGTTCCTAGAATTTTTTATTTTTTGTCACAATTTAGCGGAAAATGATGATTTTTCTTTTTTTTTCTTTTTTCCTTACAAAGTCTCATATTCCACTAACTTGCGACAAAAAATAAAAAATTCTAGGAACTCGCCATGCCCCTCACGGAATACCTTGGGGTGTCTTCTTTCCAAAATGGGGTCACTTGTGGGGTAGTTATACTGCCCTGGCAATTTAGGGGCCCAAATGTGTGAGAAGTACCTTGCAATCAAAATGTGTAAAAAATGCCCTGCAAAATCCGAAAGGTGCACTTTGGAATATGTGCCCCTTTGCCCACCTTGGCAGCAAAAAAGTGTGACACATCTGGTATCGCCGTACTCAGGAGAAGTTGGGCAATGTGTTTTGGGGTGTCATTTTACATATACCCATGCTGGGTGAGAAAAATATCTTGGTCAAATGCCAACTTTGTATAAAAAAATTGGAAAAGTTGTCTTTTGCCAAGATATTTCTCTCACCCAGCATGGGTATATGTAAAATGACACCCCAAAACACATTCCCCAACTTCTCCTGAGTACGGCGATACCAGATGTGTGACGCTTTTTTGATGCCAAGGTGGGCAAAGGGGCACATATTCCAAAGTGCACCTTTCGGATTTCACCGGTCATTTTTTACAGATTTTGATTGCAAAGTTCTTCTCACACATTTGGGCCCCTAAATTGCCAGGGCAGTATAACTACGCCACAAGTGACCCCATTTTGGAAAGAAGACACCCCAAGGTATTCCGTGAGGGGCATGGCGAGTTCCTAGAATTTTTTATTTTTTGTCGCAAGTTAGTGGAATATGAGACTTTGTAAGGAAAAAAGATAAAAAAAAAAAAATCATCATTTTCCGCTAACTTGTGACAAGAAATAAAAAATTCTAGGAACTCGCCATGCCCCTCACGGAATACCTTGGGGTGTCTTCTTTCCAAAATGGGGTCACTTGTGGGGTAGTTATACTGCCCTGGCAATTTAGGGGCCCAAATGTGTGAGAAGAACTTTGCAATCAAAATGTGTAAAAAATGGCCTGCAAAATCTGAAAGGTGCACTTTGGAATATGTGCCCCTTTGCCCACCTTGGCAGCAAAAAAGTGTGACACATCTGGTATCGCCGTACTCAGGAGAAGTTGGGGAATGTGTTTTGGGGTGTCATTTTACATATACCCATGCTGGGTGAGAGAAATATCTTGGCAAAAGACAACTTTTCCCATTTTTTTATACAAAGTTGGCATTTGACCAAGATATTTTTCTCACCCAGCATGGGTATATGTAAAATGACACCCCAAAACACATTCCCCAACTTCTCCTGAGTACGGCGATACCAGATGTGTCACACTTTTTTGCTGCCAAGGTGGGCAAAGGGGCACATATTCCAAAGTGCACCTTTTGGATTTCACCGGTCATTTTTTACACATTTTGATTGCAAAGTTCTTCTCACACATTTGGGCCCCTAAATTGCCAGGGCAGTATAACTACCCCACAAGTGACCCCATTTTGGAAAGAAGGCACCCCAAGGTATTCCGTGAGGGGCATGGCAAGTTTTTAGAATTTTTTATTTTTTGTCGCAAGTTAGTGGAATATGAGACTTTGTAAGAAAAAATAAAAAAAATAAAATCCTCATCATTTTCCGCTAACTTGTGACAAAAAATAAAAAGTTCTATGAACTCACTATGCCCATCAGCGAATACCTTAGGGTGTCTACTTTCCGAAATGGGGTCATTTGTGGGGGTTTTCTACTGTTTGGGCATTGTAGAACCTCAGGAATCATGACAGGTGCTCAGAAAGTCAGAGCTGTTTCAAAAAGCGGAAATTCACATTTTTGTACCATAGTTTGCAAATGCTATAACTTTTACCCAAACCATTTTTTTTTTGCCCAAACATTTTTTTTTTATCAAAGACATGTAGAACAATAAATTTGGCGAAAAATGTATATATGGATGTGGTTTTTTTTTGCAAAATTTTACAGCTGAAAGTGAAAAATGTCATTTTTTTGCAAAAAAAATCGTTAAATTTCGATTAATAACAAAAAAAGTAAAAATGTCAGCGGCAATGAAATACCACCAAATGAAAGCTCTATTAGTGAGAAGAAAAGGAGGTAAAATTCATTTGGGTGGTAAGTTGCATGACCGAGCAATAAACCGCTAAAGTTGTGGAGTGCCGATTTGTAAAAAAGGGCCTGGTCACTAGGGGGGTATAAACCTGTGGTCCTTAAGTGGTTAATAATAAAAATTGCAATGACAAATTAATCGAACAATAATTCAATAACACAATTAAAATACTATAAAATATTACCAATGGTATAAAATAATGGTCGACCATATATGCGCCACTAATTGATGGTAGCAATACACTGATGCATATATGAGGTCCAATGGTGTCCACAATGAATGTTAGATAAAGTGACAGTGCAATAATAAAAAGTTAAACAATAAATAACTGTGCTGATAACATGAGATAATAAGTATCAATATCCTGGTGAGAGGTAAAGTGATGAATGGGTGCGACAATCTTATGAAAAAATAGGGGACACCGTATAGGGCCTAGCACTATAAACTTGCATTCCTTCCTGTAGAGATTGAAGTTCGGTATCAAGTCCGCAATCAACCGCAGTTAACAGTCCAACAGTTGTTTGTATTCGGTTAATAATATATTCTGAAAACGCAGTCTATAGTAGCTGTATGATTCTCACCTCTGTCTGGAGGTTATTCCTTGCTAGGAGTAGAGAGTCTTACCTCCTATATTGGCGTGTTGCACGGTCTTTTTCTTGATGCGCTGCAGGAGTTCAGCTGGAGACGCTGTTACGTCCTCACAGCTCCCAAACTCTAGTAACCTAGCCCAAATCTCGCGGTATTACGGGTGGGACAACAGTCCGATCTCCGCACTCACTGTGTTCAGGGCAATTAGGTTGTTACAAAGTTGCAGTGGTTACAAGGTTGCAGTCTTTAAATCTTTCTGTCTTTATAGCATGGCCATGCTAGGAGTTCTCTTTATGGAGGTTCCAACAGAGTGTCTGATAGCCCAGACGCGTTTCGAGATAATTCCAATCTCTTCCTCAGTGGTGGTATACCACCACTGAGGAAGAGGTTGGAATTATCCCGAAACGCGTCTGGGCTATCAGACACTCTGTTGGAGCCTCCATAAAGAGAACTCCTAGCATGGCCATGCTATAAAGACAGAAAGATTTAAAGACTGCAACTTTGTAACAACCTAATTGCCCTGAACACAGTGAGTGCGGAGATCGGACTGTTGTCCCACCCGTAATACCGCGAGATTTGGGCTAGGTTACTAGAGTTTGGGAGCTGTGAGGACGTAACAGCGTCTCCAGCTGAACTCCTGCAGCGCATCAAGAAAAAGACCGTGCAACACGCCAATATAGGAGGTAAGACTCTCTACTCCTAGCAAGGAATAACCTCCAGACAGAGGTGAGAATCATACAGCTACTATAGACTGCGTTTTCAGAATATATTATTAACCGAATACAAACAACTGTTGGACTGTTAACTGCGGTTGATTGCGGACTTGATACCGAACTTCAATCTCTACAGGAAGGAATGCAAGTTTATAGTGCTAGGCCCTATACGGTGTCCCCTATTTTTTCATAAGATTGTCGCACCCATTCATCACTTTACCTCTCACCAGGATATTGATACTTATTATCTCATGTTATCAGCACAGTTATTTATTGTTTAACTTTTTATTATTGCACTGTCACTTTATCTAACATTCATTGTGGACACCATTGGACCTCATATATGCATCAGTGTATTGCTACCATCAATTAGTGGCGCATATATGGTCGACCATTATTTTATACCATTGGTAATATTTTATAGTATTTTAATTGTGTTATTGAATTATTGTTCGATTAATTTGTCATTGCAATTTTTATTATTAAATCTGAGTGTGTGCCATAGATGAGTGCTCGCTCCCTTATTTCTACATTTACTTATTCTATTGAGGTGGGGCGTCCCCAAACTGAGTTTGTAGCACCGTACCACCCACTATCAGCAGTGAGCCACTTCATTTAATTAACCCGTTTGTCATCACTGGACACACTTTGAACTGGCACTGTAATAGGGTGCCACCATTGCAACAAGTCAGTTTGTGACATATCTTCCCTCCTAGATATTCCACCATCAACAGTGAGGGGTCTTAATGCAAAGTGGATGAATTTGAGAACCACAGCAACTCGGCCACGAAGTTGCAGACCATATAAAGTTTGAGAGCAGAGTCCCAAACCTTCTTTCGTATTAACATCAACACCAAACATCCACACCGAAACAGGTCAAGCAGCTGCAGGCAAGCCTTATATGAGCAAGCACAATTCCAAGCATCAGATGGAGTGGAGTAAAGCACTATACCACTGGACTCTGGAGCAGTGGGAACATGTTTTATCTGGCCTTCTGGATTTGGCAAATACCAGTAGAAAGTTACCTGCCTGACTGCACTGTGCCAATTATAAAGTTTGGAGAAGACAGGATAACAGTATGGGGCTGTTTTTCAGGGTTTGTCCTAGGCCCCTTAGTTCCAGTGGAGGGAAATGTTAATGCTTCAGCATACTAAAACATTTTGGGCAATGGTTTGCTTCCTACTTTGGGGAAACAGTTTGGGAAAGGCCCTTTTCTGTTCCAACATGACGTGCCCCAGTGCACAAAGTGGGGTACAAAAAGACATGGCTGGGTGAGTTTGGTGTGGAAGAACTTGACTGACCTGCACAGAGCCCTGACCTCAACCCCATCCAACACCTTTGGGATGAAGTGGAAGAGAGATTGCGAGACAGGCCCTTTGATCCAACATCAATGCCTGACCTCACAAATGAAGGGTCAACAATTCCCACCGACACACATCAAAATCTTGTAAAAAGACTTCTCAGAAGAGTGGAAACTGTTTAAGCTGTAAAGAAGGTACCAACTAGATGATATTGTGTATGGATTTAGAATGGAATGTCCTAAAATCCCCTGCAGGTGTAACGTGTAGATGTCCCAATACTTTTGTCCGTATAGTGCAGGAAACATTTACCTTAATTAGGAGCTTGTACCTTTGCGTTCATCTGACCTGTACCCCATTCCAGTGTACCAGCCATGTTTGTTCAATGATTCCTCCTCAGTGCTGATAGAGAATGGGTGTTCCTTCATCGCTCTCACAAGAATAATGTTGGCAGAAGAGTGACTAGAGTCATTTTAATATCATTTGAATATGTTTGAAGACATCCCATTGTATATTTAATCTCTCTGACACATCCAGGCTGACAGGGCTCTATTAGGCTGACTTTGGTCCTAAAATGACAGACAATTCTCCAAATTCTCATATTTTTCTCTGCTTTTGCTAGTCACACATCAGATCTGTCTATTTTTTTGTTAAAAAGTGTGCAATGGAGTTGCAACACCTTGTCAAAGCAAACGTGTAGAGAACCTCCACTAGATAGAGATACTTCTCTAATGGAAGTACAGTTTTAGGTTGGGTTCACAGGATGCAAGGAAAGCCATGACTGAAGGAAAGGTGGGAATTAAAGGACGGCATTTTAAACATGTGTAGCTCTAGTCAGTAAGTCATGAAATATTAAAACCAACATATCGTGGCAAATGTCCTGATCAAACATTAGGGGTTAAATATGCACTTGTCAACATGAATTCTGCTTCATTAGTGCGCCATGTCACGGAGGTGTCTGTGAAAGGCGTTATTTTTTATTTATGTGCTGGTTTAATCTCTATTGTTGCAGGTTTTTGTAGGATAAGTCAGTAGTAGATTCTGGAAACTGGTGGTAGTTGTAGACTTGTGCGGTTTATGGCTATGTCTTTTTCAGTATTACATACTATTTAGCACCACTGTTGATCACATTTAACTAAGAAATATAAATATACACTCCATATTTTTCACAGTATAAGATACACCAGGGGAAGAAGGAAAATGAGAAACAAATATTTTTCATTAGACCTTAGATCGGATCGGACCCCCCATTCCTTCTTATACATCAGATTAGACCCCGAAGGTCCATCAGACCTCTGTATCAGACTCCCATTCCTCCTCAGACATTAAATGAGATCCCCATCAGACTCCCATCAGATCTCAGATCAGACCCACATTCCTCCTCAGATAAAAACCCCAAGCTCCATCAGACCCCCATTCCTCCTCAGATCAAAACCGCAAGCTCAATCAGACCCCCCCATTCCTCCTCAGACCTTATGTCAGACCACCAAGCTCAATCATACAAACAAAAGGGGGTACTTTGTGATCTATATGCTGAAGATGGTTCTTAATGACTTTGGCTGTATGTTTAGAGTCGTCGTCCTCCTCCATAATATATTTGGAGCCAAACCTCCCTGGTGGTATTGAATCAGATAATTTGTATTTGACATTTTCTGAAAATCACAAAAATACAAAGAAAGAAAACAGCCTGCACATTATACATGCATCAGTTGATAACAATAGTATCATAGTATTACATGATCGGCCTAAAGAATAACTTCCATGAGTATGTAACATGTCAACAGGCATATCATAAGATGCACCGAAGAGCAAGTAATCTAGTTACACAGTATACCATGTACAAACCACCTTCCCGTCCATTGTAATTAACGAACATAGGCCCAACCCTCCCTGCCCAACTATAACCCAATACCCCCCCCCCCCCTTACCCCAGCGATGGAACGGATCCGAACTCCAACAACATTTACTTTATTAATATATCTTAAGCATAGCCATTGGTGTACTTCTCCTGTCCGTTGAACATTCCACTGCACACACCCCCTGCGTAGTATAAAATACTTTCATACATCGTACGTCTACAGCTAGTTAAGCTGAAGAAAAAAGAAATCAGGGACTGAGCCTTTACCTTCCCATAGTCCCACTAAGAAGAGAGGCTAATCCGGACACTATATCCTAAATGTCTCCCAATTATCCCATATTTTAATCTTTGTTTCCCTGGTGGTATTGAATGTCTAAGGATACTTATATGTCTGTATTTATCAGCATTGAAAACCCCAATAAAAGGGAGGGATCCACACCAATTATAAGAATGGGGACCCTATACCCTGTGAAGCCACCTGAAATGAACAGACGGGTTGGTAGGGCATGCTCCCAGCCTCTCCATTCATTTCTATGGGAGTTCCAGAGATAGCAGAGCGCTGTTATCTCTGGAACTCCCATAGAAATGAATGCAGCGGCTGCACGCGTGCCCTACCAGCTGCTCTGTTAATTTCAGGGGGCTCCATGGAGTATGGGGCTCTTGTTCTTGTGATCCTATACTGTGGATAGGGGATAACTTTATATAACCGTAATACCTCTTTAATCCAAACCAGTGTTGAGTGAATCGAGCTTTGGATCATAGATCCGAAGTCAATTCGTTTTAACACTTTTTAATGCTCTAACATGTTTTAATGCTGTACGGGAACCTGTCTACATACAGCATTAAAATGTATTGCCTCCATGGAGGCAAGATTTATTTTACCCGAAGTCGCACAAGACTTCGGTGAATCAATTCGGTATTCATTTCTACATCTTTAAAAACATTTCAAATTCGGAATCCGAAGTTGGGTTTGGTACTGGCTGGTACCTCGGTCCCAAACCCAACTTCTATGATCCGAAGTTCGATTTGCTCGACACTAATCCTGACCAAATTCCCATCTCCATTTGATAAAATGCAGCCCCAAACTTGCAAGAGCCTACTCCATGCTTCTCTTTCCACTGTCTATGCCTTCTGGTGGAGCTACAGTGGAGGAAATAATTATTTGACCCCTCACTGATTTTGTAAGTTTGTCCAATGACAAAGAAATGAAAAGTCTCAGAACAGTATCATTTCAATGGTAGGTTTATTGTAACAGTGGCAGATAGCACATCAAAAGGAAAATCGAAAAAATAACTTTAAATAAAAGATAGCAACTGATTTGCATTTCATTGAGTGAAATAAGTATTTGAACCCCTACCAACCATTAAGAGTTCTGGCTCCCACAGAGTGGTTAGACACTTCTACTCAATTAGTCACCCTCATTAAGGACACCTGTCTTAACTAGTCACCTGTATAAAAGACACCTGTCCACAGAATCAATCAATCAAGCAGACTCCAAACTCTCCAACATGGGAAAGACCAAAGAGCTGTCCAAGGATGTCAGAGACAAAATTGTAGACCTGCACAAGGCTGGAATGGGCTACAAAACCATTAGCAAGAAGCTGGGAGAGAAGGTGACA
The DNA here is from genome assembly GCF_014858855.1 of Bufo gargarizans. Lineage (NCBI taxonomy): Eukaryota > Metazoa > Chordata > Amphibia > Anura > Bufonidae > Bufo > Bufo gargarizans. Next base: position 156,304,994 of record NC_058083.1, read on the forward strand.
ACTGTTGGTGCGATTGTTTGAAAATGGAAGGAGCACAAAATGACCATCAATCGACCTCGCTCTGGGGCTCCACGCAAGATCTCACCTCGTGGGGTGTCAATGGTTCTGAGAAAGGTGAAAAAGCATCCTAGAACTACACGGGAGGAGTTAGTTAATGACCTCAAATTAGCAGGGACCACAGTCACCAAGAAAACCATTGGAAACACATTACACCGCAATGGATTAAAATCCTGCAGGGCTCGCAAGGTCCCCCTGCTCAGGAAGGCACATGTGCAGGCCCGTCTGAAGTTTGCCAATGAACACCTGAATGATTCAGAGAGTGACTGGGAGAAGGTGCTGTGGTCTGATGAGACCAAAATAGAGCTCTTTGGCATTAACTCAACTCGCTGTGTTTGGAGGAAGAAAAATGCTGCCTATGACCCCCAAAACACCGTCAAGCATGGGGGTGGAAACATTTTGCTTTGGGGGTGTTTTTCTGCTAAGGGCACAGGACAACTTATTCGCATAAACGGGAAAATGGACGGAGCCATGTATCGTGAAATCCTGAGCGACAACCTCCTTCCCTCTGCCAGGAAACTGAAAATGGGTCGTGGATGGGTGTTCCAGCACGACAATGACCCAAAACATACAGCAAAGGCAACAAAGGAGTGGCTCAAGAAGAAGCACATTAAGGTCATGGAGTGGCCTAGTCAGTCTCCGGACCTTAATCCAATCGAAAACCTATGGAGGGAGCTCAAGCTCAGAGTTGCACAGAGACAGCCTCGAAACCTTAGGGATTTAGAGATGATCTGCAAAGAGGAGTGGACCAACATTCCTCCTAAAATGTGCGCAAACTTGGTCATCAATTACAAGAAACGTTTGACCTCTGTGCTTGCAAACAAGGGTTTTTCCACCAAGTATTAAGTCTTTTTTGGTTAGAGGGTTCAAATACTTATTTCACTCAATGAAATGCAAATCAGTTGCTATCTTTTATTTAAAGTTATTTTTTCGATTTTCCTTTTGATGTGCTATCTGCCACTGTTACAATAAACCTACCATTGAAATGATACTGTTCTGAGACTTTTCATTTCTTTGTCATTGGACAAACTTACAAAATCAGTGAGGGGTCAAATAATTATTTCCTCCACTGTAAATATTTCAGATTTTCAGTCCAGAGCACCTGTTGCACCAAAGTTTGGTACAATTTGCACAACAACAAAAAAAAAAAAAAATGTCATGCAAGCTTTCCACCACTTTTATTGACTGCTTTAGACACTTTTTATACCTAATCTAACAAGAGAGCGTGGCTTAGTGTAAAGGGACACTACTTTGTGGGAAAGGGGCATGGCCTAAATGTGACCAATGCGCCAACAAATGTACTAAACATTTTTGGAATAAACTTAGTCAATAATTTAGTGGTGCAAATTAAGACCAGACGGTGTTCACATCATGTTTTTTCCACATTTTAATGTATATATTAGGACATCTGTCAGCAGACTTGTACCTATGACACTGGCTGACCTGTTACATGTGCGCTTGGCAGCTGAAGGCATCTGTGTTGGTCCTATCTTCATATGTGTCTGCATTGCTGAGAAAAATTATGTTTTAATATATGCAAGTGAGCCTCTAGGAGCAACGGGGGTGTTGCCGTTACACCTAGAGGCTCTGCTCTCTCTGCAACTGCCACGTCCTTTCCACTTTAGTTGACAGGGCCAGGTAGTGAAAAGTCATAATGCCTGGCCCTGTCAAAGTGCAGAGGGAGCGGCAGTTGCAGAGAGAGCAGAGCCTCTAGGTGTAATGGCAACACCCCAATTGCTCCTAGAGGCTCATTTGCATTTATTGAAACATAATTTTTCTCAGCAATATGAACATGGGACCAACAGATATGCCATCGGCTGCCAAGCGCACATGCAACAGGTCAGCCAGTTTCATACCTACAAATCTGCTGACAGACGGATGCTATACAATAGCATCCACCACGGTATTTTTCCATAGTAAAAAATAAATAGAAATGTGTATATATTACATATACAGGGAGTGCAGAATTATTAGGCAAGTTGTATTTTTGAGGATTAATTTTATTATTGAACAACATTGAACAACAACCATGTTCTCAATGAACCCAAAAAACTCATTAATATCAAAGCTGAATATTTTTGGAAGTAGTTTTTAGTTTGTTTTTAGTTTTAGCTATTTTAGGGGGATATCTGTGTGTGCAGGTGACTATTGCTGTACATAATTATTAGGCAACTTAACAAAAAACAAATATATACCCATTTCAATTATTTATTTTTACCAGAGAAACCAATATAACATCTCAACATTCACAAATATACATTTCTGACATTCAAAAACAAAACAAAAACAAATCAGTGACCAATATAGCCACCTTTCTTTGCAAGGACACTCAAAAGCCTGCCATCCATGGATTCTGTCAGTGTTTTGATCTGTTCACCATCAACATTGCGTGCAGCAGCAACCACAGCCTCCCAGACACTGTTCAGAGAGGTGTACTGTTTTCCCTCCTTGTAAATCTCACATTTGATGATGGACCACAGGTTCTCAATGAGGTTCAGATCAGGTGAACAAGGAGGCCATGTCATTAGATTTTCTTCTTTTATACCCTTTCTTGCCAGCCACGTTGTGGAGTACTTGGACGCGTGTGATGGAGCATTGTCCTGCATGAAAATCATGTTTTTCTTACCTTGCAGACTTCTTCCTGTACCACTGCTTGAAGAAGGTGTCTTCCAGAAACTGGCAGTAGGACTGGGAGTTGAGCTTGACTCCATCCTCAACCCAAAAAGGCCCCACAAGCTCATCTTTGATGATACCAGCCCAAACCAGTACTCCACCTCCACCTTGCTGGCGTCTGAGTCGGACTGGAGCTCTCTGCCCTTTACCAATCCAGCCATCTGGCCCATCAAGACTCACTCTCATTTCATCAGTCCATAAAACCTTAGAAAAATCAGTCTTGAGATATTTCTTGGCCCAGTCTTGACGTTTCAGCTTGTGTGTCTTGTTCAGTGGTGGTCGTCTTTCAGCCTTTCTTACCTTGGCCATGTCTCTGAGTATTGCACACCTTGTGCTTTTGGGCACTCCAGTGATGTTGCAGCTCTGAAATATGGCCAAACTGGTGGCAAGTGGCATCTTGGCAGCTGCACGCTTGACTTTTCTCAGTTCATGGGCAGTTATTTTGCGCCTTGGTTTTTCCACACGCTTCTTGCGACCCTGTTGACTATTTTGAATGAAACGCTTGATTGTTCGATGATCACGCTTCAGAAGCTTTGCAATTTTAAGAGTGCTGCATCCCACTGCAAGATATCTCACTATTTTTGACTTTTCTGAGCCTGTCAAGTCCTTCTTTTGACCCATTTTGCCAAAGGAAAGGAAGTTGCCTAATAATTATGCACACCTGATATAGGGTGTTGATGTCATTAGACCACACCCCTTCTCATTACAGAGATGCACATCACCTAATATGCTTAATTGGTAGTAGGCTTTCGAGCCTATACAGCTTGGAGTAAGACAACATGCATAAAGAGGATGATGTGGTCAAAATACTCATTTGCCTAATAATTCTGCACGTAGTGTAGTGTATTTTAATCACCAGACCACAAAATTTCAGTCCTCTTAGGCCTCCTTCACACTACAGTTTTTTTTTTTTTCGTTTTGCGGGCCGTTTTTTCCGTTCCGTATACGGAACCATTCATTTCAATGGTTCCGCAAAAAAAAAAAAAAAGAATGTTCTCCATATGCATTTCGTATTTCCGTCTTTCCGTTCCGTTAAAAGATAGAATATGTCCTATTATTGCCCGCAAATCACGTTCCGTGGCTCCATTCAAGTCAATGGGTCTGCAAAAAAAACTGAATACATACGGAAGTGCATCTGTATGTCTTCCATATCTGTTCCGTTTTTGCGGAACCATCTTTTGAAAATTTTATGCCCAGCCCAATTTTTTTCTATGTTATTACCGTATACTGTATATGCCATACGGAAAAACGGAACGTAAAAACAGAACGGAAACCAAAAAACGGAACAACGAATCCGTGAAAAACGGACCGCAAAACACTGAAATAGCCATATGGTAGTGTGAAAGAGGCCTTACTGGGACTTTTCCCAGTAACAGGACTGAAACATTGCAGTCTGGTGATTAAAGTACACTTTATTTAATTTACTTTTTGGGTGTGCCGTGGAATTCTTTCTTTTACCTTGTTGGATGCTGGAATCGCCTCTATAGGCGCTGGCCCCCCGCCACAAGCCTTTCTGCTGTGCTGCTCAAAACTTTTGGACTTTATATATATATATTACATATGTTTTTTTTTATAGCATGGTACAAAAACGTGATGTGAACAGTCCCTTAAACGCACCTGTCTCCTCTCCTGACATGTCTGCTTCAGTAGCTATTTCCAATCCCTGTAGTTACATCTATTCTTATGCCTCTGTGTTGTGCCATTCCTCTATTCATTCTAAAAGTTGCTGATGTATCACTAGCAGGTGCACATGGTGTTACCAGTTGGGGGTGTCTCTGCAAAGTGTCACACAATCCAATCAGTGCTGCCATTGTCAGACTGTGCAGGGACCCCCCCCCAACTAGTAACACCCAGATGGACTTTTATTGCAGGCTGCTGCCAATTGATTCCTAAACTTATAATAGGAATAAATGAGGAATGGAAGAACATAGTTATAAGAATAGATGTTCCAGAATTGTTCTTACATGGGGAACATAAGTACTAAAACAGACATGTCAGGAGAGGTGACGGGTCCTCTCTAAGTCTGTTGACAGGCAATGATTGATTTAAGAAAGCCTGTACCTGCTCCATGAAAGACGGCATACAAGCATCTTTACTTACATGTTTTTAAGGACAACAAACAGGAAATGATCCACAAAAGTTTAAGTAATCCATCGAATGGGTATTAACCAATTAATCTCATTTCACTGCTTTATATGCCAAAAACACTTTTAGGCTACATGCACACGAATGTTGTTTGTTTCCGTGTCCGTTCCGTTAATTTTTATTTATTTTTTTGCGCATAGGATGCAGACCCATTTATTTCAATGGGTCCACAAAAAATGTCCGTGTGCTGTCCGCATCAGTCTGTCCGTTCCATAGCCCCGCAAAAAAAATAGAACATGTCCTATTCTTGTCCAGTTTTACGCTTTGTTACAATGGATCCGCCAAAAGAAAACTGATGGCATACGGATGTCATCAGTTTATTTTTTGGGCGGACTTCAAAACTCATACGGTCGTATGCATGTAGCCTTAATCATGACTCCTAAAATGTTTGTACACACCAGTGATACACAGAGGAAAAGATTGTCATCCAGAAGAACCCCTACAAACTGTAATCCATGCGCACAGGACCTTATTGTACATTCAGCAGGCACATCTCCTCCTATGTAACATAGCATTGAGCCAGATTTACCACAATGAGCAGTGCGTAGCATGATCAGAGACTGCATTAAATGGCTGCGACTTGTAGAATGTTATGTCCACCCCATGCCAAGCCTCTCTGGATGAGCTGCCATTCCTAGCACTTACAGTCCAGCTTTCTGCCAGGGACCCCAGGGGTTCCTCAGCACTTATATACACTGTCAAATTGTTAACACCTTAATCACACAAGGTCATCTTTGCCAGGAGAGGAGATTTCCAAAATACTTTTCTTTTAATGTGAATGTGAACTAACCATAAAAAGAATTTCATTTCCTGTGCTTTCCGTGAATCCCACAGATGGAATCGCCCTTTAGGAAATCAGAGTTTTGTGTTGTATGTAAGCAAATTTATAGAAACCTAGACATCAGCACCTTATTTATGTGAGTGGGATATTGCAGGTTTGGGGGGGTTTAAGACGATTCCTCTAAAAATAAGCAATCGGCTATAATCTGTGGCGGATGCCTCAGCAACCTATGAAGAAATGCAGTGCCCTCTAAAATCTACAGGATGTCCTCGTAACAAGTCTTTTATTTTCCCCTGACGCTTTACACCAACTAATAGATGAGGGTCCTTAACGTGTTCCCCTCTACGGATTCAGAATTCCCCAACAGGTTATCTTCAAATAGTTTTCTTTTATAGGGAAGGCGCCTTGAGTGTATGTCCACACAGGACAAAAACTGTATGTTGCTGATTTGTGCCTTTTTACAGTATCAGTAAAGTGGTGGGAAATAATCTGCAGCATAAATTGAGTTGTGGATTTTAAATCGGCTGCATGTCCATTAAGGCTTCTTACACACTGTATATATCTGTATGCAGAAATTCCTCGGGAAATCTGCTCCAAAACTGCATAAAAAAACACTTATTTATCCTGGTTTTGGTGCATTTTTTTGCATGGCTTTTATGTGCTTTTTGTTGTGGATTTTCTGTTTGTTAATAACCCATCGAAGTCTATGGGGAAAACCACTACAGAAGGTGTGGTATCGCCCAAACAATTCACGTACTGCAGATTCTAAACACAGCAGATTCATTTCCGCACATAAAAAATATGCAAAGTGTACATATGATTTGACAAATCTCATACACTTTGCTCGTACTGTATTACTCTGTGAATTTTTCAGAATTAAAATCAACTCAGAAAAACTGTACACTGTCCTCTTCGTGTGCAATTACCCTTGTCCTGTGGATTTCCAGCATGGGTTTCACCCTTTGCAATGCAAATTCTGCAGCAAAATCTTCAAGAACCCCACATGTAACCTGTTGTTCTGTCACTTACAGGACCCTGTTGGTCTCTGCTTACTGACCCAATCACTTCTGCAGCCATTTATTACTGCCCTAGTGCACCCGAAAAAATTCGAAAAAATTGTGGGTGACAGAAAGGGAGAGCCAGTGTTGGAATCTCCGAGGCCTCATGTACCCTCCTTTTAATGTGGCCCTGACTAACCCCGTGTGATTGAAAAATTTTGAAAGTCAAATTTGTAATGTGACCTAAGTAAAATCTAATTTCCTGTTCTATAGTGACACTGAGGGCACAGGTATAGAGTGTGCAAACCTGCACATTGCCCTTGAAGCCGAAGGGCCCCTCTGCCATATAAGATGATGCCAGTATTATAAATGGTTTTAACACTGACAGATGTAAGGTTATGCACATGGGAAGAAATAATGCAAGTCACCCGTACATACTAAATGGTAAAACACTGGGTAACACTGACATGGAAAAGGACTTAGGAATTTTAATGGACCGCAAACTAAGCTGTGGAAAGCAGCCAATAAGATAATGGGTTGCACCAAAAGAGGCATATTTGCCCGAGATGAGTACTATGTACAGTTCTGGGCTCCTGTAAACAAGGCAGACATAGCAGAGCTGGAGAGGGTTCAGAGGAGGGCAACTAAAGTAATAACTGGAATAGGTGAAGTACAGTACCCAGAAAGATTATGGGTTGTTCACGGAGGGGAGATCTAATAGCTATGTATAAATATATCAGGGGTCAGTACAGAGATCTCTCCCATCATCTATTTATCCACAGGACTGTGACTGTGACGAGGGGACATCCTCTGCGTCTGGAGGAAAGAAGGTTTGTACACAAACATAGAAGAGGATTCTTTACAGTAAGAGCAGTGAGACTATGGAACTCTCTGCCTGAGGAGGTGGTGATGGTGAGTACAATAAAAGAGTTCAAGAGGGGCCTGGATGTATTTCTGGAGTGTAATAATATTACAGGCTATAGCTACTAGAGAGGGGTCGGAGTCTGGAAGGAATTTTGGCTTCTACCTCAGTTTTTTTTCAAATTCAACTTGCAGGATAACAGGCTAAACTGGATGGAGGGATGTCTTTTTCAGCCTTCCTATCTACATGGTAGATGAGGGTCTGGGCTCCAGGTTCTTCACGTTCCACTTCTAAGTAGTCTGTAGGTACAGTGCATTCTCATTGGGCTTGTCCAATGTCCCTGTTTTTGAGCACTTCTTTTTTAAGCTCTTGCAGCTAGCCCCTGTGTGCCCCGCCGCTCTATTGCTGTATACTTATTGAAATGGTAATGATTTGTTACGTATTATTTTGTTTCCACTTCCGCGGCTTGCCACTTTCCATTATCTGCTTCCTCACTCCCTCCAGATTACCAGTAACGACCACGGACTACTCGTCGTGTCCATTATACCTGTTTAGCTGGCAGTGTTTTGCTAGGAAACTCTATTGTGTCCTCTGCAGCTCATTATCTGCTATAAGTGAAACCCAGCGTAATCTAATATGGCAGCACATTGAAGTGAAATATGTCAGCTCATTTAGCAGCCTTTTGAGAGACATGTCAAGTACATAATAAAAGGAACTAATTATTGAATCATTTAAAAGAAGGGGAAAAGGGACTCATTTCCTTGCTGTTAAACAGATTTAACCCAAGCATAAAAAGTCACATTTTATATTTTGACTCAATGACAGCTTTCTGAGAGTTTTATTTTTACCTGTTTAGATGCTCGTAAGGAAATTGGCAAAACTTTCTTAATCACATCACCATGACATTAATTCTTTATTCAGAGAGGACTTTTTCTATTTCAGCATCCTTTTTTTCAGTTTTTTTTGTATCCCTGAGTTTTCGGAATATTCAGCGTGTCGCAGCTGTTCATGAATAATGTCCATTTAAAGCGCCTGGCATAGAGTGCTGGTGTGTTGGCGAGATGAATTAAATGTTTGGGGGATCTGACAGGCAGCACGCTGCTTTGTGATCATTCCAAAGTTCTAATAATCTCCCTCACCTTCTCTGCCTGCCACTAATGAAAGAGAATAGGTGATTGCACCTCCGGCTATGTTCTTCGCCTAATGACTTCTCCAAAGGCAGATTTATGAAGAAAAAATTAACTTTGAATGAGGATTGAATTGGTCCTGACAGTCTGATAGACTGTGACACAGATTCTATGGCAAAACAGACGTAGCCCTAATTGATTATCAATATTTTAAGCAAAGTGATGAAAATCAGCATTAAGTGATGAGAAAGGCAGTCTTAATACAGTAGGCAGTAACCAGGACGCAGCTAGTCTGCAGGGAGGCTGGCCCTGATTGCTGTTACCAAGGTTTATCTGTCAGTCCCCCCCACCCCCTTCCTTTTTTTTTAAATTTTTTTATAGTTTTATTTTTATTTTTTTACCTTTTGCGCTGCAGCATTGTCCCCTTTCAGCTGGCTTGTTTCCTTTTAGGCTTCTATGATGGGAATGTTAATATTCTTGTCTATGTGGGATTTTTTTTTTACATTTATTTATTTTATATTGAGCCTATTTCGAGTGAGGAAATTTCTGGTTCTGTTTTTCTGCATTTGGCGCAGCAGGAAGAGACTCACTTTTAATACCTTTAATTTAGCATCAAATTCCAAAGCATTGGCTTTATTATAGGGAGACAAGGCAGCCTCTTAAGCCTTCCTCCAGTTTCATGATTGCATGATAATGTGGAGATGGATGTTTGTAATTACGACGTCTTATAATAAAAGTCTGTTTAGTTTGCTTATTTCCCAGCCTGGGTAGCTAAGAGAGCAATTGCAGCATAGATTACCACTAGAAACTCAGCGGGTATCAATTAAAAGCAACATTAATCTGTCCTAATTTTACAGCCTCAGATTTGGATGTTTTTTTATGATGCTGATGGTGTGTGAAAGTCTCGTTACTACTGCTGAGCGGGAAGAACGCTCTTCACTAAATATTCTCAACATAGTTACATCTGCTCTAGGGGGAACTCCGAAGAGTGGAAGCAGTATTTTTTAATTTTTTATTTCTTTTGCAGATTTATATGTGTGTGTATATGTCATTTAATATTTTTATATATTAACATAATCTGGCTCCTGATCGCACCAAGATTTGTCATTAATATTCCCTAAAGGCATGGATTCTTCTCCTGAAATCGATGCGGAAAACATTCCCAATCTGGCCCGCATTGATGTTAAAGAGAATCCGCACAGTAGTTCATACAGTGTGAATTTTTGGGCGGAACTCAACTTTTTGCGGAAAATCAACAATTAACATGCTTATTTTTGCCCGGACTCTCATGGATTAATCCTATTAAATGTGCCTAAATCTGTGGGCAGCTCCATGGCATATACAACTGAAAATCAAAGGGTCAGACTTGGATATCTGCTACGGTTTCCGCTGTGAATTTTTCTGTGAGTGTAATCTGTCTGTCTGAACATGCCCTTACTTTATTGTAAATATGGGCTAAATTTTTATTCTGTGATTTACCATAAGAGGTGGTCAGAAAAGTAGGGTTGACTGCTTTCATGCAGCTGAAATCTGCTCACAAATTTGCTGTCACTACCAACAAGCATCATCCATCTCCATAGAAATGAATGGAGCAGAAGCGCACATGCGTGACAACCGCACAGGAACCCCGTTCTCATGATCCAGGGGGGTCCTAGCAGTTGGACCCCTACTGATCAGGCACTTATTCCCTATCCTGTGGATAAAGGAGAAGTTTAAACCTTAGCAGAACCCCTTTGAAGGGGTTTTCTAGTGATGTATCACATGATGAAGTTCTGAGTGCATTTAGATGCCCAGAGTAATTGCCATCTGTGACCCGCACCCTCTGTTCACATCCCGGCACAAGACTTGCAGGGAGTGTCTGTAGCATCAGGTCTCTGCCTCTCCTTCTACTCCCAGCTCAAACATGACAGATCCAAGCCTGCTTGAAGACATGGTGGAAAAAAAACTGAGCATCATTGTTGGTGGGTCCATGAGAATGAGCAGAACACCGCCCTCGGCGGCAAGTCACAGGTGTAGTTGTGTCGACAAGGCAGATACTTATAAGCCTAGCACAACTCTGATGTAGACGTGATGTCATTGGGATAGAGAACCAACACAGCAAAAAATGTCACATTACCGATAAACAATCATGATTAGAAAGTGATGATGTGTTTTCCTGTCAATTGATGCAGAAAATTGCAAAACTGGAATGCCCCTTTAAGTCTGAATTGGGATTTCTGGAAGTATTAGGCCAGCTGCACAGGTTGTGGAATACATTCGGTTTTTCTGCGTGTATTCACTTGCAGAAAAACCGCAGCGTATTACAGTACCAGCAAAGTGTATGAGATTACACACCTCATGTACACTTTTTTTCATTGTGGAAATTGACTTGCCTTGCGGATTCCAAAATCTGCAGCATGTCAATTATGTTTGCGGTTTAAGCTTCCTTTTCAATGGAAGTGTGAGATCTGCAACAAAACTGCTCTCCAATATGCGCCAAAAACCGCTGTTAGACATGGCGGTTTTTGGTGTGAATATGCTTCAGAAACGCACATAAATCCGCATGGAAATTCGTGTGGATCTTATGTGCGTTCACCTGTGTTCAGGTGGCCTTACCCATACTGCATTTAGGTAGTGTGGCAGGATGTCTGTCTGACAGCAGTGAATAGAGCTGTATGAGGCTGGGTTCACACCTGAGCGTTTTTAAAACGCTCAACAAGGAGAAACCAATGCTTCCCTATCGGCATGGTTCTCACCTGGGCGTTTTACAGCTCGTACGATCGCGCTGTAAAACGCCCGACGCCCCAAGAAGTACATGAGCTTCTTTGGGGCGTCTTGTCGCGCGTTCCCGTACATAGACTTTCGGGAACGCGCGACAATGGGCGTTCGCTTGTCTCTGTATGCGCGATTGCAAACGCCGGTACAATCGCGCATACAGAGCAATCCATCGCGAACGCTCAGGTGTGAACCCAGCGTAAGCCTTATTGGGGAGGAGTCCAAAACCCCCTAGTTTCCAGTAAAAGGTGTACCATGAGAGCAGAGAGACGTTGCACTACAACTCCATAAAATTCTAGTAGTTTTCCATAAAATGCCTTCCACCTTTTTTGGATGGTGAATAAGGGAAGCTTAAGATTCATTATGTGAAAGACTCATTTTATGTATGCATATCTGTATGCTTGAGAAGTTCTTCATTTCCAAATTACCAGAAAAGCAAATGCTATAAATTGCATAAATTAAATAAAATTCTGTAGAAAACAATTGTGGTCTGTTATGAAGTTGGACCCCAGATAGACACTTTATTTGTGTGACTATATTGTACATGAAGTCAGAAAGCGAGCAATGACAGAGGGATTCTGGTGAAAAGGTGTCGGCTGTCTGTCCAGATGACGGTCATTGGGGAAGCGTGTTTTTCAATGTAGTTCCCATCAGTACATTAGGTTTGACAATCCTTCATTTTAAGCCCACTCTCTACTAATAATGGGATGACCATTTGAGTAAGGCTACTTTCACACCAGCGTTTTTGCTGGATCCGTCATGGATCAGCAAAAACACATCCGTTACTGATAATACAACCGTCTGCATCTGTTATGAACGGATCCGGTTGTATTATTTTTAAAATAGCCAAGACGCATCTGTCATGAACTCCATTGAAAGTCAATGGGGGACGGATCAGTTTTGTATTGTGTCAGAGAAAACGGATCCATCCCCATTGACTTACATTGTGTGTCAGGACTGATCCGTCTTGCTCTGCACCACATCACGGACAGAAAAACGCTGCCTGCAGCAATATTCTGTCCGCGATGGAGACGCAATCAAGCAGAACGGAATGCATTCTGGTGCATTCAGTCTCGTTCAGTTTTGTCCCCATTGACGATGAAGAGTTTTCCCCTGCTATGACGGATCTCAATAGCGGAAAGGAAAAGCGAAAGTGTGAAAGTAGCCTTACACTCTTGAGAAAAGCTGTGTGTGTGTGCGTTATTGACCAATGTGAAAACTATAATACATCAGAATTTATTTTATATGAATTGTGAGAAGAGAAAAAGACGCTAGCAATAATGTGTCGTGTTGATGATCAGTTCGCCTTAGGGCTCATACACAGCGCAGTATGGCACATCTATGCAGGAGCTTATAGTCCGTGCCTAGGACTGCATCAGGTCCCGTCTTGTGAGATCGGGCAGGCTTTTGTTTTTGGATCAGGTTTTATGATATTCCTGATTAAGCTCTGATCCTGTCATCATCTTTAAAATTAAAGGGCTTTTCTGGGATTTTCCACTTCGGTGGAACTGAGCAAGATACAAAACACAGCCGCCATACAATGTACGGCACTGTGCTTGGTAAGCATAGAGAAGGCCGTGGCGCTCACAAACAGCTGATCAGCGGGGGTCCCGGGTGTCGGAGCCCCACAGATCAGATACTGATGACCTCTCCTGAGGATAGGTCATCGGTATCAAAATCCTGAAAAAACCCTTTAAGACTATGGCACAGATACATAATGTGCCTATACACCCAAAATAGTCATTGCCTATAAAAATGGCTATAATAAGCATAATTGTCTCCATTGTAACCCTCTGGACTTGTGAGTTTTCATGGCATACCATGTGTACCTGTTCTCCGAGATGTATAGGATCAGTGCTGGCAGAAGTTTCTATTAAGTTGTGCCACTGCTTGTTTCATTTGGTAATAGCATGGTATGCAATTTTTATTTGTCTTTGTATCATTTTTTAGGCAGTAGGCAATTATATTTACAAAATAACAGGAGTTGGGTTTTGGGTTCTAACCTTTTACTAATTAAAAAAAATTAGGCACGCACAAAGCTCAAAGTAGTGGTATACAGAGGCCCAGATTTACTAATGCATCTGCACCAAAAATCGTGCAATTTGGCTCATCTAGGGTTTCTACGCTTTTTTTCTGACATGCTCATTGAGGGGGTGGGACTTAGTGGGTGGGTGGAGCTATATGGGAAAGGAGCAGATCTAAGTTTCACTGTTTTACACCAACATTTCAGTGCAATTCTTGTTTAAAAATCTGTCTCAAACTAAGCCAACCAGAAAAGTGTCTGTCTCTACACCACATGTATCATTCAGCCTGAGCCCCTGTGATAAATCTGGGCCAGTATGTCCTATACCTACATAATATATATTATTATGAGACCTTTTATAAATGAGACCTCTTTATAAATCTACCTACCCAGTATATATCTACTTACACCATTTCCAATGAGAAAGTTTAAGATCAGGTAGTGGATATAGTCCGTGAAAATTCACGTATGTGTGAATGAGGCCTAAATTCTTTGTCCGTGAACGATTGCCTATGGTGAAAATTCTGTAAAATCTTGAGCACAGCATTCAATATAAGTGCATGACTTGCTATATTTGTGTTTTTAGTGCTTTGTTATTCGTAATTTTATTACCTTATTGTATGTTTTATATTATATGGATGATAAACAATATCTTAAATCATTTCAAGCGTTTATATATTGCCCTAAATTAACACTTGCAGATTATTAGTGTGGAGATTAGTTTAATAAAGCATTATTCTTACTGCGCCATCTAGTGGCTTAAAAGTAAATTGCCTTTAATAAATGACATTAATGACAGCATCTTCTAGTTTTTACTGGACGACGCTAAACCTTTAAGCACCTAATACAGATTATCTCTTATGTGATGCTTACTAGAAAATGTGTTTTCAAAAAAGTTTAAAATAAATAAGCATTACTCTCTGTACAGATCCCCGCTGTTCCCATTCTGACCCTGCCTTCCACTTACTCTTCCTTGCTGGACTGACAGAAAATTGGTCGAATGCAGTTTTTTTTTAACCCATTATGGCCATTTTTAAAGTAGCTTTTCGACACAGGGAAAGTCCCTTTCAATCTAGCATCTATTGATCAATCCCATTGTCAAGACAGCTGGTGTATGCAAAAGGGACACAGATCAGGCGGAACGCATAATGGAGGTCCATAAATATATATACCAGGCATCCTCAAACTGCGGCCATCCAGCTGTTGTAAAACTACAACTCCCACAATGCCCTGATGTAGACTGATACCTGTAGGCTGTTCGGGCATGCTGGGAGTTGTAGTTTTGCAACAGCTGGAGGGCTGCAGTTTGAGGATGCCTGATATATACCATCATGATTCTGTATTGGGGCTCATGCACAAGAACGTGTGCCGTGTATTGCAGTCCCCAATTCCTGAGCACTGTCTGTGTGGCCTGCACTGACTGATACGGACCCATTCAACTTGAATGGGTCTGCGATCCCTCCGCACCGCAAAACAATACAGCATGATCTATTGTTTGAGGCGGTCACTGGGAGCTTTAACAGACACCTACCTTTCTCAGGTATAGCAGAGACGTGGCTGAGTACAGGTTTACATATACATTGCAATCCGTATCTTGCCATTGCTTATCTTGTACTCTTCCTGAATCTCAGTCTACATGTATATTATACTCCAGAGCTGCATTCATAGTTCTGTTGGTTGTCATTAGAAACAGTCAAAAAGCATTTTATCAGCTTAGCTGAGCTATTAGATTTCAGTAGGACAATTTGTTTCTCCTGTATCAAATGACAGTATAGTGCCTGGTATAAGGACCGCACTTAGGTTAGTTTCACACTAGCGTTCAGAGATCAGTTTCAGATTCAGTCTCTTTTGGAACAGCCTGCCTGAGCTCTCTGGATCCGATTGTCTGACGCTGCATGAATTAACTATAATGGAGAGCGGTGGAGATCGGGCTGCAACGTGGCAAATCTGTCTAGAATCAGACAATACTGCTGCATGGTGGTGAGGACGGCGCAAAACATAGTCACACCGGTGTTACAAAGCCACAAAACAGGTTCTTGCAACTTTTTTGGCGTGGCGCGCTTAGTAAATAACCCCAAAGTGTCCGTCCAGCAGACTTGTCATTCTCGTGTACTGACCCTAAATGGGCAACATAGTGATGACAGATGCACTTTAAATAATATGCTAGCTAATCTCATCACATTTAACATTTTCTATCTACGCCTTTAATTTCAGAGAAGTTCAGAGGTTGTCCAGGATTAACATGGCTGCCATCTTACAAAAAACAGCACCACTTCTGTTTGTGGCTTGTGCCCTGTGTTGCCGTCTGAGGGACTGACGGACGTAGCCGTGTGCTGTACTTGGCAGTCTCTGTCAGGCCCATAGACAGCTTTTTATGCCAGTGTTGGGTCCCCCCTGCACTGCCGTAGAGTCGGCAGTGCAGGGGGGATTCTCCCCTGACTGGAGTAGTTTTTACTCTGCTTTTACAGCAGTTTCCAGGTGTAAAAGTTAGAATAATAAACGTGTTGGGCTCGGTCCTCGACACTCCATTCCCACTCCTACTTGAAAGTCTGAGAAAGGGGATTTGAAGCTTTTTTACACCTTAAAAAAAGTCATAGCACAGGTTATACATGAAAGGGTCCGTGGTTACGCTTGTGCACCATCACTCTGTATATACAAGGGGCTATGGGACCTCCTTTCTCAAGATCGGTTCTCTGGAAAGATGGTGAATGTTGTATATGGGAAAACACCTTTAAGGCCACATTCATACAAGTGATACAGATTGTGTCAGGACCTATTCATGGAAAAACGTATGGTTTTGCACACACGTTCGTTCAGTGTTTGCCTTTTTATACTCATGGATGATATCAGCTTTGATGTGTTTTTCACTGAAAATAACACTCTACATCTCCTAACCACCATCAGTGGAAAACACACTGCATCTGGATGCCTTCAGTTTTTCAGGCAAGCCCCATTCACTTCTATGGAGCCTGCGCTGCGTGAAGAACGATGCTCATGTACACAGACCCATTGAAATGAACGGGTCAGGACGAGTCCAGACGCTATGTGTTCACTACACGCATCGCATCCGGATGGAAAAATCACTCCTGTGAAAGACCTAAGGATATGTCCTCATGGGCCTTATTTTGTAGCTGAAAATCCACATACAATGCATGTTACCACACATTTGACTCAGCAAGGCAAAGGATGAAATCCATGGCAGAATTAAAACCTGCGCTGCATATCAAGTTATATGCGGATTTGTTGCAGACATTTTTTGCAGCGTGTGGATGAGATTTTTTCAAATTATCTACTTTTCTGCTGCTGTGGATTTTCTGTATGGAAATCAGTTGCTGAAAATCCACAGCATTTCCGTCACATGTGGCTGTACCCTCGCAGGTGCTAAACAAGGCTGTCCAGTGGTGGAAAGGATTTCCCCCATCTTAGGCCTCATGCACACAGCCGTTGTTTTGGTCCGCATTCGAGCCGCAGTTTTGGCAGCTTGGATGCGGACCCATTCACTTCAATGGGGCCACAAAAGATGCGGACAGAGCCCCGTGTGCTGTCCGCATCCGTTGCTCCGTTCCGTGGTCCGCAAAAAAAATATAACCTGTCCGTATTTTGCGGACAAGAATAGGCAGTTATATCAATGGCTGTCCGTGCCGTCCTGCAAATTGCGGAACGCACACGGACGCCATCCGTGTTTTGCGGATCCGCAATTTGCGGACCGCAAAACACATACAACGGTCGTGTGCATGAGGCCTTAGGCTACCTACACACTTTGCAGATTTGTGTGCACCAAAACTGAACATAAAACAGCACTATTTATTTATCACGTTTTTGGTTCGCTTTTTATGTGGCTTTTGTTTTATGTTAACAACTTCATTGAAGTCTATGGGGGAAAAAAAAACTCTACAAAAGGTTCAGAACCGCGGCACACATTGAGATGCTGCAGATTTTAAAATCTGCACGGACAGGTCAATTTCTGCACAGAAAATACATGTAAAATGTACATGAGATTTGGCAAATGATTTGCCTTGTACTGTTATACTGTGTTTTTTGTGTGCGGAAAAAAACATGCATAATCTGCAATGTGTGCAGCTACTCTTATAGGTCCTTACTTGTGATGGACACCTCTTCAGGACTACGTTTTCTGATGAATATAGAATAAGGCTTCATGCACACAGATCCGTAAAATAAGGATATACCATCCGTGTTGCATCCTCATTTTTTGCGGACTTCAATGGGTCTTCCAAGTGTAGGACATGTTCTATCTTTTTGCGAAAAGAAAATATAGATGTGGAAAGTACATGTGTATCACATCATTAATGTGTTTTCCATGTCCGTTCCACGAAAAATCTGCCAAGTGTGGACCACGGGCCCACTGGAGTCAATGGGTCTGCAAGGAAAGTGTATTCAACAAGGACCGTATCCGTATTTTGCGGATCTGCAATTTGTGGACTACAAAACGGACACTGTTGTGTGAATGAGGCCTTATAGTTCGTACCTGAGAAGAGACTGATTGCTTTTCCATATAGATAAGGAATGATAATGGTAAGTATAGCAAATCTAGTCACTAGTGACTAAGTATTAAATATGTCCGCAGGTACGGAGCCGTTGCGAATACATGGCTGGGAACTAATGACCTAGGCGGTGAAGACTGGCGCAATGAAAGTGTTAGAAGAGTGCCTCAGCATTTGTGCTGTCACTTAGCGCACACCCATAGATCTTGTGCACAGTCCGTGATGAAAGCTCTGCTTTTCGTCTGGCAGCATTTCAGACTTACACCCCGCTGCAGATTACACTTTGACTTATTGGAATAAAATCTCTGGAATGACAGAGCCTAGCGGGTCATTTTTTTGTTCGGGTTATTAAAATGACCGTTTGTACACTATTATTCAAAATAGCCAAGTCGTTATGGCATTTTGGTGAAATTCCCTTGTAGAGGCGCACATTTGCTGCAAAGGGCAAACTTGCATAGTAAAAAAGATAAATCAAATTCAAGAATGTGGAGTTTATTGAATCCAAATTGTGCCCAGTTGGCCTAAGATCTATATGTGAGCAATCCATCTTGTGCTGATAATAGAGGCTCTGGAAATCCACCTGATGTTTGCAATATTACATTTCAGTCTAATGAGCTGCACTAATACATATTGAAGATGGTTGTAAAGAGCAGGTTGTGAGTCCAAGCAGGATAATTTGAAAGATGCATCAGCTTAGCCTTTAACATGACTCTGGGGGTCCGTCTACAATTATACATATAAGCAAATTGCATTTAAATAGAATTTCTGTAAGCTCGGGAAAGTAGGAATGTCTTCACAGTTTAGTGTCTTGTGCTTGTATCGTTCATCAGTGGGTCTTGTGTGACAATGTGAATATTTTATTTTACTCACTTATATACTGTAGCAGTGACATATTCCGCAGCACTGTACAGACATAACCATCGCTCTCTGTCCCCAGTAGATCTCGCAATCGAAGTTCCCTATCAGTATGTCTTTGGCGTATGGGAGGAAACCCAAAGGGAGAACATACATGCAGATGTTGGCTTGGTCAGATTTGAACCTAGGACTCCAGTGTTGCAAGGCACCAGTGCTAGCCACCGTCCTGCCCAGGTGTTCACGTTCCCTTTCACTTGGCACACAAAGTATATAAAAAAGACACAGCTGTAATGTTACTTTTGCGTTCTCATTACAAAAAAGTTCCTAGCAGTGCTAGTCTACTCAGTGACCTGTAAGTAAAGGACTTGGCCTTAAAAGAGCATCAGTCATGGGGCATGACTTCATTTATCGATGACTTATGGACAAGAGACCCTCTGGATCCTTTTCATGATGTATGCAAATGCGCAACAGCTTTCATTTGTTTTATAAGCTGGCATCGGGGGTTAATTACCAAACCTTAGGCTCTGTTCACACCTGCATCAGCTCATTTCCATCAGGCTTTACCAAAGCATTTCATCTGATGGAAACCATAATAATCCATTATAACTCAATGGACGAAAAAAATTGTGAAACCGACTCATAACAGACCATAGCCAATCGGTCTTGTCTCACATAATGGCGCAAGTGAGATGATTCAAGATCGTCCTCATTTCAATCTGTGACAAAGCTAGTCCTTCTATGATCCAGGGCAAAGATTCGGTTTGGTACTTTGCTCACCTGACTTGTCGTTCAGCAGCCTAATCATCAGTCTGCCCAGCATTGAAGGGGTTATTATTGAGGGAGGTATGCTGCTATGGGGGATAGAGAACCAGCGAAGTGCCTGTCTGCCTGGGGTTGGCGCTTAGTTCCATCTCGCTGTGGAAATGGCGACATGTGACAACCCCTTCAAAGACTCTGTGTTCCTAGATCTCTTGTAAAATAAGCATGTGGCCATTGCGGGGACACAAATGTAACATGCCATTATTCTGAAAATCTGTGCCTGAAATCCAGCAAAGTTGTTTTTTAATTCAAATGCAAATTAGGATCTCTGTGCACTGTGGGTGGGTCCACTGTGCCACGGTGCCCAGTGCACCCTACTTCTCCCAATATCATCACTCAGCATTTAAGTGAATAAAGGTAAGGCCAGCAGCAAGGACTGCTTTGCACCTGTGGAGCAGGCTTGCGATACAGGTCCAGAGCCGATGATGCAGGGGAATCCTGGCGCTGTGTCAATCAGCCATGAGGAGGAGTCACTCTGCAGTGATATAGCAGAGCAATGGTTCCCTGGACAGTGTGGCCGTGTCCACAGTGCTCTGGCTTTCTAATTTGCAGCAAAATAAGAACAATTTCAATGTTGGTGAATGGCTCCCACAAAAGCCATATGCTCAGTTTCCAAGTGATTTGTGGGCTGACAATAGCTGCTAGTGCCAGTGATGCCACCCACATCTATGTGCCTATTAAGTTTCCCAGTTATTCCCTGATTTGAGTGTTGGCAAAAAAAATATGTCGGAGATTGAACATTTGTTAGGGGTGGGATTAAAATGGGATATTCACAGGATATGCTATGAATGTCTGATAGATGTGGGTGTCTATGGTATCTGCATCAGTCTTCAGAAAGTGGAACCCCTATTCCCTCACCACCTGCTGCTCAATGGAGAGAGCTCGAGCGACCGCCTCTCCATCTACTCTATGCCTGGTTGTGTTGGCTGGTGACAGCCTCAACAGGAAGGACAGAGGTTGGGGACAGGAGCTGTTGGGACCCACATCTATCAGACATTTGTGGCTTAGGCTTCATGCACATAACCATATATAGTTTGCAGCCCACAAACTGCGGATCTGCAAAATACGTATACCGTCTGTGTTGCATCTACATTTTTTGTATAGACATTGACTTCATTGAGTCCGTGGTCCAAGAACAAGACATGGTCTGTCTTGTTGCTGTACAGACGTATGGATGCCTAAACCACATGGATCATCCGTTTGCTTTCTGCATCCGTATGCCCGTACTGAAGTCAATAGGTCCGCAAAAAAAATGCGGATGGCACAAGGACTGCATCCGTATTTTGCAGATCTGTGGTTTGTGGACCCCAAACGGATACAGTCATGTGCATGAGGCCTTATCCTGTGTATGTGCCATAAATATTTAATACAATACAATAGAATACATTTCTCATCAGAGATTTTCTTTAAAATTAAAGGGGTTATCCACTAATTGATATTGATGACCTATTCTCAGGCTAGGCCATCAATATCAGATCGGTGGGGGTGTAGGAGGAGGCTGGTGCTCCGTGCCTCTTCCTAGGCCATGTGACGTCACTGTATATTGGTCACATGGCCTGATTGCAGCTCTGCCCACTAGAAGTGAAAGCTGGCTGAGCTGCAATACCAAGAACAACCGCTATGCTATGTATGGCGGTGTACTTGGAAAACTGCCAGGAGCCTGCATTGCTCACCAGAGCTTCGGTGAACGCTGCGGCTCCCTGAAACAGCTGATTGGCGGGGGCGCTGGACCTCGGACCCCAACTGATGTGATAATAATGACCTGTCCTGAGAATGGGGCATCATTATCCATTCCTGGATAACCACTTTAACATTATGAAATGACTCGGCGACCAATCCCTACCTGTTCATCATGGAAACAGGCAATGCACAGTAGGCTTTATTCATCGCCCTCGTGACTTATTCTGGCTTTAGTCGAACCTGTAACCACCTCAATGTATTCATGCGTGCACCAATGTCATGTATCTGTATTGCGACCTCCCTTTTAGTCAAAGTTGAGATTCTTCACTTTTATTTTTTTCCCCCTCTTCTGACAAGGCAGTACTTTTTAAACTTAATATTTCATCAAGTATAATGCTATTAGAGACTTATTTTCACTTAGTTCACTCATCAGGCAGTGAGATGGCAATAAAAGGGAATGGCTCCTCTGAGACATTAATGCTTTGGAATAAATGATGTGCTAGAACAGAAATTTAATTAATTTACAGAGTATATTGATAGTCCCCTGTTACTGTGCTGTATATTTTTAATCTTCTTTAACATCTGTAGTAAAGTGTTTCAAAACCCCTGCAGTTGAGCAACTAATAGATAATTAAGTAATAAGGGAAGAGGTTTCCAGAGGGAAAGAGAATCTTTTAACGAGTGCTGTCATAATAGGAATAAAGTACTGTTCACATGATTTATCGAGAAGAAAATATCTAATTCTATTATGTTTTAAACTAGAAGCTGTATCTTTGCAATATTAGGAGAATGTATTCTTATAGGGTTTTATGAGCAGGGAAATAATCTACCCACAGTGAAGATTTTATTCCTAATGTCTTTTCTGCTGAAAATGAAACTTACAGGGACCATAAGTTACATGTATATATCGTATATGCCGCACTTATACATTCATGTATCACAAGCTGGTAAGGAAACCCTTCATTTTAATTACTGTGCTTCCTTTATTCTAATGATGATTATAGTGTTTTGTTACTTTGTGTGACGTGGTAGCAGAAGGTAACAGATCTGGCCTTCATATTATTACAGACTAGTGCGGACACAACTGTCTAAAAGACTGGCTTTCTTGACCATAGCAACCAATCATAACACAGTTTAAATGTAAGGGTTTTTTCCAAGGATAGGTCATCAGTATCTGATCGGTGCGGGTCTGACACCCAGGAGAAGGCAGCTGTTTGAAAAGTTTTCGTCACCCATGTGTGCGCTGCGGCCTTCTCAGTGCCCACCAAGCACATCTCTGTACATTGTAGAGAGGCTGTGCTTGGTATCGCGCTGAGCCCCGTTCACTTCTATGGGGCTGGGTGCAATACCAAGCACAGCTGCTATATAATGTATGGCGCAGTGCACACAGGATCACCGGTGCCTTCTCGGACAGCTGATTAACGGGGGTCCCGGGTGTCAGGATAGGTCATCAGTATCTGATCAGTGGGGGTCCGACACCCGGGACCCCCACCAATCAGATATTGATGACCTATCCTGAGTATAGGTCATCAGTGTCAAAAACTCGGAACAAACCTTTAAAGGGGTTGTCTGGCATTAGAAAAAACATTGCTTCTTTCTTCCAAAACAATACCACTCCTGTCCATGGGTTGTGTCTGCTATTAGAGGCAATGGGGCAGTGCTGCAGTACGGATACAAACTGTGGACATGAGTGGTGCAGTTTTTGGAAGTAAGCAGCCATGTTTTTCGAATCTTGGACAACCCCTTTAACCTGCTCTGGGAAAATGATGAAATTGACAACACTGACAGTTTTTCTTTTTAGAAGTTTATTTTTTAGAACTATGCCTTTAAGTTTGGAGGAGCCAGCAACTCCCCCTTTACGGTTATACCTGAGGCTCTTTGTGGTTTTTGTGTTCTCAAAAGTACATAGCCATTCCACTCGATATCAAGTGGCTTATCCACCCTTTCACAGACAGTAAAAATAGACATAGAAGAAAAAATGGCACTCAAAACAAGTCCCAATAGTCTCTTGTGATTGAAAACCTTCTGAAAAAATAAAATTGGAGCAAAATGTAACATCTGTGTTTGTGTTTTTTACTCGCCGCAAACTTCCTTGGCATGCTTGCAGTCCTCCTCCCGTGGAGCCTAAAACCCCACTACCAGGTTTTCCTTCTCCTTTCAATGTAGCTTGTCATCAGATTGCAGCATCTTTAGACCCACATTCACACTTGTAGTGTTCCAGGAAATACGCCTCTGGGCTGATTATCAGCTGGATAAACATCCCATCCCCTTTAATGGACCTGTGCTGAAGGACCTGCAACGAGCCTTCACACAAGCAAAGACTTGTTTGTCGGCTGATCACTTTATGCGCCGGTAAAATTTGTCAGCAGCTCATCTCCCCATGTAAACAGGGATGTGCTGCCGACAGTAATGGAAATGAATGGCCCCACGACCATCAACCTAATCCGACCTTGTTACAGGTAATTATCTGCCCCTGTTAGGGTACAGCCACACAGTCAGGTTTCTGCATGCAGTTTTGGAAGCGGAGTGGTTCATAAAAGCAAATTTTTAAATATTTTTTTATATTCACTCCTGGATTTGGTCTGCAAAACGGCTTAGGAAACCTGACCTTGTGGTCCCACCATACAAAACATCCCTGCATGCCCACTCCTTCTTTCTCCAAATTTACTGTTGAGGGAATTTTTTTGTTTTTTTGTGGCTCAGCGGTCAGCACTGGTGCCTTGCTGCGCTGAGGTCCTGGGTTTGAATCCGACCAAGGACATCATCTGCATGGAGTTTGTATGTTCTCCCCGTGTTTGTGTGGGTTTCCTCCCACACTCCAAAGATATACAGATAGGGAATTTAAATTGTGAGCTCCATTGACAGCTAGTGATGCTAATGTCTGTAAAGCGCTGTGGAATATAATAGCGCTATATAAGTGCATAAAAAAATATTGGACAGCCTCCCAATACACAGCTGATCCAATTGGTATCGGAGCTTGTGGCCAATTTTGACTACTTTGTATTCTCAATTTAAGGAATTCATAGACTTGAAAGACTATATTGTTTTTGTATTTTGTGATCTATTACTAAAGTGATACCTGGTATTGGCTCCCTGGTTAGGATAAGCGAGCCTTCAATACCCACGTGGTCAAGCATGGTGTCTAACAATGTATTTTAAAAGTTTTCATCTAGCTGGCCTATCAGCGGTATTACTTTTGTTGCAGGCTGAATAGAATGAAATATTAATGATATTGGCGGAGATATCTACTGTCAAGTATACTTCTAATCTAGGTGCTCTTGTCATTTTATATTTTGTGGCCTGTTTTTAACAGCTATTTTTCTGCTAATGTGGCATGGCACGACAACATTTTTCTGTATTCATTAATGTTTGCCTCAAGCTTGATAATTTGCTGCTGATATATTAATGAGATTACAATGGTCTAATTGTTGTTTCTATCTGACTAGCTAAAGCGGATGAAGTATTACGAGCAAAAGAAAAGAGTGAAGAGGATGCCAGAAAGCGGAAAGAAGAAGGTAGGTGTCGGTGTAGGTCTTTCTCAAGGCCGAGCCGTAACCTATAACCCATTCAATTGCTAGTAGTTCTTTGGAACTAGCAGTCTACATTGTGAGGCTAGTTTCACACTTGCGGCAGAGGAATCTGGCAGGCAGTTCTGTCGCCGGAACTGCCTGCCGGATACGGCAAAATGTATGTCAACTGATGGCATTTGTAAGACTGATCAGGATCCTGATCCGTCTTACAAATGCATTGAAATGCTGGATCCGTCTTTCCAGTGTCATCCACAAAAACGGATCCAGCATTTTATTTTTTTTTTATTTTTTTTTTCTTGGTCTGCACATGCACAGACCGGAAGGACGGATGCAGCACTAATACATTCCTATGGAAAAAAATGCCGGCATTCATGCAAGTGTTTAGTTTTTTTGCCGGAGATAAAACCGTAGCATGCTGCGGTATTATCTTTTGCCTGATCAGTCAAAATGACTGAACTGAAGACCATCCTGATGCAAGCCCAGTGTATGCCGTGGTCAGCGATGAACACTGCATACAAGGAGTTAATATGCCAGCATCAGGAACAGCCGGGCCCCTGCTGCAGATTGTACGGGCGCGCACAATCAGCGCGCCCTAACCTGTACGACACTGGGACTCAAGTCATGTCCCGCAGCGCCGTACAGTTTATCCTACTGGTTAAGCAGTATAGTGCTGGCCCTAAAAGTAAGCATGAGGAGAATAAGCCATGGCAGGATATTTCTGACAGCTGAGAAGAAAGCATATGGCGTTTTTATTTAGATTAAATCTACCAAAATCATCAGTTGCTTCTACCAAAACCATTAAATTCATCCGAATTCAGCGTCATGTGTAAGGCCCACCCCACTTAGGTTCCTCAGTATACTCAGGTTTTTCACCAAATTTTCCATTTTAGCACTGATTGGTAAATGAAACTCTACCCAGGGGAAGCAGAATACAGGACCTGCACTAAAGCGTGTGTCCTGGTGGCAGGAAAGAGGCTGTAGCGAGAGTTGGGGAGCGCAAGTAATGTTACGTACAGGTGGATGGAGCATGAGCATATCCTATACCAGTAGAAGAGCTGGGGAGTAATTGTGTCGGTGCATGTTAAAGGGGTTTTCCGGGATTTTCATATTGATGGCCTATCCTCAGGATCAGCTGTTTGAGGAAGCCACAGCACCCACTGGAGCCCTGGTGAGCGCTGTGGCCTCCTCACTACTTACCAAGCACAGTGCTGTCCATTAGATAGTGGCTGTGCTTGGTAATGCAGCTCAGTGCTTAAAAATGGAATCTGGAGCAACCCACAGGAATAAGAAGAGGTTAGGTAGTTCTTCAGTTTTCTTAATTTTACCTGGAATATACATTTCATTTGTATTTTGTGTCATTTGTTGCCCACAGTTGCTACAGCATCAAAGTCCCGAATGTCATATCACCAATGTAGTAATCTATTAGTTGCATTAATAATTGAGAATTTCTTAGGTGGATAGGATGTAGACGTTCTCAGTGGCTTTGTAGGCCCCTCTACTTCCACACTTTTTTATTTATCTTTGCTTTTGAGTGATTATTCATTGTAGAATAAAGCTAATGCTCGGAATCATCTTTGGAGATTTTAGGATATTGGCGTTTAAACAGTTTCTCATTGATCATGTAAAAGAAAATATATAACATTTTCAGCGTAATGAAGAAAATTTAAATAATGTATGCAAAACCGGTCTCACTTCAAACTACACTGGGCACTCATTTCATCTGAAGAATGTCTTCTTTCTCTTATGTTAATTTGCTAATTATGTTAGCCAGATATCTAGCTTAATGCATGAAATGAATTTCAGATGTAATCATGATTAATAGAGGTAAAACTGCAATGAAGTTTTCTTTTTGTCGGAGGATTTTTACGTGTCATCTCTCGTTGGCCTTGTAGGTCAATAACTAATTCTTCGGGTACTTTCACACTAGCGTTTTTCTTTTCCGGCATAGAGTTCCGTCACAGGGGCTAAATTCCGGAAAATAACTGATCAGGCATATCCCCATGCATTCTGAATGGAGAGTAATCCGTTCAGGATGCATCAGGATGTCTTCAGTTCAGTCGTTTGCTACGGTTTTATCTCCGGCGAAAAGAAACTGGAGACTTGCCTGAATTTTTCCCCATAGGAATGTATTGGTGCCTGATCCGGCATTCAAAATACCGGAATGCCGGGATTCGTCCCTCAGGTCTACAAGCATGCGCAGACCGGTTAAAATGGAAAAAAAGATAAAAGACGGATCAGTCTGTCCGCATGACAAGCGGAGAGACTGATCCAATCTTCCAATGCATTTGTGAGACAGATCCGCATCCGGATGCGTCTCACAAATGCTTTCAGTCACATCCAGATCGGCAGATCCGGCAAGCAGTTCCGACAACGGAACTGCTTGCCGGATCATATTGCCACAAGTGTGAAAGCTGCCTTAAGGAAGAAGCACATGTAAACTCATGTTTCAGGGCTATTGTTCCATTTTTGACACCACAGTGGTGACTTCTGCAGTCTGCCTTTACTATTTAGGCTCTCCTTTGGGCAGAACAACTAGTATATGTTGCTGTCATCAGGTCCAGAGTACATTTGCTTGCTGGCTCATAGGGGTTATCCCATAAGGCAACTTACTGTATACACAGGACATGAGATAACTGTCTGCTAGGCGGTAGTCCATAATCCGACTGCTGGGGCCCCTGCAGATCACAAGAACGGGCGAAGGGTGGGGGGCATTGGGTTGGCTGGTTGCTCAGTTTAACTATATGGGATTGCCAGAGATAGCCAAGTACAATTGCCCGGCTATCTCGAGCAGTCCCATGAGTTTCATGCATGTTTGCCACTCCATTGAAAGAGGGAGCACAGGTTGCCACTCTTATGATCTGCGGGAACCCCAGCGGTCAGATGGACCTTGTCAATCAGGCATTGATCCGCTGTCTTGTGGATAGGGGATAAGTTGTCTTAATAGCTCTTCCCCATACTGTCTCGTTGTTTCCCGCCAGCAGATAGTGTTAACACAGCGCATTCTGCTGTCTGCAAACAAGGATTTTTGTGCTTTACTAACGATGCAATTACCCGATGAATGAGCGCAGGTAATTGGCAGTGTATTTACACCTCCAGATCATTGCTAACAAGTGTTAGGATGAACTCTCCTTAGTGCTGATCTATTCAATTCTCGCCCCGTGTAAAGGGCCCTTTAGCCAACAAAAGAGAAAGCATTTGAAAAGAGTTAAATGGCTTTCGTCAACCAGAGGAAAAAAACAGAAAAGCACTGGCACAACTCTATGTACTAAGGGTACTTTCACACTAGTGTTGTTAGAATCCGGCAGGCAGGATTTTTTTGAAGTGGTATAGATGCAGCTTATTAGTGTCTCCAGCAGACACACACAGGGCCTACATAGTGTTTCCGTCCATCCCAGACCTTGTTCACAGCCTGGTTTTTGCATACAGTATTTATTGATTGTAGACACGTTCCACAGAGCAAACCGATATTTGACACAGGAAATGTTCTAATTTTTTACCTACACCACGATTTTTCTTTAATATTTTCTTTTTTCCTTGTATTACATAACAGTACCAGCCCAGCCTGGTTAAATCGCCACTGCACACTGTCATTGCTGGTTTATCTAGAATATTTCCACCACTTGTCCCCTTCACAGGTTATTTGATTGAGTCTGTATTTCTTTGAAATGTTATTGTCCTGCTTGGATTTACACCTGTCACATTACAGAGATGCCTAGGAGCCATTTATTGCTGGTTATTTTTATTATTAAAAATATTAAATCTAACCGTCCAGAGCCAGTTAATTGCATTTATACCAGAGCCTGATCTTTTTCTACAAAAAAGTAGTATGTTTTAATCATCCTGTTAACATTCTTTAAATCACCTTAGTTTGCATTGCATTATGTTTCTACACCATCGTGAGATTTTGTCATTATACTTTACAGATGTTTTTGTACAATATTCTGTCATACTTTTTTTTTTAAGCGATTATTGGCAGGAGCAGAAAGTAACTGTAAGAAAGCCAGAGAGTATGCAAAGTAGCTTTTTTAGACTGTAAATTTTAATTTATAGATGAGATAAAATATTTCACACATCTGTGTTGATCATAAGAAGCAAAAGACTCAGGCTCCTTTCACACTAGCGTTCGCTGGTCCGCTCGTGATCTCCGTTTGAAGGAGCTCACGAGCGGACCCGAACGCAGCCGTCCAGCCCTGATGCAGTCTGAATGGAGCGGATCCGCTCAGACTGCATCAGTCTGGCGGCGTTCAGCCTCCGCTCCGCTCGCCTCCGCACGGACAGGCGGACAGCTGAAAGCTGCTTGCAGCGTTCGGGTGTCCGCCTGGCCGTGCAGAGGCGAGCGGATCCGTCCAGACTTACAATGTAAGTCAATGGGGACGGATCCGTTTGAAGATGCCACAATGTGGCTCAATCTTCAAGCGGATCCGTCCCCCATTGACTTTACATTGAAAGTCTGGACGGATCCGTCCGAGGCTATTTTCACACTTAGCTTTTTTTTTGCAATTTTAATGCAGACGGATCCGTTCTGAACGGAGCCTCCGTCTGCATTATTATGGGCGGATCCGTTCAGAACGGATCCGCCCGAACGCTAGTGTGAAAGTAGCCTTAAATGGTCACCTACACTTATGTCCGGAACCACAAAGCGCCTGAAAAATTTATAATATGGTATCTGTAGATCTGGGACTAGGTTAAAAAATGTTTCATCGTACCCAATCCCATGGCCCACTTGATAATTTGGGACATAGTTAGTTAGATATTTATATACATATATATATAACACTATGTAATGTGGCTCATATAATTTGGCACATAATTCTGTTTTCTCGCACCCCTTCCCTTAATTCACATCCCTATCACTTTCCTTGGTTGAACATGATGGACATATGTCTTAAGGTGTCCAACTCCATACACATTCAATGTTGGACTGTGGTGCCTAGGGCCCACCAGTAAAATTCCTTCTGGGGGCCCAGTGTAAAGCTACATGCAAATACTACCTGCTCACATAATGGCTGCAGCAAAACGCTCAAGATGATTGATTATGGGGTCCTTGCAGTGACTTCAAGAAGGCAGGTCCCTGGAGAAAGAGGATACTGGCTGGCCTGCCTCTGTGTCTAGAAGTCTTCTATGCCACCCAATATACTGTATCTATAATAATATAAATGTCATATGTATTGCAGTCAATCTACTAGTACAAGGCATGGAAACTTGGGGCCCACCCTTGCTCAGGGCCCACCAGAGGATTCCCTCTGGGCCAGTCTGAGCCTATTCACATTTGTCTAAAGTTGATCAAAAACTAAATTTAACAAGGCACAATCATTTTAGCCAACTGATGACAGAACATTATCAATCAAAAAGAAGTTGGCTGCATGTGGACGCAAGATCTTTCTTTTAAAGAATGTTCCCAGAAAAATGTTTTGCCCATCGCCCAATTTCATTGAACATGTATGGGCAGTTTGAACAACTGTCAATATGGACTAATGTGTATGGCTGTGTCTGAGAAATTAATATTCATCAGATGATTGTTTAATGAACTGCTGTTGAGCCATCAACCAACTTCTACCTAATGTGTATGACCAGCTTTATTTCAACCGTACTATGTACAGTTGTGTTAAAAATAATAGCAGTCAGACATCACTAACCTGATCAATCACTGTTTTTGGTAGAAATTATATTTCTACATGGCAAATAATTTACTAGCAGGTGTAGTAGAGTAATAGAAATCCAACAGATCCAACAGTCATGACATGCATGCTGCTGATTCTGTGTAATTGAATCACTTATTGAAAGGGGCATGTTCAAAATAATAGCAGTGTGGAGTTCAATGAGTGAGGTCATTCATTCTTTAAAAGACAGGTGGCAATTATTGCCCTTATTTAAGGAAGGAAGGCAGAAAATGTTGTACATGCTGGTTACAGTGCATTGCTCTCTGAAATTCTGAGGAAATTGGGTCGTGCCAGACATTGTTCAGAAGAACAGCGTACCTTGATTAAAAAGTTGATTGGAGAGGGGAAACATAAAGAAGTGCAGAAAATGATAGGCTGCTCAGCTAAAATAATCGCAAATGCTTTAAAATGGCTACCAAAACCTGAAAGATGTGGAAGAAAAACGACCATTCGAATGGATAGAAGAATAGCCAAAATGGCAAGGACTCAGCCAACAATCGGCTCCAGGAAGATCAAAGAAGGTCTAAAGTTACCTATGAGTACTGTTACAATTAGAAGACGCCTATGTGAAGCCAAGCTATCTGCAAGAAGCCCCTGCAAAGTCCCACTGTTGAAAAAAAGACATGTGCTGAAGAGGTTACAATTTGCTAAAGAGACATTTTGTGGACTGAATTCAAGCCACAGTACACTGTGAAGACAGTGAAGCATGGTGGTGCAAGCATCATGATATGGGGATGTTTCTTATACTACGGTGTTGGGCCTATTTATCGCATACCAGGGATAATGGATCAGTTTGAATACATCAGAATACTTGAAGAGGCCATGCTGCCTTATGCTGAAGAGGAAGTGCCCTTGAAATGGGTGTTCCAACAAGACAACGACCCTAAACACACCAGTAAACGTGCAACATCTTGGTTCCAGACCAACAAGATTGCCGTTATGGAGTGGCCATCCCAATCCCTGGATCTTAATCCAATAGAAAAATTGTGGGGTGACATCAAAAATGCAGTTTCTGAGGCAAAACCAAGAAATAGAGAAGAACTGTGAAATGTAGTCCAATCATCCTGGGCTGGAATACCTGTTCACAGGTGGCAGAAGTTGGTTGACTCCATGCAACACAGATGTACAGCAGTTCTCAGAAACAGTGGTTATACAACTAAACATTAGTTATGTGATTCAAAGGAAAGCAAAATCTTCAAACATTTTTCAGTTTATATAGTGAATGTTTGCGTTTGTAAAGAAGAAAACACTGCTATTTTTTTGAACAGTCCAATATTCACTTTTCTTCTATTTTTTAGAGGAACAACACAAATTTGATATATTTTTCTTCATGTTTTGATTTGGAATAGAATGTGTAGTGTTCCCAATGCATTTTAAAAAAAAGCTATTAGAAGGATTTTGAGCTTTATTCACTTTTTTAAACACACTGCTATTATTTTGAACTGTAGGTACCCAGAGAGGGGTTACCCTTATTTGCTTGCTGTCTCTAGGGTCTAGCCTAGACCTTATAGTGCAGGATGTGACTGGTGAAATCTCCTCTACCTTTTCTGGACCAAGTGCCATTTGCTACTAATTCAACAGTTAGCCAGTGGACCACAGGACTGGGTAAGATTGAGCCGTTTTATTTTAGTTCCATATCAAAACGTACCCTAGGGCTAACGGCACACAAGTGCCAGTTTAAAAACAGAAAATCTGCACGTTTTTTGGCACCAAACATTACATGCGTTGCTTGTGGATTTTGGTGTGGATTTGATGCAGATTTTCCGCAAGTCTCACCCTTGCATTGAAAAGGCTGAAATCTGCACAAAGAATGGACATGTTGCGGATTTCAGAATTTGCACAGCATGTCAATTTCCACAAAGAAAAAAAAATAAAGTTTAAAAGTGTACAGATGAGAATGAGGTGTAAGGCTACCTGCAGTGTGTGCAGGTAGCCTTATATATGTATTTTGTATGACTTTTTGTCAGGGACAGGAGTGTAGCTGGCCAATTCTATCATTTTGTGCTTTTTTATAATATTATAATGTCTGAATTACTGACCATTTCATTTTCTCTTAATCTTGTTTGGAAATTGTTACATTTTAATAGTTAAATTGATTTGTGATTGTGTATGATCTCAAGACTGATTCCTAAACAAATACTATTATTAATATACTAATATTAGTTATAAAAATGTCAGTGTAAACAGCAATATACGTATATTCAACGTCAACATTTTGGAAACTGGCTTTATTTGTATCTGTATAAGGGATTAATAGAAAATTCATGTTTCCCTTGTTTTCACACATCCAATATTTAATTTGTCATAAAAGTCAAGTGTTTTCAACAGATAAGACCTAGGGCTGCACGACTACTTTTGTCGCAGTAATGTTGCACAGCGTTTATTATAATGAAAGTCCACGACATGCTGCGTCACGACAGTCGCACAAAAGTCACAGCGTAGTTGTACCCTTTTGTCGCACAACAAATGTCGTGTAGTCGCACCCTAACTCATCAGGCCAATTTATTGGACAAGTGGGCCTGAGAAGTGAGCTGGCACCATACTTTGTTAAAGAAAAGTCTCCACCAAAAAATAGATTAATACACCATTAGGGATGATTCTTAAAAAAACTGAATTATGGTGATTAAAACAAATGACATAAAAATGCTAGCTGCCAATACATGTCTAGTGATCACAGCTCCAGATTAGGGCCTGATTTAAAGAGGTTGTCTCACTTCAGCAAGTGGCATTTATCATGTAGAGAAAGTTACTACAAGGCAGTTACTAATGTATTGTGATTGTCCATATTGCCTCCTTTGCTGGTGCACTGTGGCACAGGTACGAGGTGGCCAGGATAGGAGCTGCTGTATATGTGTGCCTATGTTCACTCCCATGGTCCCAGCCACCAGAGAGACCAGATCTTTTTCCTATAGTGTTCAAGCATGGCCACTGCTGTTGGATTGCACGGTGGCCCTAACCTTTAGAAATCAGCAGTGTATAATGTGATGGAAAAATCAATGAAGCCAGCAAAGGAGGCAATATTGATAATAACAATACATTAGTAATACATTAGTAAGTGCCTTGTATTAACTTTCTCTACATCATAAATGCCATTTGCTGAAGTGAGACGACACCTTGAGGACCACCAGTGAACAGCACTCCATATGTTATCAGTGACTGACAGCTATCTCTGTATACACTTTTACACAGAGAATACTATCAATCACTAATGACACCTCCTCTGTGTACAACTATTAGTGACTAACAGCTATTTCTGTATATACACTTACACAGAGAATGCTATCAATCACTAATGACACCTCCTCTGTGTACAACTATTAGTGACTAACAGCTATTTCTGTATACACACTTACACAGAGAATGCTATCAATCACTGATAACAGCTCCTCCATGTACAACTATCAGTGACTGACAGTAGAGATGAGCGAATTTCAGTAGAGTTTACGCTTTGTGGTGGTAAAAGCATAATTGCGTTATGGATTCCGTTACCATAGCACAATTCTATGACTGAATGCATAACGGAATACCTTTAAAAGTATTCCGTTATTTATTCCGTCATAATAGAAGTCTATGGCCTTCATAACTGATTTGTCCCGTTTCCGTTATGCAGGGGAGGACTCCCCTGCATAACGGAAACGGGGCGGATCCGTTATGCAGGCCATAGACTTCTATTATGACGGAATGAATAATGGAATGCCTCTATAGGCATTCCGTCGTAGAATTGCGTTATGGTCCGTTGTAACGGAATCCATAACGCAATTCTGCTTTTACCACCAAACAAAGCGTATTGTGTTCGAATATATGAGTTTTAGGGCTGAAGAATTATAAGAATAGGACATGCAGCCATGTAAGCAAACAAAAAAATTTGGGTGTCAGAAAAAGAAGCGTCTTCACACTACTTTCAAACGTTTTCCTAGTGTGATCTTACTAAAAGAGGTCCGTATTAGGGACTGTAGTGGTAGCCTGTCCTTGTGAATGCTCCAACTGCATGTTTAGAGTACAATGGAAAGTGGAAACTAAGCAGTTCATATTTTGTAGTATAGAATGTAGCAATGGACGCTAAGCATATTGCAGGCTAATGGATTTCTTCTTCTAGGATCAAGCAGACACTTTAATTACTGTACATGAGTTTAAGGTGTGGGACATACAGTATGTGCCTACTGGCTTCTAAAATGTAAATCCTGTGCTGCTCAAGGTGGTTTGGTAGCAAAGACTAGCCTCTTGCGTTGAAACTGACTTAAGAAGTTGCTCTTTTGTTAGCCGACACCATGACACCCTGAGTTATTATCACTGCCAGCATGAGCTAGGGCTCCTGTATGGGTAGATAGATGAATAGTATAGATGAATGAATATTTATAAATTGTGCATATATCTTGACCTAAATATTCAAAACCACCTACTCTGCATTATTGGGTCTGAGATTATTTAGGTCTGAGATTAAAAAGGGCTTCCCTCCTGTAGTGCCATAAAGATATCTGGCTACTTTCCTAGCTAAAATGATTTATCAAGAGTACCGATTTGCCGTCTCTTTTTTTGGTTTCTTTTATACACGGAACTAACTAATATGTCCACGGCATACCACCTTTCTCTCCACTCTTCCTACCTGATTTACAACTTCAGCCTCTGTTTGAACTCTGTTTTTCATATTCAAGATTTGCCAAGCACTGGCTCATTCGATCTACCTTACAATTACTCTGGCCAAAACTCCTATAAATAAATATATATATATATATATATATATATATATATATATATATTATATATACTGTATTTTTACAGATTACACATTTCCGATCTACGCCTGTTAATAGCAGAATTTCTTTTCTGGGCACAGATATATTAAAAATAGTTTGCTGGGCATAATTATGACTCCGATAAGCAGATGCACTGATCTCTTCCTATCTTTAATCATGGTCGTTTAACAAAGAAAAAAGTAACCTCTGCTATCAAACTGTCTAAAATGCTATTAAATAAGCAAACGCATTAAACATGGAGCTTTTTAGACTGTTTATTAATTTGTACGGAAGAAATAAGAGATTGTCCGGGTCCTTGCCTCCAGTAGATGT
Organism: Bufo gargarizans; assembly: GCF_014858855.1. Taxonomy (NCBI): domain Eukaryota; kingdom Metazoa; phylum Chordata; class Amphibia; order Anura; family Bufonidae; genus Bufo; species Bufo gargarizans. Next base: position 156,340,526 of record NC_058083.1, read on the forward strand.
GTCATAACACTGCTTTCATTGTAATTTTGTTACCAAACGATGTGAGATTAGATGTTGGATGTTATATGTAATCTGCTGTGAAATCAAATTATTTGACCTCCAAGCTCACCAATACCCCCTCCTGCCAGCTTGCTGTTAAATATTCAGCATTCTGCTGTCATGAATACAAATGGGGGACAAATTAGAATCTACAGACAGCTGACCCGGGCTGCAGATTAGAGACTGGAGGCTGGTGCTGTTTTAATTACTAAGGCCCCGGTAGCTATTTAAAGGACATATACACAAAAAGAAATCATTTCTGAAGGGACAAAAAAAAAAAGGAAAAGGAGGGAAAATAAATAGCTGCCTCTTCCCAATTTGAAATTTTGATTTCATTTGCCCTTAGATAAGAGCCATGCTAATTTGCTGAATGGGATATCATCTCTGGGGGCAAGAAATAATTATTACATTATACAGTGCTGAGGTTTTTTTTATGTTTGTGTGACTCTTTTGATTTGTAAGACTTTATGAAAAGGGAAGCTAAAAAACCCTGAGTATTTCAATATAGATGTGAACACTAAATGGCTTAGTCTTTTCAGATATGTTCTGTGTTGTGGTACAGTATGGAATCTTTTACTCAAATATATCTAAAATGCAGAGAAAAAAATATTAATTTTGCAAACTTTTTTAAATCTAAGATTAGATTCAGTCTGAAAATTTTGCAGGTCCGACTTTTTAAATTAAATGCTGATCTAAGGAGGTTCTTGTTTCTGAGGGACTCAATAAATCTAGTCTTTAGCAACCTGTTACTTTTGTTCATGGAATTTTACATGTATGTTAAGTCAAAATATATTCTTACTTGTGGCATATGCTTGAAATACATCATTGTTCTTTATTGTTAAATCTGCATTGTATATTGCTCATGTGTGTTAACCCAGCGGTAAATTGATTAGATATGCCTGGCTAGTAAGCAGTGAAACATTTTGATATACACTTGGGAAATAAATTTGGCAGAAAATCAGCATGAGTTGATTTAATTATCACTCTGAGACCTTCTCCCTTTCTGGTTTAGTGATCCTGAAACACTCCTTGTTTTGCTGAAATCCGGATGGATACTAAACTGCGCGTACTAATTTGTCCTCCCTTACTATGATAAGCCAAGCAATTACTGGTTTATTGATTTTTCATCATGGCAAATTTTACATTGTTGTTTTTTTTTTTGTTTGTTTTTTTTCTTTTGTATTAAAACGGTTGAGAGGGATGTGTAAGTGGTTTATGCATTTAGTGCTCATGTGATGTGTTGCAGAATTTAATATCCTCAGTTTGACCTCTGTTGGCAGATAATACAACGTGCTGGCTGCATGTTACAGTAGAGGCAGACTACAAATGTGATGGAATATATGGGGAGACAGTTTAATTTGTCCTAGTTATATAAAAATCAGGTGGCACATGTTTAGAAACCTGAATTGAGACTGTGAACTGGGAAGGAATGCCATAATTGTCCCATGAATTCAGCTATTCAGCAGAAAACAGGACTTCAACACTGCAGAGACCTGTAATTATTTTATAAAAGTTAACAATTGCTTGAAAAGTATAATAATAGATTACAATTCTATGAACGTCCGGATTTATGCAGTATTTCTTTATACTGTATATGCAGTATACAGTATTTCTGTAATTCTAATAATTTGTATTACTTTTATTTCACTCTTTGGAGAATGGTAGGAGGTTTTCGGAGATGATGGAAAAGTCTTTTTTTTTTTCCCCAGCAACCTCTAATCCAGCAATCTCTTCAAATGTAGATAGATACAGTATCTCACAAAAGTGAGTACATACACCTCTCACATTTTTGTAAACTTTTTATTATATCTTTTTATGGAACAACACTGAAGATATGCCACTTTGATACAATGTAAAGTAGTCAGTGTACCGCTTGTATAACAGTGTAAATTTGGTGTGCCCTCAAAATAACTCAACACACAGCCATTAATGTTTAAACCGCTGGCAACAAAAGTGAGTACACAACTAAGTAAAAATAGTCAAATTGTGCCCGAAGTGTCAATAGTTTGTGTGGCCACCATGATTTTCCAGCACCTTAACTCTTTTGGGTATGGAGTTCACTAGAGCTTCAGAGGTTGCCACTAGAATCCTCTTCCATCTATCCATGACAACATCACGGAGCTGGAGGATAGGAAGAGGAAGAAAAAAAGGAGGTTTATTCAGACCCTAAAGGATCTAGAAAGGAAAATCCCCTTGTGTCTGACAGTAGGCGCCGACAGTGGTGGTGACTGGAGTTTAAGTAGCGCAAGGGTGGCAGCCGAAAAGTGTCCAATCAGGGCACTTAGTGTAGATTTTGAAAAAACAAAAATAAGGGTGGGGGGAAGGTACAGGAGAGGTGCCAAACCGAGCAAAAAAAATACACTAAAAATTATTTCGTATCAAGGTGCTAAAATGCTAGCATATTATACATGTAGGTCAAACAATATATATTAAACAAAAAACTTTTAATCTAAATAAAAAACTTTTTTATATAAAAAAGGAAATAGAAAAAGAATTGTTGAAATAAAATGAGGTCCCTGCTGTGGTGACCACAGAGCGTTAAAGGTGGAGGTTTAAAACCAACGTTAAAAACAAGGAATAAAATGGATGAACAGACATCCAATGAGGCACTTACTTCACTGGGGGGTCGTCAGCAGGATAAGCCTAAAACACCTGTGACGATTCCCCCCTGGCCAGGATCGTGTGTAGAGTCTCAGTGAATGATGGCAGCAAGGCAGTGTGCTTCTGATCAAATCGCCTTTATTAGCAGATATGTGGCTCAACGCGTTTCGGGGATCAATGTTTTCCCTTCATCAGGAGCAAGTGGCTATAGTGGAGCTGGAGGATGTTAGAGACCTTGTGCTCCTCCACCTTTCGTTTGAGGATACCTCACAGATGCTCAATAGGGTTTAGGTCTGGAGACCCTCAGTTTCTTTATCAAGGCAGTGGTCGTCTTGGAGGTATGTTTGGGGTCGTTATCATGCAACCCAGTTTCCGAAGGAAGGGGATCATGCTCTGCTTCAGTATGTCACAGTACATGTTGGCATTTATGGTTTCCTCAATGAACTGTAGCTCCCCACAGCTGGCAGCCCTCATGCAGCCCCAAAACATGACATTCCCACACCATGTTTGACTGTAGACACACTTGTCTTTGTACTCCTCACCTGGTTGCCATCACACATGCTTGACACCATCTGAACCAAATACGTTTATCTTGGCCTTAACAGACTCCAGGGCATAGTTCTAGTAATCCATGTCTTTAGTCTGCTTGTCTTCATCAAACTGTTTGTGGCCTTTCTTTTGCATCATCTTTAGAAGAGGCTTCCTTCTGGGACAACCATGCATGACCAATTTGATGCAGTGTGTGGCATATAGTCTGAGGCCTGACCGCAATGCTGGCAACACTCATACATTTATTTTTAAAAGACAACCTCTGGAGATGAGGCTGAGCACATGCACTCAACTTCTTTGGTCGACCATGATGAGGCCTGTTCAGAGTGGAACCTGTCTTATTAAACTGTTGTATGGTCTTGGCCACCGTGCTGCAGCTCAGTTTCAGGGTGTTTTCAGTCTTCTTATAGCCTAGACCAGTGATGTCGAACCTTTTACAGGCCGAGTGCCCAAACTGCAACCCAAAACCCACCTATTTATCGTAAAGCGCCAACACGGCAATTTAACCTGAATACTATTGTTCAATATAGTATATATTCCATGTACTTTATAATTTAGCTATTAAAGCCTGCCTACATTCAGTGCGCTGCCTGTGCTGTTCATAGTGCGCCCTGCGCTGATGAATGGCAGGAAAAGTCTAAGGCATATTGGTACACCATAGACTTTCACAGTGCGGGTGCCCACAGAGAGGGCTCTGAGTGCCGCCTCTGGCACCAGTGCCATAGGTTCGCCATCACTGGCCTAGACCATCTTTATGTACAGCAACAATTCTTTTTTTCAGATCCTCAGAGAGTTATTTGCCATGCGGTGCCATGTTGAACTTCCAGTGACCAGTATGAGTGTGTGAGATCGATAACACCAAATTGAACACACCTGCTCCCCATTCACACCTGAGAAATTGTAACACTGCGAGTCACATGAAACCTGGGAGGGAAAATAGCTAATTGGGCACAATTGGCCATTTTCACTTAGGGCTGTACTCACTTTTGTTGAGTTATTTTGGGGGCGTACCAAATTTACACTGTTATACAAGCTGTACACTGACTACTTTATCTTGTGTCAAAGTGTCAGATCTTCAGTGTTGTCCCATGAAAAGATATAATAAAATATTTACAAAAATGTTAGGGGTATACTCACTTTAGTGAGATTTTGTAGATAGATAGTGTGGTAATGTGAACAGTGCTGGAAGGAGTGTATGTCCCACTCAGGTACCTCAGATGGGTGAGACGACTAAAATCCAGATAGTTGAAGTAGTCTCAGCAAAGCATAGTTTGCTGAGACAGTTTTGTTTATTAATTCTGGACTGGATTTTAATTGGTTTGGCAGGTAGGCTTGGCAGTGGGATCTGCCAACCCACACCCTTCCGACACAGGTATTCCCTTCTACCTGAAGTGATCACAGGTCAGGCCACCATAAAGCGCGTCCCAGTATGTCAGTCTGGGGGAAGTGTGTGTGATCCTGGAGCAGAGGCTCTGTTTGAGTGGTGTGAGCCGGGTTGGCTGAGGGGCTACGAGGCTAGGCGATAGCCTGAACTTTGGAGGACGCGGTGACGCCTGTGAAACAAGGATCACGAGGCCAGAGTCGGGAGGACTACTGTGCCACAATCCCCCAAAAGGTATTGAAGTGTCACAACCTGAAGGTTGCTGGACTGTATGGCTGAGAAAAGCCGCATTTGTGTTCCATGTGTGAACAGGGCTCTCTAGGTGAGTCAGGGACACATTTGTGTTTTAGTTGGGGCCTAGCTGGGCAAGGGTTTGTTATTTTGTGTGGATGTCAGACAGTTGAAGCTGCGAATTTGTAACCTGTGCTTTGCTGAAGTGTTTGAAATAAAGCAAGAGTTTGGACATTATAACAGTGTCTGCGAAGATATCTGAGTGTGACCCCCCCCCCCCCCCCCATCTAGCTAGATAGATAGGAGAGAGAGACATGAGATGGATAGATAGACATGAGATGGATAGATAGACATTAGATGGATAGATAGACATGAGATGGATAGATAGACATGAGATGGATAGATAGACATGAGATGGATAGATAGACATGAGATGGATAGATAGACATGAGATGGATAGATAGACATGAGATGGATAGATAGACATGAGATGGATAGATAGATAGACAGACATGAGATGGATAGATGGGAGATGAGATAAACAGATCCATTGATCGATAGGTATGAGATAGATATACTGTGTATACAGTATTTCTGTAATTCTTATACAAAAGTTGTATTACTTTTATTTCACTATTTGGAGAATAGTAGAAGGTTTTGGGAGATTACAGAAAAGTCTTTTTTTTTGTTTTGTTTTTTTCTTGAAGCAGCTCCATGGTATGTGTCTGGTATTGTGTCTCTTTTTATTCTAATCCCAGCAACCTCTTCAAATGTAGATAGATATGAGATAGATAGGGGAATAGATAGATAGAGAGATAGATAGGAGATGAGATAGATATGAGAAAAACATCTGGAAAAACGACCTAAGAACATCACAGAACTTGACAATCTACCAGAGCCTACAGAGGGAGTACAAACTGGCTCCATATCTGGAGAAACTCCCCAACCCCAGAGACTGACAGATCCTGAGCCGTTACAGACTGAGTGCCCACAGCCTGTTCATCGAATACGGAGAGGAAAGCCACCCATTTACAGAGCCTGGGCAATGTTCTCATCTATGGAGACCTCAATGCAAGAACAGGGAGGGAGAGAGACTACCTGATTACTGACGAAAACGTCTATAAATTCGGAGCAGACACTGACTGTGACAGCTCAGTGCACATCGAGAGGAACAGCTTTGATAGCACAGTAAATAAAAGTGACAGAAAATTGCTGAACTTATATCGAAGCCTCAGACTTTGTATTTTCAATGGCCGCTCCAAGGGAGACTCTCTTGGTAGACATACCCTGAACTCCCTATAGGCAGCAGTGTGGTAGACTATGCCATCACAGATCCCACTCCACAAATTTTGGTGGCTTCATAGTTGCCCCACGGACACACCTGTAAGACCACAACCAACTGCTCCTGTACATTAAATCCACAAGCAAACCACTTGCACAAACACCACAGCAGGCCGGCCTCTTCAGCCTACCTCCATCTTTTAACTGGTCCAAGAGACCATAAACAGAGCAGAGATCCAGGAGATGCTCCCTAACTTCCATAATAAAGTGTATGAGCTTAACCCAGAAGGAGTAAATCTCACAGTAATAGTATACTTTACACCATGGCGGAAATTTCTGACCTCAAAAGATGCAACAATCCAACAGTTGGTTTGACTGGGAGTGTAAAGCTATATGGAAGGCGCGAAGAATGGCCTCTAATAGGAAACACCAAGACCCAAACAACCCCAGTCTGATGGAAGCCTACAACAACATACAAAGGCAATACAAAACCATCCTCAGAAAGAAAAAGCAAGGCAACATCTCAGCCAACCTCCTCCAACTCCAAGACGCTCTCTAGAACAACTCCTCCTGGGAACTATAGAAGCGCATGGACAAAACCAGTAAGAACACAAACCTCCACATCCAAAACGGCAAAATTGGGCTCCAGTAGTTCAAGAATCTTTACAAAGACATCTTGGGGAGGAACAACGCCCAGAACAAAAATAAATCATGAAAAAGCTGAAGGATATGGAGGAAAAAAAAATCTAAGATTTCCAAAACCCTCTAGACACACTGATCACACTGCAGGAGATAAACAGAGAGGGTCTCAGTGATAAAGAGCAAAAAAGTCAGCGGCCCAGATGGGATCCTCCCACAAATGATCAAATACAGCCCGCCAGATATGCAGGTCGCAATAGTAAAGCCCTTCACTGTTGTGGTGAATGTCTGCTACTTCGCCCAGAGCTGGAACCAGGGCCTCATCACCCCCATATACAAGAGCGGGGACAGGTTCGACCCGGCCAACTATCCATGGATATGTGTCAGCAGTATACTGAATAAGAGGATCTTCAGCTTCCTCATCCAGCACAACATCCTCAGCAGATGGCAAGCAGGCTTCATGCCAAACCACTGCACCATGGACCACAGCTACATCCTGCAGAGCCTCATCAAGAGCCATGTCCACAATAAAAAGCATGGAAAGATCTATGCCTGCTTTGTAGACTTTAAGAAGGCCTTTGACTCAGTGTGGCACCTGGGCCTATTTCTGAAACTTCTCAAAAGCGGAATAGGAGGAAAAACATATGATTCATCAAAAGTTCCTACACTGAGAACAGATGCAGCATGAGGATAAATAGGAGGAGAACGGCTTATTTCTGGCAGAGCCGAGGAGTCAGACAGGGCTGCAGCTTCAGCCCAACCCTCTTCAACATCTACATCAGTGAGGTGGTGACTGCTCTGGAGTCTTCCTCAGCACCCGGTCTCACCTGCCTGACACTGAAGTGAAATTTCTCCTTTATGCGGATGACGTGCTACTGTCACCAACTGAGAAAGGTCTCCAAGATGACCTGAATATTCTAGAGAAATTCAGCACGACGTGGGCATTGCCCATGAATCAAAAAAAAAAAACACATCATGGTGTTCCAGAAAAGAAACCAGAAAGAAGCCGGGCGTCCACCCTTCTTGTTAATCAACTGTCCACTTTCACAAACTGACAGCTAGACCTATCTGGGCCTAAAAATCAGCCACTCAGAGAGTTTTATAAAACTCCTAGAAACACTGAAAGACAAGGCATGCAAAACCTTCTATGCCATCAGAAGGCTACTGTGTCATCTCAAGGCACCAGTGACCGTCTGGCTTAAAATCCTTGATACCATGAATGCCCCAATCCTCCTGTATGGCAGCAAAGTCTGGGGCCAGACACATTTCCAAACTGGTCAAAGTGGGACTCTGGGCCAGCAGAAATATTCCACATACAATACTGTAAACACCTCTTACAGGTCCACACCTCTAACAGAGCATGCAAAGCAGAGCTGGGCAGATTCCCACTTTACCTTGCTGTTCAGAAGAGGGCACTATCATTCAAAGTCCATCTGCATAGCAGCAGTCCCCGCTCCTACAATCACAAAGCCTTGCTGGACCAAGAAGCCCCAGAAAAACTAAGCACCCCGGAACAAGTTATCCAAACCCAGCCTAACCAAGCCACCAACCAGTACAGCCTGAAATCCAGAAGGCAATATGCATTACCATCAAAATAATCTAGTCAAGTACCACCAGCCTAAAAAAAAAGTCACCGACATGTCTATTTTGTTTCACGGATGAAGGAAAAAAGTTGCATATTTTTACGGACTGTCCAGAAATTTCTGGACGGTTGGCAACCCTGCTGCTGGGGGATGGGTAAGACACAGCGGCCATAACGGTACAATATGTCATTGCTGCCATAGACTTAGGGGAGTGTGATATGCCATGGACTCCTATACCCCCACCCTGGATATGTCCCTATCCCCCACCCCTACCCAATTATTTCCCACTTCCTTTGCAATGCTAATATGCATTTAGTCCTGCCAATAAAGCTAATTTGAAATATATTATAGAGAGATAGATATGAGAGAAATAGATATGAGAGAAATAGATTGATGAGAGAGAGATATGGGATAGTTAGTTATGAGAGAGAGAGAGAGAGATATGAGAGAGATGGATATGGGATGGACAGATAGATAGATACGTAAGTTGATGGGTGGATAGAAAGCGAGAGACACACACACCATGGCACAAACTCGTAGTGCCACCAACCCATACAACAACTTTCAGCCCCACCTCCACAGCATTATCATATTGTTGTCATTAGGAGAATTACATCTATTTCTGGATTCTTCCACACAGGACATTGGGTAGACAGAGATTCTCCTGGCACCTTGAGCTTATCCAGGGGAAGCCTCTCCATATGTTTAATTATTTTCCACCTTCTTATTTTAGCTGTTCTCTGCTGTATGAGAAGCAGAAACACTAAGGCTTCTTTCACACGGGCGTTGCGTGTGAGAGCCGGATAGGATGCGGGTGCGTTGCAGAAAAATGCGCGAGTGCAAAGCGTTGTAATGCGTTTTGCAAGCGCGTGAGAAAAATCGGCATGTTTAGTACCCAGACCCGAACCCGGACTTCTTCACAGAAGTTCGGGTTTGGGATAGGTGTAAATTTTATTATTTTTCATTATAACATGGTTATAAGGAAAATAATTGCATTCTGTATTAAGAATGCTAAGTAAATTAGGGATGGAGGGGTTAAAAAAATAAAATTAAACTCCCCTTATCTACTTGTGCTCACTGCCCGGCTTCTCTTCTTTCTTCTTATTTGATGACCTGGGAGAAAAGGACCTTTGATGTCACTGCGCACATCACATGATCCATCACCATGGATTCCCATCCCGATCGTCTCCTAGCAACCATGCGTGAAAATCGCACCGCATCCGCATCACTTCTATGGGGCCTGCATTGCGTGAAAAACGCACAATATAGAGCATGCTGCGATTTTCACGCAACGCGCAAGTGATGCGTGAAAATCACCACTCCTGTGCCCAGCCCCATAGAAATGAATGAGTCCGGATTCCGTGCGGGTGCATTGCGTTCCCCTCACGCATTGCACCCGTGCTGAAAGCTCGCCCGTGTGAAAGAGGCCTAACGGTGAGCCACAACCTGATATCTGATTGAGACTTTTTCTTCAGCCTAAATACCTATTATTCTGCACAGGCTTAGGGCTCATACACACGACCGTTGTTGTTTTTGCGGTCTGCAAATCGATACTGGCCGTGTGCATTCCACATTTTGTGGAACGAACGGCCGGCCCCTAATAGAACAGTCCTATCCTTGTCCTGAATGCAGACAGTAATAGGATGTTCTATTTTTTTGCGGCACGGACATGAGGACATGGACACAGAATGCACAGGAGGTCAATTCAGTTTTTGCATGAGCCCTTAATGTAGTGAAATATAACATAAATATTCCTGTATGTTACAGGTAGAAAAAGAGGATCGCTAGTACAAGACCCTTAGGCTGGGTTCACACCTGAGCGTTTTACAGCGCGTTCCTTCTCGCTGTAAAACGCTCAACAAGGAGAAACCAATGATTCCCTATGGGAATGGTTCTCACCTGGGCGTTTTACAGCGCGTACGATCGCGCTGTAAAACGCCCGACGCATAATCAAGTACTTGAGCTTCTTTGGGGCGTTTTGACGCGCGTTTGTGGCCATAGGACACTGCAGTCAATCACACAAACGCGCGTCAAACGCGCGTTTACTATTACAAAAAACGCGCAGGTGTGAAAGCAGCCTTAGGGTACTTTCACACTAGCGTTTTTCTTTTCCGGCGCTGAGTTCCGTCCTAGGGGCTCAAATCCGGAAAAGAACTGATCGGTTTTATCCCCATGCATTCTGAATGGAGAGCAATCCGTTCAGGATGCATCCAGTTCAGTCTTTTTTTTACTGATCAGGCTTTTCAGAAAACCGTAGCATGTTGTATTTTTACCTCCAGCCAAAAATCCGGAACACTTTGACTGATCCGGCATTTTTCCTATTGACTTGCATTAATGCCGGATCCGGCGCCATGTATTCCGTTAAACCGGATCCGGCTTTTGCATGTCAAAACCGAAAAAGTCCATAAATGGAGGATCCGTTTTTTCAAATGCATTTTTTTCAGTGTGATCAGAATCCTGATCAGGATTCAAATGTAATCCGTTTTCACACGTTTTTCCGCATCCCGCGGGTAGTTTCGGCGACGGAACTGCCTGTCGGATTCAAACAACGCTAGTGTGAAAGTACTCTTAATGAGACGAATGAGAAATGTTAATTATTCTTCCATTTTGTAATACACTAAATAACATTTAACAGTTAAAATGTTATTTAAAGTGATCACTAAATGGTGTACAAATAAGTGTAATGGGTTCCTTGTCTGCAATTCTGATGTAAAAGATAGTATAAGTTAAAAGCTTTTGTATGTGTACTGAAATATGTCACCTGAAAAATTACAGCTCATCTTGCAAAAAACAAGCGTTTATGCATCTACGTACAAACGAAGTTGGATGGCTGTTATATAAAGCTTAATGTGCCTTCACAGTTGAGTGAGCAGGTGCTGGGAGCAGAAGTCTGATGTATTCAGTATTCCTCCCGCCAATTGCTTGCTTGCTGGCTATGATTGACAGTTTCTTCACTATAGTCAATCAGATCTGGTGACAGGATGTGTAAGCCTACATCGAATATATTGGACTACTGCTCCCTGCACCAGCTTACTGAACATGTTTTACTTGTTTTAGCAAAAAACAAGAAACTACAACTTATAATCTAGACGTTTCCGTAGCCTTTATAACAATTATTCTGTTTATTTTTAGGCCATATCACCCAACACTTTAAAAGAGTTTACTGAGATTTAAATACCGATGACCTATCCTCTTGATCAGTATCATCAGGTCATGAGTATCTGATCGTGGAGGTACACCCGGGACCCCACTGATCAGCTGTTTGAGAAGGCATTGGCACCCCCTGTGAGTGCTGTGGCCTTCTCCGTGCTCACCAACCACAGCCCCTTACATTGTATAGTAGCTGTGCTTGGTATCGTGCTCTGCCCCATTCACTTCTATGGGCCTGAGCTGTGCCTAGGCCATGTGAGTGGGTGTCGGACCCTCACCTCCCACCACAGGATAGATCATATGTATTTCAGTCTCCGAAAACCCTTTTACTATGATGTACTGTAGATATTAGAAAGTCAATCCAAAGAAGTCAACACTCCCATCATTCATAAAAAATAGGATTCTTTTAGTAACCAATGCATGTAACTATATTTCAGCTCCCTCAATTGCACTTTTTTGCTTGAAAAAAAGCTCCCTTGAGTGAGCTGAAACATCACATTGTTGCATGCATGGGTTAATAAAAGAATACTATTTTTATACAACTTGGATTATGTATTTAGGTCCAGGATTAGGAACTACATCTTAGGCGTACCACCATCCATTGTAGAACATTGTGCTGCTTTTCTTCCATCTAGACGGATATGAAGTGGATGGATATTACAAAAACTTTTCTATATTCTACAACCTGCATAGATTTTGACTGTATGTAGACCTTCTCAGCAACCTCTCTTCAGACTTTTCCAATTTTCAGATTCTGGTGCAGGAATAACGATCAATTATATTAAGGGATTCTACCTATTCTACCCGATCACCAAGTCCTCCCATCACTTTTCAGTTCTCCTGGAAGGTCTACCAAATGTAACGTTATGATACACTGTCACACAGACGCTTTACAGTTTTTGTTTAGCTCTATATTTAACAACTATTACTGGAGCTTCAAGTGTCCCTACGGCTGGGAGTGTTGGATAGACCAGGTGCACCAAGCCAGCCACCGCAAAATGAGGGCACAGGAAGCTAGGCTTCCTCTGAACTCTCTCTGGAGTGAGGAGCTCCAAACCTGAGGGGGGAAGCTAGTACTTGACCGCATTTACAAGCCTGCATCCCAGCCTCGGAGCCAGTCAGTACTGCCAATAATGGACCGCCTTTGCAGAGGGCTAATACTGTTGTAGAAATTTGATTGTGTCAGGCGCACATATCCAAGCTGCGCTAAAAGTGCGCCAAAGTACACCAACCACTCAGAATTTCTCCCATGCTTAAAAGCACGTGTATCAAGCTATTTTTTGTGTAAGGAAAGGTAACACTCATCCAGAGTCAGACAAGGTGTTTCATTGTAGAGCTTCCGTTGAGCACTCCCCCTGCCCAGTCTTTTTTTTCTTTATTTTATAGCCACAAAAGGGGTAACAATAGGAGGGGACAGGCCCGTTACCCGACCGCTTCCTTCATGTACAATAACAAACAGGAAGTGATGATATACAGGAAGATGAGAAACCACCATCACTTCTTCAATACAATAAAATAACATAGCCAGCTAACAAAACACGTGTATACAATAATCTCCCATTACCACTGGAGGGAACTTTATCCAGCCGTGATCAGTGCCCAATAAAGTTCATGATTTTCATGCGTGCTTATTTACAGGGACAACGTCATTATCTCCAGCGGCTGATCAGGCGCATTAGAGACAACAAACGCACGTTCCTTTCATATATTGTTCTCTTAACAAATGCATCCACGCCAAGCCAATAAATCCGCTCCTTGCGTGGGGGCCCTAGCCAGCATCCATACCTTCGCCAAGAAAACACATCTTGTCTCCCCCGGCCCACAGCCCAGCGCATAGCACATGGACCGTTCGCCAACTGAGACCTATGCGCCCGGCAGCTGCGTCTCCACATCCACAGGAAGATATCCACTCCAATGGTTTACCCTGACACTGAGAGACATAATGACAATATATAATATATTAAAAACACATCCTAATAACATTTCCACAACAATACCGAGCATAAGCAAGGGGACCCTGACTTAATCTTAGAGCCTGGCAGCACCTGGTAAAGTTTCTACTGTCTATATAGACTGATCATATCTCTCCCTGGTCTCAAAACTGCTTAGATCCAGTGATAGCTGCCCATATATGATAGTTACGTCCTTGAATCCGGGAGAGGAAGGGGGTGTATGGGACATCCTATCTCACGGTTTCTGACCGTATCCATTGGAGGTATATGTTATGAATCCTTTTTTACGTATACCATTGATGTAGGCAAAAAACATGATGTGAAACCAGTACTCCTCACTCCACTCCTTACTGCATATTTTGCATTAAAATATCTAGTATATTCTAATGGTATATGGAGCATTTGCTTTCCCTAAAAATGTCATATGGAGCATGACATTTCCCTAGCAAAGGTATATGAAGCATTTACTTTCCCTAACAATGGTACATGGAGCATATAATTTTCCTAACAATGGTATATAGAGGGTTTATTTCCCCTAACAATGGTATATAGAGGGTTTATTTCCCCTAACAATGGTATATAGAGGGTTTATTTCCCCTAACAATGGTATATAGAGGGTTTATTTCCCCCCTAACAATGGTATATGGAGGGTTTATTTCCCCTAACAATGGTATATGGAGGGTTTATTTCCCCTAACAATGGTATATGGAGGGTTTATTTCCCCTAACAATGGTATATGGAGGGTTTATTTCCCCTAACAATGGTATATGGAGGGTTTATTTCCCCTAACAATGGTATATGGAGGGTTTATTTCCCCTAACAATGGTATATGGAGGGTTTATTTCCCCTAACAATGGTATATGGAGGGTTTATTTCCCCTAACAATGGTATATGGAGGGTTTATTTCCCCTAACAATGGTATATGGAGGGTTTATTTCCCCTAACAATGGTATATGGAGGGTTTATTTCCCCTAACAATGGTATATGGAGGGTTTATTTCCCCTAACAATGGTATATGGAGGGTTTATTTCCCCTAACAATGGTATATGGAGGGTTTATTTCCCCTAACAATGGTATATGGAGCAAATAATTTTCCTAACAATGGTATATGGAGCAAATAATTTTCCTAACAATGGTATATGGAGCAAATAATTTTCCTAACAATGGTATATGGAGCAAATAATTTTCCTAACAATGGTGTAGGGAGCATTTGCTTTCTCTAATAATGGTATATAGAATATTACATTTTCCTAACCATTGGTATATGGTGCATTTGATTTCTCTAACAATGGTATATGGAGCATTTATTGTCTCTAATGATGGCATATGAAACATCTAACAATGGTATATGGAGGATTTAATATCCTGCATTTTGTTTCTGTGGTCATAGCGGAGACATTCCTGCGTTTTCTCCAGTCTCATCTACTTAACATTGGCCATCAATGTTCAGGGCTCAGCTTAATTAATATCAAAGGTATTAGTCCTATTACATCAGCCGCATCTGTATGAGGTCAGGGACTGCAATTGTAATAACTTAAGTGCTGTGCTCAGTGGTAAGAACGTTTATTAAGATGTTCATTAGAATTTATGTAAGGTCATACTTTTATGTTCTAGATATTTTATAGCAGGTCAATGATTTGACCTCATGTCCTTAAAAAAATAACTCATGGACTTAATGGTAGAGAGTGGAATTCAGTGGGACCTTTGATTGTATCTACATTACTTGCTTATAGGTCAAATCATCATTGACTTTTATTTTTATATTAGGTAAAAAGCGGTAAGACTATAGGAAGGTTAGGAGACCGTTCTGAACTTCTTTATAAGAAATCGCAGTCACGTGGGCAGAAGAAGTCCAGACTTGGAAATGCCTCTGATTAAAAAGAATAGTGTCATTGGAAGCAAATTTGACATTTTGTGAGGAAAGGCTGCAAAAAAGCCTGCGTGTAACCTCAGCATTAGACATTTATCAATAATAGTGTAAATTGCGCCCAAAAAATGCTAACATTACAAATCAAAAGTGGTGATTTGTTTCACCTCGTATACCAAAAGGCGCACGCCACTTTTAAAATGTGACTTTTTAAAATCTAAACTTGATTATCCGCCCTTTATTTTTTTTTATTATTATTATTTTTTTTTTTCGATTTGCAACATTTTAACGCCAATGGCACTAAAATGCGCCATTTCAGCCAACTCTGCCGGGCCGCACTTGCGACTTTTGAAACATATTTGCAACATTTCCTGTGGTAAATTGCGACTCAGAATGTTTTTGTTAGGTTTTGTTTTTGTTGAATGTCCCTTTACTGAAAAAACCCTGTTGTGTGGCTCATTTCTATTAGATAACAATAAATGCCTCCTGTTTTAATACTTACCTAATACTTGTTCCCACGACTAGGTGGTTTTAATTTTCATAAATCCGACTTTTTGAGAAAAAGTTGCATCTTATTACCATAAGGGCTCATGCACATGACAGTATGTATTTTGCGGCCTGCAAAAAATAAAAATAAAAAAAAGGTGATCTCTGTATTGCAGTATTTTTCTTTTTTTTTTTTTCGCGGATCCATTGTAACAATGCCTGTGCTTGTCTGCAAAACGGACAAGAATAGGACATGATCTATTTTTTGGCGGAACGGACATGTGGAAACGGAATGCACACAGTCACTTCAGTTTTCTTTTGAAGTGAATGATTCCGCGTACAGACCTGTAAAAAAACGGAACAGAAACGGAAAGAAAATACATTTGTGTGCATAAGGCCTTAATGCGACTATTTACAAAACATCACCACATAAGCTGGTTGAATTGTCTGCAACAATTTGAACCATTTCTGCCCATAAGAGGATGATAAATGAGGTGTAATATGCGCCAATTTGGTAGCCCTGCCCACTTTGACATTTATAGCTCATTTCTGCTGTGTTGCATTCTTTATGGTGAAAATTCGGGAGAAAACAGTTGTTATATTTGGCACAAATCAAAACCTCATTGTTTTTGACGCATTTTACACCATAATTCTGGCGCAACATGCTTAGTAAAAGCCGCCCACAGTATTCCCTGACTATATTATGAAGCCCTGTAGGCTGTTGCACTGATCAGTGGCAATGGAAATGGGATTGCTGGTTATTTAGAAGATACTCGTCCTTTTAATGAGCTAAAATACGATCTATCAAGCAGTAAATTTTGACATCACTAGAGCCTGCTCCTATTATCAGAGTGCAGAATCAACAGATGCTTCCCATGCACGTGTCTGCACTGCCGGGGTCTGTGCCGGGTTATCGGTTATGTAGCATGCTACATAATATATATGTGCCCGGCCATTAATCAGCAGGTCAGGCCATGATATGTATTCCTCAGATGCAGCCCATCAGCCATTACAGTCACCTGGTGTGGGCCGGAGCGTCCCCAGAGAATATCTGAGCATCTGCCAGTAACTCCGATCTTAATCTGCTGACCTGCTGAGTGATCCTGATTAGTGTTCACATTATACGCATGCTGCCAAGATTGTGCAGCCATTAGGAACATTGTTATCATAACTTAATGGGACAAAGATTAACAGTAGCATCATCCGCTAATTCAATTTAACTCATTCATAAAGCATCATTTTGAGCAATTTGCTTCCCTCTGCTCTAATGCTTTGAGTGGCCCACTCATCATTGCAGTCAGTGATGCTAAACAGGTAAATTTGATGAAGGCTGTCGTATAATTGATGTTTCTTTTTTGTGAGGCTCATTGTCACGAAGCCAAAAACAATAAATTAAGGTGTCAGCGCAGCTTCCTACTTGTTAGCAGGTACTTTCGGCAGGGTAGCAGCCCTCTAGCTCCGTAATCCTGGCTAAAAGGACACGGCGTATAGCCACTTAAGGCTGAACGAGGCAGTTTCCAACATCCTTTCAACATTCTGCCTTGGTTTACCGCCCCCCCATCATCCAGTAGTATCTGCAGTAAACCGAAACTGAATAGGTGACAGGTGGACCTGGTTTCCTACATCTTGATATAAGATACCGGATGGCAGCCATTGAAAGGGTAGTGCAGATGGATTTTTATTTTTTTTTAAAGGAACAGTATGATGTAAAAAAAAAAGTTTTACTCAACTTATCGATCCGCCGCAAAAAAACCCCCCATAAATAGTGCACTTTTTGTTGCAGATTTCATTGCTGCTGATTTAATGCAGATTTCACTCTTTGCATTGGAAAATAGAGGTCCGTCTGTTGGCAGACTTCCTTGACACTACTTGTCTCCAGGGACCAAAAAAGTACACTTCATCCAGTCTGATCTCCATTCCCCACTGACTGCTGTCACCTTGGCATGTCCAAGGAAAATTACCATCAACTTGTCTAATAACCAAAAATCTAATGACTATGGCCACCATAAGCTTGTTTAGAAACTGCTCTATCCTCAACATAGGCCATCTATGGGGATCCAGCTCCTGGGCCCCCACCAATCAGCACAGCACTGTATCCTTTATAGTGGCCGTGCCTGGTACTGCAGCTCCATCCCATCCGTCTGAATACAAGGCAGGGCCATGCCATTTTAGTTGGTTATCTTAAAGGGGTTGTCCCATGACTAATGTAAAAAATGAAAATCAGATAGCATATAGTACATGATGACTTTTTTCTAACAAAGCCAAACCAGCCTAGTACCTCACATGGATCCAGAGATCTCTCCATTCATTGCTCTGCTATTTTTATTTCAAGCTGAAAGCTCAAGGGGAGTGTCTTTTCTGCTGCAGCTAAGGGGGCGTGTCTCATATCTCCCTAATACAGCTCAGGAGGCAGTTTAAGGATGAAACTGAGCATGTGCGGCCATCCCAGTGAGCAGGTCAAATAAATAAGAAAAAAAAAAAACTATACAGATACATTTTATTGAATAACTCAGTGGTTATGCAAAATGTTTAATTACATGCAATTACAAAAGTATTTAGAGCCAGCTGCTGGTGTGAAAACTGTAGAATATTTTTTGTGGGATGACCCCCTTTAAGAAGGTTCCACTCTTTGTTTTTGACTTTTCAAGAATGTTGTAGAATTTGCTTATACTGTGTGTGTGTGTGTGTGTGTGTGTATAACATATATATATATATATATATATATACACACACACACACACACTATACAGAAAAAAGAGGAAAAGTGGAGAAGCATTAGCAGGTCTCACTGTACGATTGACTCTTGACGTTGGTTAATGATGAAGACATCCCTCCAATTAAAGTGAGTACAATGCGGCCGTAGTTGTAAGTACACCAGTGCATTCTGGAACTGTTTCTGGCCAGTGATCGGGTAATAGGTTAGGACTACATTGATTACTCACTGACAGTACTCAATTCAGACCTGCAACTGTATCAACTGTGTAATAAGGACCTATTAGGCCTATTGATTTTCTGATTTGTATTGATAGCTAATAGGCCAGAGCTACAAACCAACGTTTGCATAACTAATTCCCCAGGGTTCACAATTTTCACTAATGAAAATCTCCGCAGAGTCACCAGTGCACATTAATGGAAATGTAAAGGGCAAAGCCACTGCCATTCAATTAAATGCCTAGTACGCTGAGCAGTTCTAGTGCCGGGTTTAGGTTTCAGAAAGGTTAGTGGCTTCTTTATACCTACTGCACATAGTGTTGTGAATTAAGAAACCAGCTCTGGTATATTAGGTTTTCTATTAAGCTTTACAAATTGAAATTTCTTTTTATATGGTGTCCCTTTGTTTTGTTTTTTCAGTATTTTGACCCTATTATAGTAGTATACTGTACATTCAGAGATTTTACTTATTTGAAGCTTCACATTTGGAGCTCTAAAAAAAAAAAAAAAGATATTAGAATATTTTGTATCCTCGCATATTGGTTAATAAAAGAACCCTAGGCCACGTGAACTGAATACCGGAATTGCCATATCCAGCATATTCCAGACACCGCCAGCACCCAATGGATCCCATTCACTGTAATGCGCTCTGCTGGGTTTCTGCCATTTAGTAGTATTTTGTCCTCCGGAATGCCGATATTCATGCCTGAACCCCGGTAATGCCCGGCATATGGCGGATACAGCACGGACCGGAATCAAGGCTTCTTCCAGCTATGAAATATTTCTGTAGGGTAGAGATTGATGCCTATGCCTATTGATTTTACACCACATACATCTCATGACAACCACAGATTGCCTCTATAACAGCCACAATTAGGAATAGCCCCATATTTACCCATGTGCTTGGGACCCCTGGGGGCTGAGGATAATGTTGCATTTCCAGACCTTTCCTTTGTGTCAAGCTGGGACCGAGAAGTGGAGAATAGCAGACCTTTTAAGATGGTAATCCCATAATAATGTGTAAAATGAAAATCATATGGTACAAGACAATCTCTTTCTAACAAAGCTAGAAGCGCCTCTGTATCTCACATGGATACAGAGCTTTCCAATTGCTTTGCTAGATTTATATCAAGCTGGCAACTCATGGGTGTGTCCTTTCTGCTGCAGCTCGGGTGGCGTGTCCCTTCTGCTGCAGTCCTCTCCCTATTACAGCTGAGGCAGTTGAAGGATGGAACGGAGGATGGAACTTAGAATAAAAAAAACAAACTGCAGGTGGCGCTATACATATAGATTTACATTTTTTAATATATGCAGTTACAAAAGTATTCAGATACTGATGCTGGTATGAAAGACCAGGGAACGGTGAGTAAAGCCAGCACCAGGACTTGTATTCACCATTCCCTAGTCCTTCTGTACTAATGAGCGCTTCATAAGACTCACTGCCATTTTTCTCCTCTCTTTTGAAGGGGGATGGGAAAGTGCGTCTTATGGAGTGAAAAACATGGTACACTGCTCAGGAGAGAGGTCCTTGTCGATAAGAGTGTACGCTCTCTGTTATACAATTAAAAGGGTTTCTTTGGGAAATGGGAAAAAAAAAGTTATATAAATAAATTGATAAATGCCTTTAATTATCTACGCATGCTTATTTCTCCTAGGGACTGACTGCTGTAAATGAAATGACTGCAATCCATACTCACTGTCAGTGTCTCAATTTTATTTTTTTTATTTGCCAGAGAGTCCCTTTAACTTTCCATTTATGTAAAGGTAATGGACTGGTACTGATATGTATTGCTGGACAAGATTTTGGGGCCAGATCTCTTGCCTGAGCTGCTGTCTGTGACCATTGGACAGATGTGCTGTGTCCATCACCTATTGTGAATGGTGCATCCTGTGTTATCTATATATAGGTGTTACTTTTCATTGTCATCCTGCCTGTGATCGTAATGAGATGGCTGCTGAGAAGTCATCTTCACAGAACAGGAAGTATCAGTCTATTATTAGACTAAGTGGCCAGTGTGAAAACTGCAGGATTTAAAAAAAAAAAATCATAAAAAATTCTTGAAAATGTATTTAACAAAAACAATAGGTTATTTTCTGATCACACACTCCCTTTAAATATGGTATGAAAATATACAATAGATGAGGTTTATTTTCCATAAATGATGCCATTGGTATTGTAGTATTTTTTTTTTCATGAACCATATTGTCGAAGCTAGATGAGAGATATTGAAGATACCATGAGTAAAATATCACTGAAAAAAACACTTAGTAAAGAATATGTTTAATAATCTAGGGGATATAAAGAGGATAATGTAAATTTTTTATTTAATTTGATGTAGATGAAAATCTCATATCTGTTACAGGAGCTTTTGTGTTTAAGTGTAATTCAATTGAATTTCCTATCTAAAAATGTATTTCTTTTATAAAATCTACCCCCCTGTGCCCAGGATTAAGAGAGACGCTGAGCCATAATTGCCCCTTTATCCCTCCAAGAGATCAGGAATGCTCTGGAGAAATAGGAGACTTGGTCTGCGAGAGACGATTCAATTGACTAAAACTGATATTGAACAAGCAAAATGTATATTGCCACATCACAGTAACATAACTTTAAGGCAGATTTTTATGTGTAAAAATAGATATTGGGAATTTAAAATCCTTCAGAGCTTCAGGCGACATTGACAAATTGCCTGACCTTCAGCTTCCTCTCTTATGATGTCACCTGAACTCTCCCGCAGTATTGTTTTCCCATAATCAGTCGTTCCTGACTGTTATTCTATATGTTTTACAGCAAACCAGAAATGTTATCTGCTTCCAGTTTGGCTTTCACCGTCATATTAATCCATAATTTGATCTGTGAAATATATTGATTGATTAGTACTTAATTTTTACAAGGCCTAATTATGTACGCAGCCATAATGTTTTTGTTTTTGCTCTAAATAAAGATTTTTAATTTGAGTACAATGCGGTAACCATGTGAATAAGGGATTTTATTCATAATAGATTTTGTCAGGTATTTTTTATCATTTACCCTGTTTAGAATGATTACGTGTAATTATTAGAACATCTGTAGATTTATGGGTCTGATTGGAACAAATTTTGTCCAGTTTTTGACCACATAGCAATTTACTAATTTAGAAAAAATGTCGGAGTGTCCAAAAAAATCTTCTGATTATTTTGTTACCATGATATACATCCTATTCACTGCTGATTAAAATTGTCAGATTTTCTGTCTGCCCCCTTAGGCCCACATCTATATAGAGTCCGTTCTGCTTGAGCATCACAAGTAATATGCAGGCTATTATGTAGGCAGTTATAATCCTGAGGATTAAAAGGGACTCCCTTATGGAATTCCTAGTTCACAAATATTCCTCGTTAGTTTGTGACCTGGTCTTTACCTATGTTATGTTTGCAATGGCAAGTATCTTGTGCACATGAGTAGTAAACATGCGTAAGTATAATTAAAAAAGGATACCTAACATCGGCCTTTACCAGTAGTAGAAGCGGAAGCTCCTTAGTCATAGTAGGGAATACTTCATTAAAGCGGTATTCCAGTTCTATAAATGTATCCCCCATCAATATGGGCTTTTGGATAATTATTAGATCAGTTGGGGGTCCTACGACTGGAATCCACACCGATCACGAGAACAGGGGCTCCATACCGTTGCCGGTCTGGCATGCGCATCGCCATTCCATTCATTTCTATTAGAGTTCCAGAGATTGCAGAGTGCATTATTCTGCTATCTCTGGAGTACCTGTAGAAATTAATGGAGCGGCTATGCACTCCATTCATTTTGGGGTGGCCACAGAGTAGAGGACCCCTATTCTTGTGAGCAGTGGAGGGTCTCAGTGGTATGACCCCCCACCGATCTAATAGTTTTCCCCTATCTTGTGGATGGGGAATAATGTTCTATAACCAGGATACCTCTTTAAGTGAAGTCCCTTATGTTAACATTTGCTCTTTTATAAATTTTAGTAGTTAAAGGTGTATTTAAGGCATATCACTAGGATATGGCACAAATGTCAGATAGGTGTGGGTCCCTCTGGTACCCACTCCTACTTCCAGAACAGGGCTCCCGAAGTAAAGGACAGCATACCGCGCAGGCGCAGCTTCCTCCTCTCTATTCATTGCTATAGGACTTCCGATAACAGCCGAGCAAGTGCACTTCCCCATTTTCGAAAGTCCCATGTCAGTGATGGAGAGAAACCCGCACAAGAGCGGTCAATGTTTGCATTCGGTGCTATGGGACCGCCAGAAATAGCCAACCAGCACTCCCATAGCAGTGAATAGAAAGTGGCTACGCATGCGCAAATGCCCTCCCTTCACTTCAGGAGCTCTGTTTTGGAGATAGGAGCAGGTTCAAGAGGGACCCTCACCTACTGAAATTTGTGGCATGTCCTAACGGTATGCCATAAAAGTTGATATGGAAAACCCCCTTCAAACCCATGTATAATTAAGTTTTATATGTTTTATTTATTTATGATTCTTAATAATTTTTTGTCATTTTGCTTTCTATAGCAGATGACATGATCTAAGCTGTGGTGTTTTCTATAGAAATTGGTGATGTCAGAGTCGGGCATCTGTACATATTTCACTATACCCCTTTATGTGCAGCATATAATTACCCATATGATCAGTCTTCTACTGAAACCTGATGTGTGCACGCTTCTGCTGAGCATACTCTTTGCAAATTTTGTTTAGTTTTAAGCTGTGTGATGCTTCTAGGAGAGAATACCTCTAAATGTCCTCCCTGCACAACAACAGTGAGGAGGACCTTGGGACTGCTGCTATAGTAATCGGTGGGGGGTCCCAGCAGTGAGGACATTTGTATAGGTGATAAATTTATGTGCATTCTGCTAATAGAATAAGCATTCATCATACAAATGTGCATTGAAATTTGAGACTCAATTATGGTATTTTCCCCCATTGTCAGAAGGAAGAATTTTTCTACATTTAGTACAAAAACGGGTTCTGCTTTTGCTCGCTGCTTTAAAAACAATCCAGGCAATTCTTGAGAGTGTGACATGGTGATTTTCAAGTTGTTTTACGGCTTTGTTTTCTAACTTCTAGCTGTAAATTTATGAATGGACTACCCTTTTCTTGATATACTGTATATTTCTTTGTGCTCGTGAAAGCTTATAATCAATGAAAACCCATTTAACATGTCAGGGGTGGTTAGTAATATATTGAAGGACCTTTTGTGCGCTTTAGTATCATGATCGGATCTTATCTACACATTGTAGGTGACAGCTCACCCTATCTTTACCTCCTTATCTACTGTATAAAAAATTGACCTATCGGCATGCATTGGAGGAAGTGTGTGCAGAATACCTCCCATAACCAATATGCACTTCTATCTCTACTCTCATCAGGGTCATTGTATGTGATGATACTATTCACTACCGAGCATGACCACTACATAGAGTACACCACCAAGATCAGGCATGTAGGTGGCAGTCTTATTTATTTTACTAAATGTCACATGATCACATTTATGGACCTTATATATGGTGAAGATATTCAACTTTTCATGGCGGCAGTGGTAGATTGGTGGATCGTTAATCTGCAGGTGGCAATTTTAAAGGGGTTATACCATGATTGATGTAAAAAAAAAAAAAAAAGACATCCATGACAACCTCTTTCTAACAAAGCTAGAACCAGTCCTGTACCTCATATGGATCCAGAGAGCTTCCCATTCATTGCTTTAATTGCTCTGCTAGTTTTATTTCAAGCTGCAGCTGGTGGCAGTTGAAGTGTAGAACTGTACATGTGCTCCCAACTCAGTGAGCAGGGCAGAGGAATTAGAAAAAGGAGCAAACAGCAGGTGGCGCTATGCAGATGGATTTAATTGAATAACTTAGTAGCTATAATAAATGTTTAATCATAATTACCGTACAGGTGTGCAAAAAAATAATTTTTAAGAGCTGTTTTGGTAATTCCACATAAACTTTGTTTTTTGGTGCGCTGAATCCGAAAATGACCTCCATTTTGTCCATAGGACATCACGTTTCCTGACAATTTAGGTAGCTATGTTAAATAAGGCAATACCTCAAAATAAATGGAAATAGATTTATAAAATTAAAGTTTTATAAAAAATGTTTTATGAAAATCCTTTTTTGAACTGAAATGAGCTTACCTACACACACTAAACTCGATTCTTCTTCCCTGTGATGCTCCTCTTGGTGCATTTACGCTTGTGAGTAGCATCTGGAATGTCTCTCTGAAGCATCCATCCACCATCATTGTGATGCTCCATTTTCCCTGGTATCTCCTTTCCATCTCTTTAATGTCTTGGTGGAATCGTTCACCTTGTTCCTCACTCACAGCTCCCAAATTTTCAGGAAAGTAGTCAAGGTGCGACTGGAGGAAATGCACTTTCCAACTCATCAGGCAACCCAAAGCTTAAAATGCTTTCAGCATTCGTCCGACGATCTTTTTGCAGTGAGGATCTTTGTTATTGTCTAAACATTTCTGTTAGACTTCTTTAAATGCAATCCACCCTTCTTTTTGAGGATCCATCATGGTATTGACATTCTCTTGATCAACTATAAGCCTTCCTTCAAAGCTGCCTCCAACAGGCCTGGAAACTTGGTTACCAAGTATTTGAAGCATTCTCCAACTCTTGGAAGTGATTTTGCGAATTGCTTCATCAATTCCAATTTTATGCGGAGAGGTGGTAGAAGAACTTTATGGGAAGGTACCAAAGTTTCTCGGAGTATATTTTTTTCACCGACTGTTAGCACCCTCGGCTGCCAACTCTTCTTGGTCCAGTGATTGTTGTTCTCAACTGTCCCATAGACACAGAAAACAAGGGTATTTGGTATACCCAGCTTGTTGCTAGAGCAGCATGCACAAGACCTTCAAGTCCCCACACACTTGCCAACCATGGTCTTCCTTTTTAAGTTTACGAAGAACCAATTCCAAGTTTTCCTAGGTTTCCTTCAAGTGTACGGAATGAATTACAGGTATGGAAACAAAAAAAAACAGCGTTGTGGAGTAAAACTGCTTTAAGATTTCTTTTTGAAGAATCCATAAAAATACGCTATTGCTCTGAATCATATTGGATTTTAAATTGACCCATCAGACCTTCGACATCGATGCAATAAACCAACTTGTCTTCCTGGGCGAAGTAAGGAACGAACTCCTTTTCACAATGTTTGAACCATGAAGATGACCCTCCTGGCAACAATAAATTCCTTCTTTTCAGCCTTGATCCGAGTAACTCAGCGGCATCTTTGGACAGATTCAAGTCTATTACCAAATCATTCATCTCCTCCTGAAAAAACTATTTTGGTCTTGTATCATCTTCAAAGTCAGAGCTTGATTCGTCATCTGGTTCAGGTATGACTTCACCTTTATCGGAGCTAGGTATCTCTTCCAAGGTAGCAGGAGGCTTGGGTACTGGTATATCTGTGCCATGGGGGATGGGACGAATTGTGAAGATTGGGGTATGAAATGGAATGCTTCCATTTGGAATTAAACCCTTTCACATCGCATGAACAAAAGTAACAGTCGTCACTATGGATCTTTTGCTGTCGCCATACCATAGGAATCCCATAACGGAAAGATTTTTTATTTCGGAGGTCTCGGAGGTCCTCAACACACCGTTTGCACACTTTATGAGGCGCCCAAACTTTATCTTGATCTCCAATTTTTAGTCCATAGTATGCGAAGTATACTTTTTTCACAAAGTCTGTAATATTCTGCTGCTGCTTCAACACTGTATATTTACCACAGATGAAACAAACTGGCGAATTAATACACTTTCGCGGAGCCATAACATAACTGTTGAAGAATGACGAGCTAACACTAACTGCGATGAAAAAGTGCGAACAGCCTGGAACCAAGAACCTGATGATGATTTGTGAACAAGTGTGGCCTGCAGGAGAGAACAGCTCTGTGACTGTGCACGAGACCTCACAGTGCTGGCCACTCCCCCCTGCACTGACTGGAGCTGCTGCTATCTGCCCTGTTTCTCGCTCCCACTGGATTCTTCAGGAAAGATTAACCCCTTCTACTATTAGAAATACAGACTCAGGGCTGAGGCTTACACATACAGCATGCTGCTGAGTATCCCAGTAGTCAGACATGTTACTCAAAGCAGCACATGTATTCACCCCCTTTGGGGGGAGGGGCAGAGATTGTTTACCTGCAAATAACAACAAAGGGCCAGAAGAGAAATGAGGAAATAGGAAAAAAAAAATTCCCCTAAAACTTGCTTGGCTTATGTATATATTGCTGACCATCAGATCTACAGTGCTATTTTTTATTTTTTTTTACAAAACTCGGACAAGCCCTTTAAGTTTTTGGGGGCATTTTATATCTCAAATGCACTTATGGGAATTAATTAATAGTACTTTGGACTTTAAATTTGGTTAAAAACCATAATATAAAAAAATACCCCCAAAAAATTGATAAATTTGAAGAGAATTTTGCATTTTGTGGCAAATCATGACATCTAGAAGTTTTTTCAATATTCTATTTGTTTTCAGCACACCAAAATACATGCAAATTAGATAAAAACAATCAACCATCTTTTTAGTCGCAGACCACGTGCAATTACAAAACTATTCCGATCCAGGTGCTGGTTTGAAAACTGTAGAATATTACTCATTGGACGACCCCTTGAAGTACAGGAGATTTCACTTTTCCGAGTACTTGGTCCTTCCTGTGATTTGGTCAGAGTGAGAATACATACAATAAGTATATGGAACGTTTTCATCGATTTTAATTTGGGAGAGTTTACCATATGCTGCGTAAATAAAGCATAGTCTGACTTTTAAAAAGTTTCTGTTCTTCTCTGCATATGGTTTTAGGTTATTGCATTGACTGCCAGAGTATATTTGTGAACAGGCTGATAAAAATCATATGATATGTATATATGTTATAGTCCCATAGAGCCATGTAAACCACTGCACATTTGGCTGTTGGGGAAACCAGCAAAACTATTTAAGCCTTGCTGTTCAGTCTAATGATTAATGTAGCACAGGGCTTAGCAAATACACTCCCAAAAAAGGAGGATGACTGCTATTTAAGTACTACTATTACTACCTGATGGCTAGGAAATCCCAATAATCTGGTACGTGACAAAATAGTCCTATCATAAAAATAACCTAATACTCTGGCACATCAAGACAGTAAGTGTTCAGCAGCTCTGTAATCATAGGGAATTGACATTAAAAAAAATGATCATAATTTCTGAGTAGTAGTGTTGAGCGAACTTGTGTTTTAAGTTCGGCGTCCAAAGTTCGGGTTATCAATGAATCCAGTTATGTATTCCACTACCACGGACCATAGGGGAATTCTCGATAGCCCAAACTTTGGACGCCGAATTTAAAACAGAAGTTCGCTCAACACTATTTTTGAGCGCTCTGCTTCTGTTGTCCCCACTGCTGTTTGTTTTCCTGGCTTTAGTGGTGATGTCTTATGCACAGGTCACCCCAGCAGCCAATCCCAGGCCTCAGGTCCCATGTATTGCTGAGGGCAGTGATTAGCTGCACGGTGACCTGTGTGCAAGATGAGGTCAGTGCCGGGGAGGACGGGAGCACTGCACTAAAAGAAGCAGGGAAGAAAGGAGGTAGATTCTTTTATTTACATGGAAATTCTTCAATTTTTGTTGAACTTGGACAACCCCTTTAACCCCTTAAGGACCTCCGCCGTATATGTACGGCGGAAGTCCGGTCCCCAAACATGGCACCCGCTCAAGTGTGGTGCGGGCGCCATAGCCACAGGGTTTCTGCTATTTTAAATAGCAGATACCCGCGGCACATCTATGCGATCAGCCATAAGGCTGATCGCATACATTTTCCCCTTCAGTTGACGTGGTTAAATGTGACCATGGCATCTGATCACCCCTGAAGCAGAAGTCACGCGCTTTAGATCCGGTAACAGCATTCCCCGACTGAGATCGGGGAACCTGTTACATGCCTGAAATAGACCGAACCCTGCTTGAGGCTTCGGTGTCTATTTCAGGAATATACCAATACAGGCCACTAGGTGGCAGCATTGTATAGGTATAGTGCAAATGATGTTTTCAATGATGGCTCTTTAGCCATCAATGAACACAATGGGCAATCTAACGATTGCCAGTTATTGTCACCCAAGGTGACTTAATTTTTTTTTTACAAATATAAAAAAATAAAAGTTCAATTCATCCCCCTTTTCTAAAAAAAAAATACTTAATAAAAAAATAAACATCATGGGCATCGCCACGTGCGAAAATGCCCATACAATTAAAATATAGCTATATTAATGGCATATAGCAAATTGCAATTTTTTGTCACTTCAACTACCCAATAATTTTTTTTATAAAAAGTGATCAAAAAGTCGCACACACTTCAAATTGATATCACTAAAAAGAACCAATCTTCCCGCAAAAAATGAGCCCTCACACAGCCCCGTACACATAACTACAAAAAAGTTATAGGGGTCAGAATATGGTTATAAAAAAATGTTTTTTATTCTGCAAAGGTGTAAAAAAAAAAAATATATATAAATTCAGTATTAAAGTATAGAAAAATTATACAAGTGTGGTATAGTTATAACCGTACTCACCTGGAGAATGAAGATTACATTTTAATTTTACCGTACAGTGTAAAAGAAATAAAAATAAACACTTTCAGAACTGCGTTTTTTTCCCTATTCTACCCTATTTGGAATTTTTTTTACGCTTCCTGTTACATGGTATGCAACTCTAAATGCCGCCATTAGAAAGTACAACTTGTCCCTGCAAAAAATAATCCCTGATAAAGCAATGTGAATGGAAAAATAGTTAGGACTATGGAAAGGCGGGGAGCGAAAAGCAAAAATGGAAAATCTCAGGGTCCTTAAGGGGTTAGGGGCTTGATTTAAAAAAAAGTGAAAAAAAATGTATTATATGGCTAAAAATAATAAAGCTCACATCTAGAGGGATTTGAAAGATATAGCACTCACGAGAAGTTTTTGGATCATCCAATAAATAATTGAAAACCAATCAATATTTAATTAAAAAAAATAACAAGCTATGGGTACATGCAATAGATTTAGTCTACAGATAAAAGTATTGGGGGAGCTTTATTAAGACTGGCCTTTTAATATGCCAGTCTTAATCCAATGTTAAATGGATGAAAATGGGCCAAATTTATTAGTAGATGCACACGTTTTTACAAATTTGGCAAATCTTTTGGGTGTCTGTGCACCAGAAAGGCTAATTATAAGTAGGTGTAAATTTGCACCATTAATTACACCAATTTCTTTGGTAAATCTGTTGGTCTTTTGGAAGCCGCCTCCCCTTCCTCTAAATCCCTCTCACTTTGCGCAGAATGACAAAAAGTAACAGTTTTTTGTTTGACGCTTTCTTACACTGTAATTGATAAATGACCCCCATTGTCTCTCAATGACATGCCTCGCGTGCCACAGTCACATCCTTTTATGTGGGCTTGCCTGTCACTCTGCGTTCTGTGCATAGAGGTTATAAGGGGATACAAACACAGGCGTAAGGGGGATCAGTAATTGCCTTTAAGATCACAGCCCCGAGCATTACTTTGGATTTTTACAAGGCCAGCCAGCAACAAAAGAGCAGTAATTTATGAGCTCAGCGTAAAAGAATAGCATAATTGCATTAAAAATTAATGCTAATGAACACTAAAATGGGGAAGGTGGTTATTATGAAAGTTTGTATTCATCTTCTCGGGTTTGAATGATGGCTAGTGGCTTGATTAATGGCTTAATTTCTATCAATTAGCAGGAAAAAAAATCTCCTACGAGACAAGGGTAAATTGAGCATTGAATTACATATCTTTTGTGTGTGCTGAGAAAGAAGGCAACAGTGTATCTCGGTGACAAATGTGGTGTGGCCTGCAGGGTGACAGCTCGTGTGCTGTTATGGGGTGTTTGGAGATGACATGCAGACAACTCGCCCATCTCTCCAATGTTAATTAGTGTCTGTGCAGTGGCCAGTGAACTGTTTGGTGCGTCTTGGATGCCTATAAGCAGCTTAGTGTTGTCAATAATCTGGGGAGTTCTTCTTTTTAATTACTATTCTTATTTGGGTTAATGATTGACAGTTGAAAACTCTGCTGCAAAGTGCATATTTTACCCAATAAAAAGTGTTTAGAGTGCAAATGTATAATAAATTGTATTATATAATATATTATGTATAATTATAATAATATTTTAGAACATACTGTACATTTTTCAGTTTTTTTGTTTTATTAATTTGTTATATAGTATGGCCATTTTAGTAATGTATAGGTAAAGACACATTTAGAAAATCGGGTAGTGATTGGCACAGGAGTCCTGACTACATCTACAGTAACTTAAAAGCAGTCTACATCTAATTTAGCATTAGTGTACAGAAAATCACTGAAAACGGTGCACTACAATGGTAAATGCAATTGACAATATATGGCTAAACCCTCACACTGATATTAAAATGAGACTTTTGCCAATATATTCTTATATCAAGAACACACCGGAGCCTGTGCACCCCGTCAAGGTCTCTCAAAATGGCATGGGACCTACCGCTAACCTACCTATGCCTTATGGACAATTTATAATAGGTGCATAAAATCCAACACACAGCCAGCAGCTCCCAGTTACCTCCAGCACATACAATGGGAGGAGGCTGTGAGTCCCACTTATAACTGGCTCATGTGATGCAGGCTGCCCAGGTGCACCTGAATGTTACCCATAGATCAAAATTAAGGCACATTCAAACCTGAGGTTACCCCACCTCCAGGCATAAATATACAGACAAAATCACTGAATAAAATGGTCTAAAAGGCAAAAGATGCTCAAAACCCCTAATGCTGTAGCGCATTTCTATACGGGGGAGCAAACCCTGCCCATGTGATCCGTTGCCAACGGCAATCCCAAGCACAAATGCATACAATGGAGGATGCTGGCAGCGGACCACATGTACCACAAAAACATCCTACACAGGTCTTAAAAGCAAAAAATGTGGGCGCAAATCCTGCACATGTGATCCACATGGGCCAGATACTTTGTGGATTCTCTGCAGTGGAACTGCATGTAGAAAACACAGTGCGATACAGTTAGCAGTACCTGCGGTGAGAATTTACTCTGCTGTTTTATATTGCAGATTTCACCATTTGCAGTGCAGAGGGTGAAATCGGCAGCAAATCCATCGCACTATGAATTCCTCACCAAAATCCGTGCCATTTGGAATTTCGGCAGATAGACTGTAGATTTTTTCACTGCATAAAAAAAAAATAACTGACCTGTTCCATGTGGACGTGCAGTTATAGAACTCCTTGAGAAGTCCAGTTTATTAATTATTTAGTTTCCAATTGTTATTACTAATTGACTTAACTAATTTATGGGGTTTGTACTTGTTTTATAGCAGATTACTTGTTATATCTTGGATAGCAATGCTTCCATATGACCAACTTCAAAACCATGGACACTACTTTTAATACATATTATTATAAAGGGATAACTTATTCCATAGCACTTTACAAGTTGTATAAATGAAGATACAGAGGTTGTCTCACTATAGGAAGTTAATACAAGGCACTTACTAATGTACTGTGATTGTCCATATTGCCTCCTTTGCTGGCTGGATTCATTTTCCATCACATTATACTTTCTCCTTTCCAGGGGTTATGGTCACCCTGCAATCCACCAGCAGTGGCAGTGCTAGTACGCTATAGGAAACAGTGATGGCATCTCTGGTGGCCAGGACAATGTGAGGGTGCACAGGCACATATGTGCAGCAGCTCCTGTCCCGAATACCTTGTATCTGCTCTGCAGCGGTGGTCCTAACCCCTGAATACGAGCTGTGTATAATGTGATGGAAAAATGAATCCAGCCAGCAAAGGAGGCAATATGGACAATCGCTATACATTAGTTAGTAGCTTGTATTAACTTTCTCCACATGATAAATGTCATTTGCTGAAGTGAGACAACCCCTATAATATTGAAAGCAAAACAAATTACACGAAAACAAAAGGAAAGCGGACATAAGAGCTTGCAATCTACAGTAAAAGATAGTGTAGTGTAATAAAGAGGTGCGAGTATATTAACATATATTGGCATTGCTTTAAACGTGTGCTATTAAAACATTGCTCCAATCGCTGTCTCATTCATGACCTGTTTCCTGATTAATCAGTTTCTGACATTCTGTATTAAGACACCATCCTCGCCTCTCTACTTCCATTCCTTCAGTTGTTATCTTGCAGAGCACTGCCACCTAGTGTTTGTATGTGTAACTGCTCCTACAATGCTTCCCTTTTCAAAAGTTTTTTTTCCAAACGCTTCTGGAAATAATGTAATAATGGATCCCTGATTTTCACAAATTGATATTTAACATATAATCTATATCATACATGCAGTTTTGTAATCTGTTTAGGGACACTGTGTTAATCAGGTCCTGGCAGAGCAGTTTGGTTCCTATTTAGTTCTTGGCTTTCTGACAAATTTGTGCAATGAAAGCCTACAGACGGTGGTAGTGAACACCAATTTTCAGGCGCTCTGTGGAAGGATTCTGTAAAATGTATGTCAGGCAAATGCGCGTCATACTGACATATACAACGCAAAAGAAGTGTAATATTTATTGAGAAGTGTATGACAGGTAGATGTGAATCTTACACATAGTCCATATTAACTCCAAACCTGTAGATGTTTTGGTCCAGCTTGGACCTTTATCAGGTCATATCTGGTGGTGCACAGATCAGCAGCCTCAGTCTAGGTCAGTTTTGTAAGACCATGTGGTAGCATCTTTAAGACTAATTTCAGATGAGCATGTCAACTGCGGAAAACACTGTGTGGGTATGTTATTTCCCTTTATGGACACTGCTCCTTTCATAGGACCACACTGTAATGATTTATAATGCTGTGTGTCTCTGGCCGACCTTGCATCCACTGAATTTTACTGGTATTATGTTAGTACAGTTGAGCAAATGCAAGGTCGGACAGAGACTCACAACATTATAATTGATTATAATTCCATGCGGTGCTCTGAAAGGAGCAGTGTCTGTAATGGAAAATCCCTCCCATTACACAGAGTTTGTTTTCCACCCATTTCCATATTTCCGTTCCGTTCAAAGATAGAACATGTCCTATTATTGTCCACATAACGGACACAAGGATAGTACTGTTCTATCAGGGGCCAGCTGTTCCGTTCCGCAAAAAAAAGGAATGCACACTGACATCATCCGTATTTTTTGCGGATCCGTTTTTTGCGGACCCCAAAATTTTGAAAAAGTCATACGGTCGTGTGCAAGAGGCCTAAGTCTAACATTCCTTTACCGGAGTAAGATTCGGACAATATTTTTAAAAATTCACGCAGGTTAATCACTTTCCATTCACTTTTGAAAACTGGAGTAAGAGGAGGGTTGGAATGGCCCACCCGAGTACAGAGGATCCTCTAATGGGCCCCGGCACTGGTGCAATAGTGGGCCCCAGAGCTGCCTTTGGGGACAATCCTTTGCCAGAAGGGTCTGTTTCTTTTTTTTTGTAAACCTGTCAGACATTATTAATGATGGAGGGGTTAAGCCTCAATAATATTTTGCTCTACTGGGTCCAAGGAGCCCCAGTCCGACACTGAGTGAGTGGGTTAAAAATGCAAAATGTCTCAAGCCTAAGAAGTCATAAAGCCTTAATGTGAGATTATTATCATTATTTTTTTTCCAAGTGCAGGGCTTGAGGAGATTCAATCATAGGGCTCCATCAAAGAAATTTAAGCTGAAAGTGGTGTCTGTTCCTCTCACACAGGGGTAGTTTGGTTTGGAATTGATTCTCTTTTTGCATTGTGGCAAAGTCTACCCCTTCTAAAGAATTAGAATCTGCATATACCATGATCTGCAGTGAGAATTAAAAAAGTCAATTTACCGCAATTTTCTTTTTGTTTTTTGTTGCCGATTTCAACCTTTTCAATGCAGAGGGTGAAATCTGAAGCGAAACCACCTCACTACGCGCTATAAATTCCGCAACAAAATCCGCACCATTTCGAATTTCAGCAGGTAGGCTGCAGATTTTCCACTGCGTAAAAAAAAATAGGCAATGGACCTGTTATAGGACTCCTTTAAGAGGTCCAATTTTATTAGTCACTTAGTCTCCGATTTTCATTTCTAATTTTCTAGACTAGTTTTTGTGGTTTGTACTTGTTTAATAGCAGATAACTTGTTATACAGTATCCTGGATAGCAATGCTTCCATATGACCTACCATATTACTTTTATTACACATTATATAGGGATAACTTATTCCCCAGCACTTTACAATTAGAGGAACCTGTAAAAATACAAGTTAAAGGGGTTGTCTCACTTCAGCAAATTACATTTATCATGTAGAGAAATTTACTACAAGGCACTTACTAATGTGTTGTGATTGTCCATATTGCCTCCTTTGCTGGCTAGATTCATTCTTCCATCACATTATACACTGCTCGTTTCCATGGGTATGACCACCCTGCAACCTAGAAGCAGTGGCCATGCTTGCACACTATAGGAAAAGGCATCAGCCTCTCTGATGGCCAGGACAGTGGAAGCGCACTTGGGCACGCATGCGCAGCAGCTCCCATCTCAGAAATTCTCTTTTGCATTGTGGCAAAGTCTGACCCTTCTGCAGAATCCCATTAGAAATTGTGTTTGGATTGTATAAATTAAGGAAAATAAACTAAACATAGAAAAGACAGTTTATAAAAAGAAATGAAAAGCTCTGAGTATTCAGCGTCTGATTTCCGTCCAAGACTTCAGCAATTATTGGAATGCCTTTTCTTTTTCAGCTAGGACTTTTACAGAATCAGCATTGATTTTTGGAGCTCCTTAGCTTTCTCCATCCATTATTTTAGATTTTACCATGAAATATATATATCCTTTCTACTGACATCTGACAAACATCATATGGAAGTCATTTCATCTTCCAATAATGTGTTTGTCAAAAAGTATCTGACTCTAATGGATTTCACTTCCTCACGGTCCATTCCAGGGATGTTAATGTCATCAGCATAACTCTAAGAAACATTTCGGCTGATATTTATTTCTTTTTGCTTTTGCCTCTGCCCCTGTGTAATTTCATACTGCCTGTCACTTCCTACAAATACGGCTAATGGTTAATGATGAGACACATTGATTTCTATGATTGTGATAGTCATGTGAAGATCGGCTACTTTCCTTTCTCTCTTCTCTGATACAAGGCTACTAAAGCATTGCCAGATGATCTAATCTGAGCCGTCTGTGCTGCACGTATACGCGAAATGCAATGGCAGCTGAACTAGCTGTAGAATTCGTTTTATCTGTCATGTTATGCAGTTAGAGCTGTTGCTTCATAGAAAATTTCATATTTTAAAATATAAAGCAAGATTGTAGTAAATCATATTTTTTTCAAGGTTTCCCTGAAATTCAATACAAAAAAATATTTTTTGTCAGAAATGCTGTCATTCTTGCTCATGAGATACTGTAGCACTGCAATACTAGACCCAGTCCATGGGCAAAATTTTTACTGTTTCTGAGTGAAAAAAATTGCACAGGGTCGGCATACATTCATGGTCTGTCCTAAAAAAAAAGGCCGTGAATGTTATACATCTTTGAACCCCTTTAAATCCAGATACTGATACATATATTTTTAGCTAATCTCTTTTTATTTTCTGATTTGTAGGTTTTATTTATTGTGTTTTCTGCACACTATTTTTGCCTGGGCTGCTGTTAACAGTATTCAAAGAGATGATTTACAACAGCCACAAGGCCCATAGGAACCTGTAGTCTGGAGTTGGCTCCTTCACTTCTGTGTGTCCTGGGCATGCTCTGTGTAAATTAGGGAACATAAACTAAACGTAGAAAAGGCAGTTTGTAAAGAGAAATTAAAAGCGCTGAGTATTCAGCTTCTGATTTCCGTACAAGACTTCCACGATTTTGATTGAAATGCCTTTTCGTTTTCATCTAGGACATTTACAGAATCGGCATTGATTTTTGGGCATGCTCTGTGTCCTGTGTACAAGTCACTGTGCAAGGAGCGAGAGGAGGATATTACTTAGTATTTGCATGTGTCCCTGATTTTAAATGGGCGGTTTAATATTTTTGGTTAGCAAATAACGTCTGTAGCTTCCTGTTACTACTATTGTGTGTTATTCTTTATGGGGGCCAAAATGTCAGCCTGCGATTCGTGAGCTTGGTGCAGTGGATTGAACTTGGGGTTCACTGCTCCTGTCTCCTGAAGGTTTTTTTTTTTTTTTTTTACCAGTGGTTAAAAATATATGTGGATCTTCATCATTTGCATCAATAGGACATTATTTTATCATTACCTGTGCTAAAAACCCTTTATCTAGGGCGTCTTATTGATTCCCCACCTTGTTTTATGTTGCAGACCAGGCATTGCTACTTGATCAAGTCAAACGTGTGAAGGAGATTGAGGCCATTGAAAGCGATTCTTTTATGCCACAAATATTCAGATCAAGCCGGGACGCCAAAGCCGTAAGTGCTAAATATTTACAGCTGTTTCAGACTCTTTCTGCTGAAAATTCTGATTGTTTAAAATGTATTTTATTTTTTCTGAGATTTTAACATTGATGGGCAATCCTTAGGGTAGGCCATTTATGTTCGACCAGTGGGAGACTGACTCTCAGGACTGAGCTGCCTTTTCATTGTACTTCTCGTCAAGCCTCCTTCCAGAGTTTGGCCCCCCCCACCAGTTAGGCTTTATTCGTAGGATGGGTAATCAGTGTTAAGATCCCAGAGGACCCCTTTAAGAGAAATGCACTTATAGAAAGGAGAGAGAAAAGTAGTGTCCACTATGTAAGCTTCCACTGTAAAGGTGGCCATCAACATTAGGGGGCACTCACACGACTATCTGTTTTGCGGTCTGCGCTTTTCAGAGGCCCCATTGTAAGGGTGCATTCACAAGACCATGTTATGCGGTCCGGAAATTGTGGATCCGCAAAGCACGGATACTGGCCGTGTTCGTAACGCATTTTGCTGAAACGCAAAGGGCGGCGCTAAATAGAGAATTCCTTATCTTGTCCAAGAATCGGACATGCTCTATATTTTTTGCAGGGCTACGGAACAGAACTACTGATGCGGACAGCATACTGTGTCCTGAAAATCGCGGAAGGGATGCAGACTTCATACTGTAGCCTAAAAATGCCTATTCTTGTCCATAAAACGGACAGGAATAGGAAATGTTTTTTTTGTTTTTTTTTTGTTTGTTTTTGCGGGGCCACAGAACAGGAATGCGGATGAGGTTAGCACAGAGCCCCATTGAAATGAATGTGTCTAAATGGGAGTCGCAAAAAAAATGCAGATTGGACGCGGTTGTATGAATGGGGCCTTTTAGACTAAGGTTGGCAGGCTTCAGTTGGACTGGCCGACCATCTGATATGTATTTGATCTTTGTCCGACATTCATTTGGCCTGTGTCATGGGCAAAAGGATTGGGCATCTTTATTCTCAAGGGAGATAAGCTGCTGCCCGAGATGTCTGGTAGCTGCTTATTCTCCTCTCCTCATGGAGAGAGGGGAATAAATGGGGAGGGGGGCATAGCTGATGGCCAAACAAGCGTCGAGACAAGGCCAACTTTGAGTCATGTCATATAAAGTTCTCCATTAAAAACGACACATAAGGACTCAAGCAGAGTCACAACATGAGAACTGTCCGAGATGACTGCCAGGATCAACAACTAGTACTGTGGCAACACGGTGTGCAGTGCTTTGTATCACTTGTTATCCGTATTGGCATACACAGATTATATCCAGTAAGCCCATTAAGTGCTCAGTTTCCTTTCCATCTCTTTTAAGCTTTTTCAGATAAAAACTTAAAGGGAATGTGTCACCTATATATTTTTCTGCCAGTTAAAACCAGATGGCACATAACATTTTTTTTATTGTAGATTTTATTTATTCTATTTCCTGAACATGATTATGGTGGATAACATCTTGCCTCAGTTGTTCTTAACAGCATTTAGGGATATGTTTTACAGCAGCCACCATGGGCCATAGACACAATGGTCAGGAGGGGACCCCATTGGCTTCTATGGGAGAGTTTTCTGGGCATGCTCTGTGACCTGTGCAGAGGTCAGGAGGGGGAATAAGGTGTGACACTCACCTCTTGTGAATGTTTGATCTTGTGTTATCTATAAATGTGACATCTGTCATTGTGATCCTGCCAGTGATGTTAAGGAGATGACTGCTGAAAAGTG
The DNA here is from genome assembly GCF_014858855.1 of Bufo gargarizans. Taxonomy (NCBI): domain Eukaryota; kingdom Metazoa; phylum Chordata; class Amphibia; order Anura; family Bufonidae; genus Bufo; species Bufo gargarizans. The sequence goes on from NC_058083.1 coordinate 156,379,342, forward strand.
ATCTGTACAGACTAAGACGTGGCGCCTATTATTAGACTTAGTGGTCAGTGTGAAAACCGCAAGGTTTTGTCTTTTTTTTTTTTTTATATATAGATTAAGTGAAATGGAAAATTAAAAATAACATCACCAAAAATTAATTTAAGCAATAGATAATTTTCTGGTGACACATTCCCTTTAATACTAAGGCAGCAGAGGTGGTATAGACATAGAAGTTGATTTGTGGAATGAAGACCCAGCAGACAATACAGAGCAGAGAATTAAAAGCAGCATTGGGATAGGCAACCCATATTTTAAGCCATAAAGAGCCCAAAAGTGTGCAACCAATGGCCATTAAATTCTGTGCTGAAGCGGTTAAACATATTTATTATATCGAACTGCAAAGAAGGGAGCGAAACTATATTCCCAGCAACTTATCATCCCCAAAGTAATTGACAAAGGGGTGGAGGGCTAAACGCAGCCTGAAATGAGTTTGTCAATGCTCTCAGCCTGCCGTACATGTCTGGAGATCGGGCAGTTTATGAGCGCAGCCTTTCTTGCCCAACATACTTCATTGAGAATCATGCTTTATGACAGCCCTGAAGGTCACAGCAGAATTTATTTAGCGCACACTGCTCAACAAGATCTTTATTCACATTTCTGCCCTGTGAAAATGAGCAGCAACCATTTTAAACTGATTTATGGGGATAATTCATGCTCAGCGTGGTTGTATTTCAAGACTTTTAATATGCTTTACATGGTGTATATTTAAGCACCACAGCTTAATAATGTGTGTTTATATATTTATTTCGAGCTGCTAGAAGCCGTTCGTGTCTTCACCGAAGCTTTCATGCATTTTATACTGGTTTAGTGAAGTACCTCCATAGAATGGACCAGAGGTATTATGGTGGAATTGGCAGAATTCCTGCAGTTGATTGGTTACCTTCAGGGGAGAGCTGGCCATTAACCCCAAGTGGAACATTCCCGATGAGCCTTTTCAGAGCCGCCATATTGTGTATTGTTTTCCACATGCACAATATGGCTCGCTTGTAGTTCCTCAGCCTGTTCACGAAGACTGGATTAAACGCCTAACCATGTGCATCCAGCAGAATGATGGACACATCGAACATATCATGTGAAGCACTTTAGAAACTTCAACCTTGATTAACTCCTAAACTAGATCAAAAATAGATTAAAACTGATACTTCCGGTGTGTTACTGAATAAATTCTAGCCGAAATTGATATATCACATGACTCCGTTCCCATTGGGGGAAAAAACTGAGCTGAAAATGTTTCCTTTACCAAATAATGGAACCTTCCTCCCAAATAATACTTTCACACATTGGAAGTTAGTTTTCTACAAATTGCACCAGTTAAAATGGAGTGTCTAGACTTTTGCCTCATCCTTTGTATTGTGCTGCACTGTGGTATAGGATTGTGCTCGGGCAGTATATTGTGCTGCACTGTGGTATTTGATTGTGCTGGGGTAGTATATTGTGCTGCCCTGTGGTATATGATTGTGCTGGGGCAGTGTATTGTGCTGCACTGTGGTGTATGATTGTTCTGGGGAAGTATATTGTGCTGCACTGTTGTATTTGGTTGTGCTGGGGCAGTATATTGTGCTGCCCTGTGGTATATGATTGTGCTGGGGCAGTATAATGTGCTGCACTGTGGTATATGATTGTGCTGGGGCAGTATATTGTGCTGCACTGTGGTATATGATTGTGCTGGGGCAGTATAATGTGCTGCACTGTGGTATATGATACTGCTGGGGCAGTATAATGTGCTGCACTGTGGTATATGATTGTGCTGGGGCAGTGTATTGTGCTGCACTGTGGTGTATGATTTTGCTGCGGCAGTATAATGTGCTGCACTGTGGTATATGATTGTGCTGGGGCAGTATAATGTGCTGCACTGTGGTATATGATTGTGCTGGGGCAGTATATTGTGCTGCACTGTGGTGTATGATTGTGCTGGGGCAGTATAATGTGCTGCACTGTGGGCAGTGTATTGTGCTGCACTGTGGGCAGTGTATTATGCTGCACTGTGGTATTTGGTTCTGCCGGGACAATGGGGCGGATTTATTAATTTTTTTATTTTATTTTATTTTTTTGCGGGGGTCGCTTTAAATTTCCAGTCTCACCCTAGTTACAGCAGTTGAGATGATGTCACACAGTTGATTTCAAAAAGAGCTAGGAAAGACTGAAGAAACAATAGGGTTATGAGAAAAAAATACTTTGAAATTAAAAACTACAACTCCCTTCCTGTGACTATTAATATACATGTATCTGCATGTACTCAGATGGTGGTCACCCACACCGGTGGTTTTCTAGGCACATTGAAACAAATCTGAGGAGTGGGCTGCTGGAACTGAAATAACGTTTTCATTATTCGCATTGCAGTGCTCTCACATTTACATACTAACATAGTATAATATTTTCTGCTTTGAATTGCTATTCAAGTGAACTGTATGGTCTTCAGAGATTTTTTTTTTTTTTTTTTTTTTTTTTTTACACTTATGACTTGTCCTCTGGATCGGTCATCTGTATCTGATTGGTGGAACCCCCTGTTGATCAGCTGTTTGAGAAGGCAGCAGCACTCCTGTGGGCGCAGTGGCTTTCTCGCAGCTTTTCCTAGGCCAATGATGACACCTTCATCGTAGGGGTGGGCGATATGCGATATTAATTTGTGCCACGATATGGATTTTGAGCATATCGCCTATATTGCCGGACCGCGATATGATCGCGTTCTCCTGAGCCGGCACAGAGTGGAGAAGGAGGAAGTCCCTCCCCACTGTGCGCGGCGGCCGCTGACCACCAATGACAAAAGAGGAGGAGGAGGAGGGGAGGAACTGACAGTAAATCATTGAGTTTTCACGATCTCAGTGAGAGCGCGAAAACTCAAATCCGATTGTATATTCTAACCCCCAGACGTTCCCATGGTGACAGGGACGCTTGCCTGGGGGTTAGAATATACAGGGCCACGCCGCTCACAGGAGCACATTTATAAACTAAACAGTAACTTTAACTTTAATCAGCAACTCTTTACTTGTATACCTTAGTCTGTCTTAGCTCCTCCCACTAGGCGGCGCAGGCACGTGACATCAGTGAGTGAGCGCCGCCCACCCGCACTGCCTGCTGTTACCGGAGCTAAGACAGAGTAAGGTATACAAGTAAAGAGTCGCTGATTAAAGTTAAAGTTACTGTTTAGTTTATAAATGTGCTCCTGTGAGCGTTGGGGAGGGGGATCTGTCGGTGTCACTGTTTAGGGGAGGGGGATCTGTGGGTGTCACTGTTTAGGGAAGGAGGATCTGTGGATGGCACTTCTTTAGGGGAGGGGGATCTGTGGATGGCACTGTTTAGGGGAGGGGGATCTGCGGATGGCACTGTTTAGGGGAGGGGGATCTGCGGATGGTACTGTTTAGGGGAGGGGGATCTGCGGATGGCACTGTTTAGGGGAGGGGAATCTGCGGATGGCACTGTTTAGGGAAAGAGGATCTGTGGATGGCACTGTTTAGGGGAGGGGGATCTGTGGATGGCACGGTTTAGGGGAGGGGGATCTGCGGATGGCACTGTTTAGGGAAGGAGGATCTGTGGATGGCACCGTTTAGGGGAGGAGGATCTGTGGATGGCACTGTTTAGGGCAGGGGACTCGGGTCCCTGCACTATGCACAAGGCAGCAGGGATAGTGTAAAGTCCTATTTACCCTAATAGAGCTCTATTAGGGTGAATATGACAAGGGTTCTAGCCCTTAAGTAACACCCCCCCAAATATAGAAAACATATATATCGCATATCGCACGTGCTTAAAATTATATCGCAATATAGATTTTAGGCCATATCGCCCACCATCGATCACATCGCCTAGGGGCAGCTCAAGTGAATGGGGCTGAGCGCGATATCAAGCACAGCTGCTATACAATGTACCGCCCTGTGCTTGGTGAGCGCCAGTGCCTTCTCAAAATAGCTGTGTCCCACTGACCCCCACAGATCCAGAAGATAGGTCATCAGTAAAAAAAAAAAAAAAAATCTCAGAAAACCCTTAAAGAGGACCTTTCACTACTCTACAAACTAAAAACTAACTATACCTGTGGGCAGAGCGGCGCCCAGGGGTCCCCCTGCACTTACTAGTAAGTCTGGGCGCCGCTCCATTCGCCCGGTATAGGCTCCGGTGTCTGCGCTCCCTCTGACTGATTTCTTGTAGGAGGCGTGTCCCTTGCTTCACTGCTGGCCAATCGCAGCGCACAGCTCATGAGCTGTGCGCTGCGATTGGCCAGCAGTGCAGCAAGGGACACGCCTCCTACAAAAAATCAGTCAGAGGGAGCGCAGACACCGGAGCCTATACCGGGCGAACGGAGTGGCGCCCAGACTTACTAGTAAGTGCAGGGGGACCCCTGGGCGCCGCTCTGCCCACAGGTATAGTTAGTTTTTAGTTTGTAGAGTAGTGAAAGGTCCTCTTTAACTATCATTGAGTATACCGTTGGCAAAAAAAAATGTTTTTTGGTCTGCTGTATATTACTATTGAAGGGCTCTAGTAAACTCTAGCGCTCATTCCTGTCATAATAAAAAATACACCTGCATTGTGGAGAAAATGCTGTTTTTAATCTTTATGTAAACTGCAACTAGGTGCACTGTGGGCAGAGCCATGTCTTTCAGTGCACTACAGCTCTGCCAATCAAGCAACAGTGGGAGGTTCTGGGAGGGGAAAGCACTGGTGCATTGAACAGCGTGGCCCTGCCTTCGCCTAGTTGGCAATTACATTAGTTTACATTTGGATTAAAGTGGTTATCTGAAGTCTAAAACATGCCCCCCCAATGCCCGGGCCACTCATATAGATTATACTTACCCCGACACCCACATTGCTTCTGTACCCCACACGGGCACCAGTGCACCTCTCCATCATGCAGATCAACACATCTGGGAACAGGAGGCAGCCAGTAGCAGGCAATGAAGGAGACAAACCTGCCTAGCGTCGCCCGCGAAAGAGATGCAGCGGCGGCAGTGCCAGGATCAGGAGCGATGCGGGTCAGGTATAATCTATATGAGGGGCCCAAGCATTGGGGGGCATGTTTTAGACTTTGGATAACCCCTTTTCTCCACAATACAGGCACAGGTTAACTAATCAGAGGTATCTATATTATGCTGGGAAGTAGCATTAGAAGTTGTGTGTAGCTAGATGGCCATGCTTCAGGTGACAGATTCCCTTTTAAACCAATATAAAAAAGCACAAAGGTAATATAAAAAAATGAGTTGCCTTTTGCTCACTGTGTAGCCAGCGTGGGTTAAAGGTGTCAAAGCAGAAGATATTTCATCTTCTGAAATGTGGGAGTAATGTGATTCTAATGATAAAATGTCATCACTTGTGCGCTCCATAGGATCATATACCTTCTGCTGTGCAATTCCTTCTTAATTAGTGAAATGGTAGATTGTCGACTGAAGAGGGGATCCCGTGACTGTAATGACAGACGGACCGGACTTCAATGGCGTAAAGAAGGTGGTGGTGCTAATGAGAATAAAAAAGTTATGTTAAACATCCAAGCCTTGATCAGGAAGCAGAAGAATCAAAGGTTTCCGTATTGGTTCTCAGAAATGATTGGCTGAAAATGAATGTACTTCAGACTTACTATCCTCAAACTACTGTAGTCCATGTGTATCCCAGCCAGTAATCACGGATTGTGGAAATATGGCGGCACTCCAGATACTGTGTATGAAGTGGTAATGGATTCTTCATGAGAAACTATTCATTGTGGTGGAAGCGGATCCTCAACCCACTGTCCCTCACATAAATGGACTCGGACAGCTTCATCCTCAAGACTGACGTCTCGATGGACATATAATCCATAATGGGCAGACCCGGCTATAGATTAGTGTTCCCGTCATGACACCCTTGTATCCATTTTGAGGCGTACTTCCAAACATAATTACAGCTCTTGTAAGAGAGGTGTTCACGTTTAATTAAAGACAGAATCCATACAATTATAGGAAATAGGCTCTTTTTCGTTTAATAGTAAACTTGCCATTAATACATGCAGGTAAAGATGTGGTAGTGCGCCGTCAGTTTATTTTTTTCATGTCTGACATAACTTTGGTGTTTGTTTAGAGCTGCCTGCTGTTATTGAGTCACAAAAAGAACATACTTGTATTACGTATGATGCCATATATCTTGTAAAGCCAAAGATCTGTGACACACAACATGAAGTTTCTAGGAAAAGACACAGAATGGAGCAACATAGGCGTTATCCTAATAAAACACGAGGGTGTCTAGTAATATCCGCTCACCTTATGTGGTTGTTCCTGTGCTTACAAGCACACAATTTCTATGCCCTCATTGATATGCGACCCTTTTCGGGCCACTTACATACTTAACCTCGCCCCCGTCTGGTAGAGGTCACCTCTAGTACCTATTCACAAGATCCTCCTTCCCTCACCTAGTCCCTTGCCCACATCCAGTTCCCTGGCCATTTGAGACTTTCTACACGGTTAAAATATCTGCCACATTTCATTCCATCCAGCCAATAAGCGTTGCCCAGCAGGTAGTTCTTAAGACATTTCAATAATTAACACATAACTACCTATTACTTTTGTATATTACATAGCGTTTCTCACATTATCCTTCCAACAGTCACAATAAAATTGGAAAACCCCTCTTGAAAATGTCATTTTTTTGTTGTAGAGTTTAAGGTCAAAATAGTTGGTGCACAGCTCAGGTGACTGAAGTGCACTTTAACCTCGAGACATAGCTAATTTTCTGTTTAAGGGCCAATAACATCCCAATATGATAATTTTTCTGACCCACAGAATAAAGTTATGATGTCGTCAGATTTATGTAGTTTTTATTATGTTATACTACTTGCATAATAAAAACACGTGATTTTATAAAATAATTTGGGTTTTCTGGTAGTAAACGGAATGCAATTTCCAACACTTATCACTGGTTTCCAGTACTCATGTTATACAATCTAGTATCTACTGACAATAATCCTAGCAACAAATAATAATCTTAACCCCTATGCCCAATATCAATGCTCTCATCCGACTAGGGGGGTTAGGACCATGTGCAACCATTTTTTTTACCTTGTTTACATCAGCCCTGGTCATTACGGTCTAACCACCTCCCTCTTCGATATCAGAAGTGTTTCTCAGATACTTAACTAGCAACTCCTCAGCTCTAGGGAGTTTGCTTATGCTCAAGCTGCTAACAGCTCAAACTGATATCCCAAGATTTGCCCCAGCAACCAAGACGATGCTTCTGCAACAGGGGACCTCTGAACACCTGACCCTAGCACTTCCAGCAGCTCTCGAGAGCCTGACACAGCTCTAGGTTTGCCAGAATAACCTTGGCAACTCCAATACACTCTCACGCTGCCCCTGGGGTTCAGCTGCTCCCTCATACAATTTAAATTCTCTTTTGGTCCTGATAAACAGGCGGTGAACAAAACAATGCCCAATTGCTACAAAGGAAACCCCTATAAAACCCTGTAACCATAACTAAAGATCCACTTCATCTTAAAATGTATCTTTTACTAATATGCATTAAAAGTGGGTGAAACTTTTAAAAGGACAAAATTAAATAATGGTGGCCAGTCCAGTTATTTTATTTAAATATATATATATATATATATATATATATATATACACTAATGTGTGAATCTTTGAACTTACAAGACGCTGGTTAGCTCGCCTATACAGCCAATGCTGATCTTTGACCAGCAAGATTTACTTAAATACCATTGTGTCTATCCTCAGCGCCCCTGAGTTGACCTCACCAGTAATATGTGATCTCGGTGCTCAAAACTAGTACAATAGTATATCATTAGCAATGTATGCACTGAAGGGTAGAAAACAAACTGGGGAATCACCCCAGTGACATTTGCAATATAGTCTTGAAAAAAACTAGCTGATATATATATATATATATATATATATATATATATATATATATATTTAGCAACCCCCACGGCTGCACTGCATGTCATGTAACAAATTGCAGTCACTTTTCTGTGTGATCAGAACTTCAGTCAGGCCTGGGCAGCTGGACATTTCGGGTTTCCAATTGATAAAGGGTAAGGCTGTGTTCATGTGTCAGAATCAAATCCAACATGTATTGTACTACAGGATCCTTGGCAGAAATCAATGAGAATTCTGCCCTGGATGTACAGTGTCAAGTGCCTTATCTCTGACGAGGATCAGCCCCATTCAGTAAGACTTATCTACTAGATTTTCTGTATGGAATACATAGCATGCTACTTATTCTCGCTGATTTATTTCCCATGTGGAATTTTCCATGATATGTGAATGAAGTTGCGGAAAGACCATTCACCTGCATGGGGATGTGGATTACTGATAGAAAATCTGTGAGAACACAACCTTAGGGTTCTTATTACCTGGCCACTGAAAAAATAAAAAAGTCAAACTATCTCTGGGAATATTATAATTGGAGTATTTTGTCCACCTCTGACTTGGGTCATCAGGGTTTAGAACCTTCTCCAGGTTTAGAACCAGTGCTGGTTGTATTCATGTGTAATTTTCCTGCAGTTCTTCATCCCCAACATGGTGCAAATTGTTTTATTTTAGTTGATAGATACCAGCGAAAGCAAGCATGAATCCGCCATATTAGGAGTGGGAACGTTGGACTTGTTTGAGGATGAGAAAGAAGCAGATGTTAGTACAATGCCAACTGCTATCAAATATCTGGACGATAACTCCATTGCACATCAAAATGTAAGTTCTCAGAAAACATAATTTATTTATTTTTTTGCTACAATTGTTAAAGAAATAGGACTTTTCAGTCCATATATGCACAGCAATGGATTAGGATTGGTGGAGGCCACTGAACAGAATACATTGTTGGCCGACCCTTTCCCACCTCTAGAACCTGGAGAGCACATCTGCAGTTGCTGGCATCCTTAGGGTCTTTGAAATTCAACATATATGGTTCTTTTTTGTTCCCCCAAGATATAAGCTACTGCCAGAGCAGCTTTATCCCCGGCTCCACTGAAAACACATTCATGCTAGACCAAGCCCAGGATGCACGTGTACGCAGGAGTTTGGAAAAACAGCTGTTGGGCAAAAGAGCGTTTGGCAGACAGCTATTTTAATGGGCACCTTTATTAACCAGTGCATTTAAGGAGTAAGATCTGTGTAGTAGAGCATCATGAACCTCAGAGGTGTTTTTTAGTGGACCTAAAATGAATGGGACAAAATGTATGGCACAATTACATGCGAGCTGCAGTAACCACACCACAGTTACCGCTAATTGCAGGATTGTACTTGTATTTGCTTTGGGTTCCAGTTGCATAGGTTCGTCCAGCAATTATCTGTAACTGTGGTTTTTGTTGTTTTTCGTTTAGTTTTTTTTCATATACTCCACATTACACGTAAAATGTCTTCATGTAGTTGTGAACAGTGTTTGTGTTTTCCTTTACAGCTGTACATTGAGAAGGCGGAATCGGAGGAGAAATGGTACAAGAGGTTAACCTCTCTACGACAAGAGCGGCTAATGGGCAGCCCCGTGGCATAGAGGTCGAGGATGTGCTTTATTTATGCGTTATCATTCCATTCTTTTTATATAATGTGAAAACTGCAGTCTGGTCCTTTTTAATTCTAACATTCTATATCTTACACAAATTTAGAGCATGTTCATTAAAATAAAGCTTTACTTTTTCTGTAAGTGGCTGTATGAGTTAATAAATGAGAGAGAGAGGATGTCTCTTTGGCAGTCTTACAGGAGTTCTCAGAAACTGGGAATTAATAGTCAGTGGCCCAGGCATGGGGTAAAAATAAAAAAGAATCACTTTTTCAGAGCATTTTGGGTCCATCATTGAGCTTCTATCGCTAGAATGGAAGTGTGATGTGCCATCTACATGCACATCACTGCTGCTGGACAATCAGTGGTGACTGTACAGGAATTGCACGTGACTCACTACATCACACGTCCGGACCAGAAGCAGCAAAGATGGGAGATCTGAAAAGTAGATTTAAAAAAACTTTTACCAATACATGGCCTCCTGACCATTGGTTCCCAGACTTGAAGAACCCCTTTAAAGTGAAGATCCACATTCAACTAATATTGTTTATAAAGTCATCAAATGTACAATAGAGCATTTTATAATATGTATTTTATTCTACTCTTTGCTCTTCTTCAGCACCAAATATGGAAGAATCCAGGACAAATCTCATTTGAGTTCACAATACAAGTTACATACGGATTTGTAGAGCATTTTGCAGATTTTGAAACATGAGTGGTCATTACATATTTTAGCTTTTATCTTATTAAAGAGGACCTGTCACCACAAAAAATGCTGTGTAATCTGCAGACATCATGTTATAGCACAGGAGGAGCTCGAGCAGATTGATATACAATCTTATGGGAAAAGATTCAGTAAAACTTCAATTTATACACTTATATCTATGCTTTCTAAGGTTCTCACTTAAGCAAATAACATTATGTAGAGAAAGTTAATACAAGGCACTTACTAATGTATTGTGATTGTCCATATTGTCTCCTCTGCTGGCTGGATTCATTTTTCCATCACATTATACACTTCTCATTTCCATGGTTAAGACCACCCTGCAATCCAGCAGCGGTGGCCGTGCTTGCACAATATAGGAAAAAGCACTGGCCTCCCTAGTGGCCGGGAATGTGGTGTAAAAATTAGTCTAGCCAGCAAAGGAGGCAATATGGACAATCACAATACATTAGTAAGTGACTTGTATTCACTTTCTCTACATGATAAATGTAATTTACTGAAGTGAGACAACCCATTTAAGACCACCCCGTGAACAGCTCTCCGTGTGTGGGGGAGGTGTTATCAGTGACTGACAGCTATCTCTCTATACACTGTTAACCAGGGAATGCTATTAATCACTGATAAAGTGTACAAGTGAAGTGAGAGAGAGCAGAGATATAAAATGTCTAAATTACAAGGGTTACTTAAAGGGGTTATCCCATGACTAATGTAAAAAATGAAAATTAGATAGAACCAGCCCTGTACTTTACATGGATCGAGAGATCTCCCTATTCATTGCTCCAATTGCTCTGCTAGTTTTAGTTCAGGCTGGGAGCTCAGGGGGAGTGTCCATTCTCAGGGGGAGTGTCCATTCTCAGGGGGAGTGTCCATTCTCAGGGGGAGTGCCCTTTCTGCTGCCACTGGGGGCAGTTGAAGAGTGAAACTGAGCACTGCTCTGTATTATGCTGCCCGCAGATTGCACTGCATTTTGTGGTGACAGTTCTTCTTTAATCCTTCACATTTTACTGAAATAAATGCTGATAACAATGGTCTTTCAATACATTCACATTTGAGGAGGCTTACTAATCCTATCGATTTATCACAGGGGAGCTGGCTGGATGTTTGGTGCATACGGTAGCTAGACATATTTGTGGTCTAGCTGTGCAATATCGACTCAAAATGTTGCACCTTAGGCTACTTTCACACTGGCGTTTTGGTTTCCGTTGTGAGATCCGTCCAGGGCTCTCACAAGCGGTCCAAAACGGATCAGTTTTGCCCTTAATGCATTCTGAATAGATAAAGATCTGCTCAGAATGCATCAGTTCAGTCTCCATTCCGCTCTGAAGGGGACACCAAAACGCTGCTTGCAGTGTTTTGGTGTCTGTCTGCTGAAACTGAGCCAAACGGATGTAAGTCAATGGGGACGGATCAGTTTTCACTGACCCAATATGGCACAATAGAAAACTGATCCGTCCTCCATTGACTTTCATTGGTGTTCAAGACTGATCTGTCTTGGCTATGTTAAAGATAATACAAACGGATCGGTTCTGAACGGATAGAGACGGTTATATTATCTGAATGGATGCACTTGTGCAGATCCATGACGGATCCCCACAAAACGCGAGTGTGAAAGTAGCCTTAGACCATACCCCTTTGTTTTTAAGCCATGCCCCTCTGACGAGCTAGGTGCAGTAGGCCTTTCTAAAACTAGATGCAACAAATTGCACAAAAAAATTGTCAGTTTGCCCAATTTTCGGCATGGTCTAGGAGCACCCACATTTGTAATTGTGGGCCTTTGTTTGTAGAAATGTGAAATGACCTTTGCCAAATTAAAGTGAATGAGATCACTGAAGCTGGACATGAGTAGCACTTCACCATATGTCCACAAGAAGTCTTGTAATCAGAATAATGTGTGGGACTGTGCTGGAATATGTTACGGCAAATGTCTGAACAGATGTGATTCCCCCGCAGCCTCTATGGAAAGTCTGTAGCCATGTGACTGCCATGGTCTTTGCTTGGTAACACTTTCTAAAACCTGGTTTACTGCTCCAGTATGAGAAATTGGGAATTTTGAATATGGTTCTGGGGATTTGTCTTGATTTGTTGTACAAGGCTACATTACATAGAAGACGTGAACAATCTTTCAGTTACCAAAACGTAATGTAGAAAAAATTTGACACCAGGACATTTGGATGGAAAAACGTGTGGGAGATGTTGAAATGTGTTCTATAAAACATAATACTAACCAATGGAAATGCAACATGTTGTCGACACATGGAAGCAGTGTTATATTCGTGCTCTGCAAAAATTCTCATGAGGAGAAGTTTTTTTTCAATAAAACATTTGCTTATTGTTATGTATATGGCTTTGGTTTGCACTTATTCTTGAATTGTATTCTTGTAAACTTTTTATGTCTGTGGGAGCTCCATGGTTAGACATATCCATACTGATATTTGCTGACCTGCCACTTATGCCCTATGTGCTGCTTCATCTTTCATCAATAAGATAAACTGTATAATTCCATATCAGCATGGGTTTATCAGGGATCGTTCCGGTCTAACCAACCTGATCAGTTTAGATAAGGTGGAAAGTTCTTGAATGGATTTAGATTTTTCCAAAGAATTCAATACTATACCACATAAAAGGTTAGTACATAAGATGAGAATGCTTGGACTGGGAGAAAATGTCTGTATGTGGGTAAGTAACTGGCTCAGTGATAGAAAACAGGCCCTGACAAAATCAGCAGGTGCGGACTGTCTTGCAGAAATTCTGCATCAAATCTGCACCAAAAACCACGTCTTGCTAGTGGTTTTTGGTGTAGCTTTGATGCAGATCTCACTCTTGCATTAAAAAGGGTAAAATCCACACAAAGAATTGACATTCTGTGGATTTCAAGGTCCACACTGCAGGTCAGTTTCCGCATGGAATGAAAAATCAAAGTGCACATGGGATTTGTCTAATCTCATTCACTTTGCTTCTACTGTATCACTCTGCGGCCACCTGCACACGTTGCAGAATATGTGCGTTTTTTTCTGCGCAGATTCCCGTGCAAAAATAAACGCAGCGTATTACAGTATCAGCAAAGTGTAATGAGATTGCACAAACCTCATGTATACAGATGTTTTCCGTGCGGAAATTGACTTGCATTGCAGATTTTAAAATCTGCAGCTTGTCAATTATGTTTGCGGTTTCACCCTTTTCAATGCGGCAAACACTCATCAAATCTGCAACAAAAACTACTGTTAGGCCTCTTTCACACAAGCTTGACGCATTAGGTCCGGATCCGTTCAGGGTGCATTCAGTGTTTTTTCTGCGATTGTGTTCAGTTGTTAATTTTTTTCCGCACAGGTGCAATGCGTTTTGATGCGTTTTTTACGCGCGTGATAAAAAACTGAAGGTTTACAAACAATATCGCTTAGCAACCATCAGTGAAAAACGCATCCGCACTTGCTTGCCAGGGCTGCGTGAAAAACGCAGAATATAGAACCTGCTACGTTTTTCACGTAATGCAGAACTGATGTGTGAAAAAAAGCTCATGTACACAGACACATTGAAATGGATAGTCAGGATTCAGTGCGGGTGCTATGCGATTACGTCACGCATTGCACCCGCGCAGAAAACTCGCTCGTGTGAACTTGCGTTCGGGGTTCCGCTTGTGAGTTCCGTTTGAAGGCTCTCACAAGCGGCCCCGAACGGATCCGTACAGCCCTAATGCATTCTGAGTGGATGCAGATCCGCTCAGAATGCATCAGTATGGCTCAGTTTGGCCTCCGCTCCACTCAGCAGGCGGACACCCGAACGCAGCTTGCACCCGCGGATATGCTGCAGAAACGCACATAAAGCCACACAGAAATTCGGGTGGATCTTATGTGCGTTCACCCGCCTTAGGCTCCATTGACACTAGAGTTGAAGCTTCCATGGCTATCTTGGATTCTATGACTGTTCTTTTTTTTTTTTTTTTTTTAAAACAATTCTCATTTTATTAATTTTGTATTTATGACAAGCAAGTATATATATATATATATATATATATATATATACATAAAGAGATTCAGGCAGCACTCCCTTTAGTGCATATAATAATGCAGGTGCACGCGGTGGTCCCTCGATATGGGACAAAATTAGTAGAGAAGGAAAGTCCGCAGCACTCCTTTAAGTAAAAAAGTGAAATTTATTCACACATGTCAGACAACGTTTCGGTCCTCTCACAGGACCATTTTCAAGTCAAGTGAACAAAAAAGTGCATAGTGCAAAAATAAATACAGCTCTACAGCATGACACAATCCATTATCAGCCAATAGAGTACTAGTGCACTCCCATTCATGGGTGGACTACAATTCATATAATTAACTCCATATATTGCCGTGCATATCAACTTCAGTAGCAGTACATCGGTGATACATTCAATAGTAATTCATCATAATATGTGTACATAAAGTGTATATAATAAAGTGAACCGTGCAGTTTTAAAAAATTGTTGACTGTATTACCTTGCCTTAAGCCTGCTGGAGAACCGAGATAATTTGTGGAGAAGGCGTCTCTACCTGTATCTGAACACGCCACTCATCCGCGTCCTCTACTCATTACTGCGCATGTATTCAGCCCCGTTCCGTTCACGCAGCTTCTAATACTCCTACGTCGCCTCTATGGTGGAAACCAACGTGATGACGTACGGTCGATCACGTCCAGGCGCCGCACACAGACTCGTCTGCGTCAGCGTATAGACCAGGGGTGCACAACGTTTCCTGGTTGGGGGCCACATTGCCAGACTGAACCAATGACGAGGGCCGAAATTAAAATTTAAAGGTGTATTAACAACTGAAATATTGTACTTATGGCATATTGAACACACATTATATACCATTAATGTCTAGTTACACTTCCAGGACTCCCATCTAATGGGAGAAATACATGAAAAATACATGTGAGCAGCCACAAGACATAGGCATACATATCTGTTACCAGATGGTTGGGGGCCGCACAGAATGGTATCAAGGGCCGCATGTGGCCCCCGGGCCGCAGGTTGTGCACCCCTGGTATAGACAGATCGTTCGCGCCCCATCACGAGTCCATATCCACCATCTTTTTTTAGGTAATGTTTTTGGGCAAAAATATCATGCCTCCATAGCTCACATATTTATCTCGTCTCCATCTAAACACGGCCCGGCACTGGCAAAAAAGTCAGCATACATATATATCTTCAGGCAAATCATTGTAGCTTCCATTTAATTCACTGCATATAGAGAGCAGACAACATCAGGGTATAGGCCATGTAAGCTGGGTATCTAGCTAACCATTCCTCCTGTCACCCTAAATTCTACATTTAACCCTTTGGGTTAACCTTTGATATAGTGCATTATCTCACCTGTGATTCGTCATGGGTGATATATGTACTATGGTGCCCTTGTAAAAAATTATATGTTGGTGAAACCACTTGTGATCTAAAGACCAGGTTAAATAACCATAGGCAGTCTATTAGGAATAAAAGAAGAGATCTGCCTGTATCAAAGCATTTTGCCGAAAAAAATCATAAAGAAAGTGACTTGAAATTTATGATTATAGATCATGTTAAACCATTGGAAAGAGGAGGTGATCGATTAAGCAAATTAAAAAAAACTGAACTTAGGTGGATTTTTCGGCTTGATACCCTAAAACCCAAAGGGTTAAATGTAGAATTTAGGGTGACAGGAGGAATGGTTAGCTAGATACCCAGCTTACATGGCCTATACCCTGATGTTGTCTGCTCTCTATATGCAGTGAATTAAATGGAAGCTACAATGATTTGCCTGAAGATATATATGTATGCTGACTTTTTTGCCAGTGCCGGGCCGTGTTTAGATGGAGACGAGATAAATATGTGAGCTATGGAGGCATGATATTTTTGCCCAAAAACATTACCTAAAAAAAGATGGTCTATATGGACTCGTGATGGGGCGCGAACGATCTGTCTATACGCTGACGCAGACGAGTCTGTGTGCGGCGCCTGGACGTGATCGACCGTACGTCATCACGTTGGTTTCCACCATAGAGGCGACGTAGGAGTATTAGAAGCTGCGTGAACGGAACGGGGCTGAATACATGCGCAGTAATGAGTAGAGGACGCGGATGAGTGGCGTGTTCAGATACAGGTAGAGACGCCTTCTCCACAAATTATCTTGGTTCTCCAGCAGGCTTAAGGCAAGGTAATACAGTCAACAATTTTTTAAAACTGCACGGTTCACTTTATTATATACACTTTATGTACACATATTATGATGAATTACTATTGAATGTATCACCGATGTACTGCTACTGAAGTTGATATGCACGGCAATATATGGAGTTAATTATATGAATTGTAGTCCACCCATGAATGGGAGTGCACTAGTACTCTATTGGCTGATAATGGATTGTGTCATGCTGTAGAGCTGTATTTATTTTTGCACTATGCACTTTTTTGTTCACTTGACTTGAAAATGGTCCTGTGAGAGGACCGAAACGTTGTCTGACATGTGTGAATAAATTTCACTTTTTTACTTAAAGGAGTGCTGCGGACTTTCCTTCTCTCTATATATATATATATATATATTATACAAAGATCGCAAGAGATGTCAATGAGTCACAGATCAGTGTACAAGCACATATTAATCAATCAAGTTCCACTTAGAATCATTTACATAGTAGAAAATCTTCAGAGGCCTGTCCGCCTGACAACACAGGGAACACGGAATACCATACAATAAGCGATTCACTGGTTATCTCCAGTTGAATGTTAAATTAAGTACACATGTAAGTCGAGAAAACATCAGAGGAAGAAAAGGTAAAAGGAGGGATTTAGGGGAGTCGATAAAGGAGGGGGGGGGGGGTTTCGACCAAGAACCTCGTATATATTGAAAAGCACATGAAATCGTTATAGAGACGCATATTGGTTTGAACATCCCTTGGTCTTGTCGAGACTCATTTCTTTGTGTCTAATTCCTTTTTCTCCTTCACATGTGTTAACCACGGCTGCCATATGTTCAGGAAAGCTTTTCTAGTCTTGTTCTCCCAGCTAGCTAGCTCTTCCATACGACATAAGTTTGACATCTTATCATACCACATTGAAATAGTCGGGGGATCCAACATCTCTCCACCTGAGCGAAATGAGTAGTTTTGCCGCCGTGATCATGTGAGTGGCCAGATTTAACTTATCTGGTCTAAAGTCTGCTTCTGATAACCATAGTAATACCAATGGAGCAGATGGCTTTAACTTATTGGGGCATACTCTGTTAATCATAAATTCGACCTCTGACCAAAACGTTTTCAATTTGGGGCAAGACCACCAGATATGTGATATGTTACCAATACCCGATGAGCACCTCCAACATTGATCTGTGGGAGACAGATTTATTCGGTGGAGGAACTCAGGAGTCCGATACCACCTAGAATGTTTTATAGGAATTTTCCTGAATTCTAACACATTTAGAGAACCCATGTGAGTGAGTAAGAATGAAGGATCTACTGCTCTCATCTAGCGTAATGTTCAACTCTCGTTCCCAATTTTTTAGATAACTAGGTTCTTGTTTGTTTTAAAACTCTTTTTATTGTTTTATCAGCCAATAAAACATATATATTGACAATTTGATATAATAGGTACATATCCGTTCAACTCAAATAAGACACAGATACAAGATGACATAATGTGTATCAGGGATATCTCTATGACATCGTCAATAGTCTGGTAACATATTCAAGCACGTGGTGCGGATCACCACATACATTTAAACTAATAAGTAAGTAACCACATCCAAAACAGGTAGTAGACATACACGGGTAGGTGGGGGGGTGGGAAGATAAAGGGAAGAATAAAAGGATGGGAGGGGGGGGGGGTAAAGCAAATAATTGGTGTATAAGGTATTCTCATAACACTTAGAACTTCACCATGTTAAGGACAGTCAGATGCTATAGTTTTATTATCTGTAAGTCTCATCCATATGTACTCAGATCTGCTCAACACCATGCAAGGGCCGTCGTTCAAGTATACTAAGTATTTGTTTATCCAAACGTACTCAATCTAGAATAAATCGTCTTTAAGACCTCCAGGGGTTCCAGATAGCCTTAAATTTAAGTGGGGATCCAGAGTCCCAATGCACTATCTGCTCAAGTCTACATATCTGGTCACATTTGACAAACCATTTCTGGGTTGGAGGTATCTCCTGCTGTTTCCAGTATGTCGCAATGAGAAGTCTAGCTGAGGCCAGCAAAGCCACACACAGGATTCTTATGTTCTTTGGACCCTTTATATCATTATACAGACCAAACAGGCAAAGTTTTGGAGTCACAGGGATGTGCGTCCCACTCACTTTTGAGAAAACTCCACACACTGCTTTCCAAAAGGGCGCTACTTTGTCACAAGACCACCAAATGTGTGCATGAGTACCCAATTCTTTGTTACACCTCCAACACAAGGGGTTGGTAGTAGCAGGGAACATACGGTGGAGTCTTTGGGGTGTAAAATACCACCTAGTTAGGACTTTATAACTATTTTCCTGTACCTTGACACACCTGGACACCCTAGTCGGGGAGAGCAAAGCGAGTCTCTTCTCTACTGGTGAAAACCTGATTTGTAAATCTGATTCCCATTGTTGTAGAAAAGTTGGACTGTCTATTTTAGATGCAGACATTAAAATCCCATACAGTTTGGAGATTTTCCCTCTTGGATCTTTAATCTGCATAACTAATTTTTCAAAGATAACTAGGTTCTTGAAAGTCACAATGTGTCAACATCTGCCTATACACCAGGGAAAGGCATTTAGCTGGTAGAGTAGGCAATAATGCATAGTTTTCTAGCCAGGAAGGGTCAGGCAGGGGCAGATGGCTGGACCTTTTGAACCTATTGCAGGACTTTTCGAAATCCCAAATTTGTTAAACGTCTCCCACTCCGCTAGATTTCCCAGTAATATCCTTGTAAAAATCCTTATTTGCTTTGAATCGATATAGATCTCCTAATCTATAGTGAGTTACAGCCGCCCAGATTTTTGTGACCTCTATAGGACGATTTGCAAGGATCTGTGGTAGTATATGAAGGGGGGCTAAGGGGGACAGTTTTTTGTTCCCCGTGTTTAACGCACTAGATCTTTGGCATCTAGATATGGTATTTCTGGTTAGTTCACTCATTAGTTCCCATTTATTCGGCAAAGGTGTATTATACCATAGCAGGTATTCTTTGTCTCCCCAGTAGGGCCTTTTCCTAGCAATGTGTATAGGAACCGGGTCAGGTCGTGTTAATGTTAACCACCTTTCCAGGTGGATGGCTTGCAGATATGAGTTAACATCTGGTAGGGAAATACCTCCATGTTTCTTTTTCTTAGTAAGGAGAGAGAAGGGTAACTTAGCTTTTCTGTTGGCCCAAAGAAAGCTACTGAACATTAACTTCAATTTAGTTAGGAATACGTTGGGTATGGAGATTGGGAAGGACCGGAACAAATATAACAGTTGTGGGAGGATGAATGTGACCAGTGCGTTTTTTCTTCCCAGCCAGGATAACAGCCAGCCTGACAAGGTGGTCTGAATCTTATGCAATAAGGGAGTATAGTTGAGTTGGAAAAGTAGGTTCAAATTAGCGGGGACCATGATCCCCAGATATTTAATTGCTTTAGCAGGCCATTTGAAAGGGGTCATATCTTTTATTATTCTCAACTAAGAAGGGGAAAAAGAGATCCCCAGAGCCTCCGATTTGTCAAAATTAATCTTGAAGTTGGATGCCTTACCAAATGCCTCGAAAATATCTATTATACACGACATGGCTATTGTTGAGGGAAGTGTCATATTTAAATATATATGTATATATGCCTTGACATATATACACATATATTAGCCCTTGTCCATAGGCTCGTCCAGGTGGGATCTATAGATATGCACGGAGATGTATATAGGCCCCTTTTTGGCCTACATCTCCGTGTATATGTATAGATACATGTATTGATGGACTTAATGTATTGTTCCCTGTGTGTAGGTGTATATTCATGGATGTGCCCCAAACATCAATGAATATACATATGATCCCCCCCCCCCCTCACTAGGTATATGTATATATATATGTATGGATATAGATATATATGTGTATGGATGTGCCCCAAGCATCCATACACATATAGTATCAGACCAAATGTGACCCCCCCCCACCTCCTCCTGCATCCCTGCAGGGGATGAGGAAGGTCATCAGATGGCTGGACAATCATGTCCAGCCTCTGGTGACATCAAAAGGCATAGGATCAATAGATCCGATGCCTTTTGGTATTTAACTATCCCCAGCTGCTGGGGATAGTTAACATAACAGAGAGAGGGAAACAAACATCCCTCCCTCTGTTATCTGCATACCTCTGGCGCGATAATTATCGCACCGCAAGGTATGCAGAGGACTACAGGCGGAGGATCAAAGGAATCCTCCGCCTAGAAGCGCGCTCTGGGAGGCGCGGGCCGGCGCGGTGACGTCATATCACCGCGCCGGCCCACGTGTTCGGGCCGGCGGCGCGCATGCGCGCCGCGGGACGGGCGGCCTCGGGAGCGAGCGCTGCTGAACTTAAATAGTCCGGCAGCGCTACGCTGAAGTAGTCAGGACGACCACCCCAGCTGAAGAATCATCCCTGGACAAACGAGCCCCCCCTGGACAACGAGCAAGAAATCATAAGTATCACCCCCCCTTATCAGATATATATATTGCCCTCCTATACCCTATATACCCCCCTATACCACCAACGATTATTATACCCTATATATATACTATACCCTATATACCCCCCTATACCACCAACGATTATTATACCATATATACCCCCCTATACTATACCCTATCAACCCCCCTATACACCCTCCTAACCCTATAGAACCTTATCTCCCCCCCATTAGTCCCTTGGTTCCCCTATTCCCCCCATACCTTTACTGCCCCCCCATACAATACCCTAATCCCCTGTGCCCCTGGTTACCCTTACCTTCCCCTGTCCCAAGACATACACATCCCCTGCGTTCACATCCCCTGCTCTCCGTTGTCTCTTACCCGTCCTGCTTCCCCAGCAGTATCTGAAAGTTACCCCTTGTACCCTGTAGGGACAGTGATTAGTAAGGCGGGTTGGTTATTGATATTTGTGTGTATGAATACTATGTGGGGTGGAATTTGGGATTGTGCTGTATAGTTAGAACCGTGTTAGTATATTGTATTAGTGTGTGTATTTATATTGTAGTGCGCGGTTATAACGATATATATCTATCCCCTTGTTATAGATATATATAGTTATAAACATAATAATACCTTTATTGTTGTTAAGTATCGCCGCAATAGAGGTAGTATATTATTGGCATTGTGTTACTAGTGTATAATTAATAAATACGTTGTCATTTACACCTATTGTGTAACGTGTGATTACTAGAGGTAGTCAGTAAGGCGCATGCAGTAAGTGTAGTTGGTGATTAGACTAAGGTAATCAGTAGTAAATTGTTGTTCATTAAGGCATAAATAGGCGGAGTCGTCACAAGACGATTACGCCTACTTATGAATATTAATTATTGAGATTTGCATAAATATCAATAATTAATATCCCCTTTAACATTGGCGAGCCAGGCCCACTGCTGTGAGTTTGTATCTGTGGTTGGTTTTGGAACGGAAAAGTCGCTTACGCTGTGAACTAATCAGGTGGAAAGGACGCGGTCAGTGGATTCTGAGCGTCCATAGCTTGAAGGTTCGGACAGGTAGAGCGGGTTTCTCTCGATCAGAACCAGACACAGAGCAAACTCTACAGCAGAGAATCTAAAATCTTTCCTGATCTTTGTGTACTAATATTTTCTGATTCCCTTACACGCCAACTGGAGAGAAGTCACCACATACACCACTGAAGAGAGAACCATCATCATTGAAACAGAAGTCGTCTGGCTGCTCGGGAGAAGGCGTTCCGAATATTGAAGGACCTCCTCCACGCAGAAACACAGTATCAACGACACCAATGAAGATGGCCTCTCGTCAAAAAGTGAGTATGAACTTCACCACACTGCAACACCTCAGCAAACATAGCACATACAACCCCATCATCCCCACCACTTACAAATCCACTGAGCTGCTATGGTCCACTTTATTGGACCAGGCATACGCTCACGATAAACTGTGCATTAATCGTAGTGTGTTCAAAAAAACAAAAAAACGACTCCAAATGTTAGCCAAATTGGTTCATACCTTTGAGGATATCATTTGGAAGCCAGAACATCTAGAAACACTTAACAGCACAGCAAAGGCAGAGGAAGTTTCCAACATGGCAAACTTTCACTGCAATTGTTGTGTGGAGAACATTAAACAGTTGCACACATTACAAACACAACTACAAGAGAAGTCCCAGTGTACGGTCGAGAGGGGCAGGGAGATTTGCGTGTTAGAGTCTAGACTCTCGGACAAGGAGAGTTTCTACTCTGACATGGACAAGGAACTGCTCAGACTGTACACTGAGATAAATCAGTTCAGGAACAATACGGTATCTATGGATAGCATGATTGTTCAACTTCGAGAGGACATGGCTGCAAAAACGCAAACCATTGCGGATTTGCAGCAGGTCATCTCGAATCTGTCACGGCCTGGTGCTAACAGCATGGTGCCCACGAAACAGGTTTGTGTTTCGGGAACGGCACATGGGGAGACAGCGGCGACAGTGCCAATATCTTCCACGGATCAAACACCCGAGGCAGTAGACACCAGGGGAAATGTGGAACGGACGCTACCTTTTACCCAAACACCCAGGGAGAATAGGGGTAGCAACCGATTACAGGAACAGGACAACGATTGGAGAGAGGAAAGTGGTTGGCCATTTACCACTTCCAATCCGCCAACGCGTCCGGAAAGACAGGAAGATTTTTACCCTAACCGTTCCAGTATGGAAAGGATAAACTTCCTGTTACGGATTTGCAAGGAGATCCCAAAATATGATCCCATTGTAGATCCGTTTACTTCATGTGATATTTTCTAGGGTCACTGTAACAAGTATTCAGTGGCTCACGAATATCGCATGGAGTTATTCAAGTTATGGTTACCTACACACCTAAACCAAAGGTATGAGGTAACGGGGAGGACACAACCCATGAATGGACAGTTTTATGACAAGGAGGAACGTCTCTCCATACTCATGAGACTGGCAACGGGCCATTGGGATGTCACTCCAGATATCCTGTCCAAGTTCAAACCCACTATACATGACGAACCTTTGTCTATGTGTAGTCGGTTTGAAGCCATGTATAGAAGGGTTACAAAGGATCACGGTGTCGGAATTCCACAGGGTATGATACGTATGTTTGTGGAGAAATTCCCATACCTGATACTGCAATCCGGTTGAGCGCAGCCAGGGAACCATCCCTCACGGATGCTGCTATGATTATTGAGCAGTGCAGACAGGATACACTGCTCAATAAGCCCCGCCATTGGAAAGGATAGGAAGCATTCGATGCTTCCTATGTTTACAATACGGCCACATAAAGAGGAATTGTCCACAATGGTCACGTAATAACCGGACAAATCCTGAGAGAACGGGCAATAATAACGGTTTCAAGATGAAACCTAATTATGCCAAACCAGTGGGGGAATATCTGGGACATTCACAGGTCCAGACACCAAAACGTGTGGCTGTTGTGAATGACCCTGCGCGTTCGGTAAGGAGTGTGGAATCCCTGGAATCCACACTAAGGGTCCATAACAAGAACCCACAAGTGGCAGTATGTACCTCACAGGTACCTACTGGGAGTCTGGTAGAAATTGATTGAAGATCAGGGATCCCTAAAGAACTGGCGCCAGTATGTCCTATCATACTGGATTCTTCAGGGAGACCCCACATAAAAGCCAAAATCAAAAATCAGGACGCCGAAATCATGCTTGACACTGGTGCGGAAATTTCCATTACCAATGTCAAACATGATTTACATCCCAACAGCCCTCAGTGTGTGGTGATCGGATTTGATCACCAACAAGGGGGGGTGAAGGCCCACAGAATAGAAGAAGTAATTGTCCAGATTACCACTCACACGACCCTTAGGATCCCCATGTGGTATTACCCCGGTTCTGACAACATTATTGGAACCGACGTAATGACACAAAATGGGTGGATCCTAGATCTGGCAAATAGTATCGTATGGAAGGGTCTCAGACAATCCAAGGTGTTTGTCATCCAACGCCAGTTTCTGGGACCACCATTGCCAACAGTAGATGACTCTACTGAAGTACTTGAACACAAATGGCCTGAGATCTCGCATAATCCAGATCTTGAGCCTATTGTGTATGAGTACCCCGATCTGTGGGCCCAGGGAAAAAACGATTGTGGCAGACTGATTGGAGTTCAGGTGGACATACAAGGTCCCGACCCTCCACCTCAACGCCAATACCGCTTTCCGCCAGAAGCCACCCATTCAATTTTGGACACTGTCCAAGAATTGAAAACTAAGGGGGTGGTCATAGAGGGCAATTCTAAATGCAACAATGCCCTCTGGCCAGTAAAGAAAAAGGACACCAATGCATGGAGGCTCACCATAGATCTCCGGGTCCTCAACAAGTACACCCCAATGTCCGCTCCAGTGGTGGCACAGACTCCCGACATCATGGCCAGAATAAGCGGCAAAAGTCGCATATTCTCAACCATAGATGTTGCCAATGGGTTCTTCTCTATTGAACTCACTGAAAACTGTAGGTACAAATTTGCCTTTACAGTAGGGGACAAACAGTACATGTTTGGTGTACTCCCCCAGGGATTCCACAGTAGTCCCACGTATTTTCACCAGGCATTGGCGGCCGTTCTGAGTGTATTTTCACGGCCAGGATGCCTTCTGCAATACGTGGATGACCTGCTCTTACAAACAGAAACCATAGAAGAACACTTGGTTCTGTTAAAAGAGCTACTGGGACTCCTGGCCAAGTCAGGACTCAAGCTGAGTCCCCACAAGGCAAATTTGGCCAGAACGGAGGTGACTTTTCTTGGAGTCCAAATTTCTTTTGGAGCCAAAGGGATCGTGGCGGCCAGAGTGGAAGCCATGGTAAAGTTACCTAGGCCGGGCACTCTACAGGATTTAAGAAAATTCCTGGGAGTTGCTAATTTCATGAGGGAGTTCATAGAGGATTTTGCTGCCAAAGCAAAACCCCTCTATGAACTCCTCAGAGGAGAAGACCCCTCAATCAAAGGTTGGGCTGATGCACAGGAAGAGGCCTTTTCTACTTTGAAAAGGGACCTCTCCTCTGCCCCTGTATTGGCTACCCCCCATCCTGAAGGGGAAATAGCCATACAGGCGCATGCAGGGACGGAGTCTATCTCAGCGGTCCTCCTACAGCAGATAGGGTATGACACTAGACCGCTGGGATACTTCTCCAGGTTACTTTCGCCTGTTGAACGAGGGTTCGATGAGTGTGCCAAACAACTGGCAGCCATACCCTATGCCGTCAAAACCACTGAGCATATTGTAGGCTTCAGGCCCCTCACTTTGCAGACTCCACACTCTCCATTGGCCCTCCTGCTCCGTGATACACTCCCTGGAGTCTCCCAACAGAGATTTGGGAGGTGGATTATGGATCTCAGTGGCCGGAGTCTACAGGTGAACCACAAAGCCAAGTATGTTCTATCCCAGTTACTGAACCTAACTGGCACCGAACATGACTGTGGCCAACCAGCGCACATCAACGCGCCACAAATTTTCAGGACCGATAAACATCCAGAAGACAGAGTCATCTTTGTTGATGGCTCTCGATTTTTCATGGATGGGACCTATGTCACAGGTTTTGCTGTGCTGGATGAAACCACAGGTACCCAGAATCTTGTCAAGTTACCAGGTCACATGTCGGCACAGCGGGCGGAACTGGAGGCAGTCAAGAAAGCCTTATTTCTTCAACCCCCAGGGAAACGAACTATATATAGCGACAGTTCATATGTAGTTCGTTCTCTCACCCTGCACCTGGACACATGGAAAAGACGAGGATTTGTGGATAGCCAAAACAAACCTCTGGCTCATTTATCGGTCCTGAAAGAACTTTGGGAATGGGGCATGGCACACCCGGCGGAAGCAGCCATCATAAAAATCCCTGCGCATCAAAAAGGGGATGAGCCTTTGACGCTAGGTAACAACAAGGCGGATGAATTGGCCAAACTAGCGGCAGTATCTGGGATCCTTCAGGAAACAGACACTGAGCCGTTACCGGCCTACCAGATTGCAGTTCGTACCAACCTGAGTAAAGGCCCGGTGTCATTTGAGGAGGAACAAGCAAAAGACCCTCTTCTAATGACACACCTCACATCTCCACAGCATCCCTGGTCAAGACAGCAAGGGATCCTGTGTTATGATGCCGGTACACAACAGCTTCCTCTTCCCGTGGTTCCACAGCATTTGCAAGCAGAACTGACCAGATTGAACCACCAACTGTTTGGACACCTGGGCCGGGATAAACTCTTGTCTCTCCTGAGAGACAAATTATACTGGCCGGGAATGTCCAACACAGTAGAGGAAGTAACACAACAGTGCCTGGTATGTGCTCAGGTTAACCCAAGGGCGTCAGCCCTGAAGCCGGTGTTGCAGCGAGTTCCTCCTGCAGATGGTCCATGGTCCGCACTACAAATAGATTTTATAGGACCTTTACCAACAGGAAGTCGTAACTATCGTTACGCACTGGTGGTAGTGGATGTTTTCTCTAAATGGGTAGAAGCCATCCCCACGGTCAACGATTCGGCTACAACCACTGCCCGTGTTCTCTGGGAACAGGTTCTGTCACGATGGGGTATCCCCAGATTGATAGAGTCAGACAGAGGGACCCATTTCACGGGTAAGGTAATGAAAGCGCTTTGTGGTCTTTTAGACATAAAGCAAAGGTTTCATGTGCCTTACCACCCTCAGTCAGCGGGCATCGTGGAGCGGATGAACCGGACCATAAAAACACGACTTTCTAAAGCACTACTGGAGAAAGGTTCCTCATGGGTAACCTCTCTACCAGCCGTGCTAATGGGAATCCGAGCTACCGAGGCTACCAGTACCGGTATCACCCCGTTCGAACTAATGACCGGACGCAAAATGCCCCTATGCCTGCCCAATGAACCCCTGGTGTCAGAACCGGTAAAGAACGCCATCGCCAGAGACCTATTTCTCCAACAGGTACAACTAAACCTGAAGGAGTTATTGCCTCCTGCAGCAATACGGCTACACAGACCGTATCTACAGGGGGAAACACCAATGCCCTCTGTAGGAGAGCTGGTGATGGTGAAAATCTTCCGTCGGGCCGGCCCCTGGGATGCAAACTGGGAAGGACCCTATCAGGTCCTTGAAGTAATGGGTGACACCATGCTAAAGGTGCAAAGGCCGATGACAACCAAGAAAAAGTCACGTAGGCGACAGGGAGTTTTATGGATCCATATCGACCAGGCCAAGGCCACCCGAGCCTCCCCAATACAATAACATAACCCTCACACAGTAGGGTAAACTGGGGGGGGGGGGGTTGGTGGGTCGAGGGTGGATCCATGAAACTAATTACATACACATTGAATTAACAGATCACGGGAGGGAGACTCACCAAGGTTACGACTAGCCTGAAAAGATATAGAAATCCTCTGAACATGGCATATCCCCAACTTGTGGCACTGGTGGTAAGCATGATGATGGCGGGCTCAACCTCTTCGGGGGAGGGCCTGGGAGTTAATAATGATATGGCTGACATATCTATGAATAAACCCGGCCTTTTAATGGTGGAATGTTTGGAGGGCAAAATCCTGAAACCATACGAGAACTTTTCCTTTACACCAGGACAGTGGTATCTGTATGGTTTCCAGAGGGAGAGTTTTGCCCAAGGTGTAATTCAACATTATACCCCTGTGGAGAATGTGTCTGCCATACAACATGATTTACATGCCCTCTGCCTCAAAG
Organism: Bufo gargarizans; assembly: GCF_014858855.1. Taxonomy (NCBI): domain Eukaryota; kingdom Metazoa; phylum Chordata; class Amphibia; order Anura; family Bufonidae; genus Bufo; species Bufo gargarizans. The sequence continues at coordinate 156,407,417 of NC_058083.1, forward strand.
AATTCAGACATTTTCGGGACTCTGACCCTACTCCTATGAGATCCTTAAGATGGGTGTCTAGGGACCCTCACCTGCATCCTTACAAACAAGTGGAAGCCAACACTACCACAGTATTGTGTACCAAGGAGGGGGTTCTGAGTCCCGAGGATGTCACGGGTGCAGAATATAGTGGCTGGTATATCCTTAAAGCTACCTTCATAAGGAGGGATAGCCAAGATGGGCTGAGGGTAAGGACATATTTTGACAGACCCATTCCGATAAAGGGCACCCTAAAAGCTTATTGTATGTTAAGAGATTCCCAGATGATTATCACTAGGGAATCCAGTTATGTTCAGGGACACGTGTCCACAGATTACATACGAACCAGTATAATGATGCTAAAGTTAAACTGCAGTAACTCTGGCCAGGTCCTATGGAATGACCAGAGTGGTCCGGTAAAACTGGAAGGCTTTTACCGAGCCACCGTTTTAAAAGTACGGACAGATGCCAAGGATCTCAGGTATGCTCAGTTAAAGGGATCTCCATCCATACGGTCTTTTATGATCACCATCATGAGAGACAAGTGCGTTCAGGAGGTGACTGGATATTATTTCATCACCTATGCCCACTGGGAACAAGATACCCAGATGGTAACCTTGGACACTAAACCAATGGAGTGGATACCCCTACAGTGGATGTATGGATGGACGGTACCCCTATGAATGAGGAATACCGGGGGAGGTATGTGTCTTCCGATTGGAAAGACCCCAGTGGCAGGGATATTAACTTTGACATCAATATAGATGGTTCGTTTATATGGCCTTTTTGCGAGGCAGTAGATGAAGGGTGCTGGACCTTTACACAATGGGTCTATCTGTCTAAATCCAAACCCGTAGGAAAACTAGTGCTACAGGTTGGAGAAAATGACCAATGGTATCCGTTCAAAGGTAGAGGGCAAGTTTGTGTAACCGTGGTGAGGATCCCCTATGAAGCAACAGGTCTCCAACCTGTAAAAATGCATTTAGACTCTTGCAACGCCCCTATCCATCAATTGGCAGATCCTATAGCTCCTCAACTGTCATCCCCATGGAAGATCATCACGGGGACAAAATTCGTCCTATTTACTTGGAGAATTTCCGTAGATGACTTCCGAGTCGACCAATGGGATCACAGATGTGGGGAGTTTGTGAGGAACCAAATTGACATGATAAGAGGTTGGATAGAGGCGGGGCAAGAGGTAAGAAAGGATGATCTCATACACAAGAATCAAAGGGGAAGAAGAGATCTGATAGCCATGGGACTAGGCGGAGGTGCATTGGGAGTGGGCGCCCTGAACACTATGGACATGGAAGTCCTGAGAGGTAAACTTGGGGATGTTGCGCGACACGCCGGAGAAGGATTCGAGACCCAGCTTGATGTAAACCATGTCTTAGAAGGTTTGCAGCATTCGCACATAGATGCCACTACCTCTCTATCTTCTGCTTTACGAGAGAAATTTAGAAGGTTAGTTGTGGGTCTCTTGGAGGAACAGGATAGAGCTCAGCTCGCTCTGGCGTGTACGCAAGTCCAAAGTGAACTCTCGGGCAACCTTAAACATATTGTATCATCATTGTACGGCGGCCACTTCCCATTTAACCTCCGCCAACGGGTAAGTCCTCTTATATCTCCTTTTGCAGCCAATCACACCAACTGGTGGGTAGTCCAGTGGCACGGCTGTAGGAATCTCACTTGCACTGCTTCATCATTGGCTCCTGTATCTGGTCATCTTAGACAGGGTTACAGTGCAGTTAACCTAGGGATTGTCATAAATAACCAGACGGTGCTTCATCCACAGCTCCCCTCGGGCGTTCTAACCTATGAGGGAGGCCATCCTTATCTGTTAGACACAGAGGGATGCTGGAAGAAAGAGGATGCCATCCTCTGTCAAGGTGGTCAGGATCGGGTGTTAAGACACCAGTGCTGGAGCACCGAGGGGTCCTGTGAGATGAAGGCCAGCCCAATGCCCTCCTCCCCTAAATACTTGGGGCAAGGGTATTGGTGCTGGTACCAGAGGCAAAATATGTCCTACACCATTTATGGAACTAATTGCACCGAGAGAGGAGAACTCCTCCCTGGAGCGTATTGCACCCTTAGTCCCGTCCTAGGTTTAGATGTCGCAGAACTACAAGGAAGGACACCAATCACCCCGGAGAAGAGACTCGACATCCGCCCTGATGTTCCGGTGAGACTCCAGAGGATTCCTCTTGGTTTTGGGATAGAGCTCAAACACCTCCTACTAGACTTCAGCCAAGAAGACGAAATACTTCAGAACCTTCGAGAAACTGAGAAACGGGCCACCATCCAACTGACCCACGACAAGAACAAAATAACGGCAATCACTACCGCCTTGGACAAGGACTCCAAAGTTTCCTGGTGGGAAAGTCTGTTCGGCTACAGTCCCAAGGCAACATCCTTCTTTAATCTATTGATACACCCAGTGATAGTTCTTTGGTTCTGGTAATCATCATGTACACGGGACTGTGTCTAATCTACAGGAGGGTCAAGAGACTTGCGGACCAACTAAACCAGAACCAGACAGAGCTTCATGAAGTCAATCGTAGGAGGCTCAGGACTTAGCTCCAACAAAGTCCTGAAACCAGAGACTGTATGGACATACTGTTTCCTATGAGGATCGGGATGAAAATCCAAAGGACATTCTGTAACCTCATAGCATTATATATATATGTGTGTTATAATATAGTAGAGTTTCGTATAAGGGTTCGGGATGTATCCTAGGCCACCCTGTAACCATTATACTGTGTATAGATTCATATTGATGATAAGCATGTGAGTTCCTTGTGTGCCCGTGGAGGCTCTGGGTGCAATTGTGCGACAGCCATACTACATTATGGTTGAACGCACACTTGCATCCTATAGTCATTTCCCAATGACACGGAAGTCTGTTAACTACCGGCATCTTTGGAGGTGTAGAGAGATAGGCCAGGTTGCTGGAGCCTCTATGGGTACACACTAAATTGAATTAGGCTGTATTGGGAGGGATGGGACCTGTTTGTGTGAGTGGGGAAGAGTAGATTCCCTAGGGTCAGGCCCCTCATTACCAAAGCATTTGCCACTTTAACATCGACAATGGTGACTTTTTGTAAGGGTTGGACTGAATGGTGGTAGTGCGGGGTTCCTTCCCGCAGTTAGAATTTAGGTACTATGACATCACCTCTCACCAGAAATTCTGTCCTGCCTTATAAATATCTACGTATCTGTCCATGGGAGAACCTCTCGAACAACTAAGTCTTCAATCAAGATAATTCGTAATTGTGTTAAAAGGCCAACCTACGGCCGTCAGTACCCCAGAAGAAGGTGCTACATAAGGGTAAAGTCATTCCAGAATCATTGGGAGTGACTGACACCGAAGGACTGGCACTGACATTGCGGGGGACTGACGCCGGGAAAGCAACACTGGCAAAGAGAAAGAAAAGACCATACACGGTCGCTGAGTGGAATGATCAAAAGACTGCAAGGGTGAAGCCGTTCCGGAGTCAGACATAAACTACGTTGGGAGTGGCTGTCGCCTGAAGATCATAAGATACCAAGAAAGTTATCCAAGGAGAAGAAGATGGTGTATTCGGTGGATGGAGACCTTTTGATGAGAGGCAGGATGGAGATGTTATACACGATGAGTGATGTCTAGGTACCTAAGAGTCAGATTACTTTAGTCCTCCCTGAACTGTCACCAAGGGTACGATTGAGGAGGCAAATGCCTCCCAACCCTTCCCCCAAAATGTTTATTGTCGTATTCCCGACAACAGGGGGATTGTTGAGGGAAGTGTCATATTTAAATATATATGTATATATGCCTTGACATATATACACATATATTAGCCCTTGTCCAGGTGGGATCTATAGATATGCACGGAGATGTATATAGGTCCCTTTTTGGCCTACATCTCTGTGTATATGTATAGATACATGTATTGATGGACTTAATGTATTGTTCCCTGTGTGTAGGTGTATATTCATGGATGTGCCCCAAACATCAATGAATATACATATGATCCCCCCTCCCCCCCTCACTAGGTATATGTATATATATATGTATGGATATAGATATATATGTGTATGGATGTGCCCCAAGCATCCATACACATATAGTATCAGACCAAATGTGACCCCCCCCCTCCTCCTGCATCCCTGCAGGGGATGAGGAAGGTCACCAGATGGCTGGACAATCATGTCCAGCCTCTGGTGACATCAAAAGGCATAAGGATCAATAGATCCGATGCCTTTTGGTATTTAACTATCCCCAGCTGCTGGGGATAGTTAACATAACAGAGAGAGGGAAACAAACATCCCTCCCTCTGTTATCTGCATACCTCCGGCGCGATAATTATCGCACCGCAAGGTATGCAGAGGACTACAGGCGGAGGATCAAAGGAATCCTCCGCCTAGAAGCGCGCTCTGGGAGGCGCGGGCCGGCGCGGTGACGTCATATCACCGCGCCGGCCCACGTGTTCGGGCCGGCGGCGTGCATGCGCGCCGCGGGACGGGCGGCCTCGGGAGCGAGCGCTGCTGGACTTAAATAGTCCGGCAGCGCTACGCTGAAGTAGTCAGGACGACCACCCCAGCTGAAGAATCATCCCTGGACAAACGAGCCCCCCCTGGACAACGAGCAAGAAATCATAAGTATCACCCCCCCTTATCAGATATATATATATTGCCCTCCTATACCCTATATACCCCCCTATACCACCAACGATTATTATACCCTATATATATACTATACCCTATATACCCCCCTATACCACCAACGATTATTATACCATATATACCCCCCTATACTATACCCTATCAACCCCCCTATACACCCTCCTAACCCTATAGAACCTTATCTCCCTTATTTTCCCCCCATTAGTCCCTTGGTTCCCCTATTCCCCCCATACCTTTACTGCCCCCCCATACAATACCCTAATCCCCTGTGCCCCTGGTTACCCTTACCTTCCCCTGTCCCAAGACATACACATCCCCTGCGTTCACATCCCCTGCTCTCCGTTGTCTCTTACCCGTCCTGCTTCCCCAGCAGCATCTGAAAGTTACCCCTTGTACCCCGTAGGGACAGTGATTAGTAAGGCGGGTTGGTTATTCATATTTGTGTGTATGAATACTATGTGGGGTGGAATTTGGGATTGTGCTGTATAGTTAGAACCGTGTTAGTATATTGTATTAGTGTGTGTATTTATATTGTAGTGCGCGGTTATAACGATATATATCTATCCCCTTGTTATAGATATATATAGTTATAAACATAATAATACCTTTATTGTTGTTAAGTATCGCCGCAATAGAGGTAGTATATTATTGGCATTGTGTTACTAGTGTATAATTAATAAATACGTTGTCATTTACACCTATTGTGTAACGTGTGATTACTAGAGGTAGTCAGTAAGGCGCATGCAGTAAGTGTAGTTGGTGATTAGACTAAGGTAATCAGTAGTAAATTGTTGTTCATTAAGGCATAAATAGGCGGAGTCGTCACAAGACGATTACGCCTACTTATGAATATTAATTATTGAGATTTGCATAAATATCAATAATTAATATCCCCTTTAACAGCTATCTCCGGGTTTGAGATTAACAATAATAAATAATCAGCGAACGCTGCCATTTTGTGGTCAAATTTATTTATTTTCAAGCCTCTAACATTGGAGGTTTGCCTAAGTTTTAAAAGCAGCGTTTCAATGGTTAGTATAAAAAGCGTAGGGGATAGTGGGCATCCCTGTCTGGTACCATTTCCAATGATAAAGGGATCTGACATTGTACCATTCACTAGTATACGGGCTGAGGGGGAGGAGTATAATGTGAAAATTGCCTGTACAAATCTATCCGGGAACTCAAAGGATGACTGATCTGTTTTTCAAACCCTGTTGACTTTCATAAGAACTGATGCAGATCCAGTATTGTTAACAGCAAGAATAGGACTGCAGACTGTATTTTTTTGTGTGGTCAAATATATCAAAAAGCTTAATGAAACCCAGAGTGAAACCCAGAACATGTGTGTGTGAACAGAGCCTTAGCTATAGTCAAGAGATTTCACTAAACGATCAATAAATAGATGGGCTATGGGCTCAAGTTAGCTTTCTATTGACGCATGTTCATTTCAGTCTCTGAAGGCAAATTCATGTATTCTTAGCAGAAAGTAAAAACCAGAACTGAATGTGTTAAATGTTGCAAATCCTTTAAATAATCATCAATTAGTACATGCCACACAGTGACTGGCAGATTAAAAAGTATATCCTAACAAGCTGCAACATCAGAAATAACATGAATTGTACCTAGCTCTGCAAATTAATACCAGAGGGAAATTACCCAGTATCTAATTAGCTCTGGAGTAACAAACCCTCAAACTTTTAATTACAAATATTTATTTTAAACTAATTAGAGTTTTCAGGCCCTTTAGTGGGATTGCACTTTTAGATGCACAGCGGAGCCTATTTTCCAGTAATTATTAGTCTCTTAAACACCCTTCAATGGACGTTAAAAGCCAATATCTGAAGAGAGACCCTTTATCAAATTCAATAGACGATAAGAGAACCGTACAACCATTCTGTAATTAGAGGCCAGATGCAGCAAGCATCCTTCTCCTATCTCTCTGTCCTTTAGTTGCTGAATAACATCTGGTGAGAGCAGAGCTCTGGCTGATAAGATGAAGATATATTTGGAATCTGGTTTTCAGGGGTCCATGTGCATTAGATAGTAGGACAGTCATGTAAAAAAAAAAAAAAAAAGCATTTGCCCCAATTTCTTCTATATTTGTCATACATGAATGTTTCAGATCATCAAACTACATAAATATTAGACAATGAAGTTACTTCACATCACTCTTTTGTTTTGCGTTCTGCTGATCGTCAGAAGAATAGAACACAAAGGAAAAACAGATCCTTTATTTTGAAAACGTTCTTCGTGAAAAACTTTTTCTCCCGTCTAAAATAACGGATCTCAGACAGAAATGGCTAAAAGAGAGCTTTGTAAGAGCTCATTTTTTTGTATGGTGATCTGATAACCATTTTGATAATTTTTTTTCCATTACAACATTTACTATATGGGAAAAAAATACTTTTATATTTTAATAGTTTCGGCATTTTCACACACAAAGATACTAATGATGTTTTTTATTGTTTATTTGTAAAATAGAGAAGGGGTGATTTTTCATTTTATTTTTATTTTTTAAATACTGTATATTTTTAAAAACTTTTTGCCATTTATTTTTATTCCCTTCAGGGGACTTTAACGTGCACTCATTTGACACTTCTATCACAGACTTCAATGGAACCTTGACCACCTTCGGTGAGGAGAGGTGTGGGAATTCTGCCTTATCCATAAATTTTACATAATCCTGACTAATCTTACAAGTTCCATAAAACTGTTTAATGGTGATTGAAAGTATTATGTTTATGGTTGCAAGAATTTCAATTGGGAATATTTGATAGGGTTTCTGAGATGATGTGGGGAAGAAATTACGTCAGTGTGTCGGCCCAACCTGATATTTTCAGTGGGTTCGTCCAAGAAAAGACTAATGTTTATGGCCAGCTTAACTTGCATGGCTACTAGGGTTGAGCGAATCGAAGTGTACTTAGATCTGAATTTCAGGGAAAATTCCATTTGCTGCAAAGCTGAATTTCCTTGTGCTTCATGGTAACTAATTAATTTTCCCTGAAATAGTGTTAAAAAAAAAACATACTCACCTTATCCATTTGAGCGCAAAGAGGCCACCTGTGACCATCTGTATTAAAGATCCCGGCCAGCGTGATGACGTCATCACTCACCGGGCAAGATTTTACGCAGGCTCTTCAGTAAAGATGGCTGCGGCGGCCTCTACGCATGAAATTGGTGAGTGATTTTTTCTTTTTTAGCTATTACCAAATAACCCCTGAAAGCCCTCATTTTTTTAATCTCGGATTCTGTGATCTGCGATGAACGCGGAATCTGAGGGGTTAAGTCATGGGAGCGGCCCGACCGCCGTTCCCCATTATTGCGCCCGCTACTTACAAAGAAATGTACCTTGTGACAAAGTAATTTGTCACAAAGAAAATTTTTGTAAACTTCACTTATCACTAATAGCTACAATCAAATGCACATGAAATTCCTGTATAATCATGCCAACAACTTAGCCGATAAAGGACCAGATAGGCAGATGCCTCTTAATAAATTATTCACATATCTGCCAGTCTGTGCGCTGGAAACTAAAGCCTACAAACTTTTCTTACTACTTTATGAAAGTGGTGATAACCTCTAAAAGTCACAAATTAAGACACAAATGTGGTTTAAAAACATAAATAATTGCCCCCCTATAAATCATTCTCAAACAAAGTTGGAAAACGAATCAACTTCGGATCTTGGATCCAAAGCGCGATTCGCTCACCCCTACTCAACATGACAGGTTCTCTTTGAAGTACTCATATACACACATTAGTCTAAAGTTGATCAAAATGAGTTATTTCAACCAAAACAAACGTCGGGTGAAATTTAGCAACAAATGATCATGTTAGCTGGCTGATGACAGACCATTTGTGTCTGAAAAGTAGTTGGCTGTGTTTGAAATTTTCATTTGATAGTCGGACAAAAGATCTTTCATTCAAAGAAAGATGATTCTCAGAAAGAAGGTTCCCAGAAAGATCTTTTGTCCATCTCCCCATATCATTTAACGTGTTTGGCCAGTTTGAACAACTGTAAAGGCCAATATTGACTAAAATGTGTATGGCCTATCTACTGTGGTTCTAGGAATTTCCAGTACTTTCCTAGCAATTATTTCCTTTCCCTGGACAAGTGTTGGTTTCAGTAACCAACAAACAACTACTGTATATATTGCCTTTCACACTTGCGTTGTTGATTCCAATATTGATATCTGACAGAGGATCTCCATATCAGACTTAAACTGATCCGCTTTGATTTTGCACATCAGGATGCATCCATTCTGTTAGGATGCGGTTGTGTGAAATCAGAAGGGGAAAATAACTGGATCTGTCAATAAAAACGGATCCGTCACCATTGACTTACATTGTTTTCAGTGCAGGATCAATTTTTTTTGTTTTTATGACTGGACACAAAACCAAAGCTTGCAGGTCCGGTTCGGTCAGAAAATGGAATGCCGCCGAAAAGGAAGACATCCTGAACAGATCTCTTTCGATTCAGAATGCATGAGGACTAAACGGAAATGTTTTTTTTCGGTATTGAGATCCTCTGCCTGATCTCAACACCGGAAAACAACAACACAAGTGTGAAAATAGTCTTAGGGAGTCTTAAAGGCAATGCTTTCTGGAAAAAGGTATGCACCTCTCCCACAGAAGAAATAATTTCTCTCTAATGCCACCAATAGATAGCTACCATAGAGGTCAAAGAACAACCCTTGGAGGTTTAAAGCATGACTAGGGATATTAGACAAGTCTCTCCCAAGAGAATTAGAGAGCCATCTGTAAATGGCTGTTGTAACTCTGACACAATGAAAGTAGTGTATACAGTTGCAAGTAAAAGTTAGTGAACCCTTTGGAATTACCTAGATCTCTGCATTGATTACTAATAAACTGTGACCTGAAATTACAGAAAAACACTAACAGTACGCAAGCATTTGCACCGATCATGTATTTTATTGACCACATTGAGTAAACCTCCACAGTACATGGAGGAAAAGTAAGTGAACCTCTGTGTTAATGACTTTTCTAAGAGGTAATTGCAAAAGATGAGACTGTGAGTTTTGCATGTGCTTTGCCTATCATATAAAGGCACACAAAGCCTGCTTGCTGGCAACTCTGTTCTTCTCAAGAAAGATGGTGTGAACCATGCCTGAATGCAAATAAAAATCAGAAGACCTATTATAGAGACTAATGTAGCTGAAAAAGGCTACAAAACATTGCTAAAGACCTGGCTGAACATCCTCCTATGGTTTTCAAAAGTTTTATGGACACATCAGACAAAGTGGAACTTCTTTAGCACAAATGCACAACACTTTGGAGAAAAAAAACTAACGAATACCAACACTAAAACGTCATACCGACTTTGAAGCTTGTGCCTTGCTATAAAAAAAGGAATAATGAATTTTTAGGTGTATCAAAACATTTTACATAATGGACAGCAGTTCATGACCTCAAGCTGAAGAGTTGTGGGATGCAACAAGACAGTGACCCAAATTACACAGGTAAATCTGCTAAAGAATGGTTGAAAAAGATTATTTCTGTTTTTGGAATGGCCAAGCCAAAATCCTAACCCTAAAATGTAACCTTATTGAGATGCAGTTGCATGACCTGAAGAGGGCTGTGTGCGCGCAACAAATACTGGTGAAATGAAGCACATTTTCCGTGAGGAATAGTCCAAAATTTATATTGTGCAAATCAAATGCTTTATATCAAAGGAAAGGATCAATGAAAAAATTTCTAAGGGAATTGATCCTCGAGGTGGACATATAAAACACCTCAAAAAGAGATCGTTGTTAATTTAATTATGTTGTGCAATCAGTAAATCATGGTACAAGCGTCTATGCAAAAATATAAATGATTTATTATACAATAACTTAAAATACAATCAAAGCTTAATGAATCAATAGCATGCAATAACACACAGTAATATGCAGTACCCAAAATTCGCCACTAGATGGCACTAACACTGAGACCAACGTATACACAATACCTCTCAAGCATAAAATGTAATACGATCCATCTCAACCACAATTATCAGATATAAAACTCAGTAATGTTAATGGAAGATACAAACCCTTGCTCTGCACAAACTATGACAAATCTCGGATAATCGCGTAGTATTGCCACACAACTTATAAATTATGAAGCCTGGTATCGACTATGGAATGAAATTATTCCAATCAGAGAGTTTCCTCTGAAATCAATATTAGATCTTTTATACAGTAATATGCATCTTTACTGAATAGTGACAATATTGATGTAGCACTTTTAACACTATACATCTGCCATACAACAGGGAGTTTTCTAAATATCAGGCTAATTAATTTATATCAACACTACACAGGATAAAGTTATACGATACCCGAGAATGCAGATGATGTGCAGAGACTAAGGAAATTCAGCTCCAAATTATTTTCTGGTCATAGAGATTTTTCTCCTGGGCTTTCTTTGTTTCTCTGCATTTTCCTTGTCCCCCCTGTCTTTTTCTCCTGTTGCTCTTTTTTGTTACATCATGTGTGAGTGGTTTATGATCACAAACTTATCAGTTAGACACACCTTCCTAGCTTGGAGTTTTCCAATCATTGTCAGCTAGGCGTGTACATATGATAATGACAGTGATGTCATTGTATTACCCAAAATGCATTTCAGCTGTTGGTGTTATGTTACTCATTTACCCCTAGGTGACACTATTACCTAAGCTATTAGTATAATTCTAGTAAGGGTTAAATATCCAAGTTTGACTTTATCTCACATTTTATACACATGACATATGGAACCTTAAATCAGAGCTCCAGGGACTAGTTCTGATACGTATATCAATTAAGCACAGACTTTTAGGTACCAGTTGGATGTTTCTCACACTTAATTTATGTTACAGATAATATAATGAACCTTGTTCTCTCAGACACTTGTGCCTCCTCTGGGTGATTGATGGTTAGTTAAAATAACACATCTTTCCCTAGACAGACTCATTAACAAGGTTTATACTTAAACTGTTTTCATCATACTCTAGGAATGTATGCGTTCCTATTGAGAAATATATACATGATAGCAGATACATAAATGTCCTTCATAATATTTAATATAAAACATATAGGTCCTAATGCTTTTCTAATACAAACAAAACTAAGGTTGATTATATGGTGTATATAGATATTACAGATTTTCTGCTTCATTAATAGATATCAAACTGTAGAGGTAATTAGTACCAGCTGGGACCAGAGAATATCCTTATCTTAAGGATATTGAGACAAGAATACCTTTTCTCAGACTGGTAGATCCATGAGAAAATAAACCTTATGAACAGTGTTCTTTCCATGAACCTCTCTCAGCCATCTACAAAATACTTAACATATAACAATATGGCCTCTTATAGGTCTAATCAAATCCACTATAAATCGGATATTTTAATATAAATTTTATATACCTATGAAAAGGCCAGCAAAACATTTGGTGAAGGTGTTTGCTGCTAAATTCAAGGGCTCAATTTTTCCCCCTGAACTTTGGATGTGTATTCAATGTATGCAATGTGCTCAATAACATTGTGAACAGTAAAATATTTATGTATTATTTGTTTGTATTTGTCTATAATTGTAATTTAGATAAGACACTTTATTAGAACCCAGTGTAGAAATGCAAGTAATTTCAAATAGTTCATTTACTGCAACTATATTAGTATAAAGCTACTATCAAAGGGCATATCTCTAGCTCTGATGGACTGCCCTTGAAAGGGAAAAAAAAAATCCTATTTCTTTATAAATGCTATACCTGGAGTAATTTTAAGAAAATGAAACATGCTCAGCAATCAGTACATAACGACAATGCTGTCAAAATCTTACAAAAATGTCTTATCTCTTTTACTTACAGAAATACAAGGATTTGTCAAAACTCATTGGCCCATATTTACAATCACTGTCTAAAAGTTAGACTGGTGCTTGATGATACACTTAAAGGGGTTCTCCAGGCTTTTAATATTGACCTATGCTCAGGATAGGTCATCAATATCCGACACCTGCACCCCGCCCATCAGCTGTATGAGGAGAGGATACAGGAAGGGAGACGACACGTGCACACTGCACACGCTGTCTCCTCATACAGCTGATCGGCGGCTGTGCCGGGTGTCGGACCGCCGCCGATCTGAGATTGATTACCTAACCTGAAGATAGGCCATCAATATTAAAAGCCCGGAGAACCCCTTTAATGTGTTGCAAAGCATATACACCAGCTTTTCAGGCAGATATTGATTAGTAAATTTCCCCAACAACCAATATGGCTACACATCCAGTAATCACCTTTGGAAAAAAAATGACCAGGGCAAGTGAAAAGAAGAAAATACATGATAAACAGAATTATTAAAGAAGCACTCCCACAAAATTTGTATTCTCTGACTTGTTAAAAAGGTACATGATGTAAACTGTAGTGAAGGTAATTTTCCTACAAGTGACTGAATTTGTGAGTTACCGCCTCCCTTCTGATCCTCAGCTGTGTCATGTGACCAAGACTCTGAATCTCCAAATAACAAAGCATCTTATGTGTGGACAGGTAGTCATTTTCTGTATGTATTCCTATGGGAGCCTCAATGTCAGTCTCATAGGAATAAATAGAGAAGTAACGGACGTCTTCTCGTGTCATTTGGAAATCAGTGCTGGTCACATGACACCATTAGGGATAAGAAGGATGGTTATATCTCACAAATACAGTTACAGTTAAGAAGATTATCTTCACTACAGGTCAGAATAAAATTTTTGAGTGAGTGTTACTTTAAGCTTTGACTATTACAATAACGTAATTCACAAAGATAGAGCCATTAATTCTTGAATTTTTAGTAGATGTCCTCTTGAAACTTAAAAATAAATTTACATAAAGCATTGCAATCAGATTTATTTCCCTTTATTTTGTCTGCGTGCTACCTCGAGCCCCAATGCACACAAATCTGCTATTGCATTACTATATGCAGTTTTGATGGTCTTTTTTTGTTTAGGTGTTTTCCCCTGTAGAGAAGGGGATGACAAAACTCCAAAAGCGCCACTGTGCAAAAAACACTTGTTAGCCCTGCATTTCATATTTCTCATGGACTTCAACTAACATATGGAGCATTTTATAGCAAAAACCACAGCAAAAACTGCATATGCAAATCAAAACACTAAAACAACAAAAGTGCACAAAAAGCCACAAAATACCTTATACATTTATCACAAGGGTTAAACATTCTGATATGTAACATTGTAAATTTACATTGTATAGAAGGACTCCTGTACTCCACTTTGAGTTTTTGGTACAAAGCTTTATTTAGTGCGGTTCCAGTCAAAAAAAACGTTTTCGGCTGAATAGCCTTCTTCAGTGTAACCGGATTGTGGCCGCAGGGTATAAAAAGCTGAGTGGGGGCGAATTCCCTCAGTGGGTGGCAGGATGCGCTGCTTTTAACTGGGCTCTGTGTCCCTTGGCTCGTGGTCCGGGAGGCTGAGGCCTGTATTCATGGCTACCCGGAATACAGGCCTCAGCCTCCCGGACCACGAGCCAAGGGACACAGAGCCCAGTTAAAAGCAGCGCATCCTGCCACCCACTGAGGGAATTCGCCCCCACTCAGCTTTTTATACCCTGCGGCCACAATCCGGTTACACTGAAGAAGGCTATTCAGCCGAAAACGTTTTTTTTGACTGGAACCGCACTAAATAAAGCTTTGTACCAAAAACTCAAAGTGGAGTACAGGAGTCCTTCTATACTATATATCTGGTTTGGGAACCATCTCCTAATACCCACGCTATCCGATTGGAGAACCATCCAACCTTATAACATTGTAAATTTACATGTGGCAAGATTCACCTATCCCACCTAGTCACAGTCCCTTCACATTTTGTTCCAATGTGGCAATTTTGTAAAGGTTTGACTTGTCAGTATAAAATGCATTAGATTCTAAATTCGACAGTTCTCCTTTCTATGCAAAGTGTGCACAGTTCTCTTTCCAGTGTACCAGAGAGCAGGGCTACTTCTTGGAGCTTCTTCAAGATAGATAATCTCAAGTTATCTTTGGATACACCTGAAAATGCAGAGTGAAAGGTTAACCTAAAGTACTCTTACAAAGTCAATTCCAGGGAATAACAAATTGAAGATACAAAAGTATCCAATTAGAGGTGAAGCACGACATATAAAGGGGAATGTCTCATGCATTTCATATTGGTTTCATTAATTCGATTTTAATATGTTAAACATAAATTTTATGATTGCGTGATTTTTAGGTATTTTTTTTGTAATTTCCTGTTGGCAGCCATATTGGACACATACTCTTCCTTCCTGTTTTAACAATCTTCATTTATATATAGCACCAACATATTCCACATCATTTTAAAATACAGAGATTGGCAACAGCCCATTCTTCCAGAGACTAAGAGGTGGCAAAAGAGCTCCATAGCCTTATCTTTATGTGTATTGTATAATGTTATTCTATGTAGGCTTCCATCACTACAACAGAGCTGTCGCTATAGGCTGTATTACTTACAGCAATCATGCAGGTGATTTTTAAACATGTTAAAGGTTCCAACTGCCCAGTGAATGAGGGGTTGCTTGCTCATCGGGTAATCGCGGTAGTATTACACTGCCAGATTACTCTACTGACCCTGGCTGAATCTGCACAGCAAAGCTGGAAAATGAACTACAGAAGTAGTATAATAAATAAAACAGCAAAAATAAAGATATATACCATTTTTCACCCTAAAAGACGCACCTTTTTTCCCTCCAAAGTAAGGGGAAAATGTCAGTGCGACTTGTGGGGCGAACACTAATGAGCACTTCCTTTATAGAAGTGCTCATTAGTACAAGAAAACCAAAAAAGCAATGAATGAAGCGCTCCCCCGGCTCTGTACTCAACATTTCCTGGGCAGCTCACTGTGCTGTGACTGTGCACAGCGTGAGGACATCAGCACTTGGTGACCTCACGCTGTATGTGTCAGGTCACAGCACAGCAAGTGGCAGGAAGAACACTGGATGCCAGGAGCAGCGGCGGGGACCAGAGCAGGAAAGGTACGTTGATTTTTTATTTATTTTTTCTACTCTGAGCATTGGATCTGATCTGAGATCTGAGTGGGGCCTCTTATTCACATTGGGGCTCTGATATGAGTTTTGCTTTGGAGCATTCACATTTGTGGTCTGGTCTGAGGTCTGAATGGGGGTTCTTCATCACATCAGTGCTCTGATCTTAGGTCTGCTTGGGGGTCATTCACATTGGGATCTGAACTGAGGTCTGATTGCGGGTCTTATTAACATTAGGGCTCTGATTAACATTAGAGGTCTGATTAGTGGTCTGATCTGAGGTCTAATGAAAAATATTTTTCCCTCCTCTAAAACCTAGGTGCATCTTATGGGCAAGTGTATATTTGATTATTTGGTTTTCTTCTGGTGTTGTATCATGATAAATTAGTTAATATGCATCCCCAAAATACCTATTGGTATTATATAGGGATGTCCCAATACCAGTATCGGTATTTGGACCGATACCGGACATTTGCACGACGTTCCCAGCTTTGGAAGGAGGTGCGCCGCGCAGGCGCACAACGACTGGGTAGGGAAATTTCACACCAGAGTTGGGGAGAAGGGGCCACCTAATGTGCTTGCGCCTTACCTCTCAGCTGGCTCGAGATGAACAGCTGCGGCGGGTCCCATGTCTGCTTCCGTGCGGCTGCGACGCTCCCAGCCAAAGGCTGTCCGGGCATGCTGGGAGTTGTAGTTTTGCAACAGCTTGAGGCACATTGGTTGGGAAACACTGTTATATGCCCTTTTATTAATTTATTAACCCTTGTACAATGAAAAAGTAAAGCAGTTGTCCATAGCAACCAAATTCCAGCTTTAATTTTTTTCATTGCTATCAGCAACTGCGCCGCTGTTTCTTTGTGCAAGGTTTGATAAATCTCCCCTATGACTAAATTAAATTGAAATTTTCTGTAAAAACATTACCACACCATAATTGGTATCGGTGAGTACTTAAATAAAAGTATCGGTACTCGGTCTTAAAAAAAAATGCTATCGGGACATCCCTAGTATTATATGGCTGGCTCATATTAATGGCTAAGCCAGCCTCCTCTGTCTTTGCATCAATTGTAAGAACAAGTGGCTGGCTTGGTATTGAAATGAGAAAGTCCACAAGGCCTCTCCATCTGGTTTCGTGCAAAAGCAGTACCCCCTCTCCTGTGTTGAACACAAGCTGGAAGTGAAGATCTTTAAATCATAGTTTGCCCCCCCCCCCCCTTTTAAGGAGGTGAATCCATTGTTTTCTGATTGGTGCGGTCCCACCTTTAAGTGAGGTGAATCCATTGTTCTCCTGATTGGTGGAGGTCCAAGCTGTTGGAGCTGGTCTTGACCACTTATGGACGTCACATCCTAGCAATATGCAATTAATAACTATCAGGAAGAAAAATTTATGGCGTAAATCACAATCCTGCAAGGATTTATGTGCTGAATATGTAAAGTTTATCTACATAATTCCGAATAATGTATTTTTCATTGGCAAATTTCCAGTTCCCCAAAGTATTCCATACATGTTGGAAACATTTGTTTATCCTTTTCTTACATTTACCATATACAAGTCTATTTCTAGTACTAGAATGCATAGGATAGCTACACAGGATAAGACACTTAAGCCCAGATTTATCAAGACCAGCCTATGGCACGCTGGTCTTGCACTGCCAGAGCCACAGGCCTTGTCATAAATTACCGTAGATATGTCCACCGGCAGTTCGTGCTCCAGACTGAAATCTACTCGCAGCTGGCATAGATTTCAGTCATCATTTACACTCATTTCTGGCATAAATTATGGTAAATGTGTCAGTGCTGATCCTCTCCCTTGCCGGAAACTATAGATGGCGCTGTAAAAAAGCCAGTTGCAACTAAATCTAGTCACTATGGCATTGACAGATTTTGCAACTTTGTAATGCCAAATCCATGGCCTAGAGGGGTGATAAGTCATAAGAAGTGCATGGATGGCTCTCTGTATTCCCCTTGATTTACTCGCTGTCATTTCAGCATACAGGAGGGCATTAGTTTTGAACCTCTGCACTTTGTTTGCTGCATTTGTGTATAAGGAATTACATTTCTCCCGGGACATATTAACTTCCTGCTGCTATTTTTGTCACTCTCCAGTTGTAGCATCAGCTATTTCTATTTTAAAGTGCCTGCCCTATCCACGAACTGGCAGGACCACTTCTATTTTTACCAGTCCCTCCTTTGCCAGATGCTTGGACTCTATGCACTTTCATTGGAGCTTAGATGACATGTTACAGATCACTTTGCTACTAGGTCACAGTGCAGTATGATATGGCCTGAAAGGCTACCTCTGGATAATCTCACTACAGTATATACACAGTAAATGTAAAGTGTAAGAAATGTAATACACATTCATTAGCCTTTCTGCAAATAGAGGCAGCTGTATGTAACTTGCTGCAATTACATGTACAGCTACGTCCAATTTGTTAACTTGGCAGTGACACTATAAAGTATCACAGCCCCAGAGTCTCCGCTCTTACCAAGAGCAGTGACATGGGAGAAGTTGGCAAGGAACCAATCTGTGCAGACTAACCAATCGAAGTGTAGGTAGTGTAAAAATGCTGGTTTCAGGCTCTGATCTCCACTCTGGGGTCAGAGCCTAAAATCAGGCATGACTCCCTATGTGCCCCTGATGCCCCCAGTGTGATCCCCTGGTATGGGTTGGCAGCTGTGGAATGGGAACGCTCTGCTGAAATGACTGGGATTGGTGCTGCCCACTGATCCTGGGAGTGTAATCCTTTAGATGGGGTTAACAGAGGGAAGGAGGTCCCTCTCTCCCCACTAGGCCGCCGCGCTGCGATGGCAGCACTTTGATGGTTGCCATGGCAACCGGACATCTTACAAAGGCATACAGGCTTGCCATGTATCTATACCTGACAGACCCTGCAGAGTCTGATCAGGCTAAGTGTCAGTGTAAAACTATAGAAGAGTATAGCAGAGTATAGTACAGCTATCAGCCCCACTGGATCTTCAAGATCTAAGTGGGACTTAGAAAAAAAAAAGTGTAAAAAAAAAAAGTTAAAATATTTAAATAAAAAAATAAAATACCTTTTCCCATATCTGCAAGAGAAGAAAAAAAAGATAGAGGACAGCGCCTCTTGTGTGGTGTTGCCAGGGCCGTCTTTAAGAAGGGGCAAAAGGGGCAGCTGCCCCGGGCCCAGTTGCTCCTGGGGGGCCCAAGGCAGCTGCCTCTTGAGCCCTGCTAGCCACTGCCCCGGGTGTCAGGCTGTCAGCTACACAGGGGCGTGCTGCCATACGATGCCTGCCGGCACTCCAGGCTGCAAATTGTGAGAACTGTGATTCTCTTTGGAGAAAGGACCTTAGATGACATCATCACCATGTGACCAGTAACCTAGCAATATTACTGGTCACATGGCTATGAGGTCATCAAAGGTCCTGTCTACCAGAAGTGTTGCTGCAGGAGAAGTTTGCCTTAACTGTGGAGCCTTTTTTGTGAAGATTACATAAGTAAAAGGTGACATGGGCTGTTATGCTAATATACTGTAAGCTGCTGTATACTGTGGGGTGCTATACTGCTCTGCTGTATACTGTGGGGGGCTGTATATTTTGGGGTACTGTATACTGTGGGGTACTGTATACTGTGGGGTGCTATACTGCACTACTGTATACTGTGGGGTGCTGTATATTGTGGTGTGCTATACTGCTCTACTGTATACTGTGGGGTGTTGTATACTGTGGGGGGCTGTATACTGTATATTGTGGGGTGCTTTATATTTTGGGGTGCTGTATACTGTGGGGTGCTATACTGATCTACTGTATACTGTGAGGTGCTGTATACTGTATACTGTGAGGTGCAGTATTCTGTATACTGTGAGGTGCTGTATTCTATGGGTGCTGTATATTGTGGAGTTTTATACTGTTGTACTGTATACTGTGGGGTGCTGTATACTGTGAGGTGCGGTATTCTGTATAGTTTGGTGTGCTGTATACTGTATACTGTGAGGTGCTGTATACTGTGGAGTGCTATACTGCTGTGCTGTATACTGTGGGGGGCTGTACACTGTGGGGGCTATATATTGTAGGATGCTGTATAGTGTGGGGTGCTGTATAGTGGGTGCTGTATAGTGTATAGTTTGGGGTGCTGTATGCTGTATATTGTGGGGTGCTATACTGCTCTACTGTATACTGTGAGGTGCTGTATACTGTGGGGTGCTGTATAATGTGGGTGTTATACTGCTCTACTATATACTGTGGGGTGCTGTATAGTGTGGGGTGCTATACTGCATACTGTGGGGTGCTGTATACTATAGGGTGCTATACTGCATACTGTGGGTTGCTGTATACTATAGGGTGCTATACTGCATACTGTGGGTTGCTGTATACTATAGGGTGCTATACTGCATACTGTGGGGTGCTGTATACTATAGGGTGCTATACTGCATACTGTGGGTTGCTGTATACTATAGGGTGCTATACTGCATACTGTGGGGTGCTGTATACTATAGGGTGCTATACTGCATACTGTGGGGTGCTGTACACTATAGGGTGCTATACTGCATACTGTGGGGTGCTCTATACTATAGGGTGCTATAGTGCATGCTGTGGGGTGCTGGGGTGCACTGTAACGCTAGGGTGAGCCGAGCCCCGGTCTCCTTCCTGCAGAGTGGTGCCCACTTCCAGCCATGAGCCCAGCTGTCCAGAGCACTGATCCTGAGCCGCTGGAGTCTTCAGAACTGGATGTATTTACAGTCATTCACTGTACTCTACCAGATGTGTGGATTTTTTGTGTGTGTGTTGTGGTGGAGGGCGTGATTGCCTGCTAGGGTGTGGGAAAAGCGGGATCCAGGGGGCCCAAGTAAATTTTTGCCCAGTGTCAAATCAATATTGAAGACGGCCCTGGGTGTTGCTGAAAATATTATTCTGTATAAATATAACATTTGCTTACCAGATACTGTTGTGAGGTAGTCCCGACCAGCACACGGGGGCTTGGCTGCAGCCTGGGTTCTTGCCTGCACCCAAAAATACGGGTGCTGGAGCTGAAGTCAGACGTGGGTTGAGAAAAGCCAGTTGAACCTCTTCTGTGGGCGCTGCCAAGGATACCATTAAAGTCGAACGTATAGTTCCAATAGCTTTATTGTCTACGCGTTTTAGGGGTGAATAACCCCCTTCATCAGGACAGTAACACCTGATGAAGGGGTTCATTCACCCCTGAAACGCGTAGACAATGAAGCTATTGGAACTATACGTTAGACTTTAATGGTATCCTTGGCAGCGCCCACAAAAGAGGTTCAACTGTCTTTTCTCAATCCAAGTCTTTTCCCATATCCGCTCATTTATAATTGATTAAAAAATGAAAAAATAAACTACACATATTGGGTATTGCAGCAGGCCATAACGACCTGATCTATAAAAAGATCATGTTACTAATTCCACGTGGTGAACGCAGTACCATAAAAAAAAAAATAGAAAACAATGACAGAATTGCTGTTTTTGTCACCTCACCTCCCAAAAAATTGAATTAAAAGGTGATCAAAAAGTCATATGTATCCCTAAATGGTATCAATAAAAACTACAGCCTGTCCCGCCTCAAACAATCCCTCACACAGTTACAGTGGTGAAAAAATAAAAATGGATGTTAGTACAGTTGCAATAAAAAGTATGTGAACCCTTTGGAATGATATGGATTTCTGCACAAATTGTTAATAAAATGTGATCTGATCTTCATCTAAGTCACAACAATAGACAATCACAGTCGGCTTAAACTAATAACACACAAAGAATTTAATGTTACCATGTTTTTATTAAAGACACCATGCAAACATTCACAGTGCAGGTGGAAAAAGTATGTGAACCCTTGGATTTAATAACTGGTTGAACCTCTTTTGGCAGCAATAACTTCAACCAAACGTTTCCTGTAGTTGCAGATCAGACGTGCACAACGGTCAGGAGTAATTCTTCACCATTCCTCTTTACAGAACTGTTTCAGTTCAGCAATATTCTTGGGGTGTCTGGTGTGAATCGCTTTCTTGAGGTCATGCCACAGCATCTCCATCGGGTTGAGGTCAGGACTCTGACTGGGCCACTCCAGGAGGCGTATTTTCTTCTGTTTAAGCCATTCTGTTGTTGATTTACTTCTATGCTTTGGGTTGTTGTCCTGTTGCAACACCCATCTTCTGTTGAGCTTCAGCTGGTGGACAGATGGCCTTAAGTTCTCCTGCAAAATGTCTTGATAAACTTTGGAATTCATTTTTCCTTCAATGATAGCAATCCGTCCAGGCCCTGACGCAGCAAAGCATAGATAGAAAATATGACCTGATCTTGCAGTACTAATCCTTCCACTATGTTTAGTTTATTATTGTATGTTTACTATACTTTTTATTTTTATTTTTTTGGGGGTATTTGCACATATAGAGTTAATTATGTGGCGGTGGCTGCAGTTAATTTATTTTTAATTGCCTCCAGCCCATGTAGACCATGTAACCTCCTCCTGTTTTTTGGTTGGGGGGGACATTGCTTTATATGGACTGGCATTCCAGTGTATAGTTAGTTGTCATGAGTAAGGACCATTACTTTTTTTAGGTCCGAAACGCATAGAACCTGTAAGTTTTTTCCTGTATGTGGAGATTTTAACGTTGGAATAAAGTGACACATTTTTCAGAAGCTGGATTTCTTTTTTTTCTGTCTACAATTCATGTCAGCAGGGTCCGGGCTGTATCCGTGCTTCTGAGTGGCCGAACGCAGGTAAGCCCTGATTCAATTATCTTTTTCCACTGCCAGTTTTACTCCTTCACCCTCCTCCTATAGTGAGATTGCAACTTTTAAAAAAAAAGTCTCAATAATAAGTCTGGAGTGAAACTCATTAATACAGCTAACCACACCCACTTTTCCACCTACATTGCAAAACTGGAGTGAGTGGTGTAAAACAGCCAAAAGTCGCAACATTTTTGCGCAAGTGAGTGCAAAAAGTCACAAAAGCCATATTTTGCAACTTTTTGAAGCCAGAATTCTGGAGTGAAGGCATGATAAATCTGCGCCCGAATTTTTATCATAACACAAAAAAAAATTATCATAGTCGCTGTCCCTAGGAAATTCATTGAGTAGCTTGATAATCTCTTCAAAATCGCTACCATTAAGTGAGTAGCTAGACTTTATTTAGAGATTTAGGGGGGCATTTATAAGGACTGCCGATTTAGACTCCAGTCTTCATCCCTCCTGCACTGGCGGTTCATCTGCATAAAGTTATGTAGAGGTGCCAAGCAGGTAGACTTTACACTTGTTTAAATCTACGCCAGCTCCCTTGCTTTTATACGCCTAAAACAGGCATAGAAAATGATAAATGAGATGGGCCTGCCGACCCGTCCTTTTCCTCGCCCACTCAACACCCCCTTTTTTAGACCTGGCGTGAGCAGTGAAAAGGGGGAAAAAGTTACCGATTGCGGCACAAATAACCTTAATGCCAAAAAGTTGTGTATATTTGTTAGTAAATGACCCCCTTAATGTCTAAAAAAAGTCTCTGTGAAATCAATACTTCATTTGCAAGAGATTTTTATGCTACTTGATGGAGGAAACAATAGCTCTGAATTGCGAGCTAGTATTAATAAAAAATCAATAGCTATTAACTTGTCTATGGTGATTTCACAGCAATCTTATTTATTTATATTATGCACTTATATAGCACTACTATATTCCGCAGCGCTTTACAGACATTAGCATCTGCCCCTAATGGGGCTCACAATCTAAGTTCCCTATGAGTATGTCTTTGGCGTGTTGGAGGAAACCAGAATACACGCAGGAAACCCACGCAAACATGGTAAGAACATACAAATTCCATGCAGATGTTGTCCTTGGTCAGATTCAAACCTAGGACCCCATTGCTCTAAAGCACCAGTGCTGACCACTCAGCTACCGTGTTGCTTATCCCTAGCAATTAAACTGCTCTAGCAGTAGTCCAGCAATACTCACTCGTCTGCAGCAATTTTGAAGATAGGGCAATTCTGCTGCCTGTTTCTGCACATGCCCTGTGGATACCAGCATTTGCTGTCAACACCTGTGCAGAATACAGTTGCAAGAAAAAGTATGTGAACCCTTTGGAATGATATGGATTTCTGCACAAATTAGTCATAAAATGTGATCTGATCTTCATCTAAGTCACAACAATAGACAATCACAGTCTGCTTAAACTAATAACACACAAAGAATTAAATGTTACCATGTTGTTATTAAACACACCATGTAAACATTCATAGTGCAGGTGGAAAAAGTATGTGAACCCCTAGACTAATGACATCTCCAAGAGCTAAATTGGAGTGAGGTGTCAGCCAAATGGAGTCCAATCAATGAGATGAGATTGGAGGTGTTGGTTACAGCTGCCCTGCCCTATAAAACACACACACCAGTTCTGGGTTTCCTTTTCACAAGAAGCATTGCCTGATGTGAATGATGTCTCGCACAAAAGAGCTCTCAGAAGACCTACGATTAAGAATTGTTGACTTGCATAAAGCTGGAAAGGGTTATAAAAGTATCTCCAAAAGCCTTGCTGTTCATCAGTCCACGGTAAGACAAATTGTCTATAAATGGAGAAATTTCAACACTGCTGCTACTCTCCCTAGGAGTGGCCGTCCTGTAAAGATGACTGCAAGCGCACAGCGCAGACTGCTCAATGAGGTGAATAAGAATCCTAGAGTGTCAGCTAAAGACTCACAAAAGTCTCTGGCATATGCTAACATCCCTGTTAGTGAATCTACGATACGTAAAACAGTAAACAAGAATGGATTTCATGGGAGGATACCATAGAGGAAGCCACTGCTGTCCCAAAAAAAAAAAAAATTTCTGCACGTTTACAGTTTGCACAAGAGCACCTGGATGTTCCATAGCAGGAGTGGCAAAATATTCAGTGGACAGATGAAACCAAAGTTGAGATGTTTGGAAGAAACACACAACACTATGTGTGGAGAAAAAGAGGCACAGCACACCAACATCAAAATCTCATCCCAACTGTGAAGTATGGTGGTGGGGGGCATCATGGTTTGGGGCTTCATTGCTGCGTCAGGGCCTGGACGGATTGCTATCATTGAAGAAAAAATGAATTCCCAAGTGTATTAAGACATTTTGCAGGAGAACTTAAGGCCATCTGTCCACCAGCTGAAGCTCAACAGAAGATGGCTGTTGCAACAGGACAACAACCCAAAGCATAGAAGTAAATCAACAACAGAATGGCTTAAACAGAAGAAAATACGCCTCCTGGAGTGGCCCAGTCAGAGTCCTGACCTCAACCCGATGGAGATGCTGTGGCATGACCTCAAGGAAGCGATTCACACCAGACATCCCAAGAATATTGCTGAACTGAAACAGTTCTGTAAAGAGGAATGGTGAAGAATTACTCCTGACCGTTGTGCACGTCTGATCTGCAACTACAGAAAGCGTTTGGTTGAAGTTATTGCTGCCAAAAGAGGTTCAACCAGTTATTAAATCCAAAGGTTCACATACTTTTCCACCTGCACTGAGAATGTTTACATAGTGTGTTCAATAAAAACATGGTAACATTTAATTATTTGTGTGTTATTAGTTTAAGCAGATTGTGATTGTCTATTGTTGTGACTTAGATGAAGATCAAATCACATTTTATGACCAATTTGTGCAGAAATCCATATCATTCCAAAGGGTTCACATACTTTTTCTTGCAACTGTATATCACCCCACCACACGAGCAACAAGTCATCTATAAACCTTCCATATCATTTTATGGATCCCACATAAGGGTTCACATCAGAGAATAGAAAATGTCTCTCCCACCACGCCATATATATATATTCGCAATGGAGGGGGAGAATTTTGCCCCCATCGACACTCCAGAAATGTGTAAATAATATAAATTATTATACATTAAAAAAAATTATGTTTTAGCAAAAAATGTACAGAAACAAAAATAAAATTCGGGAGTGTCGATGTGTAATTACTATAGGTCCAAAGGAACCATTGGAGGGCTATGAGTGCCTTCTTTTTAATTGCCTCCAGCCCATGTAGACAATGTGACCTCCTCCTGTTTTTTGGTTGGGGGGACATTGCTTTATATGGACTGGCATTCCAGTGTATAGTTGTAATGAGTAAGGACCATTACGTTTTTTTAGGAGGAAAACTGGAGTAGATTTTCTAGGCAAAATAATTAGTTTTAAGGATAAGACAAATTTATCAAACAACTTGAGGCATTTGATAAATGTGGCATAAAGTACAACAACGCAGACTCAAGCAAAACTTCTTCAAATGCTCCTCTTATGATAAATTTCCCCCTCTAAATGTAGTGTAGTCACCACAAAATGCAATGTAATCGGAATGCATCTTATTGGGAAAACTGAGCAGATTGATATATATGTGTGGGAAAGGATTCAGTAAAACCTGTAATGTATACATTTATATCTTTGCTCTTTCCAACAGCTATTGGTACAGGGAGTAGGTGACTGACAGCCATCTCTCTAGAGTCTCTAGAAAACTCTTTTAAGGATTTTTGATGATGTAATCAATGGGAGGAGCCAGAGCAGTAAAACTATACAGCTGGCATTAGTGTAGGGAAATGTGAGGTTTTATTTAAGATAAGTGTGTGTGTGTGTAGCAGTGCCTTATGTTTGTAACAGAACTGTATGGGAGTAGCAGAGCTGTATGTGTGTATGGCAGTGCTGTCTCTGTGTTTGTATCACTGACAAATACTTACAAATAATCTAGCAGAACAAGAAGCATGACAGGACACAACAGAGCAATGACAGGAGATACATTTATTTGGATACGTACATTTAATGAGGTGACCACATGCACAATTGCTGGTTGTTACAATGGTCAGCAGATGACACACTAAGGCCTCTTTCACACAAGCGTGTCCGGATGCGTCCCGGTGCGTTGCGGCAAACCTGCGCTAGTAGATACGCAATTCCCTTGTTCGGTTTTTATCACGCGGGTGCAATGCGTTTTGCACTCGCGTGATAAAAAACTGAATGTGGTACCCAGATCCGAACTTCTTCACAGAAGTTCAGGTTTGGGTTCAAGGTTGTGTAGATTGTATTATTTTCCCTTATAGCATGGTTATAAGGGAAACGAATAGCATTCTGAATACAGAATGCATAGTACAATAGGGCTGGAGGGGTTAAAAAAAAATTGTAAAAAATTTGACTCACCTTAATCCACTTGTTCACGCAGCGGCATCTCTTCTGTCTTCTTTTGTGAGGAATAGGACCTTTGATGATGTCACTACGCTTATCACATGGTCCATCACATGATCTTTTACCATGGTGATGGATCATGTGACGGATAATGTGATGAATGTAGTGACGTCATCAAAGGTCCTATTCCTCACAAAAGAAGACAGAAGAGATGCCTGCTGCGCGAACAAGTGGATTAAGGTGAGTTAAAAAAAAAAAATTTAACCCCTCCAGCACTATTGTACTATGCATTCTGTATTTAGAATGCTATTATTTTCCCTTATAACGATGTTATAAGGGAAAATAATAATGATCGAATCCCCATCTCGATCGTCACCTAGCAACCGTGCGTGAAAATCGCACCGCATACACACTTGCTTGCGGATGTTTGCGATTTTCACGCAACCCTATTCATTTCTATGGGGCCTGCGTTACGTGAAAAACGCACAAAAAGGAGCATGCTGCGATTTTCACGCAACGCACAAGTGATGTGTGAAAATCACCGCTCATGTGCACAGCCCCATAGAAATGAATGGGTCGGTATTCAGTGCGGGTGCAATGCGTTCACCTCACGCATTGCACCCGCGCGGAAATCTCGCTCGTGTAAAAGGGGCCTCAGGGTAACAGAAGCTGACCAAAACTATTCTCCTCCCCCTTACACCACACCCTAAAGTTACTGACCTTGATCCCTCCACTTAAGTAAACCACATTTTCTTCAGAGGATCTAGAAAATATTTTTTCAAATTTTCTGTCTAAACCTGAGATGCATCTTATAAAGTAAAAAATACGGTATATCAATCTGCTCTGTTTCTCCCGCTCTCGCTCTATAACATGATGCTTTCAGATTGCATTTCATTTTGTGGTGGCAGGTTCTCTTTAGGTCCTTTGACAGGGACCTATAATTAGGCCAGTTAGTAGAAATGCTTGTTCCTGATATTTGGCCTGTATAAGGGGTGCCAGCAATCACCTGATAGACAAGCCAAAGCTTATTTATTGGGTGATAATGTCTTTCAGCAAGTACCTAAAATCACTATACAGTATCTATGCAGCCACTTATTCTGTGTGAACAGGGATCTTCTGCCCAGGAACAATTATTTTCTATGGTGACAAGTAGCGATCACCAGGGGCTGACTGTCCATAGACCCTTAGAACCCTTTCAGATGAGCAAGTTTCACGCTGCAGACTAGCAGCGCAGCACCCGTCCTGAACTTCCAGCACTGCTGGGGTCGCATAGCATTATATTGATTTATGATGCTATGTAACTCTTAGGCCTCTTTCACAGATTTCCACGCGGGTCCAATGCATGAGGTGAACGCATTGCGCCCGCACTGAATCCGGACCCATTCATTTTTTATGGGGCTGTGCACATGAGCGGTGATTTTCACGCATCACTTGTGCGTTGCGTGAAAATCGCAGCATGCTCTATTTTTTGCGTTTTTCACGCAATGCATGCCCCATAGAAGTGTATGGGGCTTTGTGAAAATCGCAAGCATCCACAAGCAAGTGCAGATGCGGTGCGATTTTCACGCACGTTGCTAGGAGACGATTGGGATGGGGACCCGATAATTATTATTTTCCCTTATAATATGGTTATAAGGGAAAATAATAGCATTCTTAATACAGAATGCTTAGTAAAATAGTAAAGGAGGGGTTAAAAAAAAGAAAAAATAATTTAACTCACCTTAATCCACTTGTTCGCGTAGCCCTGCTTCTCTTCTTTCTTCTTCTTTGAGGAAAAGGACCCATGGTGATGTCATTGCACTCATCACATGATCCGTCACATGATCCATCACCATGGTAAAAGATCATGTGAAGGACCATGTGATGAGCGCAGTGACCTCACCACAGGTCCTATTCATCCTGGACAGAAGAGAAGCCGGGCTGCGTGAACAAGTGGATGAGGTGAGTTAAATTATTAGTATTTATTTTTAAACCCCTCTAGCCCTATTGTACTAAGCATTCTGTATTAAGAATGCTATTATTTTCCCTTATAACCATGTTATAAGGGAAAATAATAAAATCTACACAACACCGAACTCAAACACGACAGTTCTAGAATGTATAACACTGACATAATGCTGCCAGTGTTATGCAATAGATTCCAGACCTCTGAGGGTTACATAGCATTATAAATCAATATAATGCTATGTGACCCCGGCAGTGATGGAAGTTCAGGACGGGTGCTGCTCTGCGAGTCCAGAGCCTGAAACTTGCTCGTCTGAAAGGGGCTTTACAGGGAAATTTCCCGGTGGCTGATGGCCAGGGGTCTGTCCGAACCCTCCTTATGGCCGCTATTGAGGTACATGGTGATCTACTGCTCTCAGCATTAATTAATGTAGGAGCATCAGGTATTTATGCATCTGGCCAGAAGCCACAGGTGTCCTCCTGAATTCAACTGTATCACCGTCCTCAATACGCTGCTGCTAGGGCAGTATTTTCTTCTGCACTGTGGTATTTGCTTCTGCTGAGCAGTATTTAATGTCTCACTGTGGTATTTGGTTCTGCAGGGTAGTATTGTGCGCTGCACCATGGTATTGCTGGCCCTCCCTTTTTGTGTTGTCCCTGCCTACTTGTCGTGCCCCACCTTTTGTCAATTTGGACGCGCCTACAAGAGGGGGCCACTTTTAGTTACCAGTCCGCCCATGGCAATCACTAGTCCTCATACAGCAGAGGTGATTGCTGACGATCATTCCCCATAATTGCCGGAAACATCAGTCCATGTAAAAATATACTGTGTAATTGTTGAATCACTGTTGACTGCATGTGTCACCGGATGGAAAGGCTCTTAAAGGCGAGTCCCAGGTAAAAATCACTGTGTCCCAGGATAAATTGTCAGCAGGATGTTATGTACAACTGAAATAGCATTTTAATGATTTATCCTAATACCTTGAGCCCTCGGGGCCGTGTAATAGTGACAGATTTTGATATGCATACTCAATGCAGATATTTGTAATAGTTTGCAGGACACTTTTGATTCTAAATAAATTACCTTTAAGGGCCTCTTTATAATGGCAGGGTTTCCACGCTCAGGTATTTTGACACAGCTTTTGAAGCCAGAACCAGGAATGGATTCACACAAAGACTCAGC
Organism: Bufo gargarizans; assembly: GCF_014858855.1. Lineage (NCBI taxonomy): Eukaryota > Metazoa > Chordata > Amphibia > Anura > Bufonidae > Bufo > Bufo gargarizans. The sequence goes on from NC_058083.1 coordinate 156,437,341, forward strand.
CTTCCCTTCATATGTGATCCTTTCATAGTTTTGGCTTTAAAAACTTCATTAAAAAAAAACTTGAACATGTAAACCACGCCTACAGGCTCCAGCTATACAGCTTCTACAATGAGTAGGGCATAGTTCCTGGCCAGGTGGCCTCCAACAGAAAAGTCACCATTGCTTAGTTATTCACTTTAGAAGATGGATGTCAATCATTTTGCACAGCGCTGCCATCCGGAATTTTAATTTTTTCTGGACAATTTACTTAAAAATCACAGACGGACAACATTTTTCACAGACACATTGGACCATAGTGAATGATGAAGATTTTAAGTGATGCATGTCTCTAGCTCAATAAACTGAGAATAACTTATTTACACGACCGTAAGGGCTCCATGCCCATGCCGAGGACTGCAAATAGCGGTCCGCAATGCATAGGAACCAACCATATGAGCCCTTATGGTCATGTGAATGGGCCCTAACTTGTTCTAGCCTCAATTTTTCATGGACACTGGAAAAAACTCCCCCATATTTACGCACTGTCCATGAATTTACAGACTTTTGGCAACCCTGACTGTAACTTCATTGCAAGGCTCTAAAATTTCTGATCACTTGATGTCCAGTGTGGAAAAATGCAACATGGTACCTGCACAGCTCATCCCGCTAAAGACTGGCCCATTTTCGTTTTTGCATTTTCATTTTTCCTTTCCCACATTCCAAGAACCATAACTATTTAAATCTTCCGTACACATGAGGGGGGAGCTTATTTCTTATGGGACAAGTTACATTTTTTTTTATAGCAAAATTTGATTTAGCATGTCTTGTATTGGAAAACAGGAAATACATTCTTTGTAGGGTGAAATAAAAAATAAAAAAACACATTTCCACCAATGTTTTTTGGGTTTTGGGATATTACGGCATTCACTGTACACTATAAATGACCAAATGTCTTTATTCTGCGGGTCAATATTATTATAGTGATAACGCATTTGTATAGCTTTTATTTTGTTTCACTACATTTAAAAAAAATAAAAACCTTTGAAAAAATTCAAATTTTCTTTCCATCGCCATTTTCTGACAGTCATAGCTTTTCATATTTCTGTCTACAGAGCTGTACGAGGGCTTGTTTTCACGGGATGAACTATAGTTTTCATTGGTACCATTTTTGGCGAACATACAACTTTTTGATCACTGATATTCAATTATTTTGGGGAGACAAGGTGACCAATATATGGCAAATCGCAGGTTATATTTTTTTATTATGGAGTTCACCAGGAAAAAATATTTTAATAGCTCAAACATTTTCAGACATGGTGACACATGTTATGTTTATTTTTTATTGCTTACTTATTTTTATATGTAAAATTGGCAAAGGAAGTTGATTTAAATATTTTAAACAATAAATTTTAGCCTCCTTAGGGAACTAGAACCTGAGATCTTCTTATCTGTTCCATAGACCATAATAGAGAACTATTGTGGTTTCTGGGATTGTGACACTGCTGAGCCATGCCTCGTGCACGGCTTTACAGTCACTTAACCATGACAGCCCTGATAACCTTCATCAGGCCCCAGGATGTTATTGTAACCAATCGAGGTCGAACAATTTCACTGCTGGGGCTCCGAATTAAAGTGCAGAGTGGGCATCCTCCCTTTAACTAACCCCACAGATGCTGCGATCACTATTGAATGTTGCATCTGAGAGATTAAATGACTGGGTTTAGCGTCATTAGCACAGCAGCCTGCTCCATACAACCTCTAACACATAATGATGTACATGTACGTGATTATGCATTAAAGGTTTAAGCTAAGAAGCAGCACTGTGCAGATAAGAGATCTGAGAATACTTTACCAATGTAGTATGCTACAGCTGCCACCCCTAGTCTAATGATTGCAGGGTCCCAGTCCCAAAGCTTGCCTCTCCACCCATCAGTACGTTATGGCATATCCTAGTGATATGTCAGAATTGATATTTGAGGCAAACTCATTTATTAGTTATGAATGGATAAACCCACACCACCAAGTGCTTACATTCAGCATGACCCTTTCTAATGGACCTGCCAAATGTATATATATATTTTTTTAGGAAGATCAGCCGTCGCAGAGGTGTCTGACAGTGGCTTTTACCTTTCTCCTATTCACAACACATGCATGCTCAGACGAGCCATATATATGGAAGGATCGGGAGAAATAACTGTCTGGCAAATGAGCGTTCAGCTGACAGTTATCTCATGTGTATGGCTGGCTTAGGCCTCATGCACACGACCTATGTGTGCATCCGTGGCCGTTGTGGCGTTTTCCATTTTTTTTCGCGGACCCATTGACTTTCAATGGGTCCGTGGAAAAATCTGAGAATGCACCGTTTTGCAGCCGAGACCGTGATCCGTGTATCCTGTCCGTCCAAAAAATAAGACCTGTCCTATTTTTTTGACGGACAGCGGTTCACGGACCCATTCAAGTCAATGGGTCCGTGAAAGAACACGGATGCACACAAGATTGGCATCCGTGTCCGTGACCCATGGCCATAGGTTACTTTCATACAGATGGATCCGAAGATCCGTCTGCATAAAAGCTTTTTCAGAGCTGAGCATTCACTTCGTGAAAACTCAGATCCGACAGTATATTCTAACACAGAGGCGTTCCCATGGTGATGGGGACGCTTCTAGTTAGAATATACAACGAACTGTGTACATGACTGCCCCCTGCTGCCTGGACGCACCCGATCTATCTCTTACAGGGGGCCGTGATCCGTACAATTAACCCCTCAGGTGCTGCACCTGAAGGGGTTAATTGTGCTATCATAGCCCCCTGTAAGAGATCCGGGGCTGCCAGGCAGCAGGGGGCAGACCTCCCTCCCCAGTTTAAATTTCATTGGTGGCCAGTGTGCGCCCCCCCCCCCCGGCCCCTCCTCCCTCCCTCTATTGTAATAATAGCATTGGTGGCACAGTGTGCGCCCCCCCTCCCTCCCTCCATTGCATTAACATTGGTAGCAGTGTGCGCCCCCCCACCCCCTCTATTGTTTTAATACATTGGTGGCAGTGTGCGCCCCCCCCTTCCTCCCTCTATTCTTTTAATACATTGGTGGCAGTGTGCGCCCCCCCCTTCCTCCCTCTATTCTTTTAATACATTGGTGGCAGTGTGCGGCCTCCCCTCTCCCCCCCCCCCCCAGATCATTGGTGGCAGCGGAGTTCCGATCGGAGTCCCAGTTTAATCGCTGGGGCTCCGATCGGTAACCATGGCAACGAGGACGCTACTGCAGTCCTGGTTGCCATGGTTACTTAGCCTTAGCAATAGTAGAAGATTCATACTTACCTGCTGGCTGCTGCGATGTCTGCGTCCGGCCGGGAGCTCCTCCTACTGGTAAGTGACAGCAATGCGCCGCACAGACCTGTCACTTACCAGTAGGAGGAGCTCTCGGCTGGACACAGAGATCGCAGCAGCCAGAAGCCAGGTAAGTATGATGCTTCTACTCCGCTGCCACCAATGATCGGGGGGGGGGGGGGGAGGAGAGAGGGGAGGCCTCACACTGCCACCAATGCTATTATTACAATAGAGGGAGGGAGGGGGGGTGCACACTGCCACCAATGCTATTATTACAATAGAGGGAGGAAGGGGGGGGCGCACACTGCCACCAATGCTATTATTACAATAGAGGGAGGAAGGGGGGGGCGCACACTGCCACCAATGCTATTATTACAATGGAGGGAGGGAGGGGGGGGGCGCACACTGCCACCAATGCTATTATTACAATAGAGGGAGGGAGGGGGCGCACACTGCCACCAATGCTATTACTACAATAGAGGGAGGGAGGGGGGGGCGCACACTGCTACCAATGCTATTATTACAATAGAGGAAGGGAGGGGGGGGGGCGCACACTGCCACCAATGATATTATTACAATAGAGGGAGGGAGGGGGCGCACACTGCCACCAATGCTATTACTACAATAGAGGGAGGGAGGGGGGGGGCGCACACTGCTACCAATGCTATTATTACAATAGAGGAAGGGAGGGGGGGGCGCACACTGCCACCAATGATATTATTACAATAGAGGGAGGGAGGGGGGGCGGAGCGCACACTGCCACCAATGCTATTATTAAAATAGAGGGAGGGGGGAGGGAGGGGGGGGCCCACTGGCCACCAATGAGTTAAAAACAGGGGGGGGGGTCTGCCCCCTGCTGCCTGGCAGCACCTGCCAGGCAGCAGGGGGCAGTTATGTACACAGTTTTTTTGTATATTCTAACCTGAAGCGTCCCCATCACCATAGGAACGCCTCTGTGTTAGAATATACTGTCGGATCTGAGTTTCACGATGTAGCTCATATCCGACAGTATATTCTAACATAGAGGCGTTCCCATGGTGATGGGGACGCTTCAAGTTAAACTATACCATCGGATTGGAGAAAACTCCAATCCGATGGTATAAAAGAACTCCAGACTTTACATTGAAAGTCAAAGGGGACGGATCCGTTTGAAATGGCACCATATTGTGTCAACGTCAAACGGATCCGTCCCCATTGACTTGCATTGTAATTCAGGACGGATCCGTTTGGCTCCGCACGGCCAGGCGGACACCAAAACGACTTTTTTTTCATGTCCGTGGATCCTCCAAAAATCAAGGAAGACCCACGGACGAAAAAACGGTCACGGATCACGGACCTACGGACCCCGTTTTTGCGGACCGTGAAAAAAAACTGTCGTGTGCATGAGGCCTTAAGGTATGGTTAAAATTCCTCTTAAAACCCTTTGAGGACCAAGGGACGTATTTGTCCCATGTTTTTAATTGCCTGTAGCGTCTGATTAAGAACTTAAAATACTTTTTTTTTTGTTTGAGTCAAAATATTAGTTCTTATCAACACATGGATCTAGCTTTTTGCCAGTTATTTCATGAAATGGCTTAGTTACAGCAACTGAAGTGTACGAACTTCAGTTGCTGTAACCAAAAAATTTAGCTTCTTTTGGCCTTCCATTAAAAGTGACCTAAATAGTCACATTTGTCCTGTGTCATAACTCCTCCCCCAAAAATGACACAAGTGTGGAAATGGTTTTATTTATTGTTCAACTTCAAATACATTCTTAAATGGAAAAAAATATCATTATTTTTATATTGATGACGGTAATCTTATGGTCCTCAAAGGGTTGTGATTTCCAGATCTGTTGCCTGTAACCAAGCCTGTGTCCTCAGCAAGAGACTGGTATAACCACTAAGCGTGTTGCCACATGTGCCTGTAACCATCAAGCCAGTTGCCTCCTGTAAGAACATTGGAAACACCAAGCTTGATGCCCCAAACGTGAACTGTAAAGCCGTTAGTCCAAGTTACAGCAGTTTCAGCCTGTTTCCTTCTGCCTTCCTTAAAGGGGCTGTCTGGGAGTAAGTCGTTTTTGCCTAATGTTGGCAGCCTGCCTGGCTAATCAAAAGAATTATACCAGGGGCATACACAGATCTTATAGGGCCCCATAGTAAAACTTAGTATGGGCCCTGCTGCACCACCAATTTCCCAGTATGCATGTGTCATATGGAACCAGGCAAAGTGAAACGCAAAGCACAATGCCCCAGATTTCTGAAGAATTTCTGTTCTTTTTATTAAGCGGAAGAAATTTTGATTAAAAAAAGTTTAAAAAGTTGCCCTCTGCGTCATACACTTTATCTGACTTCTCTGACTTCTGTGTCGGAAAAAGTGAAACTGGTGCATCAAAAATATGGCGCTCATCCTGCACAACAAATTTCTCAATGTGTCTGCACCACAAAACTGATATAAACACATTGATAACTTTTCCAGCTTCACTTCACATATTACAAAGCTGTCTACCTGCAGCTACCACCAGAGGGAGCTCATTGCATAGGGATCTATACAGTACAATAGAAGCTATAATAATGTCTTTGCACTTAGCTCCCCTAGCGGTGGCTGCTTTAAAATGCAGTGTTTTCACCTCAGAACAGAAGGAGAGAATGATGAGATCAGTGCCTGGCCCCCACTCCCGTAGCAGTTGTGTGCATTTTTTGAAGCTACGCCACTGAATCATGCTTAACTGCTCCTCATCGCTCTTGTCTTCCACAATGGCTCTGGTGTGTGTCCATCTTATGGCTTGTTTGCTTCTGGAGCACTATAAGAATGGTCACATACTCTGCTGCAGCCAATGACTGGCTTCAGCGTAGACGTGCAACTTGTGGAAGTGTGAACACATGCCCATGCCCATGCTGTGCTGGAATAAAACAAGCTGGGGAGCTGGAGATGGTCACACCAGAGTCATCATGGAGACATGGAGCGCTGAGTAGCAGGTAAGTATGAATCTTTGCTTATTGAAGCATGTTGACAGTGTTATAGAAAGTGGATATCATTCAATCAAGGTGGCTGCCATATCCTGCTTTACCTCTGGGACAGCGCTTTGCTGCATGGCATTTTAGAACAAATAAACTAAGGCTTATGCCCATACATGGATTTGTTTTAAGGTTGCCTCCATTGTATGAGAGTATGCAGATATACGCCCTTGTATTATTGTCCAATTGGGGGAGTCCATGCCGGCTCGGACTGGCCCACAGGGGAATTACCCCGGTGGGCCCCTGATAAAATAACCTATATTAATATAAAAAATTGGGTAGACTATCCAGTTTATTATTATAGACACATTGGAAGGTTAAGATGGCCTCTAGGAATAGAGGCATGCCAGCCAGTATCCTCTCTTACCTGGGACCCACCTTTTAAAGTTGTTGCAGAGACCACCATAATGAATCATCTTGTAGCGTCTTGTCTGTCTCTGTGGGGGCAGGTAATATTTGCATGTTGCTGTACAGTGGGCCACCAGAAAGAATTTTACTGGTGGGCCCTAGGCATCCCAGTCCGACACTGAGTCCATGTATGACCCTCCCCTCAACTAAGGGTATAGAATGCTTGTAACTTCATAATGAAGTTAAGTTCTGCTTTGACCTGATACAGCGCCAGTGTAGTACTTCCGTGCACGTATTACATTTTACCTAATTTGGAGCATGTGCTCTGCTTGTGACCATCGATATCACCAGCATTCTGTAAAAAGTACTTATTCCTGGAAAACCCCTTTAGATGGGGAGCCACATATACCAATCATGGCCAATGTTATCTCATGTGGATGGCCAGCATAAGGCAAGATAAAAGTGACATAAAGTTAGAGCTAAACGCCATAAGGCCGTGTTCAGACAAGGCAGAAAACAACTTGAAATCTGCAGAAAATCTGCATGTGTTAAGTGTGGATTTATTTGCTGATTTTCAGGAGGATTTCCCCACCAATCACACATTTTCTATTGTAATGGATGCAGTAGCAGAGCTGTGGAAGTTCCAGTGCATTGGCACTAGTGGAGCTTGAGAGACTGAGAAAGTGCACAGTAAAGCTTCACCGACGGGCGCCAAGATGCCAAAGGGCTTGTCAGTCTGATTGTGTGGGAGTCAGAGCCAGTGTGTCATTAGGATCGGTTGCCTGAAGGCCCAGAGCAAAGCCTATGATGAACTACCTAGAAAGGGTGTGGACCAGAATTAGAGGAGACCAAACCTAACACGCCAAGTGTGAGCCAGAACCATGAGCTGTTTGACAGGAACCTCTAATGTGCCTTATGCCTGGGTGAGAAAAGTGAGGAAGTCAATCTGGAGAGCAAAACTCATCATGACATTCAGGCGGGTGCCCAAATACATGGAGAAATGATTGTCCTGGCCATCGTTATTAAGGCTGGGGCCAGCTTTAGGCCAGAGTCACATACACAATGTTTGTTTTCTTCAGCTAATGCCAGGAAGAGTCACAAAGGAAGGAAAGATATGAAGAGAAGTCTTTTACTACTGTCTTATTCTCTGTGCAGCTTAAAACACTGCATGTGTGAACCGTAAGCCCTACATTGTATATCCAGGTCCAGGGACTCCTCTGTACATGCGGCTATGCTCAGTACTGCAATCTGTGCTCTATAAACAATACATTTATATAAGAATGTGTGGTTCTCTCTATAAAGGAGTCACCACTCGGGTCCTCCTACTGTGCTCCTGACCATAGGACAGCAATGCATCCAAAATTTAGAAGAAATAAACAATATTTATAGTCAGCTCACCCAATTTGCAAACTTTTCTCCCTACTTGGGTGCACCGCCATGTGGGAAATGACAACAGAGATTATCCGGGACTCCGATGGGATCAGTGAATACGGAAGCTTTATTTCTTCAGAGGAGTTAGAAATATGTCTTCACTAAATGAATGAGCCACTTATGAGTTCGGACCTGCTCATTCTTAATGATAGCATAAAAACCTGAAAGACTTTCCTTTCTTAGGCTACTTTCACACTTGCGGCAGAGTGATCCGGATTTGACAAAACGTATGCCAACTGATGGCCATTAGTAAGACTGATCAGGATCCTGATCAGTCTTAAAAATGCCTGATCAGTCAGAAAAATGCATTGAAATGCCGGCTCCGTCTTTCCGGTGTCATCCGGCAAAACGAGGACGGCATTTATTTTTTTCACCTTTATTTTGGTCTGCGCATGCGCAAACCGGAAGGACGGATCTGGCACTAATACATTCCTATGGAAAAAATCCGGCATTCAGGCAAGTCTTCAGTTTTTTTCACTGGAGATAAAACCGTAGAATGCTGCGGTTTTATCTTTTGCCTGATCAGTCAAAACAACTGAACTGAAGACATCCTGATGCATCCTGATCCTATCTGTATATCTCATATCGCTTTCTATTTATCCTCAGTATCTATATAGCTCTCCTATCTATCTATCTCCTATCTTTCTATGTCTCTCTTATCTATCTATGGCCTCATGCACACAGCCGTCGTTTTAGTCCGCATCCGAGCCGCAGTTTTTGTGGCTCGGATGCGGACCCATTCACTTCAAAGGGCCGCAAAAGATGTGGACAGCACTACGTGTGCTGTCCGCATCCGTTACTCCATTCCATGGTCCGCAAAAAATATATAACCTGTCCTAGTCTTGTCCGTGCTTTGCGGACAAGAGTAGGCAGTTATATTAAAGGCTATCCATGCCGTTCCGCAAATTGCGGAACGCACACGGACGCCATTTTTGTTTTGCGGATCCGCGGTTTGCGGACCGCAAAACACACAACGTTCGTGTATATGAGGCCTATCTCCTATCTATCTACCTCTCTCCTATCTATCTATCTCTTATCTATCTGCCTGTCTATCTATTTATTATCTATATCTATCTATTTATCCACCAATCTCATAGCGATCTGCCTACTATCAGCCTTCTATCTATCTGTCTTACAGATATTTACAGACTTTATGTTAATTCGCTCATATACATCTGATTTTGACCAAAGCTGCAGAAACCAGAACTGGGACAGTGATTTCGGTAAAAGAAGAGACTGTCATTTAGATGACAATATTGTCCCTAGTGAGATTGTGCAGGAGGTCACGTATGTCTGCTGAGTAGTCTATGGGCAGGGAGTATATATGTGGATTTTATAAGACAACTACACTTCGGCAGGAATAATCATGTTCTAGTTATTTCCATCCCAGGCCATTTGGCAGTGACATTGTTGACAGTGGTTACCAAGGAGACAAGAGCATTCTGCAGACAGGGGACCAATCAGAGGCGTCGCTGCGGGTCACCTGACACGCAGCTTTCTATTCTTGTGTCGCCGGCTGGTTCTCTCAGTTCCGATCTGGACTCGCTGTGGGCGGCCGCTGACACGATGTTTGGGAGCCTTCTCAGAGACTTCGAGGAAGATCCGTTCTTCTCGTGAGTTCCTTAGGAGATTTTCCTTTAGATTGCTCGGTGTAATCGTCAGCACTATACTGCTATGATGTCAGCAAGTGTAGTGCATAGGGAAGACAAAGTCTGGGGAACTACAATGTCCTAGGCTATAGAAGAATAACTACCACCCCCAGCATGCTCTGCCAGGATCTGTAGATCTAACGGAAGGAGCCAGAAGTAAATGATGGGGCACATAGATGGCAGATCCTGCTCTGTGCCACCTAGACATGGCTGCAGAGGCTGTGGTGCTGTATCACCTAGTGCATTGTGGGTTTCAAGCAGCATTTGCAATTCTACGGACTTCAGAGCTGAAATCCACCAGCATTCGATTTTTATTTTGTTTTCATGAGGGACTGCCCCACACTGCGTTCTGCTAAGCTATTAGGGATGCTGTCTGTTTCCAATAGCAACCACTAAAAATTGTGAATGCAGCTATATCATATGCTACCATGCAGGCTGTAACTCAGGATGAAGGGGTTTTTGATAACCTTCCCTCAGGACAGGTCCTCAATATCAGATCTGTTGGGGTCTGACACTTAGCACCCCCGCTGATTAGCTGTTTGGGCAGCCATGGTATCAGAAACTATACAGTGTATGGAGCGGATGCAGAAGACTCTGTCACTGTGTCCTTTCTGGTGCTCCAATTCATTCATAGTCTGCCTGAAACTGCTGATCTGTGGGGGTCCCTGGTGTCGGCCCCCCACCGATGTGATATTGATGACCTGTCCTGACGATAGGTCATCAGTGTCTTTAGTCAGGTCAACTCCTTTAAAGGGAACCTGTCACCTGGATTTTGTGTAGAGCCGCTAGCACATCCGCAATACCCAGTACCCATAGCTCTGTGTGCTTTTGTGTAAAAAAATAATATTTTATACATATGCAAATTAACCTCAGGAGGGCACCTGCGGCCGCTGGCCTGGTGCATAAGTGCTTGATGCTCCTACATTAATTAATGCTGAGAGCATCAGATCTCTATGTACCTGGCTGGCTGCCATGAGTAGGGCTTGGGCAGCCCCCTGGGCATCGGCCCACTGGAATTTTTGCCTGTAGGGTCTATTCTATGTCCAGTCCACTCCTGCATGTAGTAAATGTTTGCTCACAGAGCATTACCTATGCTGTATAACACTGGTACCATTTCTCAGGTGAGGAGGACTAGGTTGTACAGGTTTGCAGCCAGTCGCTTAAAGTAGTCCAAGCGTGGACTATTATCAGCAGTAATAGACAAGTAGTACTGCAGATATGGAGTCCAGATCTCTATTTTGTATTTCCCTACATCCCCCTGTTCCACCACTGTCTGCGCTCAAAGCTGCACTGAAATACACTGTCAGGACTGTTGTGCACATGCATGAGTCCTCTCCATTACACAGCACAGGAGTCCAGACTGTGTATTGCAGCGCAGCTTTGAGTGCTGGCAGCGGGGGTTGTGGAGCAGTAAGAAAATAAAAAATAGTAATCTGGACTCCTTATCTGCAATACTAGTCATGTTGTACTGCAGATAATAGTCCACGATCGTGTTGACAGATTCCCTTTAAGAGGAATCCGTTGCCTCCCAAATCAGTTTCAAAGTAAGCATACTGCCATACAGGGTAGGTGCCCCAAAATATAATCAAACTCTTCTTGTGAAGATCTGGTGCACGGTGACCTGTTTCGCGCTCTTCAACTCCCCATTTGATTGACAGATCCTGAGATTTCAGAGCCAGTAGAGATTATCCGGGGGAAGCCAGATGCAATGAATAAGGCAGTACACGGTGCACCGAAAACCTCATTAGCATAAACATAAGAAGATACATTTCCCAGGATTAGAGGACTGGATTTTCACAAGAAAAATATGCTTCTGTTTCAGGGCACTTGTCCTACATGGTGGTATGCTTACTTTGATACTGATTTTGGAGGTGACTGACTTCCTTTAAAACTATTCATTTATAACTTTATTAACTAAAAACCCCTTAAGATGGAACTTCTAAAGCACCCAAGATTTTAAAGCTATGTGCACCTTTGGGAACAATTTTTTAATTATTGCATTTTATTCATTTATAGAAACATAGAATGTGTCGGCAGATAAGAACCATTTGGCCCATCTAGTCTGCCCAATATACTAAGTACTATGGATAGCCCCTGGCCCTATCTTGTATGAAAGGATGGCCTTATGCCTATCCCATGCATGCTTAAACTCCTCCACTGTATTTGCAGCTACCACTTCTGCAGGAAGGCTATTCCATGCATCCACTACTCTCTCAGTAAAGTAATACTTCCTGATATTACTTTTAAACCTTTGCCCCTCTAATTTAAAATGATGTCCTCTTGTAGCAGTTTTTCTTCTTTTAAATATTCTCTCCTCTTTTACCTTGTTGATTCCTTTTATGTATTTAAAAGTTTCTATCATATCCCCTCTGTCTCGTCTTTCTTCCAAGCTATACATGTTAAGGTCCTTTAATCTTTCCTGGTAAGTTTTATCCTGCAATCCATGTACCAGTTTAGTAGCTCTTCTCTGAACTCTCTCCAAAGTATCAATATCCTTCTGGAGATATGGTCTCCAGTACTGCGCACAATACTCCAAATGAGGTATCCCTAGTGCTCTGTAGAGCGGCATGAGCACCTCCCTCTTTCTACTGGTAATGCCTCTCCCTATACACCCAAGCATTCTGCTAGCATTTCCTGCTGCTCTATGACATTGTCTGCCTACCTTTAAGTCTTCTGAAATAATGACCCCTAAATCCCTTTCCTCAGATACTGAGGTTAGGACTGTATCACTGATTTTATATTCTGCTCCTGGGTTTTTACGCCCCAGGTGCATTATCTTGCACTTATTAACATAAAATTTTAGTTGCCAGATTTTTGACCATTCCTCTAGTTTTCCTAACTCCTTTTCCATTTGGTGTATCCCTCCAGGAACATCAACCCTGTTACAAATCTTTTTGTCATCAGCAAAAAGACACACCTTACCATCGAGGCCTTCTGCAATTTCGCTGATAAAGATATTAAACAATATGGGTCCTAATTTGGGGATAAAGATAATTTTTTCAATGGGTCTTCATTAAAAAGATTGAGCCGGTCTGTCACAAAGGCTTAACTGTTTTTCTAGCTGTGTGCATCCTACTTTCACTTTCATTTTGTGCCGTCATCTGATAACCCTTATCTCTAAATTACCAAGAGGTCATAAACACTTATTTAAGTCACATTCTTATCACTAAGATAAGGATTAAGCTTTGTTAAGTGTTTATAAGGTCAGAGAGCAGAGATAAGGACCAGTCAGCTCCCTGTCTGCCAGAAAAGAGAGAAAATTCAAATCCTGCTGGTAGAGCATCTCAGCCCTGTACAGAGAAAAGGACTCCATATTTTTAAAATAGACCAATAGAAAAAAGTATTTTTAGCACATAATGAGTACAATGCACTAATAAAAATATGCCCCTAGAGGTGTACATAGCCTTTAAATGCTCAGATTATGGAGTTATGATGTCCTTTGGTTATTTGTGTTCATCAGGAGGTTACAGTCAATGTCAACCTCTTCTCCATGATAGCTGCTCAGGTGTAGAACAAATGTATATACAGGTTCTAGCAGTGGTGGTGGGATTAGGAGTTTACAGAGCCCATGTGTACCGTCTAAATGGTGGTCTTTGTTCTCAAGCACATGTTTGGCATAGTTAGAAATGGAACAGTGCTGAGATTGTTTTGTTACATAATTTGGTTAATTTAGTTGTGTTAAATTACAAAAGTTAAAGAGGTGGTCCAAGACCTATAAAAATTAGGTGTAGCCAGACCATTTTTTAGGTCTCATGCAACCACTTTAATTAAAAGGCGGAAAATTGCATTTTACTCTAGATTCCCAATTTTTCCCTTCATAAAATACTGGTTCAGTCTTGGTAGAGTGTCTGCGGCCTATGCCCCCCAAAGAAAAAGAAAATATTTGTCTACTTCTTCACCCCCTGCCTCCTGAATTGATTGCTCACTGTTAATTCACTGCTAAAATCCTTCTTGAGAAGAGACAGATTATCAGCTTACAGACAGAAGACAGAGGCACTGATACACAAAGATGCTGCTGAAGGCTGGATTCACAGCTACACTGCTCAGTACTTCTGTGTAATGTCCTGAACTTCTGAGAGGGTGCTATAGAGAGATAAGGGAGCAGGATCTGCTCCTTTATATGTGTGTTGTGTATGGGAGACATCATAGCAGCTAGTTATTTCCCACTAGATCAGGGTGAACTGACAAATAGATATGGAGTGTGCAGAGGAGATACGTAGTGATAAATGAAGAAGACAGGTCATACAATACCCAGTTAAAGGTAAAGTTAATGGCCAGTAAAAGGTAAAGCAAAGTATCTTTTTTATAAATGTGAAGTTCACAGATTAACCGTCTTCTTTGGGGTGATGGATCAGGACAAGCTCCTCACTATCCATAAACTTAATTTTATCTGATATATGAAGGAAATCAAATAATGTAACTTTTACCAGCATTGTGCTAAAATACAGACATTTTAATTGCAATTGAGGATGACACTGGTGTAGAAAGGAGCAAATATACCAAAGCTTGTTGAGAGGTCACTGTGGCCTCAGAGAAACCTTAGAAGTAAGTGAAAGGAGATGTGTTCTAAGTATAAATTGGAATGAACGTGTTGATAGAAGAGTTTAAACAGTATACTGTATGCTTTTTGGACTCGTGATCCTCTGTTCCATAAATCCATGTAAAGCCCCCTTCTAATCTCGTAACATGTGCAAGGAAGACACAGTACAGAACCTCAAAATGTAGTTGTGTCCATTATATCAGGACATACCTGTATTTTTAATTCAAATGTATTATATTGATGGTAAACTTTTATTGTAGATTTATTGCTGGATAACTTGAATTTATACAATTAGAACTTGAGATGCTAGAAGAAATGCCATGGCACTGTTATTTGTAATATTATTGATTTATGTGCTTACCTTTATTTTATATGTTTTAATATTTACTAGTTCAGGTTCAATCAGGAACAAGGGATGGGAAGAACATAGACTATTTTCTGAAAAGATGAAAAGCCTTCTTGACCTTATTATCAATCATATTAAATCAGCATGAAATTTAATGAGTCACAACTTAATCTACACATCCAACTGTAAAAGTAATATCATGAAGTATTACTTTACTGAGAGAGTAGTGGATGCATGGAATAGCCTTCCTGCAGAAGTGGTAGCTGCAAATAGAGTGAAGGAGTTTAAGCATGCATGGGATAGGCATAAGGCCATCCTTCATATAAGATAGGGCCAGGGGCTATTCATAGTATTCAGTATATTGGGCAGACTAGATGGGCCAAATGGTTCTTATCTGCCGACACATTCTATGTTTCTATGTATATTTGGTCAGACTGTGCAGATGCTATTTCATTATGTTTAACTATGTTGTATTTGTAATATTTTTTAGAAGAGATATGCATTTTACATAAATTAGAGGAATCTACCATATTTTTCAGACTATAAGACGCACTGGACTGTAAGACTCACCTAGGTTTTAGCTGGATGAAAAAAAAATGGTGTGCTAAATATTTAAGGGGTGTTTGTATCTTGGTAGGATATAGCAATGCAATGTCACATTCTTTTACCAGGGCATATGTATAAATCCCTGAATTTACAGCCAATTCTCATAACATAACTGGGGTGCAGAAGTGGGTGCTAGCGGCTGATCTGCTGCCCTGCATACATCACCAGGTCTATACACATATAAAGGGTGTATATATTACAGACTCAGTCTTAGGCCTCTTTCACACTACAGTATGTTGAATTCAGTGTTTTGCGTTCCGTTTTTCGCGGATCCGTTGTTCCGTTTTTTGCTTCCGTTGTGGTTCCGTTTCCGTTCCGTTGTTCCGTTCCGTTTTTCCGTATGGCAAATACAGTATACAGTAATTTCATATTAAAAATTGGGCTGGGCATAACATTTTCAATAGATGCTTCCGCAAAAAACGGAACGGATACGGAAGACATACGGATGCATTTCCGTATGTGTTCCGTTTTTTTTGCGGACCCATTGACTTGAATGGAGCCACGGACTGTGATTTGCGGCCAAATATAGGACATGTTCTATCTTTTCAACGGAACGGAAAAACGGAAATACGGAAACGGAATGCATACGGAACACATTCCGTTTTTTTGCGGAACCATTGAAATGAATGGTTCCGTATACGGACCGTATACGGAACGCAAAAAACGGACCGTATACGGAACGCAAAATACTGTAGTGTGAAAGAGGCCTTAGCCTCACATTCAGCTTTTTGTTGTCCTCCTGGAGCATCTGGGACAGTTTAGCCTGGTGCTCTTCGTTAAAGGACATCTGTAGACTTGTACCTATGACACTGGCTGACCTGTTCCATGTGCGCTTGGCATCTGAAGACATCTGTGTTGGTCCCATGTTTATGTGTGTCCACACTGCTGAGAAAAATGAAGATTTAATGTGAGAAGACAAGACTCTAGGAGCAATGGGCGTAACTTTGATAGGGCCAGAGAGTGCAGCGGTTGAAGAGAGAGCTGAGCCTCTAGGAGTAACTGCAACACCCACGTTGCTCCTAGAAAAAAGGTAGCTCCACACTATAAGTGTGTCTTATAGTCTAAAATACAGTAAATCTTTATATTATATTAGAATAGTAACTTTGTAAATTAGCAGGGATCCTGGTGACGTCACCGGCATTAATGGGCGGTCTATATAGTTTTTACAGGCTAGGACAATGCCAAAGACCATCCATTAGTGCCCATGAAAAGCCCAGTACATCACCGGAGGTAAAGAAAAAACCCTTGCCCTGCCTTCATGCTGAATGAGAAGAAGGGGATATGTTGGGGTTTAGAGTTTTAACACTCAGAGGAGGTCAGAGTGCAGAGTGCACACAGCCAAGAGCAGTGACAAAGTGATGTGACAAAGGTGCTCAGGCTATACAGCAGAAAATTTAAGGACATTTTTAATGAGGATGTTTTAGAAAGTTGTGAAAGGCCAAAGAATGATGGAGGCTGCGATGCCTCTCACAGTTATATTCCAGTGTAGGTCTGCATGTGGCAGCACTACATTGGAATATGCCGAATTTTCTATTTAGCAGTGTATTTAAATCCATTGCTAAATAGAAATGGTCTTAAAGAAGTTCTAAAAAAAAAGAAAATTTTAATAAATATTTGTAAAAATAAAATCAAAACAAAGAATAAAATAATCAAAGGCATTGGCATCTATGCCTGTACTTTAAAAATATTTATCCCATATGGTGAGCGGCATAAAAAAATAAAAAAATGTCATCACGTCATCTCCACAAAAAAAAAATATTAATAATCAAAATCATACTCACTCCAAAATGGTATCATGAAAAACTATGGATTTTCCTACAGCTCCATAGAAATAACTATAAAAAAGTAATGGGGGGGGGGTCAGGATATGGTGATTTTTATGTTTTTTTGTATTAAAACACTAGAAAAACTATATAAATGTGGTATCATTGTCATTGTATGGACCCAGAGAATGGAGGTAACAGATCATTTTTACCACATGGTAAAAACAAAATTGTATTTTTTTCCAATTCCACCCCGTTTGGAATTTTTTTTTCCAGCTTCTCATTAAATTGTATGCAATAACAAAGGGTGCCATTAGAAATTATAACTTGTTTGACAAAAACAAGCCCTCATACGGCTATGTGAATGGAAAAAGAAAAAAATTATTGCTTTGGGAAGGCAGGAAATAAAATAAATAAAAAACATAAAAATGGAAAATCCCTGGGTGCAGAAGTAGTTAAAGGTATAATTTAATAATTAATAAATAACAGTGGGGCACTCTCTATAGCAATGGGAGCAGTGGATAATGGTACATAAAATTTTATTAATATATCTAAAATAAGTAGTTCACTATTGGTGGTTGAAATAGTTCACAATAATAAATACATGTATATATAGCAGCATAAATGGTGAAAATTTGCATGCTAAAACGACATTGTGAATAATTATTAAGATAAATGCATTTAATGGTCCATAAATAAAAGCCTTGCATCCAAAAATATCAAAAGGTTTTTTTTTTAAAAAAAGGTGCTCTGGGTATCCACAGTAGAGTTCAGTTAATATTAGTAGCAGTTGGACTCCAATCTAAGGTATAGATTAATAGCAGCTGTATACAGAGTGGCGTCCCGCTCCTTACTGAGACAGCGGCGTCCCGCTGTAAATTTCGAAGAGCGCTTATTATCGTAGACACTTCGATCTTATTCGGAGGGTTTCGACTAAATCTCCTACCCTCGTCTCAGTGCACCTTCTGTGTGTGTCGGTGCTCCGATCCCACGCCACCACCGGAAGTCCACGTAAGTTCGCTGAAGGTAAACTTCCCTAGTCCAGCAGAGACCTCCTGCAGCTGGCGTTCTCAGATCATTAAAGCAATGAATTTGTTCTCCTCCTAAATCGATCGAAGATATAAGTCTATGGTCCAAACTTAGGGGTCCGTTACCAAACGCGTTTTTAGGGTTTAAGCAGTTGACCCCTTCATCAGTGGCTAGTGTCCCCCTATTAAGGCCCCTCCTTTATAGGGCTACTGTTTCATAAGAAAACCTGGTCGTGGAAAGTCTAACCAGAGAAAATAGTTATCCTGCTGGCTTCCTTAGTCGCATGTATCCGATCATATTTCAGGAGAACATTGAAAAGTACAGTACAGACCAAAAGTTTGGACACACCTTCTCATTCAAAGAGTTTTCTTTATTTTTATGACTATGAAAATTGTAGATTCACACTGAAGGCATCAAAACTATGAATTAACACATGTGGAATTATATACATAACAAATAAGTGTGAAACAACTGAAAATATGTCATATTCTAGGTTCTTCAAAGTAGCCACCTTTTGCTTTGATTACTGCTTTGCACACTCTTGGCATTCTCTTGATGAGCTTCAAGAGGTATCACCTGAAATGGTTTTCACTTCACAGGTGTGCCCTGTCAGGTTTAATAAGTGGGATTTCTTGCCTTATAAATGGGGTTGGGACCATCAGCTGCCGTTGTGGAGAAGTCAGGTGGATACACAGCTGATAGTCCTACTGAATAAACTGTTAGAATTTGTATTATGGCAAGAAAAAAGCAGCTAAGTAAAGAAAAAGTGGCCATCATTACTTTAAGAAATGAAGGTCAGTCAGTCCAAAAAATTGGGAAAACTTTGAAAGTGTCCCCAAGTGCAGTCACAAAAACCATCAAGCACTACAAAGAAACTGGCTCACATGCGGACCGTCCCACGAAAGGAAGACCAAGAGTCACCTCTGCTGCGGAGGATAAGTTCATCCGAGTCACCAGCCTCAGAAATCGCAGGTTAACAGCAGCTCAGATTAGAGACCAGGTCAATGCCACACAGAGTTCTAGCAGCAGACACATCTCTGGAACAACTGTTAAGAGGAGACTGTGTGAATCAGGCCTTCATGGTAGAATATCTGCTAGGAAACCACTGCTAAGGACAGGCAACAAGCAGAAGAGACTTGTTTGGGCTAAAGAACACAAGGAATGGACATTAGACCAGTGGAAATCTGTGCTTTGGTCTGATGAGTCCAAATTTGAGATCTTTGGTTCCAACCACCGTGTCTTTGTGCGATGCAGAAAAGGTGAACGGATGGACTCTACATGCCTGGTTCCCACCGTGAAGCATGGAGGAGGAGGTGTGATGGTGTGGGGGTGCTTTGCTGGTGACACTGTTGGGGATTTATTCAAAATTGAAGGCATACTGAACCAGCATGGCTACCACAGCATCTTGCAGCGGCATGCTATTCTATCCGGTTTGCGTTTAGTTGGACCATCATTTATTTTTCAACAGGACAATGACCCCAAACACACTTCCAGGCTGTGTAAGGGCTATTTGACCATGAAGGAGAGTGATGGGGTACAGTCACCGGACCTGAACCCAATCGAGATGGTTTGGGGTGAGCTGGACCGCAGAGTGAAGGCAAAAGGGCCAACAAGTGCTAAGCATCTCTGGGAACTCCTTCAAGACTGTTGGAACACCATTTCAGGTGACTACCTCTCGAAGCTCATCAAGAGAATGCCAAGAGTGTGCAAAGCAGTAATCAAAGCAAAAGGTGGCTACTTTGAAGAACCTAGAATATGACATATTTTCAGTTGTTTCACACTTTTTTGTTATGTATATAATTCCACATGTGTTAATTCATAGTTTTGATGCCTTCATTGTGAATCTACAATTTTCATAGTCATGAAAATAAAGAAAACTCTTTGAATGAGAAGGTGTGTCCAAACTTTTGGTCTGTACTGTATATTTTCAGTGAATATTCTTATGAACACAAAAATTGTCATTATGGACTCAAAAATGCCCAAATCCAATATATAGCAGTCTCTGAAATCAAAATCCTTCCATACATTTGCAGTGTTGACGGTGCATTTTATATACCATAGGATTTGGGACTGATGGGACAACAAATGTATGGAAGGAGTTTGATTTCAGAGACTGCTAAATATTGGATTTGGGCATTTTTGAGTCCATAATGACAAATTTTGTGTTCATAAGAATATTCACTGAAAATATACTTTTCAATGTTCTCCTGAAATATGATCGGATACATGTGACTCAGGAAGCCAGCAGGATAACTATTTGCTCTGGTTAGACTCTCCACATAGTTTTAGAATATAAAAAATTCGGACGATCCATGACCAGGTTTTCTTATGAACCAGTAGCCCTATAAAGGAGGGGCCTTAATAGGGGGACACTAGCCACTGATGAAGGGGTCAACTGCTTAAACTCCGAAACGTGTTTCGTAACTGACCCCCAAGTTTGGACCATAGACATATCTTTGATCGATTTAGGAGGAGAAAAAATTCATTGCTTTAATGATCTGAGAACGCCAGCTGCAAGAGGTCTCTGCTGGACAAGGGAAGTTTACCTTCAGAGAACTTACGTGGACTTCGAGTGGTGGCGTGGGATCTTTTTGAAAACAACAGCCCTCGGGACCGGAGCACCGACACACACAGAAGGCGCACCGAGACGAGGGTAGGAGATTTCGTCGAAACCCTCCGGTTAAGATTCAAGTGTCTACGATAATAAGCGATCCCTTTTTGAAATTTACAGCTACTATTAATCTATACCTTGGATTGGAGTCCAACTGCTACTAATATTAACTGAGCACCTTTTTTAAAAAAAAAACTTTTGATATTTTTGGATGCAAGGTTGTTATTTATGGACCATTAAATGCATTTATCTTAATAATTATTCACAATGTCATTTTAGCATGCAAATTTTCACCATTTATGCTGCTATATATACATGTATTTATTATTGTGAACTATTTAAACCACCAATAGTGAACGACTTATTTTAGATATATTAATAAAATTTTATGTACCATTATCCACTGCTCCCATTGCTATAGAGAGTGCCCCACTGTTATTTATTTATTCCATTTTCTCCTTCAGATTGGGTGTCATCTCTTAGTGGGTGCACCTCACGTTGTTGCCTGGTCACTCTAGTGCGACATATTCTCTCTATATTCAATAATTTAATAATTATTATTTAGCAATTTAGTCCTGACTGATTAAACTGTTGCGATGTGGTGACCCCTTTAATTTTAAAGGGGCCCCCTTTTCTTCATTCAGTGGGGCAGTGAACAGCCCAGCTTTATGGCAGTTGCACTTCCCTAGAGAATAATGGTGGATTGAGCGCTGGAACATATTCTCGTTCTGCACTGATGGTTTGATGACATCATCAGCTGGATGAGTGTTCCTTAAAATTGATTTTCTTTCATGTCTGTGTCGGAATCTCATTATTCTTTCAGTTGTATGTTGGAAAATTGGCCAGCGCTGTGTGAAATCCCTTGTACAGCTTTACTGCACAATGTGTAGCAGCTTCTGCCAGGCTTCTTTTTATGAAAGAATGATGCAGTATGTGACCGAGCATATGAAATGTCTCTTTGATATATTGTGCCTGTAGTTAATCATTTTTCCACGCTCTCTTCCTCTTATGTAACCTTTTCTTTCAAGCTTTGATGTAACATTTATGTTTTTATCTGTTTGTTTTAATGTAACTGAACACTAAGTTAAACCGCATTGTACGGTGAGCTGTCACAACTTTGGCCCAACAGAGGAATTAGAACATTTCTTAAGAAAGGCCCCCCCAGCCCTGTTCCCATTTTCTTTGGAATTCCCTGAGTAGTTTTCATTCTGCTGTTTGCATAATTCATAAGAATAAGGTTAATCGGATATCCCCCTTTTTAATCTTCTTTTCCAGTCTGTTCATTTGTCTCAGTTTCAGAAGGGTCTGTGTCCAGAGGAACCTGGGGCCATGTTCACACATTGGATTAAAATCTCACGTTTTTCCATGACAGAAATCTGAGCCTGTACCTTGAAATTTCTGTTGCTGATGTGGTTTGAATCCTGCAGCCGATCCACAGCAGGCTCACCTGAGGATTAGGCAAATCGCAGATCCGCAAAACATGGATACCGGTCGTATGCGTCCATTGAATTCACTGGGACTAATCCTCTGCTTCTCGGTCCACATTGCTATTTTTTTTCCCACTGCTCGCCAGAAAGCAGCTCGGACATTTTCCCTTGCATGTGGGTTGTGTAAATGTGTGAATATAAATCTTACATTAGAATTTCAGTTACATATTGTTGCCTTGCTCCTTGGTCACACATTGCACCCTCATGTGCACCCTCGTATTGTACCCAAGTGAGCCCCAAAGTGCAACCAACAAATACAATTTGCTTCTCTTTAGGCCTCATTCACACAACCGTATTTCCCATCGGTGTGCTACCTGCATTTTTTGCAGATTGCACATCGACCCATTTGTTTCTATGGGTCCGCAAAACAAAAGTGCCTGTTCTGCAAATTATAGAACATGTCCTCTTCTTGTCTGTTTTGCGGACAAGAATAATCATTTCTAATAATCGGAGCGAGAAAATGCAGATTGCATGCATAAAGTGTCCGTATTTAGCGAATCCATGGTTTGCGGACCTTTGTATGTGTGTTTGAGGCCTAAGACTCGGGAGCCAAAGGCAA
Organism: Bufo gargarizans; assembly: GCF_014858855.1. Taxonomy (NCBI): domain Eukaryota; kingdom Metazoa; phylum Chordata; class Amphibia; order Anura; family Bufonidae; genus Bufo; species Bufo gargarizans. The sequence goes on from NC_058083.1 coordinate 156,460,006, forward strand.
CCAGTTTATTTTTTTAGCTGCTTACAGCTGCCACTGGAACCAGGCAGCTTACTGTATACGGTGCCGTTATTGAGTTCTTATAGGGAATCTTTCACAACAACCTCCCTAGACACATAGCTGTGGTTCTATTGTTGCTTTGTTCCTGAGTTATGATACTTTTTCTTAATATGCAAATTAGGCCTTTGGTGCAATGAGGGCATTACCGTTGCACACAAGTACCGCCCCTTTCTGTGGTACGCCCGGCTCCTTTTCCTATAGTGTGCAAGCACAGCCACCACAGACTTGGTCCTAAGCATGGAAATGAGTTGTGTATAATGTAATAGAAAAATGGATCCAGCCAGCAAAGGAAGCAATATGGACAATCACAATACATTAGTGCCTTGTATTAACTTTATCTACATGATCAATGACATTTTCTGAAGTGAGACAGCCCCTTTAAATATAATAGTCCTGTATAGGGGCGCACCTAGCCTTTCTGCTGCCTGAACTGAAACCTGAAACAGCGCCCCCCCCTCCCCAATTTCTTAACCTAAAGCCTTCCCTTCAGCCCATGACCCTTTGGCTCCCCCCCCCCCTTGCCCCTACCTGGTGCTGTTTGAGGCGATCACCTCACCTGGCCTCATTGGTGGTGCACCCCTGGTCCTGTAGGACTGACGTGCCTGTTGTCAATTGTAAACCTTCAGTAGAGGAGTTAGTTGTCAGTAGGTTAAACCCTAGCAGAACACAGGCCCATCATGAGGTCAGCTAAGCAGCATCCATACATTTGTGTAGACTGGATCTCCAAGTGTCTACTGGTGAAGGACTAGTTCAAACCAGGGGCGGTCAGGACGTTGCAGCCATAATATGATTGATAATATGTGCTCAGACTGTGGCCTACAGACTGCAGCCTCTGGTTGTGTGTACATGGACATATATTTAGTAGCTAGGACAGGATCGCATCATGTCAGGTACGTCTTTACTTCATTTCTTCAGGAATGTTTTTTTACATTAGTTTCTACCATTGTTTTAGTGGTAGCGTTATTGAAAAATTTCCATCTTTCATCATTTTTTTTCAGTCAGTTTAGGTCAGTCGTAAAACATCCTGCTTTATACGTGTGGTCAGGGCCAGCGTTAGGAGGGCAAACAGGGCAATTGCCCAGGGCCCCCATCCCTAAATGGGGCCCCCTGCTGAGCTGCCCAGACAGATGTGGAAGAGAGCTGGTGGCGGCACCTGAGAAGAGCACAGACAGCACAGCAAGGAGCGCTGGTCCCTGGTCTCCCGCCTCCACAGGAGTCAGGCAGACCTTGGCCCCGCCCCCTTCCTCTCTCACCGGAGGCCCTGCACTGGGAATGTAATGGCTTCCTCTGCTCCTGAGGTTTACTGGTGAGTTCAGAATGTCACCCTCTAGTGACTGGACATATGTGCTGCCGGCCCCTCTCTCCTCTCTGTGCTGCAATAAATGACAAGGCCTGCTTGTTGGCAGACATAACCTGATGAAGTTGGACAGTCCAGACCCTGGACTAACAGGAGGGGAGCAGCCTGCAGAGAATATACAGGACCTGTCCTCTGCACCATCTATCTGCACCATCTATCTCATATCTATCTCGAAAAGAAAATTCCACGCTGCTCCCAAATGTTGTTTAGTGCGATATTTCAGTCCTCTTAGGGTGCTTTCACACTTGCGGCAGAGGATTCCGGAAGGCAGTTCCGTCGCCGGAACTGCCTGCCGGATCCAGAAATCCGGACGCAAACTGATTGCATTTGTCAGACGGATCCGAATGCGGATCCATCTGACAAATGCATTGAAATACTGGATCAGTCTCTCTGGTGACATCCGGAAAAATGGATCCGGTATGATTTTTTTTTTTGCATTTTTTAATGTCTGAGCATGCGCAGACCGGAAAGCTGGATCTGTTTTGCCGGGAACACTTAATGCCGGATCCAGCACTAATACACTTCAATGTAAATTAATGACAGATCCGGCATTCTGCCAATTGTTCAGTATTGTTGGCCGGAGAGAAAACTGCAGCATGCTGCGGTATTTTCTCCGTCCAAAAAACGTAAGAGGTACGTTTTTTGAACTGATGCATCCTGAACGGAATGCTCTCCATTCAGAATGCATTAGGATAAAACTGATCAGTTTTGAGCTCCTGTGACGGAACTCAATACCGGAAAACAAAAACTCTAGTGTGAAAGTACCCTTAGGACTTTTCTCGCAGCATTTTTATAATGCTTGAGAAAAGTCCTGGTAAGAGGACTGAAATGTTGCACTGAACAACATTTGGGAGCAGCGTTGAATTTTCTTTTCTAGTTACTTGGATGCTGAATCACTTCCACAGCAGCTGGCACAGCGTCATTCACATTTATCCTGCTGTGCCACTTGTGTTTTATTTTTATTTTCTCATATCTATCTATCTATCTATCTATCTATCTATCTATCTACTATTGCTATTGAGTGTTTGGGTGAAAAAAGAAATCCATTGTTTTCATTTTTACTTGCATTATTGAATTTTATAGTGCCCTTGTGGGACTATTAAGTAGTAAAAAAAGATTTAAAAAAATACATTTATTAAATAAAAAGTGTAATGTTTTATTTAATAAATGTATTTTTTTAAATCTTTTTTCTTTTTTACTAAAAAAATAGCAAAAAATAAATAAAATCTCCCTCGTATATTTGGTATTTCTGCATCCATAACGACCCGGACTACATAAATATCACAAAAATTATCCCCTATGGTGAACGCCGTAAAAATCTTTTTTTAAAAAAGCTGAATTGCTAATTTATTCTTTGTTGCCACCGAAAAAACTTAATAACAAGTGATCAAAAAGCGCCATTTACTCCAAAATGATATTAATGAAAAATACAAGTCGTCCCGCAAAAATCAAGCCCTCACGCAACTCCATAGAAAGAAAAATAAAAAAGTTATGGGTCTTGGGAAGCGGAAATGTAAAAACTTTTTTTTTTTTTTTAAAAAGGGGTTTTATTGCAAAAAAGTAGTAAAAAAAACTATATGTATTTGATATTACTGTAATCGTACTGACCCAGAGAATACAGATATTATTTTATTTATGCCGGAAAAATGAACGCCGGAAAATTTATAACGTAAAAACGCAGTGGCAGTATTGCTGTTTTCCCCATCTCCCTCCCAGAAAGAGTTAACAAAAGTTAATCAGAAAGTTATGCGTACCCCAAAATGGCGCCATTAAAAACTACAACTTGTCCTGCAAAAAACAAGACGGAAAAATAAAAAAGTTATAGCTCTTGGAACTCGACGATGAAATAGGAAGAAAAATGCTTGGTCAGTAAGGCCCAAAATAGGCTGGTCACTAAGGGGTTAAGAGAGCTAAGCCAGTCTCCTGGGCAAACTTGCTAAGGGAGGCACACTTAGGGCTCATGCACACAAACATGTGCTGGCCGTTCCATGCGATCCATGCAAAAAAATGCTCCGCGCCTCCGTTCCACACTGCTCCTTTTCGATTGCCAACCCATTCAAGTGAACGGGTCCGCATCCGTGATATGGTGAGCACATGGTCGGTGCCCGTATATTGCAGACGAGCAACGGCCGTCGGCATGAGCCCTTAGGCTGAGTTTACACCAGTTATTTCCATTGATAATTGTGAGCCAAAACCAGGTTTGGGTCAAAAACACAGAACAGGTGCAGATCTTTCCATTATACCTTATCTCTGAGTAGCCTTCACTACTGGTTTGGGCTCACAATAACTGATAGAAATAACTGACCAACTAACTGAAGTGTGAACTGGGCCTTACCTGCTTCCTGACACTGGCTCTCGGCTCCGGTGCTCTCTGACATCTGCTCAAGACCCCGGGTGTCATCATCCATTTTAACGCTGCCTGCAACCAAATGGACCACGGCGGTGACTTCTCCCCTTGCGTCAAGTGAATAAATGTGACTGGTGATACAGTGCTTCAGAATTTGGGACCCCGCTTTTAATTTCGCCCAGGGCCACATTTTGTCTAAAACCGGCCCTGCGTGTGGTGACATCTGTAGTGAACGTACAACAAGCCTCAGTTGTCACAACTGCCTAAAAGCAAAACTGGCTTTGTTGCCCATAGCGACTAATCACAGAACAGCTTCCATTTCTCCATAGCAGGTTAAGAAATGAAAGGTGCGCTGTGATTGGTTGCTGTGGAACGAGGCGATGTATGTCTGTTATACAGTTGTGATTACCGAGGCCTAATATTATATGTGAGAAGAACACAATTAGTTGTGATTTCATGAGAGCATTAAGTGCCAGGATTTAGACCTTTTTGGAGATTAGATAGAGTTTCCTTAAAATAAACCAGATTTCATGTCTGGACACATTTGTCACAGGTTCTTGGAGCTAGGAGTCTGCACCTGCTAAAAATATATTTGTCACAATTCTTTAATTATCACGTCCGAGAAAAGCAACTTGGTAATATCATTTATAGCCGCCACATGTTTATTTAGTATTTTCATGCGTCTGTGATTTCCAGGGATATTTATCTCATTCGTCATAGGCCATGTTCACACACTGCAGATTTGTTGCAGACATTTCTGAAAAAATCTGACCGCCATATCTGATTGAGATTTTTAAAAACGACACACGTATGCTGTAAAAACACCCCCATTCAGGATTATGGAACAGATATATCAAGTGCTGAGATTTCGATCACAAATCTGTTGTCCAAACAAGTTAATTCTCACTTTTTTCTTTTTTTGAAACTTTATTAGTACAAATATGTTTGCTATCCATCTAAGAGTCGGACACGATACAGTGGCACATACAGAGTCCGTACAGGTCCACAGTACACCCCTCAGGATGTGCCACCATAAGATTAGCATCCAGTGGCACATCCTGAGTGGGGATGCCAGTAGTACAGCATATCACCACTGAGGCCAGTGATTGGCTGCAACAGTCATGTGGTGGCCACTTGTATACAAACACCAGGCAGACCGTTTAAGTATCTGCGCTGGATCGGTGGGGGACTGAAGAGGTGTGTATTATTTTTTCTTTGTTATTTTAGGGCATTGACAGCTGATTTTATATTATTTTAGGAACTAGATAACCCTTTTATTTAAATTTTTTGTAAATAAGGCACTGAGATGTACAATATGAAGCCATTCTAGGGGCACAGAAGTACAGATCCACACTTCAGAGATCTGTTATATGGTCGTGTCCATGAGGAGTCTAGGCCATGTGAGAACCATAAATCTTGTGCAGGCATCAGATACAGTTAGAACAAAGCAGGGGATATGTGACCCAGGCATGGGATCCAGACAGTTCTCCAGATCTGGTTGTTAAAATTATAACTGGATCGGAGAACCGTTTTACCGGCTGAGTCCCGATTCGGTGCTCTGGTGCCACTGATAGTTTAGCTCCTTAGTTGTATATATGGTGTATTTATGTGTATATGTGTTGCATATATATTTTGTATGTATATGTAAACATGTGTTGTGACGCCGCGTGTTTGCCGTTGAGCAAGGAACCTGTTATTAGAGATTTGAATCCCACCCCTGATGTGACCTATAAAAAGTGGCTTCCTGGATTGTATTATTGTGCACCGTATCGTTGTAACATGCCCATTCTCTTTACGGATGGTCCCACTTTTCAGCTTGCTGTGCAAATTGTGCTCTACATGGCAGCAACCAATAGGCAATTCCTATTTATCTCCTTAGTGAAGGACACAGAATCAGAACACATACCAATCTGGCTGACTACATATTGTATCTTAATATATGGTTATGTTATGTTAATATATAGGTTATGAATGAGCTACTTGGCTGAGGGTTTCCTGACTGTTGATGCTCGTTATTTCTGAAGCACCAGATTGCTTGCTTATGTACCATTTGGTCTTTAGGCTCGACAAACTGACTTCCACCATTTGTGTGTTTTAATGGGAATGGAGCAATCAACAAAAAAAAACTAGACGACTCATTGGTTAGCCCTGTTGGCTTGTGGTCCTAGGTTTCTAAGGGGTTTCCTGGGACTTCGATATTGATGACCTTCTCTTAGGATCAGATCAGCAGCATTTTCTTTTGTGTTAACTTTTATCCTGTATTTTAGCATTTAGTATCATTACTGTTATTTTCCTTATAATTGTCATAACTTTAGTTGCTTCTTCCAAATCTCTATGTGGGAGATACCAATGATCAATAAAACACAAAACCGGAATACGTTGTACAACGCAAATATAACGCAAATGTCAAAAATGAATAGCTCCTAGATTGGACAAACCCAGGCACTCAGCATATACACAGATATAATACAAAAATGTAAGAAATCAATAAAACAAATAAATAGATGCATAACTTGGCAAAGGCAAACACAACCACATGGAGAGTGCACAAAACACGTCGGGACATCAAGTTATAGCATTGGAAGTAATGGAAAAGGTGGGATGGAAAAACAAGTATAAATAAGTACAAAATTAAACCATGTGGCTCCCCCACCTAGATAAAAAAAAAACTTGATTCACAACATATACCTAATATAGACCCGGCTGGTGGCCTCCTAGAGACCCCGGAGCTCCCCCTGAGGAAGCTGAGGCAAAAAACGTGTCGGGGTTTCTTGGAGGTGCCACCAGCCGGGTCTGTATTAGGTATACGTATGTTGTGAATCATGGTTTGATTTTGTACTTATTTATACTTGTTTTTCCATCCCACCTTTTCCATTACTTCCAATGCTATAACTTGGTGTCCCAACGTGTTTTGTGCACTCTCCATGTGGTTGTGTTTGTCTTTGCCAAGTTATGCATCTATTTATTTGTTTTATTGATTTCTTACATTTTTTTATTATATCTGTGTATATGCTGAGTGCCTGGGTTTGTCCCATCTAGGATCTTTATCTCTATGTGGGTAGAAATGATTTCTTAATATTTCATTATAAAAAAAGCAGCAATTATATATGCATTATGCAGGTTGCATATGGCAGCTGCTGCTAATACTGCTGTTTTCATAGGGATCCGTTCACTGCCCACCAAGAACATGTGAGACAGATGATGAGAAGTTTCTCTGATCCTTTTGGCCGGGATCCCTTCTTCAGTATCACAGATGGCAGATCTCACGGCCGGAGAGGGCAGCAAGGTTCCCAGGTGGCTCTGAGAGAAGATCACAGGGTAAGTGCTTTCCAAATAATGCCTCAGTTCACACTGCTGTCATCAGCTGAGATTTTATAGTCTGATTCATTTCAAAGAAGTGATTGTTAGCTTAGGTGCTGGTGCTGTAGTACCAGCCGTTACTGCCCGGGTTTTAACTTCTCTTCACCTATGATATGATCCACAGCTGTTCCCCTGCAGCACTGTTCCTATTATAGTGTAACACTCCGTAATACGGCCCTATTAACGGTCACAGCTACCTAGTGAGTCCCATAATTACACTTACAGGCACTGATGTACCAGTTTAGTACTGTTGAGCCCCTGCGACAGATGTCAGTTCCTATACCGCTCGCTGTGTATCTGATAAAAGCAAGCTTGGCATTCTTCCATCAGCTATATATAGAATGTCAACTCCGTTCTCTAAAACCAGCCCCCTGCTTGACTTGCACGGATTTCTATCATAAAAAGGCCGGTAGACAAGACCGTGCGGCAAGCAAGAGGTTAATCACAAAGACAGTACTGTATGAAGCCCCTGGAACGTTACACCAAGAATAAAGACACCGCAGGGGTCGATGGAGTCCGGCCAAGCTCACGCACTGAAACCTGAACTCCGATATCAGCAGCTCAATATATGAGCCTTAGAGAAAGCAGTCATCTGCAGGTCAGAAGGAAGAGCTGCCAAATATGTTCCCGTCATGCGGGACCCTAAATCACAGTTTATATACACGTGGCAAACTTTTCTTTTATATTTAGCCATTATTTTATGCAGTTACCCAAAAGAGCCCAAAATAAGTAAACTTATAAAATCTTAGAATTCTAAGCTTTTCTATACAGCAGTGTGTTATGCACCCAGTAATACGATGACTTTACATGCTGAAATCATTCCACCACCCGATGTCATCTTCACACCATGTCCAAGAGTGCTCGTATCATTATACAGACCTGTGTATATAAAGTTACATCTAATTTAAAGTACGTTATGGGGTAAATGTCTCATCATAACAACTACTTTTCTTTCAGGCCTCAAGTCTGTGTCATATGCCCAGTGCTCCCTTTTCTAGTATGGTCAGTAATCTATCTCTGGCTCTGATTTGTGATCCTGTTTGAAGGCATGGACTTTTTCTCTAACAATGGGCTTGAATTTGCAGTATTAGATACTAATTTGCTTTTTCATTAGTAGCCGTCATCATAATCTGAAAATGAACTTTGTATTTTGAGTAAATGAACATCATTGTAAACCGTGTCCATCGCTGCCAGGTTCCTCCTGCTGGCATGGGTGCCGCACTATTCCTGTTCCTGCAGTGCTGGCTCAGGCTGACAACCTCCTCTGCAAGCCACGGCCTGCGTGTCTTGTCATGATAGGGCGCACCCTCTGCCTCTTATTAGGCCAGTGCATGCACCTCCAAACCATCCAAACGTTCCACAGCCAATAGCTGGTCTCACTAGTCTCTAGTTACCAGCAATAGTGTTATTCTCTGTCTGACTATCAGTGTACCAAACTCCAGCCTGATAACTGACTCCTAGCTGCCTGCCCTGACCTAAGCCTGTTTCCTGTATTGCCCCATTGCCATCTGCCCTGACCTCGGACCTTTTTCTCTGAATTGTTGCCCTGACTTCAGCCTGTTATTGGACTATGTATATTGCCTGACCCCTTGGTGCTGTGCATCCATGTTTCTGACCCTGTGGGTCAGCCGCTAACTACACCGGGACTATCTAAAGAGATTTTGGCCTGATGGCTCCCCTGTAGCAAAGACCAGAACCCTGTATAGGGGGTTAAAGAGTGAAAACCAGGGGGCTGCCAGGATAATGCCCTTAGGCCCCTTTCACACGAGTGTGACGGATTAGGTCCGGACGCGTTCAGGGTGTGTACAGTGAAACTTGCACCATTTTGCAAGCAAGTTCAGTCAGTTTTGTCTGCGATTGCGTTCAGTTGTTCAGTTTTTTCCGTGCAGGTGCAATGCGCTTTGATGCGTTTTTCAAGTGCGTGTTAAAAAACGGAAGGTTTACGAACAACATCTCTTTGCAATCATCAGTGAAAAACGCATCGCATCCGGACTTGCTTACGGATGCAATGCGTTTTTCAGTGAAGCCCCATTCACTTCTATGGGGCCAGGGCTGCATGAAAAACGCAGAATATAGAACATGCTGCGTGAATTACAACACTCATTTACACAGACCCATTGAAATGAATGGGTCCGGATTCAGTGCAGGTGCTATGCGTTCATGTCACGCATTGCACCCGCGTGGAAAACTTGCTCGTGTGAAAGGGGCCTTAGAGTTAGCACAAAGTCAGACCAGTTAGTTGGTACAGTTGGTGCACGCCCCCTGCCCTGTAACACTGCATGTATGATTGCTTGCTATAGAATATTATATTTCGGCATTTAATGTACCTAAAATTGGGTATATGTATCAAGCCTGGCTTTACCTAGATGTTGTCTTTTCCTCCATATCACCATGATGGTGGGCTGCTCTGCCTCGCTGTACTCTGAATGCAAACACTTTGTAGTGTTTTTTTTTTTTTTTTTTTTTTTTTTTTTTTACATCACTTTCATTTACATGTATACTTTATGATATATTAGGGTAAGGCTACACTCAGCAGATTTTTTCCAGATCTTGCTGCAAATTTAGAGTAATATCACTGCAAAATCTGTATATGCAGATTCCACCCCTATACATTGAAACGGTGAGATCCATAATGAGCATGCTGCCGGTTTGCTCGTTTTTCAATGCAGAATTTTTCAGTTACGTATGGATGGTGTTTTCAAAAACCCGTCCACGTGTATTATGATGGCATTTGCTGCAGACTTGCTGTGTGAACTTCTCAGTAAATCCCCCATGGCTTACCTTGCAATTAGGGTGCTCACTTATTATAAGTTATTCCCTGAAATCATCTTAGTTTTGCAACACCTACCTACAAATATACAAATATATAGCGTGTGGATATAAAAGAATACAGAACAATGAGAATAAGAAATAATTGTACGATTGTATTTCTGCGTCTGTATACGATTGTATTTCTGCGTCTGCATCCATTCCGCAATTTTGCGGAATGGATGCGGACCTATTCATTTCAAGGGGGCCACAAAAGATGCGTACAGCATACGGTGTTCCAGTTTGCGGCCCCGCAAAAATAAAAGATAGAGCATGTCCTATTTTTGTCCACAATCTCTCATAGGGCTGCTGGTACCTGTGTTTTGCGGATCCGTAAAACACTTACTGTCATGTAAATGAACCCTTACTATTAGACTGTTGCTGCACTAGATATAGTATAGAGGAGCTCTTGTATTGGAGCACGCTATCTGCAGAAAGGCTGACCAATCGACATTTATTTTCCGACATCTGGAAATTTCTAGACCTTCTCGTATGGTGAGTGTGTTTTGATAGTGTGCGCAAAGCATGACATTGTCAGTATAGAGAAATTGTACTGACTTTCTCTTTTGTGTCTGTGGTGGTCTACAAGCTTGCAGATGGTTGACAGTCTATTTTTTACCTACCCGTATGTCTTAATATTAAATGCAGCTGTATCACACATGGGAGGAATATATTTGTTCCTCAACTGATCACCGAGTTTCCCATAAATGACCATCCATAAACCAATTAGATATTTAAAAACATACAAATCTGGAATGCAACCCTAGAAGTGTCACCACCTATGTTAATTAAGGAAAATTCTCCCAACCTATTTTCTCATTGGTGTCAGGTGTCCCTCCAGTACTGCCTGCCATACTTCAGTTATATGTGTCCGATGTGCCAAGGATGACAGTCAGACAGCAAGGGATGCTAATGTCTGTAAAGCGCTGCAGAATATGTCAGCGCCATATAAGTGAGGGAAAGAAATACAAATAAATGCAAGGTATCCTTTTCATTTACTCCATGTCCCGCAAGTGTGACTAGTTAATATATATCAGCTTCCACATATGACTTTGACGCAACATTAGGCTGCCATCTTTGAGCACTGTTGACAGGACTGTCAAACACGCAGATTTTACCCAAGCCTTTTTTTTTTCCATTGTAAAATTGTATTCTGGAGCAGCTCACAATTCAATTGTTGTCACATGAAACCAGTGCTGTGAGGAAGAAGCTGGCGGTGATGTGCAGGCTCCACCTGATCTGCAGCCTTCTCCCTAATAGGCCTCATGCACACGACAGTTGTTTTGGTCCGCATCCGAGCCGCAGTTTTCACTTCAATGGGGCCGCATAAGATGCGGACAGCATTCCGTGTGCTGTCCGCATCCGTTGCTCCGTTCCGTGGTCCACAAAAAAAATATAACCTGTCCTATTCTTGTCCGTTTTGTGGACAAGAATAGGCAGTTATATCAATGGCTGTCTGTGCTGTTCCGCATATTGCGGAACGCACGCAGACGCCATCCGTGTTTTGCGAATCCGCAATTTGCGGACCGCAAAACACACAACAGTCGTGTGGATGAGGCCTTACTGTGCATAGGGAGGAAGCTGTCAGGCAGTGGCTTGAGGGCAGCTCCTTCCTCACATGACTGGTATCTCATGGTTTACAGGGCTGGTTACCCTTGAGCTGCTTTATATATAAGTTGTAGTTGACATCCTCAAACAGTGTAATGTCTATAAGGTACTATACAGTCCCACAAATAGTGCTTTTGTGTGAAACATGGATGCAACGGGTTGGAATTTTACATTCATGTCCTTTATATCCTGTGAGACAAGCGGTGCCACAGGTATCTAGCAGGAACATGTTCTCTCTATTAAAGGGGTTATCCGCCTTTTTTATATTGATGACCTACGAGCATTTTTGCCGACTCAAAGTTGAGGAAAGCATGGATGCGGGAGCCCTCTGGAGCGCTGCTTCTCTGCAAACGGCTGATTGGGGCAATCAGCCGTTTGCAGAGAAGCAGCGCTCTAGAGGGCTCCCGCATCCATGCTTTCCTGCTTTCCTCAACTTTGAGTCGGCGAAAATGCTTGTAGGTCATCAATATAAAAAAGGCGGATAACCCCTTTAATAGAGAGAACATGTTCCTGCTAGATACCTGTGGCACCGCTTGTCTCACAGGATATAAAGGACATGAATGTAAAATTCCAACCCGTTGCATCCATGTTTCACACAAAAGCACTATTTGTGGGACTGTATAGTACCTTATAGACATTACACTGTTTGAGGGGGGCCCGCTGATCTGATATTGGACTGTATAGTACCTTATAGACATTACACTGTTTGAGGGGGGCCCGCTGATCTGATATTGATGACCTAGCGTGAGGATAGGTCATCAATATAAAAAGCGTATAACCCTATTAAAGAATTCATTCACTCTTGTTTGACCAAAGGCTCTCTAATGTCTGTGACCTGCATTAGGACTAGTTTGGCCAAACCAAGCTGACAGGACAGTATTTGCAAGTTTATTTGTCGTAAAATTGTTGTGATGAGGCATGACGTTACAGTAACAGCTCCTGCCCTTCATTCTCTAGTCTGCTCTGCTCATATCATAAATGTCTTAAGCCATACTCCTAGAAACATGGCTTGTAGTTATGACGTAAGAGAAATATGACTGGTCTTCAGATTATGATTATTAGCATACGGTATGGCCTTCATTTGGCCTTTAAATGTGTGTCAGGCAATCTTAAAGGGAGTCTGTCACCAGGAAGTTCACTGTGAGACAGAATGCCTTGTAGGACTAGCGCAGTCGAATATAATGAGACCTTTCACGTGGTGGCCCACTGTTTTAATGTACAAACCGGATTCCAAAAAAGTTGGGACACTATACAAATCGTGAATAAATACTGAATGCAATGATGTGGAGGTGCCAACTTCTAATATTTTATTCAGAATAGAACATAAATCACAGAACAAAAGTTTAAACTGAGAAAATGTACCATTTTAAGGGAAAAATATGTTGAATCAGAATTTCATGGTGTCAACAAATCCCCAAAAAGTTGGGACAAGGCCATTTTCACCACTGTGTGGCAATGGTTTCTGGAAGTATTCCTGAGCCCATTCTGTGATTTCCTTTACAGTAGCATTCCTGTTTGTGGAGCAGTGTCGTTTAAGGGCCCAGAGATCACGGGCATCCAGTATGGTTTTACGGCCTTGACCCTTACGCACAGAGATTGTTCCAGATTCTCTGAATCTTCGGATGATGTTATGCACAGTTGATGATGATAGATGCAAAGTCTTTGCAATTTTTCGCTGGGTAACACCTTTCTGATATTGCTCCACTATCTTTCTGCGCAACATTGTGGGAATTGGTGATCCTCTACCCATCTTGGCTTCTGAGAGACACTGCCACTCTGAGAAGCTCTTTTTATACCCAATCATGTTGCCCATTGACCTAATTAGTGTTAATTGGTCTTCCAGCTCTTCGTTATGCTCAAATTGACTTTTTCCAGCCTCTTATTGCTACTTGTCCCAACTTTTTTGGGATTTGTTGACACAGTGAAATTTTGAATCAACGTATTTTTCATTTAAAATGATACATTTACTCGGATTAAACGTTTGATCTGTCATCTACAGTCATGTGAAAAAATTAGGACACCCTTTGAAAGCATGTGGTTTTTTGTAACATTTTTAATAAAAGGTTATTTCATCTCCGTTTCAACAATACAGAGAGATTAAAGTAATCCAACTAAACAAAGAAAACTGAAGAAAAGTCTTTTCAAGATCTTCTGTAAATGTCATTCTACAAAAATGCCTATTCTAACTGAGGAAAAAGATAGGACACCCTCACATGTATTCCCTCTTAAATTGGCTCAGATCTCACACAGGTATATCACACCAGGTGCACATAATTAGTAGATCGTTACTCTGCATGTTGAATGAGGCTTGCCCTATTTAAACCTCAGACATTTAGTTTGGTGTGCTCCTGACTGTTGAAGTGAGAGTGAGCACCATGGTGAGAGCAAAAGAGCTGTCAGAGGACTTCAGAAAAAAGATTGTAGCAGCCTATGAGTCTGGGAAGGGATTTAAAAAGATCTCAAAAGATTTTGAAATCAGCCATTCCACTGTCCGGAAGATAGTCTACAAGTGGAGGGCTTTCAAAACAACTGCCAACATGCCCAGGACTGGTCGCCCCAGCAAGTTCACCCCAAGAGCAGACCGCAAGATGCTAAAAGAGGTCTCCAAAAACCCTAAAGTGTCATCTCGAGAACTACAGCAGGCTCTGGCTACTGTTGATGTAGAAGTACATGCCTCTACAATCAGAAAGAGACTGTACAAGTTTAACTTGCATGGGAGGTGTGCAAGGAGGAAACCTTTGCTTTCCAAGAGAAACATCGAGGCCAGACTGACATTTGCCAGAGATAAAGTTGACAAAGACCAGGACTTCTGGAATAATGTTCTTTGGACAGATGAGTCCAAAATTGAATTATTTGGACACAACAGCAGAGGACATGTTTGGCGTAAACCAAACACAGCATTCCAAGAAAAGAACCTCATACCAACTGTGAAGCATGGAGGTGGAAGTGTCATGGTTTGGGGCTGCTTTGCTGCAGCAGGACCTGGTCAGCTCACCATCATAGAATCCACGATGAATTCTACTGTGTATCAGAAGGTGCTTGAAGAACATGTGAGACCACCAGTTAGAAAATTAAAGCTGAAGCGGAACTGGACCATGCAACATGACAATGACCCAAAACATACTAGTAAATCAACCAAAGATTGGCTGAAAAAGAAGAAATGGAGAGTCCTGGAATGGCCAAGTCAAAGTCCAGATTTGAATCCCATTGAGATGCTGTGGGGTGACTTGAAAAGGGCTGTACGTGCAAGAAACCCCTCAAACATCTCACAGCTGAAAAAGTTCTGCATTGAGGAGTGGGGTAAAATTTCCTCAGACCGATGTCGAAGACTGGTAGATGGCTACAAGAACCGTCTCACTGCAGTTATTTCAGCCAAAGGAGGTAACACTCGCTATTAGGGGCAAGGGTGTCCTATCTTTTTCCTCAGTTAGAATAGGCATTTTTGTAGAATGACATTTACAGAAGATCTTGAAAAGACTTTTCTTCAGTTTTCTTTGTTTAGTCGCATTACTTTAATCTCTCTGTATTGTTGAAACGGAGATGAAATAACCTTTTATTAAAAATGTTACAAAAAACCACATGCTTTCAAAGGGTGTCCTAATTTTTTCACATGACTGTACGTTCTATTACAAATAAAATATTGACATTTGCCATCTCCACATCATTGCATTCAGTTTTTATTCACAATTTGTATAGTGTCCCAACTTTTTGGGAATCCGGTTTGTAAATGATCAGTTAAGTGCACCAGAGACGGGCCCAAGTCACTCTTCGGACTCTTCCTGCTTTCTCTTTTCCCCTCCTGCCAGGTCCTCTGACTAATTCTTGATGGACAGGGCCAGGTTCCTGCATAGTCAACTCAACTGGCCCTGTCCATCAACAAGGAGTGGGGATGGTCTGACAGAGGGAGTAGCTGGAGCAGGGGTGCACAGAGTAGCTTGGGCCCACCCTCTGGACATTTAACTGTTCATTTACATATTAATGAAAAGTACTTTTTCTCCAGAATGAAGCAACAGATCTCTAAGTAAAAGGTATCTTTACATTCAGCTGAGCTTGTCCTCCAAGACATTGTGCCTGGTTTATCAGTGGGTGGCATGGGGAGAGATTCCTTATAGTATGTATGATCTACATAAACGATTTCTAGATGCATGGTTAAAAAGAGATGACTGGGCGAAACTATGTCCTAACATGCAAGATTGTTCAACGATAGTCATATAAAAGTCATTCACTGGGAAGTACTTTATGCAACAAAATCACTCATTTAGGCTACAAAGCACTGTAGCTACTCTTGAAGTTCATGAGCATTATTATGGGATTATCAACACGTAATGTAACATGTTTAAACACAATTAAGTCATAGTCTTCTTGTAACCCCTGCCCGACCTCCCCACGTAAATTAGGGTGGTCGGGAAGGGGTTACAAATTTATCAAGTGTTCACTTTTCTAACCTTTCTACGCCTGTCTAACAAAGTGGTGTGGCTTAGTGGGAAGGAAAGTGGCCATGCCTTAAATGCATTTTGGTGTGCCAAAACATGCACCAACACTTTGGAGTAAAACTAAGCTAATGAATGGGTCGCAAAAGCTTAGACTAGAGTAGACCATCTATAGATGGATTTATATTCCAGCATCAGCCACTGTGATAAGACTGTCTTTCTAGGTTTACACCGTCTTACTGTAAGAAAGTATTAGTAAATCTGTCCCAAAGTGTCATAATA
The DNA here is from genome assembly GCF_014858855.1 of Bufo gargarizans. NCBI lineage: Eukaryota > Metazoa > Chordata > Amphibia > Anura > Bufonidae > Bufo > Bufo gargarizans. Next base: position 156,476,255 of record NC_058083.1, read on the forward strand.
AAGTTACATACACGCAACCATTTCACTGTGTCTGATAATTAATACATTTGTTTGTATCAGTTCTGGAAAATGCTTTTTCTCTGACTCAGTCAACCTTTAAAAAACATTCTGGCCCCTAGTTGTTTAGAGCCTATGCCGTCAGAGCCTAGTTCACACCATGCAGTTTCTGAACCCGGCTGTTTTAGGTGTGGTATCACTAATTGCCTTTGTTTTAATAGTATAGGCCTTGGATCCACATCTTTTAGATCTGCAGTGACTGATGAATGTTTTCTAAGTTTTTTTAGTTGTTCTTCTACTTTTGTAATCTATGTTCTCACCTGTCATTGCAGCTTGCAGTACATCGGTCGCACTAGTCAGCCCACGAAGTAAAAGCTGAATGGGCACCGGCCAACATCAGTTTAGAAAGGTGTAACCATAGTGTGTCCCGGCATTTTTTTTAGCTCATAATAGAGACTCCTCTCTTTTAAAACTTTTGATTCTTGAACAGATACCTACGCAGGTAAAAAAAAAATTTGCCCGTATTGTAAACAGGGAGGCATACTGGATCTTCCGTATGCCGTACCCTGCTTCCTGAGGGGTTAAACCAAGCTACTGAATGGGTGCAACATTGAGGATTTTTTCTGAAGTTCCATTTCTGGTTTTAGCACTTACTTTCTAGAATTGTGTATAAATTGCCTCCATGCCATGTCTTGTCTGAGGAAAGAGGTGGCCCACCTCCGAAATGCGTCATATGTTCATCTTTTAAACTGGTTTCCTGCGTCCATTTTGTACTTTTGTACTATTGATTTATGTAAAGTTGTGTGAAAGTAGAGTAACTCTTTACGATGCTCAAATCAGATAGGCATTGTTTAGCTTTATGTTATAGGTAAGTGCATTGACTTGCTATTAAGTTTTGTGCATGCAGTTCTATAAATTATTATTGCACTGGTTGCAAACGCGTTTACTTACTATATTTCATTCATTTTTTCACTTTTGAGATTATTGCCAAAAAACACACTTACGGTATTCGATTATTAACATGGTGAACCTAATGTTTTTTTATGTGCTATTGTAGGTCCCTGATGGGTTTCACCCCTTTGATAACATGATGGCAAACATGAGGAACAGAATGGTAGACATACACAAACAGTTTGTAAGTGATATCATTTATGTTTCAGCAGAATATTAATGATGATGCTTGTTAATATTTAAAGGCTTTCTCCAGGAATTAATAAAGTGACTGAAAATACTTAAATATTACTTTATTATAAATATATCCCCAAATAACTTTAATAATTAGAGATGAGCGAAGTTCTCAAAACTTCGATTCGGCTGCTTCGCTGAATTTCACCCCAAAATTTGCTTTGTGAAGAATTACTTCATCACAAAGCACATTTCTTTGTGAGTAACGGACGCAATAATGGGGAGCGGTGGTTGGATCTTCCCCTGTCATTGAAACCCTCAGATGCAGCGTTCATTGCTGATCGCGGCATCTGAGATGACCTTTGAGGGCTGCCAGGGGTTAATCTGTTAAAATAAATAAAAATACTCACCTTATCCATTTGATCGCAAATAGCCAATTTCAGCCATCTTGCTTGAAGATCCAGCAAAAAAACTTGCGCGGTGCGTGATGACATCATCACACTGGTTGACACACAAGTGGATAAGGTAAGTATGAATTATTTTTATACCGCCATTTTAGGGAAAATTAATTACACATTTTTTACAATTGCTAAAAAAATATAAAATATCAAAATTTAATTTAGCATCTATTTCTGAAAAGTATCTGACAGGATTCGAACTCACAACCTTCTACATTACAGCCCAGAATGTTAACCACTACACTATACAGCTGCAAGGACAGTTACTTAAAAAAAATTATAATATGAGACTTCTGCTGTATAGGAATACTTACTACTAGTAACAGCAGAAGTCTCTTTTTTATTTTTTTATTTTTTTAAAGTAACTGGCAGTGCAGCTGTATAATGTAGTTGTTAACATTCTTTGCTGTAATGTAGAAGGTTGTGAGTTTGTATCCCACCAGAAACTTTTCAGAAGTAGAGGCAAAATTAGATTTAATTACATTGATTCGAGCATCACGCTTGAGCACGCGCGATATTCGGCTGAACACCGCGATATGCCGAGCATAGCGATGCTCAAGCCGAACTGGTGTTTGGCTTAGCATGCTCGCCCAACACTACTAAAGATCCCATCAACTGTTTTTAGGATCATAATCCCTGATGAGCAGAGCGGAGGCTGAGGCAGCTCTTTCGCTCAGAATTCTGAAGTAACTTGTCCATTTCCCCTGATGATTGCTCCCTAGACAAAACAAGCCATTATATTAATAAAAGGTATTTGGGAATATATTTATAATAAAGTAATATTTAAGTATTTTCAGTAATTTTATTTTATTAATTCCCGAGAACCCCTTTAATTCTAATTAAATAGAATTCCATTGATGATGTGATAATTTTTGCTTCCTTTTTGCTCTGTCACCAAAGTGATAAATTGGTGTTTTTGGTTGCCGATGATGTGACAATGGAAGAATCAGCCTGATAGACACAATCGGGGTCATTTATTGAGACTGGCATTTTGGATGCCGGTCTTAATAACCTCTATAGCTGGCGGTAGATCCGCCAAAGTTAAAAAGAGACACCGGGCTCTACAAAACGTCAGTGCCAGTCTAAATATCTAAAGACAGCTTCCTTGCTGGCTTACATTTAGACCATTTTCTATGCCTAAAACAGGCCTGTCCCCTTCCCCGTCCACTTTTTTAGAGTTGGCGGGGAAAAGTTGCAGAGTGCAGTGCAAATAATCTGCACCAGAAATACGCCCAATATAGGCGTATTTCTGGATAGGAAAGGCCCCCTAATGTCTTTCCTCTACTACAAAGGATGGAAAGGGGATGGTGAGCAAGCACATAAAACGCTCCTATCCTAGGTTTGGATAGTCTGGTGGAGTGAAAGGCCTTTTTTGCACTATGGTACTCCTGTACTTTATGCTCCTGCACTTTTAAAAGCTTGGTGACGACTATGATTTCAAAATTGGTGTTAATTAAAAAAACTGTGGGAAGTGGAAAAACGTGACAATTGTAATGCACATGGTTCTAACTATATGTGTTGTCTCAACAGCAGTAAATATTTGGCTTGTTGCTAGGAGAATGTCTCTATAATCAGAGTATCTAGGTTAATTTAAATTGAGGAGCCTCCCACAGATTACAAAATATTAGGCAATGTCAATCACCATCTCATTAACCCACATATCCAGTATGCAGAAGTAAAGGAAAACTAAAGGTAAAAATAAGACAGAACTTACTACCAGTTACTTACTGTCACATCCTTACCATCTTTTTTGTCACATATCACAATTTGGGTAAAGACATCACAATCTTTACATATATTTTGGGTTTCATAGTAAAATACAGGGTGGGCCATTTATATGGATACACCTTAATAAAATGGGAATAGTTGGTGATATTAACTTCCTGTTTGAGGCACATTAGTATATGTGAGGGGGGAAACTTTTCAAGATGGGTGGTGACCATGGCGGCCATTTTGAAGTTGGCCATTTTGAATCCAACTTTAGTTTTTTCAATAGGAAGAGGGTCATGTGACACATCAAACCTATTGGGAATTTCACAAGAAAAACAACGAGATGTGCAGCACCTGAAACTACGGATACTGGAAGCCTGTGCTAGCATTTCTCCAGCGGTGTTGCTATCAGTGTGTGAAGAGTGGGAGAAGAGGGTTGCATTGACAATCCAACACAATGGGCAGCACATTGAACACATTTTATAAGTGGTCAGAAACTTGTAAATAACTCATGAAAGAATAAAGTTACGTTAAAACCAAGCACACCATTGTTTTTCTTGTGAAATTCCCAATAAGTTTGATGTGTCACATGACCCTCTTCCTATTGAAAAAACAAAAGTTGGATTCAAAATGTCCGACTTCAAAATGTCCGCCATGGTCACCACCCATCTTGAAAAGTTTCCCCCCTCATATATACTAATGTGCCACAAACAGGAAGTTAATACCACCAACCATTCCCATTTTATTAAGGTGTATCCATATAAATGGCCCACCCTGTCGTTTGCAAGGCTGAAAAAAAGACCTCTCATGAGGTAGAAGCCTATTTTATTTATTTTAGGCGGAAAATAACATCCTTTCAAATCTCATTCAAGCGATCAGAATAACTCCCTGGATCAATTAACCTTTTCCATAATTCTAGTAACTATAACCTGTAATATTATTACTAGAGATGAGTGAAGTTTTAGAAAATTCGATTCGGCTGCTTCGCCGAATTTTACCAAAAATTTGCTTAGTTATGAAGTGCATTTTTTTGTAAGTAGCGGGTGAAATGACAAGGATCTTGGGTTAGCATCACTCCCCATCATTGTACCCCTCAGATGCTACGTTCATACATGATCGTGGCATCTGAGTGTAAAAATAGTGTAAAATTAACAACAAAAAATACAATAAAATAAAACTTGCCGCCTCCATTTGCTCGCGACGGGCCAGCCGCCGCTATCTTGCTTGATTTCGCGCAGCCCAAGATAGCGCCGGGATTTCAGCCAAGACCATCAATCAGTATGGTGGCGGCGGCCCGTCGCAAGCAAATGGAGGAGGTAAGTATGATTTTTTTTTGTTTTTTACACTATTTCAGGTCAAATTGATTCGCTACCACGAAGCACGAGGAAATTCGGCTTCACTGCGAATTTTATTTATTCAGAAATTTGGATCGAATTCCACTTCGGTGGATTCAATTCGCTCATCTCAAGTTATTACACTACAGAAATACATCCAGGCTCCTCTCAAACTCTTTTAGCGAACTCACCATCACCACTTCCTCAGGCAAAGAGTTCCATAGTCTCACTGCTCTTACCATAAAGAATCCTCTTCCATGTAGATGGAGAAACCTTTTTTCCTTTTGACGTAGAGGATGTCCCCTTGTCATGGTCACCATCCTAGGTATATTTAGATCATCTCCCCCTCCTTCTATTGATGCTTGAACATGTGAAGCAGGCACTTAGGTAGCTGTTCTTGCAATGTAGACGTGCCAGGCCAAGCTCCACCATCTATCTGTCCAGTACCTTTGACCAGCCCCAGCAGAGGAAAGTGGGAAACAGGATGAGATGGAATCCGTTTTCTGCAAATTTCAGAAGCTTGCTGGCAGTCTGCAGATTAGCAATATGTGTTTACTCCCTGTATTTCCCTCTTGTTCTATTAGAGCAACCCCTGTTAGGACATATCGGTTGTCCTCTATTTGCAAGGACAAGCGTGGTGCATCCATGTATCACATGGGCAGCCATCATTTGAATGGCCAGTATGTAACACTTTATTTCATCTGCAGTGGTGGTGGCTTCTTTTTTTAAAAGCGGTTGACTTTATGAAACCCCTTAAATTCTTCCCCTTAACTAATCAATTAGAAGCATTAAAATTTTTCACCAATATTGGTTAGGCTTCCACTTGTAAATGAGCATGCTGTAAAATTAGCCTGTACTGCTTATTCTTAGTTGGAGTCCTGTGAGGTAAACCTAAAATAAAGCAAGCAGAGGCAGTTACAGTGGAAGCAACTTTCATATCATATTGGTGTCTGGGGTTTCTGTTACAAAAGTATGGTAGGTCCAGGTCATATGAGGTGTATGTGATCCTGTTATGATACGCTTTCCACCCCTGCACAATGGCTGCCAAGAAGATGTTCTCAGTGCCCTGTCTTCATTCACGGTTCCTGCTGGAGATTAATAGAAGCTTTTCAAGGCTTTTGGAATCCTCTTCGTATGCCAGATGAAGATCTGTTTAGTCTTTCCAAGAAAACGCCTTCTTTATACCTACGCTTAATGCATCATTTTATATATCATCGTTCTTGCTATATATAACCTTCCCCTTCACATACACTCTATTGTGACCATCTACCATGTTTGGTCATGGTGGAAGGCTGCACAGACTTGCTTATGTGCACAGTGTATCAGCCAAGTCTATATATGAGTGATCCATACTTTAATGTAGTAATATTATCTCCTCTCTAATGCTCCATCTCTAGTGTTAAAAAAAATTCTAATCTTCACTCGCACACGAGACACTCTAGCCCGGGGATCACAGTGCTATAATCATGATCGGCTCGCAATCTCACATTTGCTCTTCCAAAAACGTTGTGCACCAGTATCAGCAGAGCCGCTATATATCAGCCTGTATCTTATCCTGTGACAGTAAAAGTCATCTTCTTGCTGGCAACTGTTGCGTTTCAAATGTATCCTGTGCTATCATCCAGTTATGGAGATGTCATACATTTTATTTACACTGATATTATTACTTATTATTATTAATTATTTATTTATTATTATTTAATTTTCTCCTGAAAGGTGTTTGTTAATGAACCTTGATTAGTGTATAATAAAAACATATTGCAACTTTCTTATTTCTTCACCATTTTCAAGATCTCTTCAAATAGAAACATGCTTGTTTGCATACAGAGTCTAAAAACCTGTCATAATAATGTACGGACACAGCAGCGTGGTTCTTCAAAGGGGTTGTCCCCATCAGGAGCATCCCTATCAGTATGCCCTAATAAGGTGTCACGGCTGAGGATGGGGAAAACCCTCAGCCGTGCAATGCCAGATGATGGTAGTCACTGCTTGACCATGGAGACAGAATTAGGGAGCAGGTCACCTCCTAGCGCATCCCTAATCTGACCCTGACTCCTAGCTACATGAGCCGACCTTGATGGTAGGAGGGCTCATGCTCCGGAACCTCGGATCCCTACTAACCCTCCGCAGATCCCTGAGCTAGGAGCTGGGTAGACTACCTGTTCCTCCTGGACGCGGAGAAACCGGAGTCTAAAGTGGCCAAGCTGCAAAGGGAAGGGGAACATATACAACTTATGGCAATGGCAGGTAAATGCCACAAACACAACACTCCCCTGCCACAGACACTAAGCCTGGAACCCATGTGCAAGTGCTGCTGTCCAAAAACACAAACGGACACAGCACACAACACACATCACACAGGAACCCAGGACCATAAGGTGCAATAAACAAGCATACCACAGACACATCTCCATAACATCAAACAAGAGTTATGACCACAAGGGTGGCCCTCACTGGAGAGATGGTGAATAACCAGGAGGATGTCTCCAGCAAACCATGGCTGAAGAACCCCTCAGCTTCAGGTCTCCACAGAGGCTTTATAGCCCAAAGTGGCCACACCCACACAGACACACTGTGGGAAGGGAGTTAACCCTTCCATCACCAAACAGGGTAGTGAAGCCACTAAAAGGGGAAGTGCACAAACAACTATCACACTGCAGCTGTTACCGGCGACAACGACATGCGTGGCAACCGTGTCCTGGGAGCCGGCCAGAAGGCCGAGACACTGCCAACACATGTAAACAATACAACACGTTGCCACGGGCAGCCACAGGCGAAGGCAAGTGTCACAGCGCACACATACATAAACCTCGTGCACACCAGACATACAAAGTGCATACATACAAGGAGAGGTTGCCAGAGACAACCGCATGCTATGACAGCGAGCAGCCTAGCAAGCAGCTCTACTGCCACATACCTTATGTTGCCAGCGGCAACCACAAGTGAGGCAGCATACTAGCGGCCCTCACCTGTGATTGAACAACCAAACCAGACCGCAGGCAACAGCCTGCGGTTCAGGAGTCACGACCATGACCATGGTCGTGACATAAGGCATATCTATGTTATAGGCAAGGATTGGGAAGTACCTAAAATACCTTACTACATTTTCACTACAGCATTAACAAGTGTATTTATCATTCACTACAGAACGGTGGTCAGCAGCTTATTGGACCTTAAAGGGTCGCTGTTCTTTGAAAAAACTTTCAATCAAATGTTTTGATTGGTTTGGAGTCTCCATGCTGAGACCCCCACGATCACTAGAACAAGGAGAGAAAAGCGCACACATATAATTTATCTTTAATATTCTGGCGTGAAAAAGTCCCGAACAGTGTGTTCTCCACCGTCTTTGCCTTTTTCCGAAAAGGTGGCGTGGCAGGGAAAGGCCAGCATCCCCACCACATTTATCTTCTTTTACGCCAGTTTTCTGGCATAGAAGACTGAAGGATTTCAGTTCAGACGCATGGACTGCCGACGGCTGCGCCTAATTTATGAGGAGGTGTATGCCTAGTCATAAATTAGGCACAGCCTCCAACAGAGCACAGGGTTATCACAGACTGGTGTAAAATGCTGATCTATGATAAATTAGGCCCATCATTTTTTCTCTCAGGAGACAGGCTCAATAGAAAGTCAATGGGCCAGTGGCTGCCCCTAATTTACTGTACGCCATATGCCTCGTCATAAATTAGGCACATACTTTAGCAGTCCGTGTGCCTGAACTGAAATCCACGCCAGTTCCTGTCTGGTGTAGATTTCAGTCTTCTTCTACACCAGACAACTGGCATAAAAGAAGATAAATGGGGGGTGGGGTTGTTTGCCAGCACCACGCTCCCTTTTAAGGAAAGTGGCGGCGGAGAATGTAACTTGTGCAAACATTTTTGCTCAAGTAAGGAGGGGGGGGGGGTCATTTCTCAAACTGGTGTAAAGTACAACTGGCTTAGTTGCCCATAGCAACCAATCAGATTCCTTATTTAATTTTCTAAAGGAGCAGTCCAAAATGAAAGGTGAAATCTGATTGGTTGCTATGAGCAGCTAAGCCAGTTCTGCTTTACACCAGTTTGATAATTGACCCCCATGGTGTTTAAAAAGTTGCAGGCACAGTTTGTGTTCACGCCAGAAAATTGGGGAAAAATAAAGATAAATCAGGCCCCATGAGTCTGTTTTGATTCTATCTCCTGTCCTAGTAACTGTTGAGGGTGTCAGCACTCCCACCGATCAAAACCTTTGATATGCAGGTACATTTTAGTACTTTAAAGTAATCTTGTGTAAACCACCAAGAATGTCTACCTAGTCTTATGTATATTGTTCTTTAAATGTGTTTCTTCCTCTTAAAACTTTGAAACCAAATAAACTTATTAAAATAGAAAACTGATTGTTCTCCCCTGTAACATACTGTGCGGCTATACCAGTTGGAGGTGATCAGTTTTGGTGTCCAGTCACGGACAAGCAGATTCAAAATATAGACCAGCCTGCAATACTGACTCCCATACTGTGTACTGTAACTAGGGATACTTTGTAGAGAACATTCTATGAAAATGTGCACTTGTTCGTCATAGAATATATGATAATAACTATTTCTAACCTAATGGTTTATTACTGCTTTACGATCTACTGGTGCTATTTGTGACTCTAGGTCCACCAAGAGTTTTCTAGCTTTTTTTGTGGAACAATTGAATCTCAATTTCTTTTAGATCAGACAAAACATAACAATATTTCATTTGGAATGTAGTCCTACTGTGCTTGGTTCTGCAGATAGACTGTACGGGCAGGACAAGTGCTCTACTTTACATTGCTTTATAAACCAATGGACTTGTCCCTCATGATCTCTGTTGTCAGGCCATTTAGACCCTGTATCTGGCATACCTTGGTGTGTACCAGTCTTCTGTTTTCACCATTATTTATTACATGCGTGTTTTATCCTGCTTTCTGTAGGAAGGATTAGCAGACAGACCTGACGTTCACTCATTTAAGTCATCCTCCGTAATGACGTATTCCAAGACTGGAGACGAGCCTCCTAAGATTTTCCATGCAACAAGTCAAACCCGTAAAGCTCCTGGTGGCGTGAGTATTACATTAGTTTTTGTCTATAATATGCTTGTTTTTTTTTTATAGTTTTCACATCGCTTTATGTTATGGCAGCCTTCCAAGAAACACTCTGGTTTATGACTTTAAGTTAATCCACATGAAGTATGACTGTGATCTCTGAACTTAAGAAAATGGAGCACAGCGTATAACCTGCTCTCTGCTTTGTTTAATGGATGGCATTGAGTAATTCTAGTCATTTGCTGCTTCCGTGACTTATTTAACACTGGCCTTTCAGTAGCTCCTTTGCAGCTGCTGTACCTAAAGCCACTGAGAAATATGAATTTGAACCCTGAAGCCGAGCACATGTCCCCTACTAGACGGAAGTAGAAAATAGCAATCTGTCAGAGAGGTATGTGCTTCAACAAAGGTCTCTAATAATATTACCAGGGACTTTTCCTGCCAGTCAGCGACAGGGTGCAGTAATTAGTGGCTGTTTTGTGAAGAAAGTATTAGTCAGTGTGTCAAGGAGAGAGCTGAAGGCCATAGAGTTTATATTTAGGTGAAGTCAAGAGTGGCAGATCACTGGCTAAAAATAACGTCCGCAAAGTATCACTGTCCTGAAAAAGATCATAAACCTGTCAGATGGCATGAAATACATTGTAAAACTCGTCTAATAGGAAGAGTCAAATACAGTTGTGGGTGGCATCATGCTTCACAGTACTTGGCTATCAGTCTAAACACCTGGCAGCACTCAGCAATGACAGGCATAGAATAGAAGACACTGCCCAATAGGAGAAATTCTATAAAGTTCACCCCACTCGGGGTGCTGTGGAAATCTGCCAGCAGGAGATGGTTTCTGGAGGCCTATCATTATCTTGTAGCCTAGACAAGGTTGGCTTAAGGTGTGACACTTCTGAAAGTTGGCGCCACCGGACCTGATACTCTATTCTCCAGAAGCTTGCACGTCCAATCCCTCGCTTGGTACCTAAACCTATGGTAAGACTGCCTATAGGGTGGACCTACATTAATTAGTTTATTAATTGGGTTGTCCAGCTTTTTTTTTTTTACTTTTTTTTAACAGTTGTATCAGCTTTAAAAAAAACTTACCTTCTCCTTGCCACTCCATTACAGCTCCCTTCAGTGGTCTTCTGGTCCCTGTCTTATAAACTTCTGGAAGGATGGGGTCATATGCACTGCTGCAGCCAATGACTGGCCTCAGCGGTGACGTGACCCATCAGTAATATCCTGCATGGGGACAGGCTATCTCTTAGGCCAGTCATTGGCTGCAGTGGTGCATGTGACCCCCGTCTGCCTACCAGTTTACAGGACGAGGAGCAGAAGACTGCTGAAGGGAGCCAAAATGGAGCGTCAGGAAGCAGGTGCGTATGTTTTTTTTTTTCAACAGGTACAACAAGCTGTTTCCACCATTGAGATGGGCTCCATAGTAGATGCTATGACATCTATCCTGATGATTCTTTTTCTGTATTTTGTGGCAAAGCGAATGATGACATGTAGAAGTAGAAGTACAGCGCAAAAAGATTTTACTATTCGGTGCTAATATATCCAGGTATATTAATAGGAAACATAACGATAACTATTGTTTGCATGCAGATAAAGGAAACAAAGAAAGCTGTCAAGGACTCTGAAAGCGGAGTGGAAAAGATTGCTGTTGGACATCACATCAAAGATCGCGCCCACATTGTCAAGCAAATGAAGAACAACAAAACAGGAGATCAAGAAGTCAACCAGGATTTTCTAAATATGGATGAAAGTAAGTCTTAATTCCTTCTTCTAGATAGATTGCTCCTGTGCTAATTGTACAATTTTCACCATTTCACAATTTTTCAAGCCTTCATTCAGCTTTGTGACAAATACTGCAAACTGCTATTGCACAGTGAGCCCTGGTGAAGCACACTATCACCCGGTAACTGTATTTTCTTGAATTGCAGCCGACGCCCCATCATTTGACTGCGAATGGGAACGGGAGATTTCAAAGTTCAGACCATTTGAAAAAAAGCTCTCCCTAGAAGCTCCTAAACACCAAAGGGTCCAGTATTCTACCAAAATAGGAGCCCCAGATGTGCCTAGAAGGTAAAAAAAAATAGCTGGAAATGTGCAAAAGTGTGCTAATCTTTCCAATAGAATACCGTCCCAGGAATCTGGGGTTCTATACATGAGTTCATCTCAATTTAGGAAGCATGTACCTCATATACCTAAACAATACTTACAGGAGTATTTTCATCATTGTGTTAAATAAAGGAGTTGTCTAAGTTAATTAAAAACTTCCCAAAAGCCAATAAATGTCCTAACATAAATAATGAACCTATAGATCGCTTGTTATTGCCCCACCATATCCAGACCTGCAGTTCTGGTTCTTCTCATGGTGTATTATGCAAGGCTGTTGTGGTGACATAGAAGTACATAGCGTGTGACCACTGCAGCCAATCACCGGCCTCAGTAGTATACTGCACTGGACCATGGAGGCTAGTGGTTGACTGCAGCAGTTACCTGCCATATACTTCTATGTTGCTACTGCCGCCTTGTACACATTAATAGTGAGCAGGAACACAGGTGAACGCTAAATATGGTGGGGGTAGTAACACATGAGGACAGGAGCATGATTTATTTTATGATGTTTAGTGGCTTTTGGGAAGTTTTAAAATAAAATATGTTAATTGCATTAATACATATTTAGTTTTTCTTTTCATGTATAACATATATAATGTACTTCATGTCCAGTGACATCTAGCCTTATGTGCTCTTATGGGAGGAGGTCACATGACAGACAATACATCCATCTCAGGGCTGTAACTACCATAGTGGCAGACCAGGCGACTGCTATGGGGCCCAGGGCAAGAGGGGGCACAGTCATAGTTGGGATCTCCTCTTCTACTGGAAGTGGAAACTGGAAAACTTGGTCAGAACTCTACCCTCTAAAGCAGTGGTGCACAACGTTTCCTGGTTGGGGGCCACATTGCCAGACTGAACCAATGACGAGGGCCGAAATTAAAATTTAAAGGTGTATATTGTACTTATGGCATTTTGAACACACATTATATACCATTAATGTCTAGTTACACTTCCAGGACTCCCATCTAATGGGAGAAATACATGAAAAATACATGTGAACAGCCACAAGACATAGGCATACATGTCTGTTACCAGATGGTTGGGGGCCACACAGAATGGTATCAAGGGCTGCATGTGGCCCCCGGGCCGCAGGTTGTGCACCCCTGCTCTAAAGGAACAACTTTTAGCAAATGAGGCAGTGGAAAAAAGGCCCAAGGGTCATTGAAAAAGGTTTAGGCGGAAACCCTTCTGTCTTGTGTGGGGGGCCTGGTTTGATCCTTGCTATGGGGCCCTTACTTCTCTATGTACGCCACTGCTCCATCTTATGTTTCAATTGATATTCTATCCTGCATATTTTCACAATTACAGAACCCCTTTAAGGCACAATGTACAGTTTCTAATATTCTTGTCTGGATTGTTGTGGATTTGTGAATTTCTCTAGCCAGTACAAAACAAAAAAAAAAATGTCATTTTGCGGTTCTCCATCCAATCTCTACTTCCTAGACAGTTTTTACCAATTCTGGCCGTTCTGTAAACATTATTCAGTGGCCAGACAACCCATTTAACATTGTTTGGAATAGAAAAAGCACTGTCTACTGTTATAATATTACTTTTATACTTATTTTTTTATATATAGGGAGCGATGCATCTCCAAAATGGTCATCTAGAAGATTCGTCAAAGCATGTGACTTCAGTAATTACAAAAACATTTCAAGGTCAACTAGGAAACTCTTGAAGGGACATGCAAGATGTAACAGGGTCTCTTAAATAAATAAGACATGCACAGTTGATTGGTTCTGCATCTTATTTGAAAGGTCAATCGGTACTGATGGAGCCTGCTCTTATGTGCCAGCTTAGTGGTGTGCAAATGAAAACATCTCTTCAGCACTTCTCTATTATGTTTGGCAACTTTTTTACTAAGATTGCACTTTATCAGGTTCAGTAAAGGGCATAGAACGTTGAAGCTATATTTTGTTATTGTCCTAAATCATATTTTCTATTTTATTAAGATGGTACAATTGTCATATGCTGTAATTATTACTGTGCATCAGAAGTCTAAGCTTGTCCAGTACAGAGGTCAATGTCTTTATTGTTCACTAACTCTTCATATACCCTATGATGTATATTATTATACTATTAAGGTACCGGGATTTTAATATTGATGACCTTTTCTCATCAAACCCCTTTAAAGCGCATCTGTTTGCAGATTTGTACCTATGAAAGCTGAAGACACCTTTGTTGGTTTCATGTTCATATGTGCCCGCATTGCTGAGAAAAATTACGTTTTATTTTATGTAAATGAGCCTCTAGGAGCAACGGGAGCGTTGTGGTTACACCTAGAGGCTCTGCCCTCTCTGCAACTGCCGCGCCTTGTCCACTCGGATTGACAGAGCCAGGCAGGTCTGATAACATTTACACTGCTTGGTCCTGTCAATCAAAGTGGAGATGGTGAGGCAGTTACAGAGAGGGCAGAGCCTCTAGGAGTAACAGCAATGCCCCCATTGCCCTAAAGGCTCAACATGGGAACATGAGACCAACACAGATGCCTTCAGCTGCCAAGTGCACATGTAACAGGTCAGCCAGTGTCATAGGTACACATCTGCTGAGAGATACCCTTTAATATATTAACCTACTGCATTGAAGGCTTGTTACAGGGCCGGCTTTACCTCTAGTGACTTTCACATTGGCCATAAAATGGCAAATCTTTGTGAAAATCTCTATTCATTAAAAATGGGTTCATGCATTATCTATCCTATGTCGTTTTTAGATCTGCTTATCTTTACTACTACTGTCATACAGCATAATGTAAAACAAAGACCTTCAGAAACTCAGATAAGGCTCTATCCACATCTAATTTGTTGGGCTATTTCAGAGGTATACATTGTAAATATTCCCGTATACATCCAATGGAAACCTCCAGTGTATACCACTGTATTCTTATGGGGTATATTCTTTTGGGTTACGCAACTGTATTGGAAAGCAAAGTAGACTATGCTTTCCTGTACAGTGTAAGGGCTCATTCAGACGGCCGTATGCTGTCCGCAAAAATGCGGATCCGTTTTTTTGCTGATTAGATGCTGTCCTATTCACTTCTGGGGCCCTTTTATTCCATTGCACGGCTCAGCAAAAAAATTAAACATGTCCTATACTTGTCCCTGAAAATCAGGACACGGCCCTATTGAAGTCTATGGATCAGCAAAAAAACTGAATGCAATCAGTTTTTTTGTCGACATGCTGAACTTTCCACAAAAAAACGGATCCGCATTTTTGCGGACAGCATACAGCCGTCTGAATGAGCCCTTAAAAAGGTTACTGACACATACCGGCCCAACAACCCAGGATGAGATGTGACCTACCTGTGGGATGATTAGGTTTGGAATGTTTAGAGACCAAAGAGTAAGACATTAGGAAGATTGGTGCTAATGGAAGACGATCTGGTTGCTTTGGGGTCTATTGGTATTTAGATATTGAACTGTGCTATTGCAAGTGATAAAATAGTTTTTAAAGATTTGTATGAAGCATCCTACAGAATAGATCACAGGTTTTCATCAGCAGAAAAATAATAGACCATATCAATTATCCTTTGATCTGTTTATGCCTGATATACCTACTTTCATATTGTAAATTTGGCACATGCTTATCTGCTACATTATTGTCTACTTTTTTTTAAGTTTGTCAGATTTTCGAAAACATGTTGTGTAGCACTGTACACAGATTGTATTACAGTCCCTGTCACCAATGGGGGCTGTCAATCAAATTCCCTATCTCACACACTAATGCCAATTTCTAGGAAGCCAATTAACTTGCCAGAACGGTATGTTTTTGGAATGCTGGAGGAAATACACTCTCACACGGGAAGATCATACAAACTCCACACAGATTGTGGTCATTGGCTGCAGGACAATGGTGCTAACCACCAGAACAAGCACTAGTTCAATGTTTGTAAATGATGATGTACAGGATGTATAGGTTGGTGCTATAAAGACAATGGCAAATAAGTAAATTATTACTCTTTTAAAGACTATGGATTGTGGCAGTTTTTTATATTTGCAATTTACTCATTTTGGGCAAAAAATCTTTTTTTTTCCATTGGTTTTATTCAAAATTTTCAACAATTTTTTTTTCTAGCTTTTAGTTTCGGTGCATTTTCAGACCAGCAGGCTCTCTGTTTAGCTCATTCACACGACTGTATGATTGAGTCCACATCTGTTCCTCAATTTCCAAATGGGTGCAGACCCATTCATTTCAATGGGGCCGCAAAAGATGCGGACAGCATTTGTTGTTCTGTTCCGCGGCCCTGCAAAAAATATAGAGCATGTCCTATTCCGCAAAACATGGGGCGGTAGTGTGAATGTGCCCTTACGCTGAATCTGTCAGAGAACAGCTGTGTTGGCTGGATATGTAGCCCTTATAGCCGACAGCTCATAAACTTTCACTGAAGGTAAATTTTTATCAAACTGATAAGGATGTAGCTGTAATTAGTATTTTTTGCAGTTTACTGATTTTGGGCTAAAAATAAACACAGCTCATAAAGACTCATTTAAGATAAATTCTTATCAAACTGATAAGAATGAATAATGAGTATTTGCTATGACTGCAGGTGTGGACCCGCTGTGCCAAGCCACTGGTGTGGATGGCTGCTGACCCATGGAGATCAAAGACACCAGGGAGAGGCACCAAAGGGACAGGCAGTACTCGTAATCAGAAAACAGGCAGAGGTCAGGGCAGGGAGTGTTCATGCAAATCCTTAATTCAGTCCAGAGGTCAGGGCATGCAGCACAGGGTCATAACGGTGAACAGGAAGAGGTCAGTACACATGTAGACAAATGGATTATAGCTCTTTTGCAAAGTCTATCAGTTGCTAACAGACCCTGTTATCACGGACGTTCCCGCCACAGGTGGCAGGAGATCGGTGAGACTGGCAACTCGTTTGATCTGACATGTTTTCTGTTTGGATCAAATGACGTCTGCGTTGTTTCTGGTGCTATATATTGTCTATAATGTCTATATATTGTCTATATATTGTTGTTTCTCCCACTATGCTATGCGGTTTATAGCTTCAGTTTGATGTGTTGATCTCGGCTTAGTTTCTGGTGCTTCCATAGCCACTTGAAGTTAAGTGTTTTCTTTCCCTTTTGTATTTTGTTTGGGTTATTTTGTGTGTTGTATTTCCCTGTCATTTGTATTAAGTACCGAGGGAGACTACTGTTCGTCCTTCCTTTTGGAGGAACAGGTTGTCTCAGTCCTGACATTAGTACCAGGGTCCTATAGGGTGAGTTAGGACTACTAGGTATTCTGGTGTATGAACTCACCTACCTCTGGGGTCTGTTCATACTGGTAGTTAATCAGGACTTTGATTAGGGTTTTACTAGGAGGTGTCCATCTCCTTTCCCTAGTTTCCAGGCCTTATTCCCTCCCCCCTTTCCCTCCCATGTTCGGTGTGGTGTTTCCCTCCCACACCCGAACATGACACATGTTGATCAGGCAAGGGGTGGACACACAGCAATCAGCACCACACACATAGCCAGCACCTACCCGAAGATCAAAGGAGGATTAAACTTTGCAGTGAGATACTAGTCCCAATTCACACACAGGTAGCCGACGCGCACAGGACAGGCAGCGCCATGAATTGCCATTGTAACTATTTATGAGCTGGCAAAAGTTCAGAGATAAGGGTTACAGATTAAGCTGTCAGAACAGCTCCCTGATGGATTCCATCTTAGGGCTCATGCGCAGGGCCGTTGCCATGTTTGCTTTCCACTAATTGCAGATCCGCAAAACACAGATACTGGCCGCGTGTGTTCCGCATTTTGCGGAAAAGAACGTCCTGCCCACTATAGAACTGTCCTATCCTTGTCTGTAAAGCAGACAAGAATAGGACATGTTCTACTTTTTTGTGGGGCTGCGGAATGGACATACGGATGCATGAGCCCTTAAGCAGAGAACACGTTAGTTTTCAAATGTACTAAAACAGAAAGCTGTAGACAAATAAACTGTTGAAAATTTTAATAAAAGGAAATGGAAAAAATTATTTTAGCCCAAATTGAGTCACCCGCAATAATAAAAAAATTCACAATCTCACCATTCACAGGCTGCATTTTTAATAGCTTTTTAAAGTGTGGAGCTCCAGAAAAATCTTTATTAGGCTACATTCACACGAACGTATTTTGTTTCCGTGTCCGTTCCTTTTTTTTTGCTGTTTGGATGAGAACCCATTAATTTCAATAGGCCGGCAAAAAATGCGGACAGCACACAGTGTGCTATCCTCATCCATATGTCCGTTCCGTAGCGCCACAAAAAAACAAAATAGAACATGTCCTATTCTACTCCGTTTTGCGGACAAGGATAGGCATTGTTACAATAGATCTGCAAAAGAAAGGATGCCACATGGACGTCATCCATTTTTGTTTGCGGATCCGCAATTTTCAGACTGAAAAACACATATGATCGTGTGAATGTAGCCTTAGGCCTCATGCACACGACCGTTGTGTGTTTTGCAGTCTGCAAATTGCGGATCCGCAAAACACTGATGGCGTCCGTGTGTGTTCCGCAATTTGTGGAACGGCACAGACAGACATTAATTTAACTGCCTATTCTTGTTCTCAAAACACGTACAAGAATAGGACAGGTTATATTTTTTTTTGCGGACCACGGAATGGAGCAACGGATGAGGACAGCACATGGAGTGCTGTCCGCATCTTTTGCGGCCCCATTGAAGTAAATGGGTCCGCATCTGAGCCACCAAAACTGCTGCTCAGATGCGGACCACAACAAATACTGTGAATTTTTTCCTGATTAACAGGTAACCAGGTGCCCTGAGGCTGCTTTTGGCCTTTGCCTCTTCAGTCTGAGAAACCCACTCCTCTATGTGAAAATATAAAGTTGTATCTTTGTATCTAAAATACTGGAAATTGAATTGTAGTTGAAAAATGGAAACTGTTGTAAAGCTGTCCCTGTATGTCTACCCTTAAGCCTCATGCACACGGACGTTTTTTTTTTGCGTTCCACAAAAACGGTTTCTGTTGTTCCGTGATCCCTGTCCGTTTTTTCTTCCGTGGGTCTTCCTTGATTTTTGGAGGATCCACGGACATGAAAAATGAAAAAAAAAATCTAAGTCAAGTTTGCCTTTAAAATGATAGGTTTTTCACGGACCCATTGACTTGAATGGGTCCGTGAACCATTGTCCGTAAAAAAAATTGGACAGGTCATATTTTTTTCACGGACTGGAAACACGGATCACGGATGCAAAACGGTGCATTTTCCGATTTTTCCACGAACCCATTGAACGTCAATGGGTCCGCGGAAAAAAACGGAAAACGGAACAACGGCCGCAGATGCACACAACGGTCGTGTGCATGAGGCCTAAAATGGATAAAAATATGTGGACATTTTCACAGTCAAAGTAAAGTCATTCATCAAGCCAGTTGTGATTGTGATTATTTCCCTGACATGCAACAGGTACTTTAATAATTGGTCATTCATTCGTGCATTCATTTTTCTTTGTTTCTCTGCATTTTTTTCTAAATTTATTTTACTGCTCATGCTGTATTATAATACACAAGAACATCCAACAAGTAAATATTGTATGTAATACATTTACAGTACCTTGAACTGAGAATATATGAATCATATTTCTAGCCTTTATAAATGTATTGAAGAATAAACCTCCTTGTACACTTTTGCTGATTTGTTGATTTTATATATCAATTTTAAAATGAGCAGATGTTACAAAAAAAAAAGATTGATAGCCAGAATTTTGAACTCTCAGTCATTACTATAGGGGGTTTCTGGCTTTGTATAAATTAAACTTAATTACAGTATAATAAAAAAGTGATGTGAATATAATATATAAAATATATTGTTACATTCACAGAATAAAGGCCTATATAGGGTTAATACTGTATATGTTACATTGATTTCAGTGTATCCAGTCTAGTAAATAATCTGCAAGCTAAATGCATCTGCATTACAAGTCTCTCTCTTTCTCTATGGTTTGCTAAAATGTCCATAGGGTACAATGTATCAGCGTAGAGAAGAACTGTTAGTCGTAAGATCTGTCTGTTTAAGGCTACTTTCACACTTGCGTTTTTGCCTGATCCGGCAGGGTCCATCAAAAAACGCTTCCGTTTCTGATAATACAACCATCTGCATCCGTTATGAACAGATCCCGTTGTATTATCTTTAAAATAGCCATGACAGATCTGGCATGAATGCCATTGAAAGTCAATGGGGGCCAGATCCGTTTTCTATGGTGTCTGAGAAAACGCATCAGGCACCATTGACTTGCATTGTGTGTCATGCCGTTTTGCTCCGCATCCGATGCCAGACAGAGAACCGCAGCTTGCTCTCCTGTATGGAAACGCAACCAAATGGAACGGAATGCATTTTGGAGCATTCTGTCGTGTTCAGTTAAGTTTTGTCCCCTTTGACAATGAATGGGGACAAAAAGGATGGGATCTCAATACCGGAAATGTTAACCGCAAGTGTGGAAGTAGCCTAAGTCAAAGATGATTCTATAGGTATACACTGAATATATTGTATTAAAAAAATAAAGATAGTAAAGATTGTAAAGTAGTGAGAAATTGAAACTCAAAGGCCCCTTTCACACGGGCGAGTATTCCGTGCGGGTTCGATGCGTGAGTTGAACGCATTGCACCCGCACTGAATCCAGACCCATTCATTTCTGTGGGGCTGTTCACATGAGCGGTGATTTTCACGCATCACTTATGCGTTGAGTGAAAATCGCAGCATGCTCTATAATGTCCGATTTTCACGCGACGCAGGCCCCATAGAAGTGAATGGGAAGCGTGAAAATCGCATAGCATCCGCAACGCAAGCAAGTGCGGATGCGGTGCGATTTTCACGCACGGTTGCTAGGAGACGATCGGGATGGAGACCCGATCATTATTATTTTCCCTTATAACATGGTTATAAGGGAAAATAATAGCATTCTGAATACAGAATGCATAGTACAGGGCTGGAGGGGTTAAAAGTTTTTTAAAAATAATTTAACTCACCTTAGTCCACTTGATCGCGAAGCCCGGCATCTCCTTGTGTCTCCTTTGTTGAATAGGACCTGTGGTGAGCATTAAATACATACTCCGGTCATCACATGGTACGTCACATGATCTTTTACTATGGTGATTCACCATGGTAAAAGACCATGTGATGACTGGAGTGACGTCATCAAAGCAGGTCCTATTCAACAAAGGAGACACAAGGAGATGCCGGGCTTCGTGATCAAGTGGACTAAGGTGAGTTAAATTATTTTTTTTTAACCCCTCCAGCGCTGTTTTACTATGCATTCTGTATTCAGAATGCTATTATTTTCCCTTATAACCATGTTATAAGCGGAAATAATACAATCTACAGAACATCGATCCCAAGCCCGAACTTCTGTGAAGAAGTTCGGGTACCAAACATGCGTGATTTTTCTCACGCGAGTGCAAAACGCATGACAATGTTTTGCACTTGCGTGGAAAAATCGCGCATTTTCCCGCAACGCACCCGCCTCTTATCCGGGCCAAAAATCTCTACAACTTTTTAAGGGCTTATTTGTCTAAAAATGTTGCAACAATTTGCATTCTTACACCATTCACTCCAGTTTTGAAAGATGGATGGGAAAGTGGGTGTAGTTAGCATGTCGAGCTGATTGAAGCCAGATGCCAGATTTATCTCTGAGACTTTTTAAAAATTTTAACTGAAAGGGGTAGTTTATAAAGCCCTGTTTCACTCAACAGCAAAGGCAGGATTGAAACACTAAGGGCTCTTTCACACCTGCGTTCTTTTCTTCCGGCATAGAGTTCCGTCGTCGGGGCTCTATGCCGGAAGAATCCTGATCAGTTTTATCCTAATGCATTCTGAATGGAGTGAAATCCGTTCAGGATGCATTAGGATGTCTTCAGTTCCGGAACGTTTTTTGGCCGGAGAAAATACCGCAGCATGCTGCGCTTTTTGCTCCGGCCAAAAATCCTGAAGACTTGCCGCAAGGCCGGATCCGGAATTAATGCCCATTGAAAGGCATTGATCCGGATCCAGCCTTAAGCTAAACGTCGTTTCGGCGCATTGCCGGATCCGACGTTTACCTTTTTCTGAATGGTTACCATGGCTGCCGGGACGCTAAAGTCCCGGCAGCCATGGTAAAGTGTAGCGGGGAGCGGGGGAGTAGTATACTTACCGTCCGTGCGGCTCCCAGGGGGGCTCCAGAGCGACGTCAGGGCGCCCCGCGCACATGGATGACGTGATCGCATGGCACGTCATCCATGCGCATGGGGCGCTCTGACGTCACTCTGGAGCGCCCCGGGAGCCGCGCGGACTGTAAGTATATCGCTCCCCCGCTCCCCACTACTACTATGGCAACCAGGACTTTAATAGCGTCCTGGGTGCCATAGTAACACTGAAAGCATTTTGAAGACGGATCCGTCTTCAAATGCTTTCAGTACACTTGCGTTTTTCCGGTCCGCCGTGTAATTCCGGCAAGTGGAGTACACGCCGGATCCGGACAACGCAAGTGTGAAAGAGGCCTTACCACACGGCATCTATACTTGAATGTGACCATCATCAGATCCCAAACAAAACCTGGATTCATCGCTAAACATGATACGGTTCCAGCCTGTAGAAGTCCACGTTTTTTGGTCACTACACCACTGAAGATGAAGGCAACGGTGGCAGTCAGTGGCAGGACATGTAATGTGCGCCATGACACCAAATTTCCTTTTGCTAAGCACCTTGAAATGGTCCAGTAGAGACTGAAGGGGGGCGTGGGGGGGGGGGTGCAATAAATGCCACCTGTGTCTGGATAGTGGACAACAAAACTATGTGAGATGCTCATGCTTGTCGGTAGATCAAACAATCCTTTCTACTGGTGGTCTGTCTGGAGCCTGTTCGCTGTGTGTGTGAGCCCTCATGTAACCACTGCTCCCAACACCTCCTAACAGTTGTGTCAAAACAGCATAGATGGCGGACGATTCGTCAAAATGGTCTTCCCGCTTCTCCCAGTTAAATGATGCCTCCCCGCACAAAATCTATCAACTGGCCAAAATGTCTTAGGCTGGTTTCAAACGAGCGACGCAGGGCCGCCATCAGGGGGGTACAGCCAATACCCCAGTAAGGGGCCCAGACCCTGGGGGGGGCCCGGCCAGTTCCAATAAAAAAAAAAAAAAACTTTTTTTTTTTCCCTCTCATTTGTCAGTGACTTGAGTTGAACTTTATTGCATCGCTAGAGGGGGGCAATTGATTATTCCTTGCTAGTGATGTCCGGTTCATGAACTAATCATTCATTTGAATCGATTCAGTTCACTGAACCGGAGGAGTCGATTCCTCTGACTGAGCCGATCCGTGTGAAACAGCTCAGTCTGACCTAGCACACAATAGCAGAGCCGCTGGCAGCAGGGAGGGGAGGGGCTCGGGAGGAGTGTAATCTGATCCTAGAGTGGAAGCTGCTTCTGCCAGCCCCTCCCCTCCCCACCCACCAACCAATCAGAGCTGAGGCAAGGCAAGCACTAGCAGCTCTGAGTCTGAGTCACACACAGTACAGGGAGTCTAAGAATCAAATGAGTCACAGGTTAAAAGAATCTAAAGATCCGACTGCAAGCAGCGTTTTGGTGTCCGCCTCCAGAGCGGAATGGAGGCGGAACGGAGCTAAACGGATGCATTCTGAACGGATCCTTATCCATTCTGAATGCATTGGGGCAAAACTGATCTGTTTGGGGCCGCTTGTGAGATCCCTGAAACAGATCTCACAGGCGGACCCAGAAACGGCAGTGTGAAAGTAGCCTATGCCGCATACTGAGCTAAGCTATTTCAAAGGCCCCAAATTATTTATTTTCATATTGATCCTTATGTTGTCTACTTGGCTCGGCAGCTCTATGTTGTGTGGTCTTTGCTCGGGGGTAAAATGCAAAGCTGTTTTCTGGATTATCCCACAGGGCCAGGATCCTCCATCACTTATTGTTATTAACCTCTCCCTTGCCAGCCCACCCAGCCCTATTTAGCTTTGTGTTCAGCTTTGAAAAAAATGGTTAGGCCATGAAGGGGTTAATTAAGTGTTGGAGGGGGTGGGGGGTGTTATTGTGCATACTGTGTTTGGGATCCATTTAACAAGTTTGACCATTTGGGTTTGAGAGTGGTTGAGTGTCATCCACAGATCCCCCATAACAGTGTGTCATCCACAGATCCCCCATAACAGTGTGTCATACACAGATCCCCATAACAGTGTGTCATACATAGATCCCCCATAACAGTGTGTCATCCACAGATCCCCCATAACAGTGTGTCATCCACAGATCCCCCATAACAGTGTGTCATCCACAGATTCCTCATAACAGTGTGTCATCCACAGATCCCCATAACAGTGTGTCATACACAGATCCCCATAACAGTCTGTCATACATAGATCCCCCATAACAGTGTGTCATCCACAGATCTCCCATAACAGTGTGTCATCCACAGATCCCCCATAACAGTGTGTCATCCACAGATCCCCCATAACAGTGTCATCCACAGATCCCCATAACAGTGTTCGTCATCCACAGATTCCCCCCATAACAGTGTTCGTCATCCACAGATCCCTCATAACAGTGTCATCCACAGATTCCCCCCATACCAGTGTGTCATCCACAGATTCTCCCCATACCAGTGTGTCATCCACAGATTCCCCCCATAACAGTGTGTCATCCACAGATTCCCCCCATAACAGTACGTCATCCACAGATCCCCCCATAACACTGTAACAGTAAACCTTGTGCTTTTAAGGTGTTTTTTCTTAAATGTGCCAGGGGAAGATTGCTAAGGCAGATTAGAACAGGTAGTGTAGTTAGTGTTAGTGTGGGGTCCTGCTTAAAAGAGTCTACCTTGTCGTGGTAGCAGGCTTCATATTATTTGGTCAAAAATTAATTCCTTACTGAAATCGCTGATTATCACTTTTTACTGTCTTTGTAGTTGTAAAAAAATAATGAAATTGGGGGTAGGTCCTTGGGGGTGGAGGGGAGGTGGAGTCAGGACGGATTCTAAAGGGGCGGGGTAGGAGGGGGGGCCCGGGCCTTGAGCTGTGTAAGGGGCCCCAAAATTTCTGATGGCAGCCCTGCGAGCGAGTGTCACACTCCGGACTCGCAGCGCAGCACCCGTCCTGAACTTCCAGCACTGCCGGGGTCGCATAACATTATATTGATTTATGATGCTCTATAACCCCACAGTTCTGGAATGTATTGTATAACACTGACAGCATTATATTACCTCTGCACAACAAAAACACCTAAAATAGTTTGCTTTTATGTTGCCATATTTGGAGGGCCAGAACGTTTTAATATTTTAATCAACTGAGCTATGTAGTAGCATTTTGGGGGGGACATGATATGATGACCATTTAGTGTCCTCCAAACAGTAAGATGACTGTAAGAGCCCTCTGACAGTAGGAGGTTCCTTAACTGCCACCACACAGTATGATGCTCCTGTAGTGCACCTGACACATTATGATGCCCGTTAGTGCCTCCCCACACAGTATGATGCCCCCATAGGTACTCCCCCAAAGCATAATAATCCCATGGTGCCCGCCACACCATATTATACCTCCTTTAGTGCCCACTACACAGAATGAGGACCCCTTAATGCAAACTGAACAGAATGGCGTGGTGTTAAACAGGCAGGAAGTGCTCAAACCCATATGCAGTTGTGCATGTATATACAGGGGAGCAAATCCTGTACTTGTGGCCCATTGTTAATGACGATCCCCAGCAAAAATGCATACAGTGGAGGATGCCCACAGTGTAGTATGACAAGCATGTCTCGCCCACTGGACCCAAGGTTTTTGTAGTCTGCTAGAATGGTCTGGAATGAGATGTGTTTCCTGGATACACAAAATATGAGGGTTGTAACGCATGATGTGTGAGAAAACCATCGATCTTTTCCCTGGGGAGCCCAAACCTCTCACGTTCCATGACAGAATACATATTTCAGCCATAACATTGGTTAAAAGGAATCCTAATAATGAATAATTCAACCAGCAATGTGAGATAGGGGTATGCAACCAGTATGTATCGTGTGACACATCCTACCGCATAGAAGTTCATATCTAATAGTGGAAATTGAGACATGTACGAAAACTCTAAGCAGACGCTAACTAGTGACAATTTAGGGATCTAACAGCCGTGGCTAAAAGCTGTACGGGGAGTGCAGATAACTAACGTCAGTGTCCGCACTAACAGAGCCAGGAGATAGGACAGAGGTCTACGTCGGAGCTCTAGCTCTATTTGAGGAATATAGCCGCTTTCGAATTTAACTCTGAGTTAAGGCCCAGATTCCAAATATTATGGTATAGGTTTTAACCATGTGGAGTCACTGCCGGGATCAGAAAATACCTGTATTAGGAAAAGGGTAGAGGGGGAGGGGTGAATGAAGGGGAAGGAGAAGGGAAAGGGACATGAGCGAAAAAGAGGGAGTATAAAAGGAAAAGGTTAGGTCAAATATCCCACCACCGAATACACAAGTAACTCTGGGAAAGCTTTACCAAAACTGGAATGAGCGGCCCGCTGCTGAGTACAAGGGTGAGCCTGAAGTAACTTATATAAGCGGGCCACGGTGAGTACAAGGGTGAGCCTGAAGTAACTTATATAAGCGGGCTGAGTACACACATAATCATAAGGTATTATAGAAAAGAGAAAGGCCAAGCCTCCAATCATTAATACACAGATGGTCACGGAATAACAAATGGGAGCAAGGCTAAATAACCAGGTGTTAAGTAAATGGTTAAATGCAAAATATGGTAGGTAAGGAAAACTAAACAGTCCCCTGCTGATTACACAAAGGTAATAAGATGGCATAAAGAAGCAGGACTGAATAGCCCAAAGCTGAACACAAGAGTAAATTAAAAAAAGGCGATGTAACGGGGTGCCGAAGGCGCACTCGGTCTCCCATCAGCCGCAGATCTGCTGCTTAGCTTCAGGAGCGAGGATCTGTATTTGGCCTCGTTCCCAGGGTGGCTTTGCTAGCTGGGAGGCTCCCTGCTTCTAGGTCTGCCTTGAGCGCCGAGTTGATCACTCGGTGCTCGACTTGTCTGTCTGTTGGTCATGTGACGCTTGCCACGTCACATGACCCTCACTCCCCACTATAAATATAGGCTGCCTGCTGGCTCCAGGTTGCCTGTGATTTTCGTCTCTAGGGCTGTGTGTAATATTATTATTGCTTACTACTTGACCTCTGGTATTGACCTTGTTTGTTTCCTGACCTCGCTTTGCCCGCTCCCTTGGTACCTACGTTATCTCTCGGAGTTGACCTCGGCTCGTTCTCGGATTTCGTCTCCTGCCTCATCCCTTGTATTGACGTGACCCGCCAAGACACCCCTCATTCTCGCTCCCGCCGCCATTCAGTTAGAACCGCATATTAAATTACCTGATCGGTTCTCGGGTGATCGACGGAATTGTTTAGCTTTCAGGGAGAGCTGCAGACTTTATTTCCAACTACGACCTCACTCCTCAGGCCCTGACCCACAAAGGGTTGGGATAATCATCTCTTTGCTTCAAGGAGACCCCCAGGAGTGGGCCTTTTCTTTGCCGTCTGACTCCCCTTGTCTCAATTCTGTCGACCTCTTTTTCCAGGCACTAGGGGTCCTTTACGATGAGCCTGACCAGCCATCTGTGGCTGAATCTAATCTAAAGGCCCTTACCCAGGGAGAGCGGCCCGTTGAAGATTATTGCACCCAGTTCCGCAAGTGGTGCGTTCCCTTGGGCTGGAACGAACCTGCTCTCAAATGCCAATTTAGAGCAGGGTTGACAGAGAGGTTGAAGGATATGATGGTCTGCTACCCCAGTCCTGACTCTTTAGAGGAGACCATGACCTTAGCCATCAGATTAGACAGACGGATTAGAGAGATAGAGCGGGAGCATTTGTTTTCTCCTCATCCCCTTCTCAAACCTGAGACTTCACCTACCGAACCCAAAATGGAGGCTCAGTTGGACGAGCCCATGCAGCTCGGGCTAACGCAAAGAGAACTACGCCGTCTGGATTCGTCAATGTCTCAAAGCTCCTCCTTCCGGAAGATCCTCCAAGTCAGAGGGATCCAAGGACAAGGTATTCCCAGAGGTGCTAAGAAGCAAACTATTGCTGCCTGTCTCAATTTCCTTTGGGGTCTTAAAGGGGTCAGGAAGTGCTTTTGTGGATTCTGAGTCAGCATTTAGTTTTGTTGATCTCAAATTAGTTGAACGGGTAGGGATCCCAATACTAAAATTGTCCACCCCGGTCCAGGTGGTTTCTATCGACTCTACTCCCCTCCTGGGGGGCACGATAAAACTCCGTACTCCAGAGAGTACGGAGTCTGTAGGGGTCTGCCACTCTGAGAAATGTTCTTTTTTCATTTTAGAGAATCTTCCAGTACAAGTAGTTCTTGGCATGCCCTGGCTTCAGCAACATAATCCGGTCATAAACTGGAGTTCGGGCGAGTTAGAGAGATGGGATTCCAACTGTAGTTCTTGCTTAACTGTAGTTCAAGCTGGAGTTTCTTTTGATGCCATTCCTCCCTTTATTATTTTCATGATGGTTTTTCCACTGCTGAGACCGACACTCTACCTGTACATACTTCCCCATAGGCCTTATGACTGTGTTATTGAGTTAGTTCCCGAGTCCAAGTTTCCTAAGGGACGCATTTACAATCTCTCTGGTCCTGAACACACTGCCATGAGAGACTACATCCAGGAGAGTCTTAAGAAAGGACATATTAGGCCCTCCACCTCGCCCTTGGGAGCTTGTTTTTTTTTTTTGTTAAGAAGGACGGTGGTCTCAGACCCCGTATTGATTATAGAAACTTGAATAAAATTACTATTGGGAATCGATTTTAGCCTTTAATACCCCAGAGCAGGCATGTCCAAACTGCAGCCCTCCTGCTGTTGCAAAACTACAACTCCCATCATGCCCTAATAGCAGTAAGCTATCCAGGCATGCTGGGAGTTGTAGTTTTGCAACAGCTGGAGGGCCGCAGTTTGGACATGCCTGCCCCAGAGGGACACTTTGAGTATCTTGTTATGCCATTCGGTCTATGTAATGCCCCAGCTGTGTTTCAGAACTTTATGAACAACATTTTTAGAGAACTTATCGGCAAAGTTATGATTGTTTATCTTGATGATATTCTTGTCTTTTCACCTGACTGGAATACCCATGTATCTCACATCAGATCTGTTCTTAGAATCCTTAGGGAGAATCATCTGTCCGTTAAATTGGAGAAATGTGTGTTTGGAGTTCAAGAGATTCCCTATCTTGGGTACATTCTTACTCCACATTCATTTAAAATGGATCCCAGTAAGGTTCAGGCTATCCAAGACTGGGTAAGACCATCCTTCTTAAAGGCACTTGAACGCTTTTTAGGCTTCGCCAACTTTTATCGTAAATTCATAAAGGATTTTTCTGTTATCGCTAAGACCCATACTGATTTAACTAAGAAAGGGTCTGATCTTGTCAACTGGTCATTGGAGGCCTGTCAGGCCTTTGAGACTTAAAAAAATTGTTAGAGTGGCCCCAGTCTTGGTTCAGCCTAATACTGAGGAACCTTTTGTGGTAGAGGTGGATGCCTCGGAGGATGGTGTGGGGGCCATTCTTTCCCAGGGGTCTTCCAACTTTACAAATTTAAGATCGTGTGCCTTCTCTCGCAAGTTCTCTCCTTCGGAGAGAAATTACGACATTGGAAACCGCAAGTTACTGTCCTTAAAATGAGCATTTGAAGAATGGAGGCATTTTTTTAGAAGGGGCTAAACACTGTATTACGGGCCTCACTGATCATAAGAATTTAGTGTTTCTTGAGGCGGCTAAACGCCTTAATCCTAGGCAGGCTAGGTGGGCTCTATTTTTTACTCGTTTTAACTTCTCTGTTACTTTCAGGCCAGGAAGTAAAAATATTAAAGCAGATGCCTTGTCCCGGAGTTTTAATGCCATCCAACCTCCTGATGCTCCTCCTGAACCCATCTTACCGACAAGCATCTTTGTGGCAGCGATATCCTCGGATCTTTCCTCTGAAATTCAACGAACTCAGCAACTTGCTCCTCCACAAACTCCTTCAGATAAGTTGTTCGTTCCTGAGCATTTTCGTTTTCGTCTTATAGGTGAGTGTCATGACTCTGTTCTGTGTGGTCATCCAGGCATCGCTGCCACTAAAGAATTGCTGCTGAGGTCCTTCTGGTGGCCTACTTTGTCTAAAGATGTACGATCTTATGTTTTGTCTTGTGAGGTATGTGCCAGATCTAAGACCCCAAGAACACATCCCGCTGGTGAACTACAACCACTACCCATTCCCTGCAAACCATGGTCACACATTTCCATGGATTTTATTTCTGACCTGCCCCCCTCCGAGGGGAATTCAGTGGTTTGGGTAGTGGTTGACCATTTTAGCAAGATGGTGCATTTTTTTGCCTTTAAGTAAGCTCCCTGATGCGAAAACCTTAGCATCGTTGTTTATTGAACATGTGGTACGCCTGCATGGTGTTCCTGAAAATATTGTCTCTGTTCAGTTTGTTTCCAGATTCTGGAGAGCTTTTTGTCAAAGATGCGACATCTCTTTATCCTTTTCGTCTGCTTTTCATCCAGAGACTAATGGGCAGACGGAACGGTTAAATCAGGCAGTGGAACTTTTCCTGAGGTGTTATGTATTGCACAATCAGCTTTTATAGGTGAGATATCTCCCGTTGGCAGAGTTTGCCATCAACAATCGGGTTAATTCCTCCACGGGAGTATCTCCTTTTTTTGTAATAGTGGTTTTCATCCTCGTTTTAGCTCTAATTCCTCCGCGTTCTCACTCAACCCACAGGCAGATGCTTTTACCTCTAGACTGTGCACAGTCTGGGCGCAGGTTCAAGCGAACCTGAAAAAGGCCCAGGAGTTTCAGCGTAGACATGCCAAAAAGAAACGTTCCAAGGGAATACATTTCATACTCAGCAATAAAATATGGTTGTCGACTAAGAATCTTTCTTTGAAACATTATTCTCGAAAATTCTCTCCGCGTTTCATAGGACCATATAATATTATTGAGGTTATTAACCCAGTGTCTTTTAGAGTAAAACTACCCGACTCCCTTAGAATACATGATGTGTGTCACGAGGGTGTCAAGAACCACGCCTGACTCCGTTATACCCGGGATCAGGAAGTCGCAGCGGTTGGCTGCGCTCTCTATGTAGTAAGATTAGGGCTGTTTCCTTATGATAGCTTTCTGGGTTTGCTTTGCAACCCTTTTTGGCTCACTCAGGGATCCGTAGCTCCTTCTCCTCAGCTGTTCCTTGTCCAGCACTCCCAACCTCCTTATATTCCCCTCTCACACTTCTCTGGTTGCCAGATATAGAGCTTCCTGCCTGGGCTTCTATACTGACCCACTGGAGCTGTGTTGATGCGTTCTCTGGTTGTTGGTCCAGAACGTTTCCCTCCGGATATCTGTTGGACATTTGTGGTCTGCTGTGGTCGCCCACCTGGGTTTATGTGTTTGACTGTATTGTCTGTCCTCTCCCTGGTGTTTTCCTCTTAGTGTCAGTGGTGCGGACTAGCAATACCACTGGCCCGTTCACTATCTAGGGCTCATTTTAGGGAAAGCCAGGGTTTAGGCACGTGATCGCCGCACGGGTGAGGAACCCGTCTAGGGACGTCAGGGCAGTCAGGTGCCAGCTGCAGGGTGAGTCAGGGGTCACCACCTTTCCCTCTCCCTTGGGCAGGGCTTTCCCTTTTCCCTCCCTGTGCATGGCGCCGGTCATTACAATGTGTTTCATAAGTCTTTACTCAAGAAATATGTGTCGCCAGTGGTTCCTTCTAAAAAACCTTCCCCACCTGTGGAGGTTGAAGGTCAGGAAGAATTTGTCATCTCTAGAATCATGGATGTTAGAAAGGTTAGAAACTTCTTTCAATACCTGGTCCACTGGAAAGGTTTTGGACCCGAGGAGAGGTCCTGGGTACCTGTGTCCAGGATGCATGCTTTCAGGTTAATTGCTAAGTTTCACCGGGAACACCCTGAGAAACCTCATCCACAATGCTTGGGTCCGGTGGCCCTCGCAAAAGGGGGGGTATTGTAATGGGGCGCCGAAGGCGCACTCGGTCTCCCATCAGCCGCAGACCTGCGGCTTAGCTTCGGAAGCGAGGATCTGTGTTTGGCCTCGTTCCCAGGGCGGCTTTGCTAGCTGGGAGGCTCTCTGCTCCTAGATCTGCCTTGAGCGCCGAGCTGATCACTCGGTGCTCGACTTGTCTGTCTGTCGGTCATGTGACGCTGGCCACGTCACATGACCCTCACTCCCCACTATAAATACAGGCGGCCTACTGGCTACAGATTGCCTGTGATTTTCGTCTCTAGGGCTGTGTGTGCTATTATTATTGCTTCCTACTTGACCTCTGGTATTAACTTTGTTTGTTTCCTGACCTCGCTTTGCACGCTCCCTTGGTACCTACGCTATCTCTCAGATTTGACCTCGGCTCATTCTCAGGTTTTGTCTCCTGCCTCATCCCTTGTATCCTGCCTCATCCCTTGTATTGACGTGACCTCCAGGATCGACCTCGGCTAGTTGACCCGCCATTGCCTTTCCCATCACTGCGTACTGTTGTTTTATCTACCTCCCCTGTCTATCCGTTTGCCTTAGTCTTGTGTACCGCCTTCTGCCTTGATTGTCTGTTCCTCTCTTTCTCTGTTCGGTCTGCTCTACACTTACGTAGGTCAGGGACCGTCGTCCAGTTGTGCCCCGTCACCTAGGGTGGGTGGTGCAAGTAGGCAGGGACAGGGTTGAGGGTGGCAGTTTAGGGGGTGCACTTCCTCTCTACATTCCTGTTGTGGAAAAATATTTGTTCGCCGTATGGTCGCCATCTATCCTATGGAGTTGCGCAGATTCGTTCGCATTCGCGTTCGCATCTGCGCAGAGACTTTCGCACGATGGTTCGGTCGTCCCGACCTGTAGCTGATTTGTGCCCGGCCTGGTATTACTGCAGGATACCAGTGTCATGGCGCCGGCTTAGGAGGGAGGGATGGGGACCGTCGAGGGGGGGGTTTCTTCATCCACGAGGATTAGCACGGCAACGGAAAGGGCGCGAATGTGTGTGTGAACGCGCGAACATAAGTTTGCGCGAACATTCACATCCTCGCCAGCCAATCACTTCATACCATAACCTGTCTCCTCATTGGTCATGATTGTATTGTAAGACCACCTTCCAGCCAATCACTTCATACCATAACCTGTCTCCTCATTGGTCATGATTGTAAGACCGCCTTCCAGCCAATCACTTCATACCATAACCTGTCTCCTCATTGGTCATGATTGTAAGACCGCCTCCCATCTTCTGGTATAAATAAACCACGCCTAGCTGCTGGGAAGCAGGCACATTATTGGAACCTACTTGAGAACGTCTCTGTGATGTTATTTTGGAGGAATTGCGCACACATCAACGCACACTACACCAGGGATTTCACGATTGTACTTCTGGCGGTCGTTTTCGGTTGTGAGAACGAGACAAAGGAGCAAACGGCGACATCATTCCTTACCCGTGACAGGCAAGGTCAAACATACCGCCGCTGAATACACTAAAGGTTATATAGAACCATACTGACTCCAATAAAAGTGGCCCTCCTTTTCTGTAAATCAGCAGATAAATCCGGGAATACAATAACGATAGTATTGTCATAGCGTATTTCTTTCTGCTTCCTGGCCAGCTGCAATACCAGATCCCGGTAATTTAGAATTTAGAAAGAAGCGGTCTGGGTGGAGCGCCTGGGGGAGGCAGTTTGGCGGGAACCCGATGCGCTCACTCAACGGCAAATGCTAAGTTTCACCGGGAACACCCTGAGAAACCTCATCCACAATGCTTGGGTCCGGTGGCCCTCGTAAAAGGGTGGGTATTGTAACAGGGTGCCGAAGGCGCACTCGGTCTCCCATCAGCCGCAGACCTGCTGCTTAGCTTCGGGAGCGAGGATCTGTGTTTGGCCTCATTCCCAGGGCGGCTTTGCTAGCTGGGAGGCTCCCTGCTCCTAGATCTGCCTTGAGCACCGAGCTGATCACTCGGTGCTCGACTTGTCTGTCTGTCGTTCATGTGACGCTGGCCACGTCACATGACCCTCACTCCCCACTATAAATACAGGCGGCCTGCTGGCTACAGATTGCCTGTGATTTTCGTCTCTAGGGCTGTGTATACTATTATTATTGCTTCCTACTTGACCTCTGGTATTAACTTTGTTTGTTTCCTGACCTTGCTTTGCCCGCTCCCTTGGTACCTACGCTATCTCTCAGATTTGACCTCGGCTCGTTCTCGGATTTCATCTCCTGCCTCATCCCTTGTATTGACGTGACCTCCTGGATCAACCTCGGCTAGTTGACCCGCCATTGCCTTTCCCATCACTGGCTACTGTTGTCTTATCTACCTCCCTGTCTATCCGTTTGCCTTAGTCTTGTGTACCGCCTTCTGCCTTGGTTGTCTGTTCCTCTCTTTCTCTGTTCGCTCTGCTCTACACTTACGTAGGTCAGGGACCGTCGTCCAGTTGCGCCCTAGGGCGGGTGGTGCAAGTAGGCAGGGACAGGGTTGAGGGTGGCAGTTTAGGGGGTGCACTTCCTCTCTACCTTCCTTACCCGTGACAGGCAAGGTCAAACATACCGCCGCTGAATACACTAAAGGTTATATAGAACCATACTGACTCCAATAAAAGTGGCCCTCCTTTTCTGTAAATCAGCAGATAAATCCGACAATACCATAACGATAGTATTGTCATAGCGTATTTCTTTCTGCTTCCTGGCCAGCTGCAATACCAGATCCCGGTCATTTAGAATTTAGAAAGAAGCGGTCTGGGTGGAGCGCCTGGGGGAGACAGTTTGGCGGGAACCCGATGCGCTCACTCAACGGCAAATGCTGGAGAAAATTTAGCTTCTGGGAAGGTGTCCACCAGCCATTTCGAGACAAATTCGCTAGGATGCGATCCTTCGGCCCGTTCGGGTAACCCGATTAATCGCAGGTTATTTCTTCTCTAGCGGTTCTCGTAGTCATCGCATTTTTGCTGCCAGAAATTAATTTTGCCTCCGGGACGGTGATTTGCACAGGCAGAGGAGCGGTGCGGTCTTCTAGCTCGGAGACCCGGGTTTCTGCTTTTTCAACTCTGTCTCTCAGATTATGCATATCTTGCTGGAGCAACCCCAGTTCCACCTTAACTTCTTCCAACTTGCCCAAAAATGTGGATCTGCAAGTAGTGATGGCGTGCAGGAGTTTGTTAGTAACCTGCGTCAATGTGGGTTCTTCCTCCTGTTCTGGATCTCTCGACATTGCATTTTCGGTGTCCAACAAGGAAGCCCTTGAGACAGAGTCAGCGCTATCTTGGTCGCTCGTTCTGGCGAATGCCTTCAGTTTTTCAGCGGTGGTAGGGGGTTTGTTTTTAGACGTGCTTCGTCTTCAGGGTCTCCCCGATCTTTTCTCCTTGGGCTGAGGAATGATGGCGGCAAAATACTGCTCAGGATAATAGTTGTTAGAGCTGTTCAAGAGCAGAGCTCACTCAGACACGACCGTTCATGTCCGCGGCTGGCCACGCCCCCCTATGATGTCTGATTTTTACATCAATTATAGCATAACCCCTTTAAGAGTTAATTAACACGTTCCCAATTTGTTGTAGACATTTCTGCGACTACAGGGAGAAATCCCCCTTAAAAATTTCACATCCACCTCACATTAAAATAGATTTCCTCATCGTCCTCAGGCAGCACAGAGCGGTATGTATGATGCTGCCTGAGGACTTAAGGAAAGTAAAATTACAGGTAAGGAAATATGAAAATGAAATTTCCTCATTGTCTCCAGGCAGCACATACATACCGCTCTGTGCTGCCTTTGGACTCGAGTAAAGTAAAATTACAGGTTCAAAACCAATTTTCTATTTCCTAATTTTCCCCAGACAGCACGTACATACCGCTCTGTTCTGCCTTTGGACTCGAGGAAAGTAAAATTACATGTAAAACAAATTTTCTATTTTTCAAGCCACAGAAACTTCGGCAACAAATCTGCTGAATATGAACATACCCTTCCAATAAATCTTGCATTGGAAAAAAAAAGTAGATCTTAAAAACTGGAAGATAAAAAATCACAAGGAAACAGACAATACATTTTGTACTGTAATTCTAACATATAAATTATTATGACTGCGGAGAATGAACACACAACATAAATCATTTGAAGGACACGTGGCTCAGTTTGCTTCTTTACTTCTGCCATATTCCGGATGATCTTCACATTATTACAGCCGCATTATCAGATTATTACAGCTCATGTTCTTCAGATTAAAGGGGTTATCCAATTTCAAGAAACCCCCCCCCCCCATATTTGCCGGGCCCCTCACCGGTAATATACTTACCCCGCTCCCGTTCCCCGTACAGCCGCTGCTGCTTCTCCCTGCACACGGATGAAAACATCCGGTGTCGGGGAGAGCAGCCAATGGCGGGGACGAGCCTCCCTAGCGTCACCCGGCATATGTGGGAGGGTTTTCTTGAAATTGGATAACCCCTTTAAGGGCACTTTGTCATGCAGGAGAGGACTTTCTGCATAACGGAAATGGGACAGATTCGTTTTGCAGCCCATAGACTTCTATTATGACGGAATGAATAACGGAATGCCTCTAAAGGCATTCCGTTATGCATTCCATCATAGAATTGCATTATGATCAGTGGTAATGGAATCCATAACGCAATTCTGCTTTTACCACCAAACGAAGCGTGAACGAATTTCATAACATGAAATTTGCTCATCTCTAGTGGCAACCCTAACAGAACCCCTGCTCCCCGGTGACCCCCATAACTTTTTTTATGGTTATGTCTACGGAGATGTGTGGGGGCTCATTTGAGGGAAATCTGTCTTTTTTGACAATACCATTTTGGGGTGTGTATGACTTGATCACTTTTTATTAAATTTTCTTGGGAGATAAAGTGATAAAAAAATGGCAATTCAGACATTTTCTTTTTTTTCTGTTATATCCTTCACCATATGGGCTAACTTTTTGAAATATATTTTAATAGTGTGGGTGTTTTCGCATGCGACGATGCCCATAATGTTATTATTTTTTTGGTTTATTTTTATTTTTGGGAAAGTGGGGTGATTTAACTTTTTAAATTTTTTATATTTTCAAAACTTTTTTTTACTTTTTTTTTATTACTTTTCATCATATTACAACTTATACAGAATAATGGAAATTGCTCCATTATTCTGTATAGAAATCACTATATCCCAGTTTAGTGCTGCCACCTAGTGGCCTGAACTGGGATATACTAATAATGAGCCTGGAAGTCTAGTACAGGCTGCGGCTCATTTTTAGAACAGGGTGCTTTGCCTGATCTCGTCTGGGGGAAAGCGGATCTGAGCAGGAAGCCCGCGCTTCCATTTTTTAACACTCTCAGATGCCTTGGTGACATTTGACAAATGCCACAAGGGGGCCCACAAAGATTTATCGCCGAAGGGCCAACATAAACCTACTGGTAAGTGAAGGGCCCACAATCCTCCTACTGGTAAGTAAAAGGTCTGTGCGGCGCATTGCTTATAGCACAGACCTGTCACTTACCAGTAGGAGGAGCGCCCGGCCGGTCACAGACAGCGCAGGTAAGTATAATGCTTCTAAAAATTGCTAAGTAACCATGGCAACCAGGACTGCAGTAGCGTCCTGGTTTCCATGGTAACCGATCGGAGCCCCAACGATTAAACTGGGACTCCGATCAGAACTCTCCGCTGCCACCAATGATGGGAGGGGGATTTTAATTTGGAGGGGGGAGGCCACACTGGCCACCAATGAGTTAAATACAGGGGAGGGGGGACCGCACTGGCCACCAATGAGTTAAATACAGGGGAGGGAGGGGGCCCGCACTGGCCACCAATGAGTTAAATACAGGAGAGGGAGGGAGGGGGGCCACACTGGCCACCAATGAGTTAAATACAGGGGAGGGAGGGGGCCAACACTGGCCACCAATGAGTTAAATACAGGGGAGGGAGGGGGCCCGCACTGGCCACCAATGAGTTAAATACAATGGAAGGGAGGGGGGCCTCACTGGCCACCAATGAGTTAAATACAGGGGAGGGAGGGGGCCCGCACTGGCCACCAATGAGTTAAATACAGGAGAGGGAGGGAGGGGGGCCGCACTGGCCACCAATGAGTTAAATACAGGGAAGGGAGGGGGCCAGCACTGGCCACCAATGAGTTAAATACAGGGGAGGGAGGGGGCCCGCACTGGCCACCAATGAGTTAAATACAATGGAAGGGAGGGGGGCCTCACTGGCCACCAATGAGTTAAATACAGGGGAGGGAGGGGGCCCGCACTGGCCACCAATCAGTTAAATACAGGAGAGGGAGGGAGGGGGGCCGCACTGGCCACCAATGAGTTAAATACAGGGGAGGGAGGGGGCCAGCACTGGCCACCAATGAGTTAAATACAGGGGAGGGAGGGGGCCCGCACTGGCCACCAATGAGTTAAATACAATGGAAGGGAGGGGGGCCTCACTGGCCACCAATGAGTTAAATACAGGGGAGGGAGGGGGCCCGCACTGGCCACCAATGAGTTAAATACAGGAGAGGGAGGGAGGGGGGCCGCACTGGCCACCAATGAGTTAAATACAGGGGAGGGAGGGGGCCAGCACTGGCCACCAATGAGTTAAATACAGGGGAGGGAGGGGGCCCGCACTGGCCACCAATGAGTTAAATACAATGGAAGGGAGGGGGGCCCGCACTGGCCACCAATGAGTTAAATACAGGAGAGGGAGGGAGGGGGGCCGCACTGGCCACCAATGAGTTAAATACAGGGGAGGGAGGGGGCCGCACTGGCCACCAATGAGTTAAATACAGGGGAGGGAGGGGGCCCGCACTGGCCACCAATGAGTTAAATACAATGGAAGGGAGGGGGGCCTCACTGGCCACCAATGAGTTAAATACAGGGGAGGGAGGGAGGGGGGCCGCACTGGCCACCATTGAGTTAAATACAGGGGAGGGAGGCAGGGGGGGCCGCACTGGCCACCAATGAATGTAATACAGGGGAGGGAGGGGGGTCTGCCCCCTCCTGCCTGGCAGCACCTGATCTCTTACAGGGGTCTATGATACGCACAATTAACCCCTCCGGTGCGGCACCTGAGGGGTTCATTGTGCGGATCACAGCCCCCTGTAAGAGATCGGGTGCTGCCAGGCAGCAGGGGGCAGTCATGTACACAGTTCGTAGTATATTCTAACTTGATGCGTCCCCATCACTATGGGAACGCCTCTGTGTTAGAATATACTGTCGGATCTGAGTTTTCACGAAAAAGCTCTGAAAAAGCTTTTATGCAGACGGATCTGCGGATCCATCTTTGTGAAAGTAGCCTACGGCCACGGATCACGGACGCGGATGTCAATCTTGTGTGCATCCGTGTTTTTTCACGGACTTATTGACTTGAATGGGTCTGTGAACCGTTGTCCGTCAAGAAAATAGGACAGCTAATTTTTTACGGACAGGAAACACGGATCATGGACGCGGATGAACAACTGTGCATTTTACAAGTTTTCAACGGACCCATTGAAAGTCAATGGGTCCGCAGAAAATCACGGAACAACAGACACGGATGCACACAAAAAAAATCTGAGAATTAGCGGATGATGGAGGTATTTATTCTCAGTCATGGAATTAATAGTGG
The DNA here is from genome assembly GCF_014858855.1 of Bufo gargarizans. Classification (NCBI taxonomy): domain Eukaryota; kingdom Metazoa; phylum Chordata; class Amphibia; order Anura; family Bufonidae; genus Bufo; species Bufo gargarizans. The sequence goes on from NC_058083.1 coordinate 156,515,574, forward strand.
TCATATGCGATCTTAGGGTATTGGGCTTCAGCCCCTTCTGGAACCCATCTTGAAGAAACTGAAGGACGGAGGAAATATTAATATTTTCATGGCCAGTCTCTGACATCCATGACATAAACCTTCTCCAGACTTTAACATATTTTCTGTTAGTAGAATCTTTTCTTAAAGAAAGCAGAGTATTGACAACCGATTGTGAAAGACCCTTTCCTTCTAATCTAATTCTTTCAGCCTCCAAGCAGTAAGGTGTAGACGGTCTAGATTCTGGTGATACAGCCCGTTCTGAATTAGAAGATCCGGACGTAGAGCAAGTTTCCAGAAGTTCCCTTTGGACAGCTGGAGTAGGAGAGGAAACCATGACCTTCTTGGCCAAAAGGGAGTTATTATTATGGCTTGAGGTTTCTCCTCTACTATTTTCCTCAGGACCCTCGGGATAAGAGGAACTGGAGGGAAGATGTAGACCGACAGGTGTTTCCAATTCATAGAGAATGCGTCCACTACGGTGGGATTGTCGAAACTGTTTAGAGAACAGAACCTGTCCAGCTTCTTGTTCTTTGCTGACGCCATCAGATCCCAGGTCGGTGACCCCCATCTGGCTATGATCTGATGAAAGTTGATCGGGTTGAGCTCCCAGTCTGCTTGATTGTCTTCCTGCTCAGATGGTCCACTTGAGTATTGAAGCAAGCTCTGATATGCGTCGTTTTTAATTCCAACAGATGTAATTCTGCCCAATTGAATATTTTCTTGCATAATTTCAGAAGTTGAGAGCTTCTTGTTCCACCTTGTGGCGAAACCAACCTCGCCACTGGGTTTTGGACAGGCCTGTTTACCAGCCTCTTGCCTCAGGATTATGGCCCATACTAACTTTTAAACCCCTGAACCCATTCAAGTGAATTTTGGATAGGTTTGTCCCCAAGTTATACTGGTTAAATTGATGTAAGTTATATGTATGGACAATGTAAACTCACAAAGTTGTAACAATTTATAATAAGTGTAACTTGTCAGCTTAGGAGATAGTTGAGTGGATAGACAGAGGGGAGGAATATGCTGGGTGTGTTTCTATTGTCCCATTGTGCCATTGTCCCATTGTGTGTTTAAATGGTGATGTCTGTCCTGTTGTCTCCACATGTGTATTGGCAATTTCCCTTTGTCCTGAGAGATAATTGGATTGCTCCTCGGTTGTCTCCAGGGCAGAGAGGAGGAAACCATGATGCATTGTGGGGATGTGTTGTGTCTGTATCCTGAATTGCTACATATCTGTCCTGTGTCGCAGTCTCCCTTCTGGTCCCCTAGGGGCGTGAACGATTGGTTGCTGTCCTTACATTGTATGTGTTGTAATATATTGATTGGTTGTATTTCAAAACCCTGTGCGCAGTACTATGTTTGTGGTTTGTGAATAAAAGAGGCTGTACGTGAAGTACAGTCAGTTCCTGTTTTAACCCTCAAAGTGAAGTGTCGTCTCATTCTTGGGGGAGGATTTATGGTATGCTGTTCCCGTTTGACTGCTAGGAGCGTAAACCTATTCGTATGGTTTCCTATTCAACTGTCTACAGCATTCATATGCAGGAGAGGATTTATATGCTTCTTCGGTTCGGTGATGGTGGTGTCTGCCAGAGTGCTTGGAGACCTCAGGAAACGCTAGGAGCATCCAGCAACGGAGGTACCCGGTCGGGGTGCCAGGTGATCCGTTACACACCTTGTTTGTTCAAGTAAAACACAGTCGATAGGTTGTCTGACCGGATCAACACGGGCTTCCCTAATACATAGGTTTTGAACCGGTAGAGGGCTAACAGGACTGCTTTCATCTCTTTGTAGTTGGAGGACTGCTTCCTCTCCCTGGGAGACCAGAGGCCCTGCACCCATTTGTCCTAGAGGTCTAACTTGAATTTGCTGTGACGCCAGGCTCGAAGCATATCTTGTTGAAGATTCCTGCTGTGAATATTTGCCCAGGGAACAGCATCCTAGACCGATGTGAGATGTCTGAGCATCCTCATCACTCTGTGGACCGACGGGAAATGAAGAGACATTAATATTTTTATTTATTTCTTTAGTGCCTTTATTTTTACAGGAGGGAGATAGAGCTTCATCGCCATCGTGTCTATTATGAGGCCCAAGAAGGTCTTGGAGGTAGCGGGGATGACATCCAACTTCTCCCAGTTTATCAGGAATCCCACTGATTGTAGAAGTTCTATAGTCTTTCTTAAATGTAGTCGTAGTAGGGCTTCGGCTACAATTAGCCAGTCGTCCAGGTAGGGGAAGATCTGGATCTCTTGGAGGCGAAGCGTTACTGCAATCACGACCGCTATCTTTGTAAAGACTCTTGGGGCTGAACATAGCCCAAACGGAAGAGCTTTGAACTGATAGTGAAGTATCTCCCCATTTCTCTTGATGGCAATTTTTAAGAATTTCCTCGATTCTTGACTTATTGGGACATGAAGGTATGCGTCTTTTAGGTCCAAAGACTCCATAAACACATTCTTCCTGAGAACGGCCGAGATGGATCTTATTGTTTCCATTTTGAAGTGAATTTTCTTCATATAATGGTTCAGGTAGCGGAGGTCTATAATTAACCGACTTTTGCCATCTCTTTTTGAAAATCCTGGAATATACACCCGAATTTTTTTGATAATTCGGAACCCTCTCCAGAGCTCCTTTTTCTAGAAACTCGTTTAATAGTAGAAAAATTTGTGGATCTTCCCCTTTACTGAGAACGAATCTGTCTCTTGGTAAGTGATCGAGTTCTAGTCGATAACCTCTTCCTATAATCTCCAGGACCCAGATATCTGAAGTGATGTGGCACCAATTTTCGTAGGAGAGAGTTAAACGACCTCCTCCTTTCTGCCTTCTGGCGTCAGAACTCTGATTTTGGAGGTCTATTATCCTCCCCTTTTTTCTTAGATTTCTCTGAGGGGGCCCAGGTTCTACGATCAGATCTTCCTCGGCCAGAACGTCCTCTGAAGTTTGATCTTCTTGAGTCTTGTCCTCTATAGGGACGAAAAAATCAGGATTTGTCTCTGCGCCTGGGTTGCGGAAAGTTCAGTGCTTTATCCTCCGTGTTAGCCTCCAGCAGTTTATCTAAGTGTGATCCAAACAACTTCCCAGGCTCAAAAGAAAGGGCACACAGATTATTTTTTGAATAAGAGTCACCAGACCAAATCTTCAGCCAGAGAGATCTACGAATCGAGTTAGCCAATGCCATGTTCTTGGCACACAGTCTTATGGTATCAACCGGGAAATCACAGAGAAATTCTGCTGCCAATTTGAGAGTAGGCAACTGCTTGAGAAGTTCTTCTCTTGATACCCTGTCCTCAAAGTCCCTGCCCAGATGGCTGAGCCACACTCCAAGCGCTCGAGCTACAGGAACGGTCGCCATAGCAGCCTTATTGAGAGAGGCGAGGTTAGTATGTTGTCTTTTGAGGAGACCATCAGCCTTCTTCTCTTTAGGATCTTTCAGAAGAGATGAATCGTCAGAGGGTAAGAATGATCTTTTGGCCAATCTAGTTACAGCCGGATCGACTTTAGCAGAGGTTCCCCAGGATGTTGATTCCGCAGGATCCGTTTTATATACGCTCCTGAACCTAGAACCCAAATTTATTCTTCCAACCGGATGTTCCCATTCCTTATTCATTACGGCATCCAGAACTGGGTGTCCGGGAAACGCTGATGCCTTCTTTTTAGAAAAATAAAAAAGATCTTCTTCATTATGTTTGCTGGATTTTTCTTTATTGGCCTCCATAATATTCTTGACTTCTTTAATCAGATGATTCGTGTAACTGACCGTTTCAGCAGACAAGGGGTTAAAATCCGTTTAGGCGATATGCCCCTTTCCTGAGAGACAGGCACAGCTACTGCAGAACACCAACCTCCCGAACTGGATACAAAATAGCACCCAAAATGGAACCTCGCGAATAGCTGCCAGCAGATGAACAGGAAAAGCATCCAATCAGCTTACACTCCTGGCAATCAGTCTCTAACAGCATACAGGGAATCCCCCCAATAACGAGACAAGGCTCCGTGTTGAGGGTCAAGCAGTGCTCTGACGTGCTGGCACACCCAGCCTGGTTTTTATTACAGTTGTTGCAAATACAGGTCCGCCCACAGGGTTTTGAAATACAACCAATCAGTAATTTACAACACATACAATGTAAATACAGCAACCAATCGTTCACACCCCCAGAGGACCAGAAGGGAGACTGCGACACAGGACAGATACAACACATCCCCACAATGCATCATGGTTTCCTCCTCTCTGTCCCGGAGACAACCGAAGGCAATTCAATTATCTCTCAGGACAAAGGGAGATCACCAATACACATGTGGAGACAACAGGACAGACATCACCATTTAAACACACAATGGCACACCCCCACAGCAAACACAGACATTTAACATATCCCCAGATAGCTCAAGTCTGAGTGCATATCATTAGGTGAATGGCACTCAGAATACACGAATACAATATTATTAGCTATCTGGGTACCCTCACATAACATACAATTTAACCGAACGCATAATAACATAAAATACAATTCCACAGACAGATTTAAGCTGTGCGGCCGGTCTGTCTTCTCCTTTAAAGTTACTATGGGCCATAATTCTGAGGCAAGAGGCTTTTAAACAGCCCTCTCCAAAACCCTGTGGCGAGGTTGGTTTCACCACAATTCGTGTCTCCTATATCAATTAAAAAATTGTCCTCAATAATAGGACAATCAGAAACTGAGGAGATTTCTCCTTCTGAACGTGACGATCTCTCAGAGGTGGATGGGGAACGAGGTCTCCTTTTGGTGCCCCTCTTTTTGGACTTGGATTTTCTGAGAAAGGATTTAAAGAGGGATACCATCTCACTCGTCTCATCATCAGATGAAACATCAGGGTGAGAACATTGCTCAGAAATATTAGTGGGGTGATTATCTGGTAGGGGTTGAAGGCAGGAGATGCAGAGGGGAGAACTAGACCTCAGTTTTTTCCTTGGCGGGGAAGGTTCCCCGATAGCACCTTATGCAGAGATCCTGAAGGAAATCATCTGGGAGTGGCTGTTCACACGACTGGCACATCCTGGTTGTGTTCTCCTCTCTTGGTAGGGAAACTGCAGGTTGCTCCCAGGAGGTGCTCTCCTACTACTGGGGTATCTCAACTGAGCTAAGCTTAGCCTCAGGAACTTCAGGCTGACGAGGTAACTCCTCTAGTCCCCTGGAATACACTCGGTCTCCAAGCAGGCTGTACTTCTTCTAGCCTCTTGGTACAGCTAGGAATAAGGACTGTCCAGTTGCATGTCAGGAGGAGGCCCTCAGCATATCCTGGGCTGGTGCCTTCTCACTTCTGTCTCCACAGACTCCTGACTATGACCTAACCCCTCCCTGTCTGGGCCTGGACATTTATACTAGGGGCTCCCTATCTTCCTCTAGTGTCTGGAATGTTAAATTACACCCCACTAGGCCTGCAAAGCATATAACAGGGGAAATATACAAATGCAAAAACACATTGAAAAATACATTAAATGCATAGATCAATACAATATCACTGTCCCTTGTGAGCAGAAGTAACATGCTACCCAATTGACCCTTGTGTAGTGCCCACTCCTACCTAGTGGGACACTACATACCTCCACGCTATGACGTTGCCCGTCCTCGGCGCAACATGAAAGGGGCCCTGCCCAGCTGGATACTGCACCTGTAATAGAAAAATAATGCAAAGCAGGAAAATACATCTACATTTGCGAAATACATTATGTGTATATATCAGGCAGTTCCACTGGCTAAGGAGCAAGTTCGGTGAAAAGGGGCGTCGTTCTCTTCTCTTAGGATAACATAAGGGAACAGGGGCGCTGACCTGGTGCAGCGTATCAGTAAATACCAGGATATTCCATATTGATATTTTAAGTGCAAAGTGTCCATAATAGAACAGTAGAAAAATGTAAAAACAATTAAAAGTTCTTGGAGGCTCAAAGAACAAACATGAGTCCGTACCCAGGTTCCTTTCTTATTTGCAGCAAGTTTTCAAAGACAGCAAGGGCAGAAGTACAAGATCACAGAGGCTCGCATACAGTGGAGTCCATCTCGGGGCACATTTCTTTAAAATAGCAATATCTCAGAGGCTCATGTACATTAGAGTCTATCCCTGGGCGCATTTCTTGGAATTTAAGTTGCACAATAAAATGACAGCACATGAAAATAGTCCACATTATTCAAATGGCACATATAAAAATAAGTGCTGCAATACCCTTAATCAACCTGAAAAGGGGGTGAAAGGGTTAAAGGTGCAACATATAAAATAGGCACAACTGTTTTTTTTTCTTCTTCATTTTGAGAAAGCAGGCAGGGGGTCCTGTAAACAAGGTGGCCTTGCTGCAATTGGTATTTCAGTGGCCGACCATTACCACAGAGCCGTGGGTAACTGGCAGCAGCAACAGAGGGCCAAAACAACAAAGGACTCCTGTCCTGAAAGGGTTAGTCCACTTTATTTAGGGTCCCTTGGCAAAATAAATCAAATCAATGGCTTAGCAGGCCAATTCACAGGGGCAAGTCATATCCACTTGGCATCTCAGTGGTGCTCCCTGGCTCCATTTGTAGACTCGGGCCTGTACTGAGAATCAACAGGCGGATGTGCCCACAACACAGTATTGGGGGGCAACTGCAGCATGAACGGACCCCTAATAGGTATTGGCCCCATAGGCCTAGGGGTAATCAGGGTTGCTGACCGCACCGGTGCAGGCATAACAATCGTGGGCTGCTGCACTGGCCTGGGTACCGCTGCTGCAAGCAGTCCGGTGGGTTACTGGACAACTGGCTCTGTGCGCCGGTGCACAGCGTAGGAGGACCTCACCGCAGGTGCTGACAATAAAGAGGGCCGGCTGGAAGGGACAGGTACTCTCACCTCAGACCCGGAGACGTCCGAGTCCTTAAGTCCTTTTTCTTTCAGGTCAGGTGGAGTCTGGATCCTGGCGGAGGCAATCTGGCGCAGCTCCCGTAGTTTCTTCTCCAGCCGCACGATCTGGTCGTCCAAGCTTTCGGAGTCGGGATCGCTGTCCTCCGCTGTCGCCGGTGGCACTTGTAAGGTGGATGGCACGTCCTGCGCAGCCGCTGCAGGTTCAGGTGAGGCGTCCGCTTTTCTTCCTCTTCTGATGTTGTCCAGGGCAGCACGGAATCTTTCAGCATCTTCCAGTTCACGGACAGTCTTCTCCCTGCGAGGCAGCTCAGGTGAGGGCCATGGGCTTACCCTCTTCTCCACCACTGTAGGTTGCCAAAAGACGTTCGGGCCAATGAAGGAGCCCCGTTCTTGGAAGGCATGATGGGCCGGTTCTGGAGAGCGTACAGGTTCGCGCTCGCAGCCAGGATGGTCCTCATCAAGGTCCCAGTCCTCCGTTTTCTTTTTAGGAAGGGACACGGCAGTGGCATAGGGGCCTCGCAGGCCCTCGGCAGGGGTGAACTCTACTTCCTCTCCCTCGCAGGGGTTATGCAGATGCTCTGGGAGGTAACTCCGCTTGACGGACCTCCGATTCACGTATAAGTCTCTGCCGGTAATATAGTCTTTTATGAAACCGAAGCCTCGGTCCTTGTCAAAAGCCACAACCAACACCATTCTCCTTTCCAGGCGGGGTTGGGTGTCAGTGTGGCGCTCATGAACGGTCTTTGCCAGTTCTTCATAGTAGATTTTAGTTTTACTAGTCTTCTTTATTGCGGCCTCCCGGATCTCTGCCATTAACGCTGACCACTTGAATGAGGGCTGGAAAAAATCTCTCCAGGAGCCATAGTAGGTCTCCAGTTGCGTCCTCGGTGGCGGGCAGGTGGGTCTCTCCGGTCCCGGAGAGTAGGCCGGTGGAGCGTCCTCTTGCTCTACACCCATAACATTCATCTTTAGCAGATCAGGCGCGGACATCCCAGCAGAGCAGTCTTCACTCTTCAACATGCTCGATCCTTCTCTGGAGAGCGACAGGGTGGCGCCAACAATTTCAGACAGATCCTCCCATTGCACTGGGAGGCCGCCCCCCAGGTACTCCAGTATGGGGAGGCGGAGTCCATTTCTGTGGCAAACCTAGCCACTTCTGGACTATAATGTAAGAAGGTTGTTCGTACGTTGAATGCAATATTTGGGAATGTGGTATTTTATATTGCTACTACTGCCCCTTTTAGACTGGGTAGCAGATTGCATTCAGGCTGTCTTACAGATTATGTATGTTATTATGTGTTCGGTTACATTGTATCTGTGTATGCCAGGGTTCAAGTTGGTCCATTACGTTTGGTAATTGTATTTTGTGGATTACGTCTCAGACAATGCTTATTGTGTTGGTTAATTACGTCTCAGACAAGGCTCATTTGGTTTTGTGTATTGTGTTACAGACAGAGGGGAGGGGAGTTTGTGTACAATGGCATGGGGAACTGTATAAATATACAAGCTTGTGAATAAAGCGGGTTGTTGACTCCCAGACTGTGTGTCGTCCAGTTATTGGGAGGATTGGGAATATTGCCGTACTGTGCAGCGCTGACTGTGGATTTACCTGTTATACCAGCGGAGATCGTGGATTCTAATATTGCACTCCGCTACAATTGGTGGCAAGCGACGGGATCCAACCTTACAGCCGAAAAGCGGTGTTCGTGTAAATTGAAACTACCGAACAAGGAAAGTGAAGGACAATTCGTATGGAACAAAGGAACGAACAACGAGGTGAATGGAGATTGATTATGCTGCTTTGAAACGGCAGACATTGAAAGAGCTATTGGAAGCCAGGGGTAAAGTAGCCAGCAACAAACCCAAGGATGTACTAATTGCCGAGCTGATGGAGGGAGACAGAGCCCACAGCGCTACACCCCCAGCAGCCACGGAGGAGACACTCTACCAGAGGGAAATGAGAACCAGGCTGGAATTTCTGCCACAGCCTATATCAGAGGCCATGATGCAAATGGTAATGGCAAATGTGCAGGAGTACGTGATGGCACACAGCCCACAGCATGCACCGTCCCGAGCGGAATCCACGACTGGGTCACTCTACAGCCAGGTAAAACCCAAAATTCCCTATCATGCCTTTAAAGTATTTTGCGAGGAGAAGGATGAGATTGATGGGTTTTTACAGGATTTTGAAAGGCTGTGTGATTTACATGACTTGGAACGGGCAGTATGAGCATATCGCGCTGTACCCAGCGAGGACAGCAGAGATTATGAAAAAGTGAAGCGAGCGATATTAGAGAGGTATGCCATTACCCCAGAAGCATACCGGCGAAAATTTAGAAACCTGCGAAAGCCAGAGAAAGATTCTCATGCTGAGTGGGCACACAAGCTGGACCAAGCATCACAAGGGTGGATATAAGCCAGCCAAGCCACTACTATGGAAGAATTGCGACAGTTAATGCTGTTGGAGCAATTCTTCAACGGTTTGTCTCCAGAGACACAAGAATGGGTGCGGGACAGGAAGCCTCTCACCCTAACAGAAGCGGCACGCTTAGCCGATCAGCATTTTGATGCGAGAAGGCATCAGGTAACCCTCCCCAAGAGTTACCCGCGACCCGCGGGGTCACCCAGCATTCCACCCCCCCACGCTCCCACTGCATCTCCTCTTCGCCTGTCCCCAGGGAACCACCCTCCAGGTATAATGGACGTGTCAATATCCAGTGCCACACCTGCAAACAGTGGGGGCATATGGCCCGTGAGTGCACCCAAAATCGAGGCAGACCCGCCTGGAACCAAGCTCGACCGAATCCGGCACCAAGGGCTGCTGCCCACCATTATCAGCGGGAGCCAGCTGCCCAAGAGATGTGGAGTGTGCAAGCCGAGGAACCTCTAGGGGTATTACACGAGGTGATGTCCGTTCGAGCCACCGACAACAGGCAGCACCATCGCCAGCTGGTGACCCTGGAAGGGAAGGAAGTACAAGGGCTCCGAGATTCCGGAGCCACGCTAACCTTGATCGCACCGCATCTGGTTCCAGGTTCCGCTCACACTGGGTGGCAGAGGGAGCAGTGTACCGACTACCCACTGCTAAAGTGCATTTGGATTGGGGTGCGGGAGAGGGGGTTGTGGAAGTGGGCATCATGCAAAATCTACCAGCCGATGTTGTACTGGGGAATGACTTGGGCCAGATGACCTCTGCTTTTGTACCCCAGGCTCCACACCAGGAAGCTCATCCAGTGACCACACGGCAGCAGCCTCGCATCACGGCTCCACTAGCACACTCTGAGGCTCAGGTAAAAGACCATGACCCCCACACGACACGTATGTCCTGGGATACCCCAACTACATTTGAGGCAGAGGTAAAGTCAGACCCCACACTACAGATATATAGGGACAGAGTACACACCGACCAGGCTGGGTTAGAGGGGGAGCGGTACACGTGGGAGAAGGGGCTACTGTACCGTATTGCTGAAAGAGGAGTGGGGGGGTCAGTCACAGTGACCACCAAACAGTTAGTGGTTCCCCAGAAATATCGGCAAGAGCTACTTAGGATTGCGCACGATATTCCCTTGTCTGGGCATCTAGGGATGACCCGTACCCGATATAGGTTAACCCATGCATTTTTCTGGCCAGGGATTTCTAAAGATGTGAGGCAGTACTGCACATCCTGTGATATATGCCAGCGAGTAGGCAAGCGAGGTGACCGCCCCAAAGCTAAATTATGTCCCCTCCCTATTATTGCAGAACCTTTCAGTAGGGTGGCCGTCAACATAGCAGGGCCCCTACCCAAACCCAGCCCCTCTGGGAAAAGGTTTATCTTAACAGTAGTGGACTATGCCACACGATACCCTGAGGCCGTAGCCCTCACTAATATCCATGCTGAAACGGTGGCCGAGGCTTTAATGAAGATATTTTCCCGGGTAGGGTTTCCCCAAGAAATAATATCCGATAGGGGCACCCAATTCACTGCCGAGGTCACCCAACAACTGTGGAAGATATGTGGCATTAAGCCAATAATAAATTCTGCCTACCACCCCCAGTCCAATGGGCTATGCGAAAGATTTAATGGTACGCTGAAACAAATGCTCCGTACGTTTGGAGAAGCGCACAAAGACTGGGAACGGTTTTTACCCCACCTGCTCTTCGCATACAGGGAGGTACCCCAAGAATCGACAGGGTTTTCTCCTTTTGAATTACTGTTTGGAAGGAGGGTACGAGGGCCGTTAGTCCTAATTAGGGAGCATTGGGAGGGTGAGAGTAGCCCAGATGGAACCCCTATCGTATCTTACGTACTGGAGTTCCAGGACCGTCTGGAGGCGCTGACTCAGACTGTGCGCACCAACCTCCGGGCGGCCCAGCAGCGCCAGCGCCGATGGTACGATAGGGGAGCCAGAGACCGCAGCTTTCAAGTGGGGCAGAAGGTTTTGATTTTAAAACCCGTCCGCACAGACAAGCTGCAGGCCATCTGGCAAGGCCCGTACCAGGTGGTGGAACAGAGATGTGACACCACCTATGTGATTGGCCCCTGCTCAGGGGTAGGGAAGAGACGCATGCTCCATATAAACATGCTCAAACCCTACCATGAGAGGATAGAGGACGTGACGGCGATATGCGCCTCAGCCTCTGAGGATCAGGAGAATCTGCCCCTACCTGACCTATTAGAACAGGAAGAACAGACAGAGCCCTCCAAGGGGGTTCGGCTGGGGGAGCGGCTAAGCCCTCAGGAGCGCGCCCAGGTACAAGAGCTGATTGTAGCTAAAGGGGCTACCTTCTCCAATTTGCCTGGGTACACTCCGCTGGCCGCCCACCGAGTCGAAACCCCGGGACAGCTACCTATGCGGCAGACTCCATATCGCGTACCTGAAGCAGTCAGAACCCATATGAAAACTGAAATTGACGAGATGTTGCAGCTGGGGGTTATCGAACCTTCCGATAGCCCCTGGGCATCGCCGGTAGTGCTGGTACCCAAGAAGGACGGCACGACACGTTTCTGTGTCGACTACCGTAGGCTAAATGACAAAACGGTGTCTGATGCCTATCCGATGCCTCGGATAGACGAGCTGCTGGATAAGATGGCACGGGCAGTGGCGTACCAAGGGGGGGGCAGGGGGGGCGGGCCGCCCCGGGTGCCACTCACAAGGGGGGTGCCTGACGGAGTCACCCGTCCCCGGCTCCATCCACTGCTGTGACGCGAAGGATTATTGCGGCGGCGGGCGACGCGCAACATGACGTGACGACGTCACTAAGCTGACACCGCGCCGCCGCCTTCACGGATCAGAAGAAGGATCTCCATTATACCAGCGGTCAGTGGCGTACCAAGGGGGGGGCGGGGGGGGGGGCGGGCTGCCCCGGGTGCCACTCACAAGGGGGGTGCCTGACGGAGTCACCCGTCCCCGACTCCATCCACTGCTGCGACGCGAAGGATTATTGCGGCGGCGGGCGGCGGCGCAACATGACGTGACGACGTCACGAAGCTGACACCGCCGCCTTCACAGATCAGAAGAAGGATCTCCATTATACCAGCGGTCGGACGGCCAGACGGCGGGCATCATTAAAAAAAATCACTTTCCATCTGCACCAAAAAGAAAAAAAATCCAAATCCCCATCAATAAAATGAACAAATCCTGCACCCCCCCCCCTTAATTACACCCTCTCTTCTCCCCTTAATTACACCCCCTCCCTTAATAACACCCCCCCTTAATTACACCGTGTAATTAAGGGGGGGTGTTATTAAGGGAGGGGGTGTAATTAAGGGGAGAAGAGAGGGTGTAATTAAGGGGGGGGTGCAGGATTTGTTCATTTTATTGATGGGGATTTGGATTTTTTTTCTTTTTGGTGCAGATGGAAAGTGATTTTTTTTAAGGGGGTGCAGGTTTTTATTTTATTAACCACCTCCGGACCGCCTAACGCAGATGTGCGGTCCGGAGGTGGCAGCGCTGCGCACAGCGACGCATATACGCGCCATCTCGCGAGACACGAGATTTCCTGTGAACGCGCGCGCTCACAGGAACGGAAGGTAAGCGTTAGCGAGTGGATCTCCAGCCTGCCAGCGGTGATCGCTCGCTGGCAGGCTGGAGATGTGATTTTTTTAACCCCTAACAGGTATATTAGACGCTGTTTTGATAACAGCGTCTAATATACCTGCTACCTGGTCCTCTGGTGTCACTTTTGTTTGGATTGACCACCAGAGGACACAGGTAGCTGTGTAAAGTACCACAAAACACCACTACACTACACCCTGTCACTTATTAACCCTTTTTGAACCACTGATCACCCCTGATCACCCCATATAGACTCCCTGATCACCCCCCTGTCATTGATCACCCCCCTGTCATTGATCACCCCCCTGTAAGGCTCTATTCAGAGGTCCGTATGATTTTTACGGATCCACTGATACATGGATCGGATCCGCAAAACACATGCGGATGTCTGAATGGAGCCTTACAGGGGGGTGATCAATGACAGAGGGGTGATCACCCATATAGACTCCCTGATCACCTCCGTCATTGATCACCCCCCTGTAAGGCTCCATTCAGACGTCCGTATGATTTTTACGGATCCACTGATACATGGATCGGATCCGCAAAACACATGCGGACGTCTGAATGGAGCCTTACAGGGGGGTGATCAATGACGGAGGTGATCAGGGAGTCTATATGGGTGATCACCCCTCTGTCATTGATCACCCCCTTGTAAGGCTCCATTCAGACGTCCGCATGTGTTTTGCGGATCCGAAAATTAGTAATAAATATTATTGAAAACATTGAAAAAAGTTTGTGCATGTTTTCTTAACTTTCTTGGGGGGGGAGGGGTGCCAAACAAAGGGTTCGCCCCGGGTGCCAAATGCTCTAGGTACGCCCCTGGGCACGGGGACAGTATCTCACTACCATAGATCTATGTAAGGGATACTGGCAGATTCCACTAGCCGAGGATGCCATCCCCAAGTCGGCGTTTGTCACCCCGTTTGGCCTGTATCAATTTCGGGTCATGCCATTCGGGATGAAAAACGCTCCGGCAACTTTTCAGCGGATGGTCGATCGGTTACTGGACGGATTCCAGGAATACGCCTGTGCCTACTTAGATGACATCGCTATATTCAGCCAGACCTGGGCAGAGCACCTACAACACATAGGGGCCATCCTAGATCGTATTGGAGAGGCAGGATTAATGCTGAAACCCAGAAAGTGTTGTGGCGAAACCAACCTCGCCACGGTGTTTTGGAGGGGGCTGTTTACCAGCCTCCTGCCCTGGGATAATGGTCCATTAAGTTATTGGGTCTTAAGGCACTTGGGACGGAGCCTCTGTCCCTGGATTGCATCATCTGCCTTACTTGCTTGGATGAAGCACATGGTGAGAACAATAGATAGCGGCCATTTTAGCTCACATGAAGAAGGCAATGGCAATACGTTCGGTCCACCACACCACTAACCCCACCTAATCTACCCCCCCAATCCCCATAGAAATAAATACACGACACCACTGCTTGGATTTAATCGGCCACAGCAGCCGTTTATTAAATAAATACATAACATCATTAACATATAAATTAACCCATGACGAGGGAGGTCCTAGAAGCCCCAATAACTTCATAAACACCAACCAAACCTGCGTCACCATCTTGCCCCCAGCCGTTGAACCCAGCTCGGAGGCAGCAACTGATGGACGCGTAGTTAATTACTACCAGCTCCTTAATGAGAGTCCAGCCCCTCCCGCGGGGCCCTCCCATCCTCAGGTACCACCAAATTCTTCCACTTCAAGGACCTCCCCCGCCTCCACGACTGCCGCGACAAACAGAAAAAAGGAACCCAACCCCAGCCCCCAACTCCGCAACACCAAAGGGCCGGGCGGGTGGGCGTTCTCTTGCCCTGGCCGCAATGCTCACTCTCTCCTGCCTCCTCCCCCTCGCTCACGCAAGCCACGCCCCCCGCTCCCCTGACAACTCGCGCCCAAGCTATCCCTACCTCCCCACTTAACCCCTGCCTTACCTGTCCCTTCACTGCCGCCGCCTCTTCATGAACGGCCTCCCCCACCGCTGCGCTCCTCGTCCGGCCTGACTTGAAGAAGGCAATGGCAATACGTTCGGTCCACCACACCACTAACCCCACCTAATCTACCCCCCCCAATCCCCATAGAAATAAATACACGACACCACTGCTTGGATTTAATCGGCCACAGCAGCCGTTTATTAAATAAATACATAACATCATTAACATATAAATTAACCCATGACGAGGGAGGTCCTAGAAGCCCCAATAACTTCATAAACACCAACCAAACCTGCGTCACCATCTTGCCCCCAGCCGTTGAACCCAGCTCGGAGGCAGCAACTGATGGACGCGTAGTTAATTACTACCAGCTCCTCAATGAGAGTCCAGCCCCTCCCGCGGGGCCCTCCCATCCTCAGGTACCACCAAATTCTTCCACTTCAAGGACCTCCCCCGCCTCCAAGAACGCGCAGCTTGACCTCCTCAAACCTGCGCGTCCCTCCACATTCTTAACGCTGTCTCCACACCATTCTGGAGCCCCAGAGACCACAAATCCGTCCCCACCGCATTCAGATGTACCCCATCTGCTCTCCAAAAAGCACCTTCACCCTTTTCCAGCTCCACATGTCGCACCACCACAGCCCCATTTTTTGCCATAAATCGCCCCACCGCCCTATTCACCTTAATCCGGGCCTTGTTAATACTTTCCACCGACCTTGCCCCCCTCCAAGCAGTCCGCGGAACGATGTCCGACCAAACCGTTACGATACCTGGAAACAGCGCCCAAATCCTAAGCAGGTCAAACTTAACGTCCCTAATCAACTCCCTAAACGGCCGCCTCCCCAAATCGTTACCCCCCACATGAAGCACCAACACATCCGGCGGGCGATCCAACTGCGCAAAGCGATGAACCTCCCGCAATACTCCCCCCCACAACATCCCCCTAACCCCTAACCACCTAACCGTGGCTAACTCCGGACTAAAACCCAACTGGCGCCCACACGGCCGCACATCCGCTCTGATCGCCCCCCAAAAAACATAGGAGTGACCCAAGATCCACACCAAGGCTGCCGCAACACCTGCAAACAATGAAGGAAAAATTAATTAACACCAACACACCCACCCGCACCCCACTACAAAAACCCCAACCTAACATACGATTTAAACCGCATTGACTCCCAACGCCCAATTCTCCTAATCCCCTCATCACCGACCCCCAACCTCGCCGCCTCAGTCGCGGCCCCGATACGAAAAGAATGCCCCGCATAGCCCTGTTCCGGCACGCCCAACGCCTTCAAACATTTTTTGAACACTGCCAGAAACTGAAATCTGGACAAAAAGGAACCATCCTCATGCCTAAGAAACGGCATCGCATCCCTTTTAATCGCCGACCCATAAGTACTCACACACCGCACCGGGCACGTGCCACAACCCGGAACCACAAACAACGCAAACTGCTGCCCCCTACCCTCCTGATCCGTTTTTGACTTCCGAATACGGACCACAACCCTATCCCCTTCCAGCTCAACATCCTCGCACCGCAGCCCCCCCGCCCTGCGAACACTGCCACTCACCAACTCCCCCAATCTGAAGGCTCCAAAGAACGCTAGCGCAAAAGCCGCCCTGAACAACCCCAGCTCCCACCCAGACCTACAAATGACACGCAACTGCTCGCCCAACCGCAACAGCAGCTCAAAAGACACCGGCCTCCTCTGATCCAACACCTTACCCACCCCCCTGCGCCACCCCTTCAACGCCTGCCGTACCAGGAAACCTTTAGTCAAATCTGGCAGCCCCCTCAACCGAAACCCAAAAGCCACCCCTGCAATAAAACGATTCACTTTGGACACGGTCCAACCTTCCCTCTTCAAACATCCCAGCAACTGCAACAGCCCAACCTGCCCCCCCCCCAACACACGTCCCCCTGGTCTCATTCCAACCCTCCCAGGTCAACCACGCCTTACCATACTCCCTCCAAGTACCCGGACTCAGCGAATCCCTCAACAAACCCATCACTTCTCCTCCAAGATCCCCCAAAGCCACGATGGACACTCCAGACCCTCCACCTCCGCTTCTGGCGCTAGAAGCCGGAACCGCTCCAACTGTGAACGAGAAAGAGAATCCGCCACAGAATTAGACACACCAGCCACATGCTCCACCACCACCCACACATTAATCGACAAACAACGCAACACCAAAAACTGCAAAAGCCGAACCACTGGCGGAGAAGACGCTGACAAACTGTTGATCGCCTGAACCACCCCTAGATTGTCGCAATGAAACCGCACCTTCCAATTACCAAATTTTTCCCCCCACAACACAACCGCCATGACAATGGGAAAGAGCTCTAACAACGCCAGATTCCTCACCCAGCCCCGAGTCACCCAAGCCTCCGGCCACCTACCCGCACACCATTGACCCTGGCAATAAGCCCCAAACCCCACCCCCCCGACGCGTCTGTATACAACTCGAAATCCGCGCTATCACACACCCCCCCATCACGAGCGTCCGCCCATTATACTGCCCCAAAAATTCCGCCCACACCCTCAGATCCCCTTTTAACTCTCTCCCCAACCTGATGAAGTGATGAGGTGACGACACCCCAGCCGTTGCAGCAGCCAACCGCCTGCAAAAAATCCTCCCCATCGGCATAATCTGACATGCAAAATTCAGCTTCCCTAACAACGACTGCAAATCCCGCAACCTAATCTTCTCCATCCCTATGGCCCACTCAATCCCACTGCGCAAATCCAGTAACTTATCCTCCGGCAGCCTACACTCCATCCGCTCAGTATCTATAACAATCCCCAAAAAACATAACTCCGTCACCGGACCCACCGTCTTCTCCCGCGCTAACGGCACTCCAAAACGCTCAAAAACCGACTGCACCGTGTGCAACAACAACGAACAAACCCGCGAATCTGCCGGCCCCAAACACAAAAAGTCGTCCAGGTAATGGATAATTGACGAACAACCCGACACCTCAATCACCACCCACTCCAAAAACGAGCTAAAAGTCTCAAAATACGCACACGAGAGAGAGCACCCCATAGGCAAACACCTATCAACAAAATACTCCCCCTCCCAAAAACAACCCAACAAACCCATGCTCTCCATGTGAACCGGCAGGAACCGAAAAGCCGCCTCAACATCAACCTTTGCCAATAGCGTCCCCCGCCCCCACCGCCTCACCCACCTAACAGCCGCGTCAAAGGAAGTATAGACCACCGAACAAAGCTCAGGATCGATACCGTCATTGACCGACGCACCCTTCGGATAAGATAAATGATGAATGAGCCGAAACTTATTCGGCTCCTTCTTCGGCACCACCCCCAAAGGAGACACCTTAAGATTCGGAAGCGGCGGCTCCCTGAACGGGCCCGCCATCCGCCCCAACTCAACCTCTCTCCTCAATTTGTCCCCCACCACTCCCCCATGCTCAAGCGCAGACCTAAGATTCTTGTGAACCATAGGCCCCGCCGCCACCACAGAGGGAATGCGAAAACCAAACCTGAAACCGTCACCCAACAACCTGGCCGCCGCCCGATCCGGATACCTATCTAGAAACCCCTGCATCTCGTCCACCCGCACCGGAGTCCGCCCCTTTACCAGCCCCCTCGCCCCCACGCTGCCTTCCCTTAAAGCAACGGCTGGCTCCATGGGAGCCCCCACACACCGTGCATTCATGCTTGAATTTGCACTTGGCCCCAAATCTGCAGTTTCCCTCATTAAAGAGGAAACACAGCCCTTTTGCCGACGCAGCCGCCAACGCCCCCGGAGAGGACCCCCCAGGCTCCCCCCGAAAGGACTGCCCAGCCCTAGGTGCCGCTGTCACCCTCAACCACAGCCCAATATCCTTATGATCCCACCGGATATCAGGCCTCACCGCCTTACGCTGCCGGAACTGCTCATCATAACGGAGCCAGCCCACCCCCCCGTAAACCCGATACGCTTCCCCTATGGCATCCTGATAGCAAAACAGGGCCGAACAGCATTCCGGGGACCTCTCCCCAATGACACTTGCTAAAATGGCAAACGCCTGCAGCCAATTAGCAAACGTGCGCGGGATCAACCGATGCCGACGCTTATCCTCCTCCTCAACCTTCTTACTCTCATCCTTCTTCCCCCTATCTAAGTTAAACCTCTCCAACAGGAGCAACGAAAAAATCTCCACATACTCCCCCTTCCAAATTCTCTCCCGCACCTCCTGCTTTAAATGAGCCCCCAACGGGCCCTCAAAGCACACATACACCTCGCCACGCGCCCTGTCATCCAACCGCTGCCCCTCCTCATCCCCCCCAACCTGAGTCTCCACCGACACCGACCCAGCTGCCCCCCCAGGTGTCCCAACCACCGACCCCGGCAGCACACCCCACCCCGGCAATGGCGACCCCCCTCCCGACCCCAAACCAGACAACCATCCCGCCAGCCCCCCCAAAAACTGCCCCAACCCCTTACCTAACTCGCCCATGGCCGCCCCACCCCCAGCCCCCCCCACCGGGAAACCCTGCGCTAACATGGGACCCCATGCAATCTCACCAGGTACCGCGGGCGCTGTGACTCCCGCTGCCACTGATCCAGACTCCCATCACACCGACACTTCACCGGCGTAGCTCCTGGACGTCGACGGCCGCTCCTCCTGGACCACCTGCACGACCCTCTGGACCACGCTGGAAGGCCCTCGGGCCGGGACCGCGGCGTCCGTGACGACAAGGGGACTCCCAACTTCAACGCCTTGCTCTTCCCTGGGCCTGCACGGGTATTCCCCTCCATCCAATGCAGCCCGAGGCACCCGACTCTCCTCCTGAAGCCGAGTGGACCGCCCGCTGTAGGAAGGCCCGGGCCGGTCCTCCGTTCCTGGTCCCGTATCCACCGTGACTGCCGCAGGAAGCGGGGAAGGGGGCGTCCCGCTCCTCTCAGGGCCCCGCCGTGTGGTGGGATTCCTCCCGCGGCGAGAGCGACTCGCTGAAGACCGAGCGGCCACTCTCCGCCGCGGAGGGTCCGCAGAGGGGCTCCCTACTCGGCGCCGGACCCTGGGGGTGCTTTCAGGGCTGAGGCGCGCCGGCGGGTGTCCCCGCCGCGGCCGGGCCGCCCGTTCCAAAGGGGTAGTCGCAGGAGCAGGCAAAACTCCACATGCACCCACCTGCTCCTGCAGCCAGCCAGGCCCCCGCACCTCCGCCTCTCTCCTCAGCCAATCCAGCATCGCTTCCACGAACATCGCCGGCGCCGCCATCTCACTGCGTGTCCGCTCCGTTCTCTTGCCCTGGCCGCAATGCTCACTCTCTCCTGCCTCCTCCCCCTCGCTCACGCTAGCCACGCCCCCCGCTACCCCTGACAACTCGCGCCCAAGCTATCCCTACCTCCCCACTTAGCCCCTGCCTTACCTGTCCCTTCACTGCCGCCGCCTCTTCATGAACGGCCTCCCCCACCGCTGCGCTCCTCGTCCGGCCTGACTGACACTGTTGTGACTTTTCCACACGGTGCTATTTTGCCTGTATTTGGTGCACAGAGACATCATTCAGTAGTTTGAAACTACCAAACAGGGGACACGTTTATTAGTGACTATTTTTGGTATAACTTGTATATTTTCAGTGTACTTGTATCTTCCAAACTACTGAACGGATGTGGGTGAATTTTGGACATGTGGTTCACCCAGATCCCCCGGTTCCGATGATATATTGGTTATGGGGTTATTGCATGTTTTGGGGTTCCTGTGATATGTTTTATAAAACTGTATTTCTCTGCCTTTGATAATTATATTCACCCTTGTGTTCAAATAATCATCATCGGCAGAGGGGAGCATTTTGTGTGGGTGTGTTTCTATTGTCCCATTGTGTGTTTAAATGGTGATGTCTGTCCTGTTGTCTCCACATGTGTATTGGCGATCTCCCTTTTGTCCTGAGAGATAATTGGATTGTCTTCGGTCGTCTCCGGGACAGAGAGGAGGAAACCATGATGCATTGTGGGGATGTGTTGTATCTGTCCTGTATCTGCAACAAACTGTAATAAAAACCAGGCTGGGTGTGCCAGCACGTCAGAGCACTGCTTGACCCTCAAGACGGAGCCTTGTCTCGTTATTGGGGGGATTCCCTGTATGCTGTTAGAGACTGATTGCCAGGAGTGTAAGCTGATTGGATCCTTTTCCTGTTCGTCTGCTGGCAGCTATTTGTGAGGTTCCAGTTTGGAGTGCTATTTTGTATCCAGTTCGGGAGGTTGGTGTTCTGCAGTAGCTGTGCCTGTCTCTCAGAAAGGGGCATATCGCCTAAACGGAGTTTAACCCCTTGTCTGCTGAAACGGTCAGTTACATTGGTGGCAAGCAGCGGGATCGTTCCTACAGCCAGAAGGACAGCTACAGGAGACACCATTTCTGTGGATTCTACAATTTAAGGGCAACGCATGTCTCAGTACAGTGACCCTAAAAGCACCAGGATGGAACCAGCAGGGGAGTACAGATACTCTGTGGAGGAATTTGACCGTATGATGTGGTTGCGGCTGAACTTCTTCGGACCCAATCCAGCTGAGAAATACGTGAAGTTCGTGAGGAGTCTAGTGTCTAAGACCCTACTATACCGGGCAGAAGGTGACGGTCAGCTGCCATGTTGGGTGGACCTCCATCGGAAGTTACGGTTGCGGGACAGTGGGAGCCCAGTCTCCATTCCCCAGCGGCAGTATGAAGTGCAGGGAGGGGAGAGCAGCGGCCTCCCTCCCCAGCGGCAGGCTGAGTTACAGGGGGCAGAGGTAGGTTGTTCCTGCCCCCCAGCAGCAGCATGATTTTTTGGGAATTGGGAGCCTAGTCTCCATTCCCCAGCGGCAGTGTGAAGTGCAGGGAGGGCAGAGCAGCGGCCTCCCTCCCCAGCGGCAGGCTGAGTTACAGGGGGCAGAGGTAGTTGTTCCTGCCCCCCAGCAGCAGCATGATTTTTTGGGAATTGGGAGCCTAGTCTCCATTCCCCAGCGGCCGTGTGATGTACAGGGAATTGGGAGCCGAGTCTCCATTCCCCAGCGGCAGGCGGAGTTACAGGGGGCAGAGACAGTCGATCCTGTCCCCAAGCAGCAGCAGGATTTGTTGGGAACTGGGAGCCTAGTCTCCATTCCCCAGCGGCAGCTTAACACACCAGGGGGAGACAGTAAGCCCCACAACAGTGCAGATGGGACCGTGGTCTCTGCACTTACAGCACAGGGGGTAGGGACAGTCGGTCCTGTCCCCCAGCAACAGGGCTGTTTAGCCAAAGGGGAGACAGTCGGTTTCCCCCTCCAACAACCAGACTCCAACCAGGCTTCTTCCGTGGTAACGCTGGCACCAGGGCAGAGTACCGCTGATCCCTGCCCACAAAGCAACCTCCACTCCAAGCCAGGGAGCAACTCAGAGACCGGGAGTACCAGCTACCAATATAATCTTGGTGGATTCACTGGACAAAGACAGGCTACTAAAGTCAACAGGTCCAGTATTTGGTTGTGGGTGGGCTGCCAGACTAACTCAGGTACCGACCGGCGTGAGGTCGGGTATCTGGTTAGTCTTCCCTGGGGGGGAGATGTGTGGCGAAACCAACCTCGCCACAGTGTTTTGGAGGGGGCTGTTTACCAGCCTCCTGCCCTGGGATTATGGTCCATTAAGTTATTGGGTCTTAAGGCACTTGGGACGGAGCCCTCTGTCCCTGGATTGCATCATCTGCCTTACTTGCTTTGGATGAAGCACATGGTGAGAACAATAGATAGCGGCCATTTTAGCTCACAGACACTGTTGTGACTTTTCCACCCGGTGCTATCTTGCCTGTATTTGGTGCACAGAGACATCATTCAGTAGTTTGAAACTACCAAACAGGGGACACGTTTATTAGTGACTATTTTTGGTATAACTTGTATATTTTCAGTGTAACTGTATCTTCCAAACTACTGAACGGATGTGGGTGAATTTTGGACATGTGGTTCACCCAGATCCCCCGGTTCCGATGATATATTGGTTATGGGGTTATTGCATGTTTTGGGGTTCCTGTGATATGTTTTATAAAACTGTATTTCTCTGCCTTTGATAATTATATTCGCCCTTGTGTTCAAATAATCATCATCGGCAGAGGGGAGCATTTTGTGTGGGTGTGTTTCTATTGTCCCATTGTGTGTTTAAATGGTGATATCTGTCCTGTTGTCTCCACATGTGTATTGGCGATCTCCCTTTTGTCCTGAGAGATAATTGGATTGTCTTCGGTCGTCTCCGGGACAGAGGGGAGGAAACCATGATGCATTGTGGGGATGTGTTGTATCTGTCCTGTATCTGCAACAAACTGTAATAAAAACCAGGCTGGGTGTGCCAGCACGTCAGAGCACTGCTTGACCCTCAAGACGGAGCCTTGTCTCGTTATTGGGGGGATTCCCTGTATGCTGTTAGAGACTGATTGCCAGGAGTGTAAGCTGATTGGATCCTTTTCCTGTTCGTCTGCTGGCAGCTATTTGTGAGGTTCCAGTTTGGAGTGCTATTTTGTATCCAGTTCGGGAGGTTGGTGTTCTGCAGTAGCTGTGCCTGTCTCTCTGAAAGGGGCATATCGCCTAAACGGATTTTAACCCCTTGTCTGCTGAAACGGTCCGTTACAAGTGTCATATAGGGATGGCCGAAGTGCAGTACTTGGGCCACCGGGTAGGGAGCGGGCTACAGAAACCGGAACCAGCTAAAGTGGAAGCTGTAGCTAAATGGCCCACTCCTAGGACAAAAACCCAAGTGCTAGCGTTTCTGGGTACCGCAGGGTACTATAGAAAATTCGTGCCCAATTATAGCGCCCTGGCCAAACCCCTGACTGACTTGACGCGTAAGAATCTTCCTCGACAGGTTGTCTGGGCCCCAGAGTGTGATCAGGCATTCCAACAACTGAAGACTGCTCTAACTAATGCTCCCGTACTTGCGGCTCCTGATCCAACTAATAGATTTCTTGTTCACACAGATGCTTCAATGTTTGGATTGGGAGTAGTGCTGAGCCAAGTTGGAGCCGATGGCGGAGAACACCCCGTAGCTTACTTGAGCCGAAAGTTATTGCCACGAGAAGTAAGCTACGCCGCCATTGAGAAGGAGTGCCTGGCCGTGATGTGGGCCCTCAAAAAGTTGCAGCTGTACTTATATGGACAACCTTTTTCCTTACTCACAGATCATAACCCGTTGGTGTGGCTAAACCGTGTGGCTGGAGACAATGCCCGGCTGCTGCGCTGGAGTCTGGCGCTGCAGCCGTATGACTTTACCATCCACTACCGCCCAGGGAAACAAAACGGTAACGCCGACGGGTTATCCAGACAAACGGAACTGGAAAAGTGATCTGTGAGTACTCTCCCGGACATCCCCAAGCCGATCCGTTGGGATCAGACTGTGTATGCCGGCTTGGTTCTGGGGGAGCATTGTGGCAAACCTAGCCACTTCTGGACTATAATGTAAGAAGGTTGTCCGTACGTTGAATGCAATATTTGGGAATGTGGTATTTTATATTGCTACTACTGCCCCTTTTAGACTGGGTAGCAGATTGCATTCAGGCTGTCCTACAGATTATGTATGTTATTATGTGTTTGGTTACATTGTATATGTGTATGCCAGGGTTAAAGTTAGTCCATTACGTTTGGTAATTGTATTTTGTGGATTACGTCTCAGACAATGCTTATTGTGTTGGTTAATTACGTCTCAGACAAGGCTCATTTGGTTTTGTGTATTGTGTTACAGACAGAGGGGAGGGGAGTTTGTGTACAATGGCATGGGGAACTGTATAAATATACAAGCTTGTGAATAAAGCGAGTAGTTGACTCCCAGACTGTGTTTCGTCCGGTTATTGGGAGGATTGGGAATATTGCCGTACTGTGCAGCGCTGACTGTGGATTTACCTGTTATACCAGCGGAGATCGTGGATTCTAATATTGCACTCCGCTACAATTTCTGCAGACAGGGCGGTGGCGCGGACATACAGCCTTTCCCGCACTTTTCAGCAGAAGGCGCCAATTTTTACCGCCAATTCAGTATGAAGATGACGCAGCAAACAAATCCAGACAAGCTAAGCGGCCATCTTTGAGCAAAATCGCTGTCTATTCACTGACAGCAAGCGGTGGCTTAAATCGGCAGCAAACAGTCCATACAATATAATCTTCACACCACAATTATCACAGTTCACTTTGGCCCAGCAATTTGCAATAAAACAATTAGGGCTTGTCACTTTAAGGCAATTAACAGCACACAGTTTTTGTATCTGCAATGGCGCAGGAATGATCGTATCCTGTTCGTGACGCCAATTTATGCAGCACGCCAGACCTGCAGGGTATAGCGACAGTGAGGTCACGGTATGGGCAATCGATGGTTACTCACTTTTTTGGAGGACCCTGGGCAGGCTTGCAGCAGTGAATGAGAGGCAGACACTAGTTCCTCTGGGGAACACTCTGGATGTAGGGAACCGGCCTGATGTTGGATGAGGTGCCCTGGTTGTTGCAGGTGTTTAGAGTGCCTGAGGCAAGGTCCCTTTAAGGATCGTGACGCCAGTGCCTGTAACGGTGGCACAACAGTTGGTAGGAACAGTAATTAAGGTACACAGATTGTAGGGTGAACCAAACGTAGCTTTACTTGAAAACTGTCCAACTTTGTTCAGTCTATTACAGAGGTTACGGATGATGATGCAGTCCCTTGAACAATATGTCCCAAGCAGGCTTACTTCACAATGATGGCAGGTATTAGTCATGCAAGATACTTGGAGGGCAAACAGTTAATGCTTTGCAGTGCAATGCTGCTCTATCCCCTCAGCTATTCTAGCTGGCTGGATCCCAAGGCCCGGATGCCTAAGTGCTGGCTTAAATCCTTGGTATAAATTCCTTCCTCCAGTATAGACCCTTGCTCTTCACTTTATAGTGTTTCTGCCCATCAGGTTACTTATCTGTACTTGGTTGTATTCTCCTCTCTTGGTAGGGAAACTAAGGGTTGCTTTCAGGAGGTGCTCTCCTACTACTGGGGTATCTCAACTGAGCTAAGCTTAGCCTCAGGAGCTTCAGGCTGACGAGGTAACTCCTCTAGTCCCCTGGAATACACTCGGTCTCCAAGCAGGCTGTACTCCATCTAGCCCCCTGGTGCAGCTAGAAACTAGGACTATCCAGCTGCATGTCAGGAGGAGGCCCTCAGCATATCCTGGGCTGGTGCATTCTCACTTCTGTCTCCACAGACTCCTGACTATGACCTAACCACTCCCTGTCTGGGCCTGGACATTTATACTAGGGGCTCCCTATCTCCCTCTAGTGTCTGGAATGTTAAATTACACCCCACTAGGCCTGCAAAGCATATAACAGGGGAAATATACAAATGCAAAAACACATTGAAAAATACATTAAATGCATAGATCAATACAATATCACTGTCCCTTGTGAGCAGAAGTAACACGCTACCCAATTGACCCTTGTGTAGTGCCCACTCCTACCTAGTGGGACACTACAACAGGACAGGCCTATACCTTAAAAATGCTAGAGCTCGGCTGCCAGGCACATCAGGCACCGGAGCTCAGCAAACACTGCTACTTAACTTTGAATTTGGCGCCAGATCGGGAGAGAGGCGGCGGGCCAGTGACATCAGACGCACTGCGCCTGCGTTCCACAGTGCGTTCCAGAATGCCGGAAGTTCGGGTACATCGCGGCTTCCGGAGTAAAGTATCTTGCGGCTCGCATGTAATACGCGCCGCCTGACAGCTTCAGCTCCCGATCGGTGTAGAGATGGCGTTAGCGGGTCAGAAGTAGAGCCAGAGAGAATACATGGCTATTTCCATTCTAAAGCCTATAAACCTTGACACAAGAGAGACATAGGTGGGCTTCATCCTCAGATAAGGACTAAAAAACCACAAGGAAGCATTATGGGAGAGCTGATCTTATAGGGTGAGTGAATTGAATTAATTGATTAATTATTGATTAATATGTTATAGGTGGGCGGTCCTGGGAAAAGATGACGACAAGGTTAACCCATTCTGTGCTGCCGTAGGATGAAATGGGAAAGTCCTGTATATTACACTGTATCCCATGTATAGTCCTGTATATTATACTGCCCCCCATGTATAGTCCTGTATATTGTACTGCACCCCATGTATAGTCCTGTATATTACACTGCACCCCATGTATAGTCCTGTATATTTTACTGTACCCCATGAATAGTCCTGTATATTACACTGCACCCCATGTATAGTCCTGTATATTATACTGCACCCCATGTATAGTTCTGTATATTACACTGCACCCATGTATAGTCCTGTATATTACACTGCACCCCATGTATAGTTCTGTATATTACACTGCACCCGTGTATAGTCCTGTATATTACACTGCACCCCATGTATAATCCTGTATATTACACTGCACCCCATGTATAGTCCTGTATATTATACTGCACCCCATGTATAGTCCTGTATATTATACTGCACCCCATGTATAGTCCTGTATATTACACTGCACCCCATGTATAGTCCTGTATATTACACTGCACCCCATTTATAGTTCTGTATATTACTCTGCACCTCATGTATAGTCCTGTATATTATACTGTAGCCCATTTATAGTCCTGTATATTATACTACACCCCATGTATAGTCCTGTATATTATACTGCACCTCATGTACAGTCCTGTATATTACACTGCACCCCATGTATAGTCCTGTATATTATACTGCACCCCATGTATAGTCCTGTATATTGTACTGCACCCCATGTATAGTCCTGTATATTATACTTTAGCCCATTTATAGTCCTGTATATTATACTACACCCCATGTATAGTCCTGTATGTTACACTGCACCTCATGTACAGTCCTGTATATTACACTGCACCCCATGTATAGTCCTGTATATTACACTGCACCCCATGTATAGTCCTGTATATTACACTGGACCCCAAGTATAGTCCTGTATATTATACTGCACCCCATGTATAGTCCTGTATATTACACTGCACCCCATGTATAGTCCTGTATAGTACACTGCACCCCATGTATAGTCCTGTATATTGTACTTCCCCATGTATAGTCCTGTATATTACAATGCACCCCATGTATAGTCCTGTATATTACACTGCACCCCATGTATAGTTCTGTATATTACACTGCACCCCATGTATAGTCCTGTATATTACACTGTATAGTCCTGTATATTACACTGCACCCCATGTATAGTTCTGTATATTACACTGCACCCCATGTATAGTCCTGTATATTACACTGCACCCCATGTATAGTCCTGTATATTAAACTTCACCCCATGTATAGTTCTGTATATTACACTGCACCCCATGTATAGTCCTGTATATTACACTGCACCCCATGTATAGTCTTGTATATTACACTGCACCCCATGTATAATCCTGTATATTACACTGGACCCCATGTATAGTCCTGTATATTATACTGTAGGCCATTTATAGTCCTGTATATTATACTGCACCCCATGTACAGTCCGGTATATTACACTGCACCCCATGTATAGTCCTGTATATTACACTGCACCCCATGTATAGTCTTGTATATTACACTGCGCCTCATGTATAGTCCTGTATATTATACTGCACCCCATGTATAGTCCTGTATATTACACTGCACCCCATGTATAGTCCTATATATTACACTGCACCCCATGTATTGTCCTGTATATTATACTGCCCCCCATGTACAGTCCTGTATATTACACTGCCCCTCATGTACAGTCCTGTGTATTATACTGCTGCCATGTACAGTCCTGTATATTACACTGCCCCCCATATATAGTCCTGTATATTATACTGCACCCCATGTACAATCCTGTATATTACACTGCACCTCATGTACAGTCCTGTATATTATACTGCACCCCATGTATAGTCCTGTATATTACACTGCGCCTCATGTATAGTCCTCTATATTATACTGCGCCTCATGTATAGTCCTTTATATTATACTGCACCCCATGTATAATCCTGTATATTACACTGCCCACATGTACAGTCCTGTATATTACACTGCCCCCTATGTATAGTCCTGTATATTATACTGCACCCCATGTATAATCCTGTATATTACACTGCCCACATGCACAGTCCTGTATATTACACTGCCCCCCATGTATAGTCCTCTATATTATACTCAGGGCCGTCTTTAATATTGATTGGACCCCGGACAAAAATTTACTTGGGCCCCCTGGATCCCGCCTTCCCACACCTTAGCATGCAATCACGCTCTCCACCACAACACACACACAAAAAATCCACATATCTGGTAGAGTACAGTGAATGACGGTAAATACTTCTAGTTCTGAAGACTCCAGCGGCTCAGGATCAGTGCTCTGAGCAGCTGGGCTCAGGCTGGAAGTGGGCACCGCTCTGCAGGAAGGAGACCAGGGCTCGGTTCACCCTAGTGTTACAGTGCACCCCAGCACCCCACAGTATGCAGTATAGCACCCTATAGTATACAGCACCACACAGTATGCAGTTTAGCACCCCACACTATACAGTACCCCACAGTATATAGTAGAGCAGTATAGCAGCCCACAGTATACAGCACCTCACAGTATACAACACCTCACTGTATACAGCACCCCAAACTATACACGATACAGCCCCCCACACTATACAGTACAGCAGTATAGCACTCCCCCCCACTATACAGGCCCCCCCACACAGTATACAGCCCACCACACAGTATACAGGCCCCCACACAGTATACAGGCCCCCACCCCCCACAGTATACAGCCCACCACACAATATACAGCCCATTACACAATATATAGCCCACCACACAATATACAGTCCACCACACAATATACAGCCCACCACACAATATACAGCCCACCACACAGTATACAGCACCCCACTATACAGTAGTTTACAGTATATTAACATAACCGCCCCTGTCACCTTTTTCTGATGTAATCTTTACACAAAAAAGCTCCACAGTTAACTTCTGTAGGACCTGTGATTACCTCATAGCCATGTGACCAGTAATTGCTAGGTTACTGGTCACATGGTAATGATGTCATTAAGGTCCTAGAATTAAGATCATTAGCACAGTACGATCATGATGCCTGTGTAGCCGACAGCCTGACACCTGGGGCAGTAGCTAGCAGGGCTCAAGAGGTAGCTGCCTTGGGCCCCCCAGGAGCAACTGGGCCCAGGGCAGCTGCCCCTTTTGCCCCTTGGTAAAGACGGCCCTGATTATACTGCACCCCATGTATAATCCTGTATATTATACTGCACCCCATGTATAGTCCTGTATATTATACTGCCCCCATGTACAGTCCTGTATATTACACTGCCCCCCATGTATAGTCCTGTATATTATACTGCACCCCATGTACAGTCCTGTATATTACTCTGCACCTCATGTACAGTCCTGTATATTATACTGCACCCCATGTATAGTCCTGTATATTACACTGCGCCTCATGTATAGTTCTCTATATTATACTGCGCCTCATGTATAGTCCTGTATATTATACTGCACTCCATTTATAATCCTGTATATTACAATGCCCACATGTACAGTCCTGTATATTACACTGCCCCCGATGTATAGTCCTGCATATTATACTGCACCCCATGTATAATCCTGTATATTATACTGCACCACATTTATAGTCCTGTATATTATACTGCCCCCATGTACAGTCCTGTATATTACACTGCCCCCCATGTATAGTCCTGTATATTATACTGCACCCCATGTACAGTCCTGTATATTACACTGCCCCCCATGTACAGTCCTGTATATTGTACTGCACCCCATGTACAGTCCTGTATACTATACATGGGGTGCAGTGTAATATCCAGTCCTGTATATTACACTGCACCCCATGTATAGTCCTGTATATTATACTGCACCCCATGTATAGTCCTGTATATTATACTGCACCCCATGTACAGTCCTGTATATTATACTGCACCCCATGTATAGTCCTGTATATTATACTGCACCCCATGTACAGTCCTGTATATTATACTGCACCCCATGTATAGTCCTGTATATTATACTGCACCCCATGTACAGTCCTGTATATTGTACTGCACCCCATGTACAGTCCTGTATAATACACTGCACCCCATGTATAGTCCTGTATATTACACTGCACCCCATGTATAGTCTTGTATATTACACTGCGCCTCATGTATAGTCCTGTATATTATACTGCACCCCATGTATAGTCCTGTATATTATACTGCACCCCATGTATAGTCCTGTATATTATACTGCGCCTCATGTATAGTCCTGTATATTATACTGCACCCAATGTATAGTCCTGTATATTATACTGCACCCCATGTATAGTCCTGTATATTATACTGCACCCCATGTATAGTCCTGTATATTACACTGTACCTCATGTATAGTCCTGTATATTATACTGCACCCCATGTACAGTCCTGTATATTATACTGCACCCCATGTACAGTCCTGTATATTATACTGCACCCCATGTATAGTCCTGTATATTATACTGCACCCCATGTACAGTCCTGTATATTATACTGCACCCCATGTATAGTCCTGTATATTATACTGCACCCCATGTACAGTCCGTATATTATACTGCACCCCATGTTCAGTCCTGTATATTGTACTGCACCCCTGTACAGTCCTGTATATTACACTGCACCCCATGTATAGTCCTGTATATTACACTGCACCCCATGTATAGTCCTTGTATATTACACTGCGCCTCATGTATAGTCCTGTATATTATACTGCACCCCATGTATAGTCCTGTATATTACACTGCACCCCATGTATAGTCCTATATATTACACTGCACCCCATGTATTGTCCTGTATATTATACTGCCCCCCATGTACAGTCCTGTATATTACACTGCACCCCATGTATAGTCCTATATATTACCCTGCACCCCATGTATAGTCCTGTATATTATACTGCCCCACATGTATAGTCCTGTATATTACACTGCCCCTCATGTATAGTCCTGTATATTATACTGCACCCCATGTATAGTCCTGTATATTACACTGCACCCCATGTATAGTCCTGTATATTACACTGCACCCCATGTATAGTCTTGTATATTACACTGCGCCTCATGTATAGTCCTGTATATTATACTGCACCCCATGTATAGTCCTGTATATTACACTGCACCCCATGTATAGTCCTATATATTACACTGCACCCCATGTATTGTCCTGTATATTATACTGCCCCCCATGTACAGTCCTGTATATTACACTGCACCCCATGTATAGTCCTATATATTACCCTGCACCCCATGTATAGTCCTGTATATTATACTGCCCCACATGTATAGTCCTGTATATTACACTGCCCCTCATGTATAGTCCTGTATATTATACTGCACCCCATGTATAGTCCTGTATATTACACTGCACCCCATGTATAGTCCTGTATATTACACTGCACCCCATGTATAGTCTTGTATATTACACTGTGCCTCATGTATAATCCTGTATATTATACTGCGCCCCATGTATAGTCCTGTATATTACATTGCACCTCATGTATAGTCCTGTATATTACATTGCACCTCATGTATAGTCCTGTATATTACACTGCACCCCATGTATAGTCCTGTATATTACACTGCACCCCATGTATAATCCTGTATATTACACTGCACCCCATGTATAGTCCTGTATATTACACTGCACCCCATGTATAATCCTGTATATTACACTGCACCCCATGTATAGTCCTGTATATTACATTGCACCTCATGTATAGTCCTGTATATTACACTGCACCCTATGTATAGTCCTGTATATTACACTGCACCCCATGTATAGTCCTGTATATTACACTGCACCCCATGTATAATCCTGTATATTACACTGCACCCCATGTATAGTCCTGTATATTACACTGCACTTCATGTATAGTCCTGTATATTACACTGCACCCCATGTATAGTCCTGTATATTACACTGCACCCCATGTATAGTCCTGTATATTATACTGCACCCCATGAATAGTCCTGTATATTACACAATAATCCACTGTAACGTATTATAAATATCTATAAAAAAATTATTGTGAAAATGTTACATTATAGATAAATATCTGTAAGCACTCCAATCATTTCACACACAATGTATCACTCCCATCCTCTCATACACAGTTTATCACCCCCACCATCATACAACCAATGTTTTATTCCCATCATGTCACACACAATGCGTATCTCCCATCATCTTATACATAATTCATCACTCCCACCATCTCTTACACATGATATCACTCCCATCATCTAACACATCGGGTCAGATTAACAGTAAAACTGTCTTTGTTGCCCATAGCGACCAATCACAGCGCAGCTTTTATTTTCAAAGAGCCAAATACGAACTGAAAGCTGCGATGTGATTGGCTTCTATAGGGACCAAAGTCCTCTGGGGTCATATATCCCACCCCTCATCCCAAAATCTATGTGAAGAGAATGAACAAACATGAAGAAAATTTCAGGCAAGAACATGTATGTACATGATGTGATATAAAACGTGAGTTTAGTACATCCAATATGGCCGCTCTCATGCTAAGGCACTTCTTGTGATGTCATCAATAGATGCTTGTCCCCCTGGCCCCCCCTCCTCTGGCATGACCATTTTACTTGTGATGTCATAATGGGCATGACTCATTTACTTATGACATAATAATCAGGGGGTGTGGTCTAAGCCCATAAATTGGGGTCACGCCCTGACAGCAGTGTCAGTATCTCTAGCTGTCTCTCACCATGGGGAAGTCCGCGAAGAAGAGGAGGTTGGCGCGAAAGACGATTCCTGTGGTGAACACTGTAGAGAAAATGGATGTCGGCCCTCGACAATATCCGGATGATGTTGATATGAACTCGGATCACGGTGATGAGGAAATGGATGTTGGCCCTCGCCAATATCCGGACGACGTGGAGATGGAGGACCTTCCGAGGAACACCAGTAACATCAGGGCCTTAAGTACCCGGAAGAGAAAGCGGCCATCCTGTAACATCTGCCGCCGGCTGTAACATCTGCCGATAGGCCCTTACCATACCATCTGCCCCTTGGCCACCATATAACATCTGCTGCTTGGCCCCACTTACCATCTGCCGCCTGGGGCCATTTACCATCTGCGGCTTGGGGCCATTTACCATCTGCAGCTTGGGGCCCACTTACCATCTACATCTTTGGGCCCACTTACCATCTAGCCCTTGGGGCCCACTTACCATCTAGCCCTTGGGGCCCACTTACCATCTAGCCCTTGGGGCCCACTTACCATCTAGCCCTTGGGGCCCACTTACCATCTATAGATGGTTTTACCATCCAAACCATCTGAAATTCCAGTGAAGACGAGCAGAGCACCACCAGGTCCGGTAAGTTTGGCCGCTTCCCTCCGTCTTCTCCTTGTGTTTTTGTAAACAGTTTTTTTATTTAAGTATTTTCTCTTCTAGGATCCGACTACAAAATAACATCAGGAACCTCTGGTGACAATATTCTGTCCCTGAAAATCTGCCAGAGGTGCGACCCCCGACCTGCTCTCTACAAGTTATCGGACCTGAATCCAGCCAATCCTGAAGACGGAACCAGAGCTGCAGAAAAGTCATTTAAAACATTTTATAAATAAACTGTGTTTTTTTTTTTATTGTGTTTTTTTCTCTTTATTATTAAATTGCACAAATCGTACTCAGCCGCTATTTTCTATGGGTATCCTGAGGGTATAGTACGTAAGCCCCGAGCTGGATCCTGAAGGGGTGCGCTATTTACGCTTTTTAAAAGTGTAATATTTAAAGTTACAAATTTTTTCATATAATCAGCATGTGCTAAAGTTTGTGACTGTTATTATAGCCAGAAACTAGCACAAGTCTCAAAATGAATTATCCCCCAGGTAATACTCCATCCGCTAGCGATATCTCCATTAAGGGTAGGTTAATAAAGTACATTCAAGATGGCCGCTCTGATGCTAAGCCTCCCTTTGTGATGTCATCATTAGAATCCTGCCATGGTAACACATTTTGTGATGTCACCATTAGAATCCTGGCACGATAACGCGTCTTGTTTCCTTAGAAACACTATCTGTGATGTCATCGGCTACAGAGTCTGAGTGTCATAATCAGTGGCATGACTGCGGGGCATAGAT
The DNA here is from genome assembly GCF_014858855.1 of Bufo gargarizans. Classification (NCBI taxonomy): domain Eukaryota; kingdom Metazoa; phylum Chordata; class Amphibia; order Anura; family Bufonidae; genus Bufo; species Bufo gargarizans. The sequence continues at coordinate 156,550,507 of NC_058083.1, forward strand.
AGGGGGTCAGCACCCGTCACCTGAGTGGCCCCCAATCCAGATAATGCCGCACCATGACTACTAGTAATACAGCTAAATAGTGACTGAATATTACCACCGTACTGTTACTAACAGACCACTGTAGGAAGATCACTATTACCCCCATACATTAATGAGGCTGCACATCCGTCCATCCAGTTCAGTCCTGTTATCCTCTAAGTTGATCCAAAGGAAGGCAAAAAAATTCCATGAAGTAGAAACGAATTTTCCTACTTTTAGGGGTAAAAATTCCTCCCCGGCTCCAGGCAATCACAATAACTCCTTGGATCCCAGACCCTTCTGCCTTCTCCTGTCAATCAAAGTGCGGAGGGCGCGGCAGTTGCAGAGAGAGCTGAGGCTCTAGGTGTAACAGAAACGCCCCTGTTGCTCCTAGAGGCTGATTTGCATATATGAAAACATACAGTTTACTTGTTTCAGGCCAATGCCAGCAACAGGAATGTAATGTATTCCTGATTGACAGACTTCTCCCTGTTACAGGGGGAACCTACATATCATGAATGCTTCCTGTCTGGAATGAATACACTGTAAGGGCACATGCACACGTTCAGGATTCATGTGCGGAGCATCTGCACCGAAATCCGCAGGTGTTTGCAGGCAAATCTGTACGGTCTATCCGCATCAATTGGTGCGGATTTGCGTGCGGATTTGGTGCGGATTTTACTAAGTGAATTAAGAAAATCCGGTCAGGAAAAATAAAATAAATTGACATGCTGCGGATTTAAAAATCTGCACGGAAAAAATCAGCATTGTGTGCACTGAGAATTTCAAATTTTTAGCAAAAAAAAATTATCTTTTAATTAAAAAATAGGTTAGTATAAAAGGTTTACACAGTAAGGAGATGAAACATGAACACAGCGCAATCGCATTGAACTTTGGGTCCTATACTATTTAAAGGGGTTGTGTCACAAAACATATTCTACATTTTTTAAACCAGCACCTGGATCTGAATATTTTTGTAGTTGCATGTAATGTAATATAGCCAGTGAGTTATTCAATAAAATGTATCTGTATAGCGCCACCTGCTGTTTGTTCTGTTCCTTATTTTTCGTCCGTCTCCCTGATCTGGTCGCACATGCTCAGTTTAAATCTCCAACTGCAACCTGCCATATGTTCTATTAGAAGCTATGGCAGTTACAGGGAGAGAGCTGCAGCGGAAAGGACACACCCCTTGAGCTGCCAGGCTGAAAAGAATTAGAAACAATTAGAGCAGAGAATGGGAAGATCTCGTGATCCATGTGAGGTGCAAGGCTGGTTCTAGCTTTGTTAGAACGAGATTGTCGTGTACTATATGATGTCTGATTATAATTTTTTTTACTCGTTTTATTGAACAAGTAAAGTAGATATAACAGACATTGAGATTGTCATGTAAGTAACAGCCGAAAAATGTTAGGCCTCTTTCACACTTGCGTTGTCCGGATCCGGCGTGTACTCCACTTGCCGGAATTACACGCTGGATCCGGAAAAACGCAAGTTTACTGAAAGCATTTGAAGACGGATCCGTCATCAAAATGCGTTCAGTGTTACTATGGCAGCCAGGACGCTATTAAAGTCCTGGTTGTCATAGTAATAGTGGGGAGCGGGGGAGCGGTATACTTACAGTCCGCACGGCTCCCGGGGCGCTCCAGAATGACGTCATAGCGCCCCATGTGCATGGATGACGTGCCATGCGATCACGTCATCCATGTGCGTGGGGCACCCTGACGTCACTCTGGAGCGCCCCGGGAGCCGCACGGACGGTAAGTATGCTGCTCCCCCGCTCCCCACTACACTTTACCATGGCTGCCAGGACTTTAGCGTCCCGGCAGCCATGGTAACCATTCAGAAAAAGCTAAACGTCGGATCCGGCAATGCGCCGAAAGGACGTTTAGCTTAAGGCCGGATCCGGATCAATGCCTTTCAATGGACATTAATTCCGGATCCGGCTTTGCGGCAAGTCTTCAGGATTTTTGGCCGGAGCAAAAAGCTCCGGCCAAAAAACGTTCCGTTCCGGAACTGAAGACATCCTGATGCATCCTGAACGGATTTCACTCCATTCAGAATGCATTAGGATAAAACTGATCAGGATTCTTCCGGCATAGAGCCCCGACGACGAAACTCTATGCCGGAAGAAAAGAACGCAGGTGTGAAAGAGCCCTTACCGTTGTACATTGGTGATCAGTACATGTCAATAAAAAAATAGATATAAATGACATTCAATCCGACTATTGTCATGAATGATTGCACCAATAAGCCAGGATATAGTGACATTCAATTGTATACATAAGCAGCAGGTTTACAGATGCATCAGCACATTTAGGCCTCATGCACACGACCGTTGTGTGCATCCGTGGCCGTTGTGCCGTTTTCCGTTTTTTTTTCACGGACCCATTGACTTTCAATGGGTCCGTGGAAAAATCGGAAAATGCACCGTTTTGCAGCCGCATCCGTGTTTCCTGTCCGTCAAAAAAATTGTCCTATTTTTTTGACAGACAACGGTTCACGGACCCATTCAAGTCAATGGGTCCCTGAAAAAACACGGATGCACACAAGATTGGCATACGCGTCCGTGGTCCGTGGCCGTAGGCTACTTTTACACAGACGGATCCGAAGATCCGTCTGCATAAAAGCTTTTTCAGAGCTGAGTTTTCACTTTGTGAAAACTCAGATCCGACAGTATATTCTCACACAGAGGCGTTCTCATAGTGATGGGGACGCTTCAGGTTAGAATATACTAAAAGAACTGTGTACATGACTGCCCCCTGCTGCCTGGCAGGTGCTGCCAGGCAGCAGGGGGCAGACCCCCCCCCCCTCCCCCTGTAGTTAACACATTGGTGGCCAGTGCGGCCGGCCCCCCCTCTCTCCCCTGTAGTTAACTCATTGGTAGCCAGTGGGCCCCCCTCCCTCCCCTGTAGTTAACTCATTGGTAGCCAGTGGGCCCCCCTCCCTCCCCTGTAGTTAACTCATTGGTAGCCAGTGGGCCCCCCTCCCTCCCTCCCCTGTAGTTAACTCGTTGGTGGCCAGCCCCCCTCTCTCCCCTGTAGTTAACTCGTTGGTGGCCAGTGGGCCCCCCCTCCCTCTCCCTCCTAATTAAAATCTCCCCCCCTTTCATTGGTGGCAGTGGAGAGTACCGATCGGAGTCCCAGTGTAAGGCTACTTTCACACTTGCGTTCGTCGGTCCGCTCGTGAGCTCCGTTTGAAGGAGCTCACGAGCGGACCCGAACGCCTCCGTCCAGCCCTGATGCAGTCTGAATGGAGCGGATCCGCTCAGACTGCATCAGTCTGGCGGCGTTCAGCCTCCGCTCCGCTCGCCTCCGCACGGCCAGGCGGACAGCTGAACGCTGCTTGCAGCGTTCAGCTGTCCGCCTGGCCGTGCGGATCCGTTCAGACTTACAATGTAAGTCAATGGGAACGGATCCACTTGAAGATGACACCATATGGCTCAATCTTCAAGCGGATCCGTCCCCCATTGACTTTACATTGAAAGTCTGAACGGATCCGCTCAGGCTACTTTCAGACTTAGAAATTTTTCTAAGTTATTAATGCAGACGGATCCGTACCGAACGGAGCCTCCGTCTGCATTAATATGATCGGATCCGTTCAGAACGGATCCGATCAAGCGCAAGTGTGAAAGTAGCCTAATCGGTAACCATGGCAACCAGGGCATTATACCTACCTGCGAGCAGCGATGTCTGTGTCCGGCCGGGAGCTCCTCCTACTGATAAGTGACAGTGTTCGGCCAGTCACAGACATCGCAGCTCGCAGGTAAGTATAATGCTTCTACAAATTGCTAAGTAACCATGGCAACCGGGACTGCAGTAGGGTCCTGGTTGCCATGGTTACCGATCGGAGCCCCAGCCATTAAACTGGGACTCCGATCGGTACTCTCCACTGCCACCAATGATAGGGGGGAGATTTTAATTAGGAGGAGGGGGGAGGGCCCACTGGCCACCAACGAGTTAACTACAGGGGAGGGAGGGGGGGCCGGCCACACTGGACAACAAAGAGTTAACTACAAGGGAGGGAGTGGCGCCCACTGGCCACCAATGAGTTAACTACAGGGGAGGGAGGGGGGCCCACTGGCCACCAATGAGTTAACTACAGGGGAGGGAGGGGTGGCCCACTGGCCACCAATGAGTTAACTACAGGGGAGGGAGGGGGGGGGGGCGGCCGCACTGGCCACCAATGAGTTAACTACAGGGGGGGAGGGGGGTGCCGGCCGCACTGGCCACCAATTAGTTAAAAACAGGGGGGGGGGGTCTGCCCCCTGCTGCCTGGCAGCACCTGCTAGGCAGCAGGGGGCAGTCATGTACACAGTTTTTTAGTATATTCTAGCCTGAAGCTTCCCCATCACCATGGGAACGCCTCTGTGTTAGAATATACTGTCGGATCTGAGTTTCACGATCTAACTCATATCCGACAGTATATTCTAACATAGAGGCGTTCCCATGGTGATGGGGACGCTTCAAGTTAAAATATACCATCGGATTGGAGAAAACTCTGATCCGATGGTATAAAAGGGACTCCTGACTTTACATTGAAAGTCAATAGGGGACGAATCCGTTTGCAATTGCACCATATTGTGTCAACGTCAAACGGATCCGTCCCCATTGACTTGCATTGTAATTCAGGACGGAGCCATTTGGCTCCGCACGGCCAGGCGGACACCAAAACGACTTTTTTTTCATGTCCGTGGATCCTCCAAAAATCAAGGAAGACCCACGGACGAAAAAACGGTCACGGATCACGGACCTACGGACCCCGTTTTTGCGGACCGTGAAAAAAAAACTGTCGTGTGCATGAGGCCTTACTTCAGAATATACGGTAGGCGAGAAGCCAAATTACTGGACAAGTACAGGGAGTGCAGAATTATTAGGCAAATGAGTATTTTGACCACATCATCCTCTCTATGCATGTTGTCTCACTCCAAGCTGTATAGGCTCGAAAGCCTACTACCAATTAAGCATATTAGGTGATGTGCATCTCTGTAATGAGAAGGGGTGTGGTCTAATGACATCAACACCCTATATCAGGTGTGCATAATTATTAGGCAACTTCCTTTCCTTTGGCAAAATGGGTCAAAAGAAGGACTTGACAGGCTCAGAAAAGTCAAAAATAGTGAGATACCTTGCAGAGGGATGCAGCACTCTTAAAATTGCAAAGCTTCTGAAGCGTGATCATCGAACAATGAAGCGTTTCATTCAAAATAGTCAACAGGGTCGCAAGAAGCGTGTGGAAAAACCAAGGCGCAAAATAACTGCCCATGAACTGAGAAAAGTCAAGCGTGCAGCTGCCAAGATGCCACTTGCCACCAGTTTGGCCATATTTCAGAGCTGCAACATCACTGGAGTGCCCAAAAGCACAAGGTGTGCAATACTCAGAGACATGGCCAAGGTAAGGAAGGCTGAAAGACGACCACCACTGAACAAGACACACAAGCTGAAACGTCAAGACTGGGCCAAGAAATATCTCAAGACTGATTTTTCGAAGGTTTTATGGACTGATGAAATGAGAGTGAGTCTTGATGGGCCAGATGGATGGGCCGGTGGCTGGATTGGTAAAGGGCAGAGAGCTCCAGTCCGACTCAGACGCCAGCAAGGTGGAGGTGGAGTACTGGTTTGGGCTGGTATCATCAAAGATGAGCTTGTGGGGCCTTTTCGGGTTGAGGATGGAGTCAAGCTCAACTCCCAGTCCTACTGCCAGTTTCTGGAAGACACCTTCTTCAAGCAGTGGTACAGGAAGAAGTCTGCATCCTTCAAGAAAAACATGATTTTCATGCAGGACAATGCTCCATCACACGCGTCCAAGTACTCCACAGCGTGGCTGTCAAGAAAGGGTATAAAAGAAGAAAATCTAATGACATGGCCTCCTTGCTCACCTGATCTGAACCCCATTGAGAACCTGTGGTCCATCATCAAATGTGAGATTTACAAGGAGGGAAAAGAGTACACCTCTCAGTGTCTGGGAGGCTGTGGTTGCTGCTGCACGCAATGTTGATGGTGAACAGATCAAAACACTGACAGAATCCATGGATGGCAGGCTTTTGAGTGTCCTTGCAAAGAAAGGTGGCTATATTGGTCACTGATTTGTTTTTGTTTTGTTTTTGAATGTCAGAAATGTATATTTGTGAATGTTGAGATGTTATATTGGTTTCACTGGTAAAAATAAATAATTGAAATGGGTATATATTTGTTTTTTGTTAATTTGCCTAATAATTATGCACAGTAATAGTCACCTGCACACACAGATATCCCCCTAAAATAGCTAAAACTAAAAACAAACTAAAAACTACTTTCAAAAATATTCAGCTTTGATATTAATGAGTTTTTTGGGTTCATTGAGAACATGGTTGTTGTTCAATAATAAAATTAATCCTCAAAAATACAACTTGCCTAATAATTCTGCACTCCCTGTATATAATAAAGGTTGTTGCCCAAACCTAAAGATCTGTGAACCTGAAGGTAATTGGGTTTGTATAAAAGACATAGGGCCAGATTTATCACGACTCTGACAGCTCACTCCACTTTCACATATGGCTAAAGTCAGTTTTAGCCAAGTCAGATTTATGATCGGCCCTTTAAGACTGTAATAAATGTGGTTTG